>NC_081808.1:12136666-13372500 GCF_030704535.1 Vitis vinifera
GGACGAGAGTGAGAATTACCTCAAATAAATAAACCAGTAAGAAAATATCCAATATCTAGTAGTTTATATGAAAATCAAGATGGAAGTGCTAGTATAACATTTTTTAGTCCAAATGGCATTACATTCCATTCATATAGTCCACAGGGACATGAAAATGTTGTCCATGGTTTGTTGTCTTCTTCTAATCTAATTTGCCAAAATCCACTTTTACAATCTAGCTAAGAAAAGTATTTACATCCTTGAATAGAATTGATTAAAGAATCTTTATTTGGAATTTTATAGGCATCATCATATGTATTATCATTTAATCTTTTTTAATTAATAACCATCATAGCTTTTCACCTTTTTTTTTTTTCATTATGGTTTTTTACTAAAAAAGCTGAAGACCTATGGGAACTAAAGCTTGGTTTAATGAGGTTATTTTGCAATAGGTCTTCTATTTGAATTTTGAATTCCTTTGTATTTATAAGGTTACATGCTATATTTATCATTTTTATTATTAAATTTGGGTTCTTAATTGGTATTTTACAAGTTGTTTTATTTCTATTCCAATATTTTTGTGGGTCTTCACCTATATTCCTTTTTTTTTTTCTTTTAATATAATGATTTTTTTTATAACTTATTTGCATTCCTTAATTGTTCTAAATAATCATTAATTATACTATCATTTTGTGCTTCTATTTTGCTAATCTGATGAGAGGTTACATTATGCTTTTTATTTGATGCATTTTCTATATTTGTATAAATAATTGTTGTGGTTTTAGGATGAAAACTAACTTGGTTATTTTGTATTGTTATCCCTCCTTGTAAAGAATGTACAAAATTTAGACCTAAAATAAAATGATATAAACTTATAGTCGGTACAAGATAAGTTTGAGGTAATACTAAGGTTATACTATTAATTATGATTGGTACATTTGAAATATACTTGGTTAATATTAGTTTTTGTTGATTATATTGGACTAATTCCATTGGTTGAACTAGTGTTTACTAGTCTTCTTGAGGTACTAAAGTTTCAAATAGAAGGTTTTTACTGGCTCCAATATCTAACATTGCATCTACTTTTAATTCTATGGTTTTTAATTTAATTGTTGTTGGGAAAATGATAGATTTAACTTCATTTTCCATATTTACTTGTTCTATTGTTTGTATAGTTGTTTCTATAGGATTTATTGGTTATTTTACTTCTTTAGAGTTAAATTAACTTCTTCTTCTTCCAAGATTTTTCTTTTAATTATTATTTGTAAGTCTTTCCACATATTATAAGGTTTTATTTTACTTTCTCAAGGTTGTACAAGTTTTTCTAAATTTAAAGAAGTTTTCTTTGGTTGATTTTCCTCTTTTCAATAATCATACAAATTTCTTCTATTTCGGGTTCATTATCATCTATACTATATACACTTGAATTTTCACTTTCAAAATCTAATTCACTAATGAGTTCTTATTCTTCACTGTCTACCTGATACTCATTTATTAGGTTGATTTTTGCTTGGATTTTTCTACTTCGTTCATTTGATGGTTTTTTAAGTTTAGGACATTCAGGTTTTATATGGCCTTATTGACCACACAAATAACATTGACATTGTCTTTTTGTTTCCTTAGTTCTTTTTATTTTTATCAAAAACTTTCTAGGTTTTTTTATATCTTATTTGATAAGGTTGTTTTTTTAGAAAATGTATTTGACTTTCTTCTTAAAAATCTATTGTAGTTCTTAGGTTTTCTAAACTTATATTCTCTACATCCTATGTCTAGATTTTCTTCTATATGTAATTTTCTACAAAGTTGTTGATTTATATCTTGTTTTTTTATTTGGCTTATTTCCTCTATACTTACACATTCTTTTTCTAACCAATTTTTTTACAAATTCTATTCAAGCACCTATATAAGGAGAGTATTTATATTTAGAGGTTGAAAATTCATTCCATAATCTAAGTCCTATAGGTCCTTGTATTTTTAATATATATTTATTTAAATATTCAGGGGTTCTATCTACTCTAGCAAGGATTGCATATTTCCTAAATTTTTGTTCATATTCTTTTATATACGAAAGTTACATAATTTCAATTGTTCTAACTTATGGAGATATAGTGCGGATTCTTTTATCTTTTTAAGTTGTTCTTAAAAAATATAGTTTTATTAAATTTATAAATACAGATATACTTAATTTCTTTTTTTTTTTTTTAACTTCTTGAAAATAACTATTGTTTTCTTATTCCATCTTTCTAAAGAATTGTAACACGGTTCCTCTAAGGGTGCTTTTACAAAATTCATAAATTTATTATTGATTTTCAAAGGATGCTACTACACCGACTAAATTTGAGGATTGCTCCCAATTTTTTATGGTTTTCTTAAGGTCTTATATACTGTCTATATCTAATATTGTTCCATATTCATATATTGGTTGTAAAAAGCTAAAAGGTTATGTTTTAGTTTTCCATTGAGGTCATTTTGGCCTACTGTATGGCTTACTGTACCTTACTATTTCAGTTTTTACATTTACAAATTCTCTTTTATTTTCTTCTTTTATTGTATTTACGGACTCATCTGAGATTGTTTCTAGGTTTTCTTCAACTTTTGATTGAATAGTAAATTGATTTATTGTTTCTATAGCTATAAGTTTTTTGATCAAATTGGTTTTATAAGGTTATTCAATTATTTGTTCATCTGTATAGGTTTTACACATTATGTCAATAAAGTTTTCTTGATTTACCTGTTCTTCTGATAAGGTTCGGTTACTAAATTCTTCTAACATTATCTTAACTAGTTATGAATTTCTATATAAGTTTTCCACTACTTCAATGTTCAATAAAATATCTTCTTGTATTGTGATAACATTTACAGATTTTATCTCACTATTTGACTTTACTTCTACATTTATAGTTTTGTAATTTCCAAAAGTTATACTAGCACTTCTGTCTTGATTTTCATATAAACTACTAGATGTTGGATATTTTATTATTGGTCTATTTATTTGAGGTAATTCCCACTCTTGTCTGAATAAATATTCAATTTTTACAAGTTTTGCTTCTACCATATTTACAACTTTACTTCCAAAGGTTTTTACTATATCATCAAATTCCATTATACATTTTAGACTTAAAGCATTAGTTGTTTTTCCTATAAATCCTACAGCTATGCTAAGGTTCTTACTTCCTAATTCCATATCATAATCTTTATTATTTATAGTTATTTTTATTGTTTCTGTGAATTCCTTAGGATCTATATAAAGTTGAGGTATACAACCAATGATTGCATAATTTTGGTTCATATTAACTTCTGTGCTGGCTAAAAGAGCTCGTCCTACTATATTATTTCTAGTATCTAAAAGGTTAATATTTACAGGTGCTCTAATTTCTTTACGATGGAGTCCTATTATTCCTAAATGCATATATTTATCGGTTTTATTTTTTAATAGTTTATGCTTTGTTTTTGGATATACTAAGTCTAAATATACAATATTTCCTTTTGAACTTAAACAACAAGATATCACCAAACAAAGTTTTTCTACCTTAAAAATGAAATGGACCTACAACACCTGAAGTCAAAAGCCTTAAATAGAGTAATTGCATATGTGAACCATAATAGAGAATGAAAGTTTTAGAGAGACAAGTACTGGGAAATGAGACTCAATTGCTCTATTGAAAAAAAAAAATCTAAAAGTGTTAAGGCTTGGAAATAATTCCTATAAAAACGATTTAAGGATTTACAGATTTTATTGACACTCGATAGCGTTTGTTAATATCACTTAATGAAACCGTTTCATTTTCTCATACTTTCCTCCTAACCAAACAATCCCAAAACCCAAAACCCTAACTAATATTTCAAGACAATCAAACATTAAAATAAAGGAAAAAAAAACAAGAAAAGAACAGAGAGTTACCTTCAATCAAATCAACGATGTCTAATGAAAGTGGAACGTCTTTCCTACTATGTAGTCTCAAATGGAGAGCAATGAAAGAGGAGAATGAAGGAGAGAGTTATGAGTGAAAGGGAAAGTGAGGTATCGGGAATCACTTGGGGCCATTTTTAGAATATTCCAAAATTGTTGAAGTGTTTTTTTAAAAAGACACCTGTCAAGTGATTCTCTAAAAATCACTTTTAAGTGTTTTTCCAAAATTTTAAAAGTGTTTTTCAAAATTTGCCAATCACCTTATTTTCATCCCAAAAACACTTATTTAAGGGAAAATCATTGCCAAACAAGCTCTAAGTATTTCTCCAAAATACATTACAAGTGATTTTCCAACACTATAAGTGATTTTTCATATTTTAATAGTGTTTTTTAAATTTTGCCAAAAACATATTTTTTTATTTTTCATTTTTTTATTAAAAAAAAAAACTTTTTAGGCTAAAAGTGTTTCCTAGAATCTTTGACTCTAAAAGAATGCTTTTGAAAATGTTTTTACTCAAAGTGTTTTTAGTGGAAGTGTTTTCTTTTGAAGTGTTTTTAGGGGAATCACTTATCAAGTATTTCTCTAGAAAACACCAAAAATGATTTTTCAACATTAAAAATGATGTTTCAAATTTTTAAAAGTGTTTTCTAAATTTTACCAAACATCTAATTTTTTTTTTTTTCAAAAACACTTTTTAAGTTAAAAGTGTTTCCTAGAATCACTACCAAATGGAGTCTAAGTTTCATTTACAATAATTTTCTATTTTTCACTATAGGTGAAAACTTAAATTATAGCCAAAATTTTAATTTTTAATGGGCAATATTGATCTTGTAAATTTTATTAAACATGACCAATTTCTTACATATGTTAAACTAATGCTTTTGTAAGAAATAGTATTTTCCTGTTTTCATATTAAGTTTTTTTTTTTTTTAATTATAAACTTTTCAAATAAAATTAGTCAAATATGTTAGGATTGAACCTTGAAAAGCATGACATGATATAACATATTGAGATTCATTCATAAATTTATTTATTTATGTTTCTTGGTTTCTCTTTATTATCTCATTTGCATTAATTAGTTATTTGAGCATAGACGCTCCATATCACTTGCATTGTACATGACTTAGGTGCATTAGGAGTTGCACAGAAGATCCACGTCATGGTTCCTTGTCAAGTGATGAGGTGTCCACAGTTAGCTCATGGATTTGGGCAATCCATCTGAGATTATAGTATACTAACTCTTAATTGGAGGGATGACTTGTCTTGACCATTGAAATGGCTTTCTCATGATGAATGCACCAATGCATGTGATGCTCATTAGACAAGATTTATGATGAATCAATACGTAAGGCTATCAATTGTCATGATTCACCAAACTACTATATTGCATGATCTCTTAACCTTAATAAGATATTGAGCTTGTACCAAAGTCAATAGGAGGCTTTGACCTATGGGTGAGACCCTAAAGTGGTCATATATCCTAGTGGATTGGGTCACTGTTGATGGAGGTTAGTGGCAATAGGTATTCTCAGTAAAGGCACCATGATATCTTATGGAATAAGATAGTGTGTTCCCTTGGGTGATTGATTGGAGCCAAAATATGTGCTTTAATGACACATATTCGACATGATTTGTGCACCTAAGGACACTCAAATCACCCAACTTGACCTAAATCGATGCTAAGGCCCTAGCCATGAGTTTAACTTGTATTTTGGAGATTTATCTCAAGTTCAAGGGAAGAAAAGGGTGCAAGTTGAATCACTTTAAATTTTGAAAGATCAAGAAAGGGTTAAATGAGGAAATAAGCGAGTTAAGACTCATGGACCATGAGGAAAGGCAAGATGAGGATATCATGAGTTTGGAAGATGAGAAATGACCATTATGGAGTAAGAAAGAAGGCAAGAAAACATAAGAAATGAGGCATGAAGCAAGATTCATCAAGCTACATGGAAATTTAGAACTCAAAATCTATTGATAACATGTACTCTGATTTTGAGAACAAATTTGGGATACTTCTTGAAACACATTTTGGTCATACTACATATTATTTTGAATCTTGGGAAGTCAAGAGTCTAACATTTCAAACAATGTGCAAATCGAAGCTGAAATAAAGAAGTTATGGCCATTTAAAGACAACTGGGCAAAGATGAAGGGTCATTTTGAAATGATTTTGAAATTCAACTTATGAATTCGAAATCCAATTCGAAATGACTCCAATTTCAAATTCACCGACTTCCACTTTGATGTTTCGCCTCCTCTACCTCGGGAATTGCATCTAGGGCACTCCATCCACCCTAAGTGGACCCCACACGATTAGAAATCACCATTTTATTATTTTTTAATCATCTTTAGATAATTATTTTTGTAATAAGTGGGCAATGAGAGCGTGCCAAATGTTAGGTAATTGATGATATTATATAAACTCTCTTAGTTATAGGTTTTAGAAATCTTGGATTTTTTTTCGGAGTTTTTGACATTGAAGGTGGAAGAAGACAAGAACTTTGGTTTGTTTTCTTTTTCTTCTTTATTAAATGCATTGTTTTTAGTTTCTTTTGATTCAAATTATGGATTTTTACCCTATTATGGATTGTTAATGTGACATCACTCCCATGAGAGGCTAAGAAGCCAACTTGGGGCTTGAAGCATGAAAACCTAAGGGCTAGGAAACCTATAAGGACAATGGGTAAATTATTATAACAATGAGATTAATTATTGGTTGGGCTGACGATTTATCAATTTTTTTTATCCTATCCTTACCTTGTGAATTAGTTTAGGGAATGATATGGTAGGTTATTACCCGATACTAGTGATTCTTGGTAATTCTTAATCATTAGTTATCCTCATCTTCCCTATCGTTATTTGCCCCAAAACAAAGTTATAAGAAGTAAGAAGGGTTAAAAACCAAAGCTTAAATTGATAATCAATTTCATTCATTTAATGGTTTTAGGAATCTGTTTTAAAAAGGAAAAATTAGATTTCAAATGCAATTTTGAGTTATAGAACTCAAGTTGATCGTGAGCGGCCAAGGATCCTAAATCCCTAAGATCACTTTACTTAAGAAACCCTTGTTCTCTCTATTTCTATACCTTAAGTTGGATTATGGAAAGCCCCAAACTTGAATAGATTGAATTAAAAATCAATATTCATTTTGTTATTAATTTAGTTTCATTCACTCAATCCCATTTCATAAAAGATAATTCCCAAATTGTTTTTCACTTTAGGATTTAAACAAAAGCAATCCATTTATTATAATATTGACAATTTCCATAAGCCTATCCTTGAGGATGATACCCGGAGTACTACAAAAGCTATAGTGACTCTTTCTTTCTCTAGTTTTTCTTGACTAGAGTTGCTACATAAAAAGGCTAAGTATTTTGGTACAATAGAGCAATTTGGTCAGTGATGCAAAGGACATGTGATCTAAAAGACTATGGTCATAGCATTTTCTTTAATGGAAATTTGACATATGCTTCTTGGAGCTATAATATGTTAATTGATCACATAATAAGTAGGATTTGTAAACCAAGGATTAGAGAGGCAATCTTGATAGGTGATAACACTACCTTGTTAGATTATGGACACTTGTTCATGAGGAGTATGCATACTGTAGATAGTCACGAACCCGAGCTTCGTCTAGTTGTTATTTACATAGGGTAATGGAGTATAGTGGATTCTCTTTAGTGAAATGTTGAATCAACTTTAGAATTAGATTTTGAGTGAGCCAATACTCCTATGGGTCTTAGTGGTCCTCGCTCTAAGATCATATGTCATGATGGTATATTGGTTTATGAGGGTTGGATCGACTCTTGGTTCACTCTTATGCAGAAGAGCGTTTTGGTAATTATGCAAGGTTGCATATGGGATAGTGAACAAGTTTTCTATATTGGGATAATTAATTAATTAGATGATCTTATGTGGTTAATTAATCAATTAAGACTATTTTGGGCTAGATTAAGTGACCTAAGCCTTAGTAGGAGGCTCAAGTCACTTAAGCTTAGTAAGAGAACCCTATAAATACCCCCTTAGGGGCTAGGGTTTCCATAACTTTTTGAGAGACAATTATCTTTCACCTCTCTCTCTCTCTCTCTCTCACCTAGGATTCCTCTTTCCCAAAGCCCACACTTTGGAGTGCTAAGATTATGGTTCAAGTAATTGGGCGAAAGCTTGGGTGTATGAGACTTCCAGATTCTTTGTTAAGATCTTGGGTGTATGTAACTTCCAAATTCTTCGTTCTTCATCTTCATTGAGTGGAATTGATTTGGGAGCATCCAAATTAAAGGTAAAATTTTCTAATGACTTTCTTCTTGACCCTATATTGGTAAAAATATGATTTTTACTTCTATTACCTAGGATCTAAAGGCTTAAGGTATCTTTGCATGCACTTATACAATCCAGGGTAAGGGGATGGAGCAATTTAGGATTCTCAGCAAAATAGACAAAATCTATTATTGAGTTTAAAAAAGAGCTTTCAATTTCTTAGAAGTTAATCCAAAAAGGAATTTAATAAATTTTTATATTCAAATAAAATAGTTGATGAGTATATTAAGCTAAATTGTGATGACCTGCCCTTGCAGGTGCCATCCACGCAAGACAATGTCTCATTTCTAGTCTAAAGATTGAGATGAAGATACTATCTTATGAAAGGGAATTAACTTATAACCCAATATAATGTCTTAGAGCAGAACAAGGAAACATATTAAAGAAACTATATATTCATTACCTTTTCAAGATACAAAGTTTTTAGTACACAAAAGTGGCCTTAGGGCCCTTTTAAAAACCTTGTACAAACGTATGAAGATGGTTATATGTCACTAGTCTATCCAAAAGAAACAAAAAGAAAAGGGCAACAACAATTGTATGCCTTGTTGTTCGTCCTCCAGACCTTGCTCATATCTAGTTCAACTAGATCCTTATCTTAAAAATTTAGGGAACTACAAAGTAAGTATAACTTAGTGAATGATAGTATAATGCAAGTTTTAGGATGGTCAGTCCAAACTAAAAAATGAAGTTTCATCATGCATGTAACACTTAATGTAGATAATATTTAGTATAGCAACCAAGTATGACATTTACAAATTCCAAATTATCTAACTTATATTTGTCTAAGAGAATCAATCCTCATAAAATATCAAATGAATGATTTTAATTTAAAGAAAAGTCCAACTAATATGCATATTTCATCTACAATGTGAATCAATGGTCAAAGTGGTTTACAAGCTATTCAAAAGTGATCAATTTGTCAAAAATACATGAATTATCATTAATAGGCAGAATAGTGGTTTTCACAAAATAAATTCCAAATAAATAACAAGAAAAGTTATCTCATCAAAATAAAAAATAAGTAAAATCTTTAACATGTCTAGATTAATATCCAAAAGCCCAAATTAATTAATTATATTCCAATTAATATCAAATTTAGTCACAAGTGGGTTACTTTATAGAAAAATCAGCAAGTGATTAGAACATAAGACTCTAAAAAATAAATATGAAATAAATATCAAAGGGTTGAATTTTATTACAAAAAATTTCAGGGACCATATACTATATGTTAAGATTACAATCCAAGTGTCCGAATTAATTAACTAGGTCTCATTTAGTACTAGAATTCATAGTGATCATAATAGGTCCAAAATAGAGCAATTTTCCATAGCATGCAATAATTAATTTATTTAATTAACTTAGGTATATCCTAAAATCCTAAAAAAATTCATATAACTCATTTAGAAAGCCTAATTTATATGAAAATAACCACAGATCAATATCACGTACATAACATGCTTAAAATTAAATAAACATCTTTCAACTTTAGAAGAATACTTGTGTAGTGGGTTCAAGAAGAAAAAATAGTATCTCTTGTTTCAAAAATCGTTTCTTAATATTTTATGTGTAAAAGTTAAATTTAAGAAGTATAGATTAAGGGAAAAATTCCCAATGAAATTAAAGAGGTAATTTAATTTTACAAAACAATCCAGAGTGTGAAAAAGAGAGTAAAAACTGAACCTTCTAAAAGATTGAATTATATATTCTAATTGGAAAATTAGTTTTGACTCAAATAAGATTCTAAAAATAAAATTCAAGAAGTTTAAAATACCATGGAATAATTAGGAAAACGTTAAAGAGTTTCTAAATGGTCAAATTCCAATTTACAAGTGTCAATAGAAAACTATGTTTTGGAAAACTTTGTATGTAGGGATCTATTAAATCCCATTTTAATTTCCACAAATGCATAAGACTCCATTGGTTGGAGCTATGAAATTTAATTCATGTATATTTAAAAATCAAAATTCATTTTTTTTTTTTAAAAAAAAACCTTTTCAAATATGCAAATCGAATGAAATAGGTAGCATTGTCTTTTAGAAATTTGAAATTTCATACTTAAAGGAACTAAGCTTAATTTTAAATATAAGTTTAAGGATTGATTTAATTAGGAAAAAAGATTAAACTTTTTTTAAAATATATATATATATATATATATATATATTAGTATACATGAAATCTTGAATACAAACTATCAAGAAAAAGTGTGTATGAGTGAATTATGAAAGTGAATTACAAATATCCAAACTCAAAATCAAAGAGTCATGAATCAAATTAAAAAGTTCATCTAAAGCCAATTGTCATTTGATTATCCAATGGCTTATCTTAGGTAAAAAATTTGAATCTCAATTCATCAAATAACCAACATTCAATCAAATAATTTCCTAAATGTCAAATCTAACAACACTCATGTGTGACCTATTCATCCACATGCAACCTACTATAATATATTTAAAAATTATAAAATGAGAAGCAATAGATGAAAAAGAGGATATAGAAACTAAAATCAAAGTTGAGAAAGTTAAACAACCTACTTTAATTTTCTTCTTGAAAAATTTTCCTGCCATCCAAACATGTTTTCCCCCAAAGCTTCCTTCAAGGCCCCTCAAAATTTTTAGAGACCTTAAAGTTTTCTCCCCAAAAGTTTTTCAAGTTCCAAAAAGTCCCCTAAAATTTCTAATTCCATTTTATAGTCTTCTCTAGAATCTTCTCTTTTTTTCCTCTCAATTTTCACTCAAAATTTCAAAAAGACTTCTACACATTTTTCCCTATCAAAATAACAAGATCTCTTAATTTTCCAAAAATGCCCCTTCTAGAATATTCCCTTAAGTCGTCTTCGAGCTCACATAATCTCACATAAAATAAAAAAGAAAATAAACTAATGATCAAAATGTAAATCACACATTAAAAAAATTAAAGTTGATATGTAAAAACACATCAAGGTTAATTCACATGCAATTCAAATTTTAAAAAAAATCTCATATAACTAAAAAATCATGTGTATCAAAATCAAAATGTCAATAACATATAATCAAATATTGAAATATCAATCTCATGCAATTAAAAATAAAAATTAATCCAATACTCATCTAATCCTAAAGCCAAGCCATAGAAAAACTGTGTCAAATCTAAGTATACCAAAAGAAACTCAATCAAATGAAATCCTAAAAAAATCAAAGGTCACTAAATAGTCACATCAAGGATCCTTGAAAAGCTCCCCTAGATATCTCTAAAGAAAGTCCAAAGATAATGACTGAAAAGTCATAGTGGACCACTAATGGGACTAAAAATAAACTTGAAAAAGGACACTGAGTGTATAATGAGGTAGCAGAGGACGAACTCTGATTAGCATGTGCCAAGAGGACAAATGGAGGGTCTACAACTATAAATGAGCTTCAATGAATCTTCAATAATATCCTATTAGCCTAAGGAAGTTATGAATCTCCGTCATGGTTATTGGTCTACCCCACGTCATGATTGCTTCTACATTACTTGGGTTTATAGATATCCCTTTTTTAGAGGCAACATGTCCTAAGAATGTTACACAATCCAACCAAAATTCACACTTCTTTAGCTTAACATTTAATTGGTTGTTTCTAAGGCATTGCAAAATCATATGAAAATGAGTATTATGCTCTCCAGTACTTCGAGAATAGATCAAGATGTCGTCAATGAAGACTACAAAAAATTGGTCTAAATAAGGGTTGAAGACTCGATTCATTAGGTCCATGAATGTAACTGGGGCTTTAGTCAACCAAATGGCACCACCGAAAATTCATAATGACCATATCGAGTCCTAAATGTCGTCTTTAGAATATTCTCAACCTTAATCCAAAGTTTAAGATATCTTGATTGCAAGTCTATTTTTGAAAAGATAGATGCCCCTTAGAGTTGATAAAATAGATCATCAATGCAAGGAAGTGGGTAACGGTTATAAATGGTAACCTTATTCAATTCACGACAGTCTATACATAACCTCATACTACCATCCTTTTGGCGTACAAAAAAAATAAGTGCTCCCCATGGTGACGTGCTTGAGTGTATAAAACCAAGGTTTAGTAATTCCTACAATTGGATCTTCAACTCTCTAAGATCTATTGGAGCCATTTGATAAAATTCTTTCGAAATTAGCTCAATTCTTAGTACCAAGTCTATCACAAAATCAATCTCCCTTATTGGTGGTAACCTTTGCAACTCTTCTAGGAATACATCTGGGAATTCTTGGACTATCAATAAGTGATTACTACTCAAAAAGTGCTATTTGATAGCTTGTAATTAACTCTTTTAAACACTTTTGAGTAGTAGTTATCACCTTTTAACCCAATTAACATATTAAGGACCCTTGCAATCAATTCTAATCAAATTGTGTTAAGTTTTGGTGTTTTGATAGCTTTTTGATCACCAAAGCAATCCGAGATTGAGGAGAGTTCTTTGGAATCCATGGCAAAAGATGTCCGGACAGGGCGTCCAGACACACCATCGGAGGGCGGCAGAACATGGGTTGTGGCAGGCTATCGGAATGACGTAGCAAGGCTTGCTCACTTTAGTCAATGATCCGGACAACATATCCGGATAGGATATGCTATCGTCTGGGGTGTGATGTTCACGAGTGCCATGTGCTTCTCCCTGGGGAATCCGGATGTAGTTGCTCTGGATAGCGATGCGCGTTCCGTGTCATCAGGGGGAGGGGTCCCTACACCTTGCACATGCAAACGGTCCCCCTTGCGAGCGCGGCATATCTCATTCCACCCGGGGAGGAATTCTGTCCGACCGACGTTTCACCTTCTCCGGATATCTCATATCCGGAATTCTGTCAGGTCAGACATGTCCGGATCCTCTAATCGGATATCTCACATCCGGCGCCTGACGTCGGATGGAAGAGGAGGGCTGATGCGACTCATGGTAGCTTAGTTTTAAAGGCGTATCAACAAAATTTATACCTTAAATACTATTACTAAAGTAGCCAAGCTACTATAGCATAGTGGTTCTAGGATTGTTCACTGGGAAGGGTTTTCGCAAACACTAGTGATATTCAAATTAGGAAAATAGGTGATTTTCTTATGGATGTTAGCTTTAAAAGAAGATGTAAATGTTTTAGAAAGATTTAAACTAATCTCAGCTAACATTAAAGACTAAAATGAAAGGGTGTAAAAACAAGTTTCTCAAAGATAGGATAGCTATGCTCTAGCTCTTATGCAAATTGGAAATCTCAGGATAGGCTCCTCGCGTTGGGGTTGCAACTATGGTGATGCTTGCTTCCCGAACCGGTATGGATTTAGCAAATCAAGTTTTAATCCTTTAAAATGGCAAAACAGATGATAGTGAATTTCATCAATGGTTATTCACCTTAGACTTCCTTTGAATGGCTCGTAAGAGATAACTAATGGTCTAAAGCCAAAAGCTTACCAAATATTGGCAACTCAAAGTCATTCCAGGTGATAAACTCACCTTTCAATGGCCATTGAAATTGGTTCTAACGGATTAATGCAAAACTTGGAATTGAAAACCTCACATTCCAATAGCTCGTAGGAGATAACTAATGGATAGAAATCCAAAAGCTTATCAAGTATTGGCCGTTGGAATTTGTCCAAAGGAAATAAAAACCAAACTTTGCATTAATGAACCTTTAATGAAAAACGACTACCTTACCTTCCAAGTGCGAGAAATTTCCATGGGATTGCATCCAAGCCATCACATAACATCCATAATTTGAGAAACTAAAAGTTTTAGTCAATCATCCTCTGAGGAAAAGCCCTCAGAGGCTGTTTGGCTACTAAGAAAATAGAAATGGGGAAGAACAGGAGAAGAGAGAAAAATAGAGCTTTATATATTTCTAAGTTAATGTACAGAGGATCGATCCCCCAATCATCCAATATCTTTTGGAGGCGTTGTACACCTCTATATATAGCAAAATCACAAGATAAAGCCTTATGTCGGCTGAATACAAGGTTACAAAAGGAATTTACACGAGAAAATATCAAGCTAAAAATATCTGGGAAGTCGGTGGTGCGTGCGTGGAGAAACAGAGGAAAATTCGCACCACGCATGGGCTGTGCGAGTGTTGTGCAAGTTTTGCACAACCTTCGCACAAGCTGAAGGTGTTGTGCGAATTTCAAGGTGTTGTGCGAATTTCGCACAAGCCTGGAGCAGTTGTCTTCCGAAGGCCATATCTTCCTCATTTCAGCTCCAAATCATACACGGTTTGAAGCGTTAGATTCTTGACTTCCTAAGATTTGAAATGGTATATAGCATGCAAAAAATGGACTTCGGGAATTGCTCCAAAAGTGCGAAGGAAGACTGCAGCTGCTGTCTTCTGTTTTCTTCACTTTGCTTGATTTTCCTCTTTGCTTCTCTTTGCTTCTCTTTGCTTCTCTCCTTTGCTTGGCTTGTTTTAATGATCCAAAAAGCTATCAAAATACTAAAACTAGCCACAAATATGATTAGAAGTCATTGTTAGGTCCTTAACATGCCAATTGGGATAAAGATGGAGAACTACTACACAAAAGTGCTTAAAACATAATGAATTAAAGGCGCAAAATGACACTTTTTGGGTAGTAATCACTCCCCCCAACTAACACATTGCTAGTCCCTGAGCAATGAAGGAGAGAAAAATAAAGAAAAATAGATAATATAATAATTTACAAAATCATGCTGATCACCCCAAAAAATAATCAAGTGGCATGATTGACATCCATGGATCAATAAAGATGTGAAACTCAACCTATAATAAGAGTTGTCAAAGCATTCACTTGATCATAGAGTACAAAGAATGGATATTATGCAAGTTTAAGCATCAAAAGAATTTCCACTCTCAAAAGATCCAAATCAAATTCTTCCACTAAAATCTAAGTGTTATTTATTAGTTTCCGGATATAGTATGTCAAACTAATCTCTCCCCTCAACCTAGTTCTTTTCAAAGCTTAGCAAACTAATCAACCTCCAATAGGCTAAGAACGCACCTCTTTTCTTTCACAATTTTTTCTTGTAGGAGTGCAAAGCTTAAAGGTATTCTTTTCTAAATTGTCCATGTAACGGGGGTCCATCGATGACTCCCAACCAATTAAGGTTTAGGGCATCAAGCTTTAAGGATCTTTCAACCACTAACTCCTCGGATTTTACCCCGGACTTTTGAGAATGATTTTTAATACCCAAGCACCTACAACATGTTAAACTCCACCTATTCATCCTTGTAACGAGCATTGAGGTCGGTGACTCCCAACCAATTAAGGCTTAGGGCACCAGGTTTTAAAGATTTTCACCATATACCCCTTAGACCTTGCTCGGATTTCAAGGCAAGCAAACATTTTTCTTTCTTTCTTTATTTTCTTCAAAGACTCATTGGCCTTTTACAAGGTGTCTCAACACTATTAAATGAGGTCAAAGGTACCAAGTCTAAAATTTTCCTAAGTCAAGAGGGAAATAGTTTTTCATCTTATAATCGGAACCTATTGTATGTGTGTGCGAATAGCTTAAGGTGGAAGAGATAAGTTTGCATGCAATGAGAGTTTCAACAATTCATCAACTTTTAGAAGAGCATAATACAAACTCTAAGACTCATGTAATCAAGTTGAAACTCGACTTCTCTCATTTAATTTTGAGAGTTAATCCTTAATATCCATGGAGTTTAAAGCAAAAATTTTAAAATTTAAACAAAAAGTAGCTAATTTAACTAAGTATGATAAAAATTTAAACTAATACTTACTTCCTCATCTCTCCCCCCAACCGAGATGAACATTGTCCTCAATGTTTGAATCGAAAATAAGGAGGAAGGAAGTGGTACCTCATGTGATGTGGACTTGGAGTTGAGAAGATAAACCACCTGTTTCAAAATTCAAAAATTGAATGAGAGAGGAATTTATACTAAATATTTACAAAAATAATGAGTGGGCCCCACTTTGAGCAGCTGAAGACAAGGCTCAAAGGCTTGGGATTGGGGAGGGTAGGGATGAAGAAGCTAAAAAATTCGCACAAGGGAAGTGTTGTGCGAAAATTTCGCATAAGGCACTATTCACCCGCCCAAATGCAAAATTGGATTCTTTCAAATGGCCATAACTTCTTCGTTTCAAATCCAAATCGCACACTGTTTGAAGCACTGGACTCCTGACTTCCTAAGCTTCAAAAAGAGATATGGTATGCATAATTTGAGCTCCAGAAAGTGCTCCAAAAACGTGTCCAACAGTAGCAAAATGGGGTGCGGCTGCAACATTCCCGTTCAGCTTTGCACAGTTGTCTTCAAATGGCCATAACTTCTTCGTTTCAACTCCAAATCGAGCACCGTTTGAAGCTATGCACTCCTAACTTCCCAAGATTTGAAACGAGATATAGTATGCATGAAATGAACTTCGGGAAGTGATCAAAATGGGCCCAACAGTTGCCGAAATGGGGTAGTGCGAATTGCTCTGTTTTGGCTTTTCTCCATTGTTTTCCCCTATTTTTGGCTTCCCCTGTGTTGATCATCATAACTTCGATTTTTGCAAGCATCATAACTGCATGAACACTTCAAAACTCATCTTAAAAACATATTAAAACTAAATTAAAGCTAAGAATTCAAACTAAAACATGCATAAATTTAAAGAAAGCATAGAATTTAAATGAAGCTGATAGCATATACCCCAAAAAGAAGATGAACTATTTAGCTCATACTCACTCACACACCCTACTTCATGCTGAATTCCCCCTGGATCCCAAACAAAATTGGCATCCTTCCCATTTGGTCCAAGGGAATTCGTTTCTCTTCTCTTCCCTGGAGAAGTGGATCTTGAACCTTATGATTTTCAATGGAAGGTTGGTCCATAGAGTTGTCATAGCAATCCCCCACCAAAGTGTTGATCTTCAACACTTTCCTTGATCTTTTTGCATTGGTTCCTTGAAGGTTATGGTGGGGTTGAGGAGGAAGCTTCCTTTTCCCCCTTGCTATGTCGAGATTGGTGAGCTTCTCAATGGAGTCTTGAACTTTTTCTATCCTTAGTGATAGATCATTATAAACCCCCTCCATTCTTACATTTATTGAACTCTCCAAATTATCAATCTTTTCATTAAGATGAGAGTTGATCTTTTGTTGCTCACCTACAAAGTCCTCCATGACTTTGCTTATCTTCAAAATGGCTTGCTCCAATGAAGATGTACTCATTGATGGTTGAGGTTGAGGTTGGGTTGTAAGGTTGGGATGGTTATTCCAACTTGAGGTGTAGGAGCTTTGGTAACCGTACATGTCTCTCACAATTGGAATGGTAGGGCACTCCCCTACCGTATGCTCATACGAATCATCTCCATTCAAGGCATACTTACTACCCCATTGGCTTTGTTGAACTTGCCTTTTCCCTAATTCAATCCGATCCCTCATGGATAAGTATGCAAATTTGTCCTTCTCATGATCATAATGAGAGCTTTGATCTTCATGTGGAATTTCCATTTCTAAAAAAAAATGATATTCAACTAAGGCTCTTTTCTTCAACTTGTACCAGGGTTCCCTCTTGGTCTCGAATCCAACAAGGAATGCACAAATTGAAATTAAAACAAAAATAAAAGAAAAGAGAATAAAAAAAAATTTAACTAAATAAAAACTAAACTAAAAAAAATTATAAGAAAACTCACCAAACTTGTGATGAAGATCACAAGTTACCCTTAATGGTTGTTTCACTGTGCTTGTGGCACCTTCCCCGGCAACGACGCCATTTGATGCGACTCATGGTAGCTTAGCTTTAAAGGCGTATCAACAAAATTTATACCTTAAATACTATTACTAAAGTAGCCAAGCTACTATAGCATAGTGGTTCTAGGATCGTTCATTGGGAAGGGTTTTTGCAAACACTAGTGATATTCAAATTAGGAAAATAAGTGATTTTCTTATGGATGTTAGCTTTAAAAGAAGATGTAAATGTTTTAGAAAGATTTAAACTAATCTAAGCTAACATTAAAGACTAAAATGAAAGGGTGTAAAAACAAGTTTCTCAAAGATAGGATAGCTATGCTCTGGCTCTTATGCAAATTGGAAATCTCAGGATAGGCTCCTTGCGTTGGGGTTGCAACTATGGTGATGCTTGCTTCCCGAACCGGTATGGATTTAGCAAATCAAGTTTTAATCCTTTAAAATGGCAAAACAGATGGTAGTGAATTTCATCAATGGTTATTCACCTTAGACTTCCTTTGAATGGCTCGTAAGAGATAACTAATGGTCTAAAGCCAAAAGCTTACCAAATATTGGCAACTCAAAGTCATTCCAAGTGATAAACTCACCTTTCAATGGCCATTGAAATTGGTTCTAACGGATTAATGCAAAACTTGGAATTGAAAACCTCACCTTCCAATAGCTCGTAGGAGATAACTAATGGATAGAAATCCAAAAGCTTATCAAGTATTGGCCGTTGGAAGTTGTCCAAAGGAAATAAAAACCAAACTTTGCATTAATGAACCTTTAATGAAAAACGACTACCTTACCTTCCAGGTGCGAGAAATTTCCATGGGATTGCATCCAAGCCATCACATAACATCCATACTTTGAGAAACTAAAAGTTTTAGTCAATCATCCTTTGAGGAAAAGCCCTCAGAGGCTGTTTGGCTACTAAGAAAATAGAAATGGGGAAGAATAGGAGAAGAGAGAAAAATAGAGCTTTATATATTTCTAAGTTAATGTACAGAGGATCGATCCCCCAATCATCCAATATCTTTTGGAGGCGTTGTACACCTCTATATATAGAAAAATTACAAGATAAAGCCTTATGTCGGCTGAATACAAGGTTACAAAAGGAATTTACACGAGAAAATATCAAGCTAAAAATATCTGGGAAGTCGGTGGTGCGTGCATGGAGAAACAGAGGAAAATTCGCACCACGCATGGGCTGTGCGAGTGTTGTGCGAGTTTCACACAACCTTCGCACAAGCTGAAGGTGTTGTGCGAATTTCAAGGTGTTGTGCGAATTTCGCACAAGCCTAGAGCAGTTGTCTTCCGAAGGCCATATCTTTCTCATTTCAGCTCCAAATCATATACAGTTTGAAGCGTTGGATTCTTGACTTCCTAAGCTTTGAAATGGTATATAGCATGAAAAAATGGACTTCGGGAAGTTCTCCAAAAGTGCGAAGGAAGACTGCTGCTACTGTCCTCTATTTTCTTCACTTTGCTTGATTTTCCTCTTTGCTTCTCTTTGCTTCTCTCCTTTGCTTGACTTGTTTTAATGATCCAAAAAGCTGTCAAAATACTAAAACTAGCCACAAATATGATTAGAAGTCATTGTTAGGTCCTTAACATGCCAATTGGGATAAAGATGGAGAACTACTACACAAAAGTGCTTAAAACATAATGAATTAAAGGCGTAAAATGGCACTTTTTGGGTAGTAATCAAGGGCGTTTCAACTTCCCCGGTTAGACATGTCCGGATCCTCTAGTAGCGCTTACCCGGTCAAACATGCACAGCTGTAGTGTTCTCCTGAAGCTTCCTGATATTTCCGACCGAATTTTTGATATATTTTGCTTTAGATATTTGATGTCTATATCCCCAAACTCTCCTTGTAACCCACCTATCATAGGATTCCTTAGTCTTTAAGTAAGAACAAAGGGTGAATAACCTCTTATATATAGTTTGTAATTTTCTTTAAGAAATGAGGGCCGGGAGAGTCGGGAGCTTGTTCTCAGACGCATCCTTTGTACAATTTTGCAAGAAATATATTTTACAGAGCACTTGCTCTGTTTTTCCTATATATTTTTGTTTTCTCATTCTTTTTCTTACTAGCCAAACAAGCTCTGAGGAAGTTTCCTCAGAGAATGAGTGGCTAGACTTTTAGTTCCTTGGAGCTAAGGTTGTCGGGAAAGGTTTCAAGTGCAAGAATTTATAGCTTTGTGGTTTCAGCCATTAATGAAGAGAAAGTGTGTTCCTTTAATGATTTCTATGTTTTTAGTTAACTTAAAACACCTTCAATTCACTTGAGCCAACACGTGGTAAGGCAAGTGATCTCCGTCCATGGAGATGCACTAGTTTACCTCTTGCGAGCTTTTGGGAAGTGACTTGAAGGTAGGATTTTCTAGAATTGCCAACACTTGGTAAGCTTTTGGACTCCAAGGAGACATCCATTAGTTATCTCTTGCGAGCTTGAGAAGGGAAGTCCAAAGTTAAAGATCACCTTGAATGGCAAATGCTAGGTGAGAGGCACGAGCCATTGCAAGTTGCATCAGTGAGAGGGAATTAGAGCTGAAATCCATTTAAAGGATACATCTGTACAACACCGGTTAGAGAATTGACTATATGTTAATTCTCTAATGCGAGGAAATGAACCAAATGACCGGAGCTCTGTTTTTGGATAAGGAAACTCCCTTGTAACCCAAACCTCCAAGGAATGTTTTTCTTCATAAGTAATTTCCATTACTTTCTTTTTAGTTAGCTTGAAACAAAACCTCGTTTAACCATAGTTTGTGTTTTATTCCTTAAGCTAACCTTGAAATGAAAAAGCACCAATTTAACTTTGAATTGGTATCAGTTGTGAGTTGAAAACCCTTCCCAATGAACGACCCTAGAGCCACTATGCTATGCTAGCTAAGGCTATCCTAGTACATGGTGTAATAGGTTATAAATTTTGTTGATTACTCCCTGAGGACCAAAATCAAGGGACACCAGCTAGACATGAATCAGTTGAGACACCAATTGGGAACGAATCAATAAGTCTACTACTCGTATCTCTAATGCATCAGTGTTTACCATATGGGCTAAGAATCCTTGACACTCATCTCATTAATCATTCTGCTAAGATTGCTGAGATCAAACAGGTTGGTTCCAATACCCCTAAGCATGTAACTCCAAACTTAGGTAATCCTAACATATTTTTTTTTTTTAAATAGTCAACTGATGCATGACAAGGAGCCAACCAATCCATTCCAAGGATAACATTGAAATCCCAGATGCCCATTAGTACCAAGTTCATCAATAACACTCTCTTACTTGTAGTCACTACACACCCTTTGTACATTGTGTCCACAATTACTTTAACTCCGATAGAGGTATTAATACTTAACCTACAATCTAATAGACTTGCTACTATAGGTAAGCCTTCTATAAAGGCAGAGGTAACAAAGAAATGGGTTGAGCCAAGATTGATTAAAACTTTAGCTCATTTACCATAAATAGTAAAGATACCTACTATAATAGGTGGTGTAGCTTCAAGGTCCTACTAAGTGAAAGCAAAGATTCTTCCACGTGTCTAACTTCCAGTTCTTGGAGTTGATTAAAAACTAGGTTTGTCATGCCTTGCTCCTTGTTGGATAGGTTATCGCATTGGACTTGGTTGGAAAATTGATAAGATGGTTTTGGTAAGGGGTGAGGCTATTGCAGCTAGTTGTGTGACTCCATCAATCAAACTGGAAATGAAGTTTTTACTCTCTTGGGGCAAGAATAATTTACATGCCTCACTTGTCCACAAGTAAACAACTTTTTTTCTCAGGGTGAGGTCTTTGATTCATCCTTTTTGTCATTGGTCTAGCTCCACTAAACGTAGACCTCATAAGTTATCTCTTGTTGGTTTAGCTCCCTTTTCAGTCTCCTTGTTGGCTAGTTTCAACTCGAGACCTCTTAGGGTTACTCTTCATCAATTCTTTGAATTCTCGTTCCATGATCAAAGCCTGATCCACAACATTAACATACCAAGTTAACCTTAATATTGCCACTCGACTTTGGATAGCTAGGAGAAGTCCCTCTTGGAACTTGCTAGCCTTCCTGTGCTCAATTAGCATAGTATTATCAAAATGTGCCAAATGAGTGAATGTGGCCTTAGAATCAATAATTGATATATCTCCCTATGTTAACCCCCTAAGCTTTGCTTCATATATTTCTTGAGCACTCTGTGGAAATAGTGCTATAGGAAAACCTCTACAAAATATCCTATGTTACTATTCTCTTCTCTAACAGTGTAGGTTTTATCAAATGCCACCATTAATTTGCTTCCATCTCCAATAAAAAGGTGGCTAACTCCCTCCTTGAAAATAATTTTGAAAATTAAGCAACCTAGGCCTTAACCTTGAAAGATTTGTGCTTTCTTTAAGGTTGTGTGTGATAACATTGAAATTGCTCGAAATGGCTAAGTTGCTCCATTATGCAATTAGAACATGTGGTATTTGAGTTAGAATGGACTTGTTGTTCAACCATAGTCACTAACCCTTCAACTATCCTTAGTATTCCTTCTACCTCATGAGTTGCACCTCTTTGTGGAACCTTGGACCCATTGATAGGATACACCATATTGCTTACTCTACAAGGAGAAACATTTTAATTTACTATAGGATACCCTCTATTTAGGTTAATTAGTTTCATGATTCATACTACCTCATCGAGATGTGTAGGTTTCAAAGAGAATCACCAAAAGTCTTAGAGAGAGCTTTAAGTACTTTCCAAGTTCTATAAACCATAAAGATTAATACCAAGTGTCTATGTATCTCGATTCTTCCTTTTCCAAAGGTGCTTAAACCTTAAGTCCTATGAAACTCATAAAATGGCTCAATTCCTTATCTTATCACCTGATATTAACCTGGTAGTGCCAATTAGAAGACCCAAAAGCAAAGAGTAACTATCACCATCCTATTTCTAGAAGAGAATTCCTAGGATCAAGTCTACAAAACCTATAACCTAAGCTTTGATACCAATTGTGATGACCCACTCTTGCAAGTGCCATCCATGCAAGATAGTGCCTCTTTTCTAATCTAAAGACTGAGATGGAGATACTATCTTATGAAAATAAATTAACTTGTAACCAAATATAATATGTCGGAGTAGCATAAGGGAGCATATCAAAGGAACTATATATTCATTACCTTTTCAAGATACAAAGTTTTTAGTACATAAAAGTGGCCTTAGGGCCCTTTTACAATCCTTGTATACATGTACGAAGATGGCTACATTCCACTAGTCTATTCAAAAGAAACAAAAAGAAAAAGGCGGCAATGACTATATGCCTTGTTGTCCGTTTTTCAGAACTTCCTCGGTGTTTAGTTCAAATAGATCCTCATCTAAAAAATTTAGGGAACTACAAAGTGAATATAACTCAGTGAATGACAATATATCGCAGGTTTTAAGATGGTTAGTCCAAAATTAAAAATAGCGTTTCATCATGTAGACAACACTCAACATAAATAATATTCAGTATAACAATCAAGTAGTTATACAACATTTGACAGCCTTTAATGAAACACATGCATAATTCACGACTACAATGCAACTTCAACTCTTGACACATCCCAATATCATGTAACAACATTACTATGGTGCCCCTTCCTCCATCGACATACATCACATATGCGCCCACATATGACATATATCTCATATAACATGGTATCATATAGACATAGTGCCCCTACTTTTCTTGACAAACTTCTCATATAAACTACTTTAGTGCCTCTTCATCTCTCGACACAAAATATCACAAGGTCAATCGGCTACAGTGTGCCCCTCCATCTCTATGGCACGATATAAGTCTATGGTATATACCAATCACATCCATAACAATAATGCAAAGTACCATAATGATAATACCATTGATTTCTAATGAATACTACGTACAAGGTAAGCTCCAAGGAAAGACTAGAGAGGTCATAATGGTCCCGCTTAAAACCTAACCTTCTTAAATAGAGCTTTCCCAAAGTGTACCCATCCCTTCATGATCATCAAACCATCTTAACTATATATATATATATCGAGGATATAAGTAGCACATATTTATTATAAACATAGAAATTGACCAACACACTTTCAAATCATATCTCATGACAGTTGATAAATAATGAATACATATAAAATTTAAAGCATGAGATATAAATTCTAAAACTAAATAAAAGTATGCATTATAAGATGACTCACAATAAGAATTCCAAACTAGAATTGCAATAACACTTCTATTACACTAACGTAAAGATCCTACTTCAAAATAATGACACTATACAAGCTTCTTCGTAATTTTCTTCTTCCCTTTCTTGGTAGGTGAATGCTCTTATTTATAGGAACCCAAAACAAGTGAGCCCATAAGTGATTGGCTGCATGGCTTTAGCTAGGTATCATCTAAAGGAAGTAGATTAGTGTCTTCTTTATTTTATTGAAATGACATGTGGTGGCATGCTTAATCCTTGTAGTTACTTAGCAAGTAAAGTAAGTTCTTGAGTCAAAACCCTGAGTTAGGTGTCAATTTTTCACAATGACTTAGTGTTCCTTTTGGTTGTAGCATTTTGACATGTCATTTCAACACCTCATACTTGGTTGCATACCTTGGACACCTCATTCTTGGTTGCATGCCTTGGATACTTTATGCTCGGTTACATGCTTTGGACACTTCATGCTTGGTTGATGCCTTAGACACCTCATGCTTAGTTGCATGCCTTGGACACCTCATGCTCGATTGCATGTCTTGGATACTTCATGCTCGGTTGCATGCTTTAGGCACCTTATGCTCGGTTGCATGCTTTGGATACCTCATGCTTGGTTGCATGCATTCTATAGCTTATAATTGGTTGCATGCTTCAATATCTCATACTTGGTTACTTACTTTTGACATCTCATGCTTGATTGCATGTTAAAGGATGGATAAGAAGGCAATTAAAAAAAACACATAAAAAATATTAGTCATAAAGAAAACTAAGGTCATTACATAAATAACAAGAAACTAAATTATAACACCCTAAACTTAGAGGTCAAAGGCACCATGATCATTTCACATGTCGAGTCTAAGAGCCTAAAACATGAACTACATTAACTAACCAAAACCATAATATAATTAGTTGTTAAGCTAAGTACCTTAATTCCATTTATGCTAAACAATAATCAAAGCATAAACATAATTAAAAAATATTAAATCATCACTCTAAAACTAATTAAAATCTCGCAACAATAAATTGAATAATATCCAAAACATTTTAAATGGTAATTCTAGAAATCATAACCAAGTTGAGTTCTAAACCATCAATCTTAAAAGTTGGTCCCAATAGAAGGACTTTTCCTATTTTGATCACTCCTCACTAATATCACTTGTATATGACAAGTAAGATAAAAATAATCAAATATAGTGCAAATTTAAACCTTAGGACATATCACACATTTACATAAAACAATTAACAATTAACCTTAGTTAGTTTAATACCAAAAGTTTACTTCTTTTTTTTCCTCAAAAGACTAGCCATTGGTAGATAGTATAAATGTATTTTCAATTCAATTTAAAAATAAGAATAGCATAATGCCCTTTCCATGTTTAGTTCATATTCAAAAGAATTACATATATAAACATTTTACTCTAGTCAACTAATAATTCTTTAATTATTGGTTATTGACAATATATCCAAATAGTGGACTTGTAATAAATGGGTAACCTCAATTATTCCTCTTAGGAATGGATAAAATGATTTTTCAATCAATAGTACACTAAAGACCAATAACTTTTCCATTGGCTTGTAATTTGTCACTAAACCTATAAAAGGGTAATGAAGGTTGATAATTTATCCTTTGTTGACCAATGCCATTAATAACCAGAGTTTTAAAATAATTATAATAAAATAAAAGGTCAATTTCACTTGCATAACAATCAAATAAAATCATACAACACTCCCAATTTATTTTATAAACTAAAGAACAAAATAGATTATATTATAGAAAATGTTATTTAAACCACATTAAGAAATTTAACAATTTTGATAAAAAAAAAAAAAAACAAAATATATAATAACTTTCAACACTATTAACCATTACTTGAAAGAATCTTGATTAGAAAAGAACCCTTTTGGCAATGAGGGTATCAATATAACCTAAGTAGGCTTGGTGCAATTAGTAGGCAACCTAAGGTTAATCCAAATTTGAAACTCATTTATCTAAAGCTCATCTCAATGAAATTGGACTTGAGTTTGCCTAATCTAAACTCGAATTAACTCTACAGTCCAAGCTTGAGTTAAAATTTAGTTAGTAAATTTATATAATCAAATTGAGTAGATTTATTAATCAAATCAAGATAAATAATAAATAACTAAATTGTGACACGAGCTTAGAGGTCAACGATACCAAAACCATTTCACATGTTGTGCCCATGAGCCCAACACATAATCATTTCACATGTTGAGCTTGAGAGTCTAACACATAAATGGTTCTAACTAACCAAAATCATAATGTAACTAACTATTAAACTAACAACCTTAATTAGATTCAAGTTAAAACTATAATTAGAGCATAAACATAATTCAAAAGATATTAAATCATCAATCTAAAACTAATTGACATCTCTCAACAATAAATTAAATGATTATCTAAAGCATTTTAAATAAAAATCCTAGAAATCATAATTGGGTTGAGTCTTAAATCATTAATCCTAAAAGTTGGTCCTAACAAAAACACCCATCCTATACAAATCACTTCTAACTAATATAACTTGTATCCAAAATATGGGACAATATAAATGAATTGACTCGATAGCTCAATAAAAAAAAATTGTACAATAAGAATGATCAAACATAGTATCGAATTAACACCTTTGGAAATAACACATTTTTATAAAAATCAATTAACAATTATGCTTATTCAATTTAATACCAAAGTTCATTTACTTCTTGAAAAAAATAGTCACTAGAAGATAACATAAATTTATTTTCAATTCAATTTATAAATAAGAATAGCATGTTGTATTTTGCATAATTGATTCATATTCAAAAGAGCTACATAATTTATCCTTTGCTAATTAAAGCCACTTAAACAAAGTTTCAACATAATTACAATAAAATTTAAAATCAATTTCACTTGCATAACAATCAAATAAATCATATGATATTTCTAATTTATTTTATAAATTAATGAACAAATCATAATAATTTTATAAAATGTTACTTGATACACATAAAGGAATTTATCAATTTTTATATCAAGTTAAAAATAGATAATAAATTATAAAATAACTTGTGACACTTGTGGACCCCCATTTTTCATGTGTATCCTCACTCAACGCCAAAACTCTTTTTTTGTTTGTGAAAACTAATTTTCAAAAAAGTTGGAGTTGTTACTTATTTTTGTTTATTTTTAAAGGAAAACAAAATAAGAAATAAAATCCTAGTGTTTTATGAAAATTGAGCTTAGATTTGAGGGTTAGGTTACTTATTGGGAAGGTACCATAAGATAACACCTCTTTAAACCTTAAAAAGGTCTCTACTAAATATGTGGAGGGAACTAAGGCAATTGACTAGTAAACTATGGATACAAAGAAATAATAGCAAGCAATATACAACAAGGCATTTTGATTAAGACAAAATATAGGGAACACTCATAGCATAACATGTATATCAAGGGAATCAAACAAAGAAAGTAGGAAGGAAGCTTACTTCAATATGGCCCAAAACAAGGCAATGCACTTACATAAGGAAGAAATAGTTAGTTCACAAACAAAATAAGAGATATAATATCAAAACAAGAGCCACTCAATGTATACAAGATATATATAATAAAAATCAAGAATAAAAAATGGCTAAATTAGCATCAAAGTGAATTATTATTCACTAATCACGTAGAAATATTAGAAAAGGACAATAAACATATAGTTAAAAAAGAAATCCAAATAAAATGGTTAAAGGATGATCATGCTATAGTGGAATGCTTTTTTAACAGGTATAAGATGGATATATTATTACAAATCAAGATTCATACAAGGCTAAAAGCATTCCAAAATAAATTGATACAATAAGTTATTTAAATGGTATAGAAACACAACAGAAAACAAACATTTACAAAATAAATCTAAATAAAATGGTTAGAGACGAGATAAAATTGATACAAAAATTCAACATCATATTCAAGGTGTCTAGAATACAATTCAAAACCCCAATGTGCCTAAACACTCGCCAAATAGTATAGATTCCAAAAAACATTTCACAACTCCATATTAGGTCAACATAGTAAGCATGAAAAGATTAAATTAATTCAAAAGCTTAAAAAATGATTTTTAAGCGAGGTTAAAGCCTCCAAGATTATTTAAAAAGTATAGAATACAAAAACAAAAATCAAAATTAATTAAAAACCCAAGAACTAGGATTAATTTACAAAAACATTTTGGCATGCAAAAATAAGGGAAGAGTAGAGCACTTGAAAAAACCAATTTATTCAACAAGCTTGGAGAGGGTTTTCTTAATAAAACAAAAATTCTATAATATATTAAAAATACATCCTAAACTTAAAATATATTTTAGGACAAACTAAAGGGTCCAAATTTACAAAAACAACTTAAAGGTAAAAAATAGAACAATAGAGAATCAAAAGTTGGCAATCAAGATATGTGGGTTTTGATATAAGCCTAAATTAATTTCCATTGGACAAACCTATAGGATCACTTTGTTCTTTATCCTAGGATCAAGTTATGTGTATGCGAAGTTTCCTGGATTTTTCTAAATCTTATGCACAATGTTAAGGTTGAAGTCATGCTACATCAAAAGAAGACAAAAATGGAGGAGTTTTCTTGTACTATAAAAGGAGGCCTCCATTCTCTATACTATTTATCCCAAAAAGGGCTTTCATTATTTTGTAAGCTTTTATGTTCTCTCCTCTTAATTTTGAGAGAGGTTGTAATTTTTTCTTCATATAGTTGATATTTTTTTGTTTTGCCCTATAGAGGGTTTTAACATGCAAGTACTTTTGCCCATTATTTTATTTATTGCTCTATTTTTCCTTTTTATTATTCTATTTTCAAATTATCCTTGCGAGTATCATTTCCTAATAGTGGTATCAAAGCCTAGGTTTAGGGTAATAAGTGGTTATTTGTGTGGTTAGTACATGTCTAGGAAAGTTCTGTCAAAAAGGTTATAAGAGCTTAAGGAAAGTGGGTTTTAAGTGGGATTGTTGTAACCCTTCCACTTTGTTGGGGACTTTTCTAGTGCATTCAACACAAAAACTCACTACTATTATGGGATACTGTTCACTATAAAAGTGAAACAAATGGCGATGGAATTTGAAATAGAAAAATTCAATGGGAGCAATTTTGGGTTGTGGAAAATGAAAATGAAAGCCATCCTGAGGAAGGAAAATTGCTTAGAAACAATTAGTGAAAGGTTAGAAAATGTTGAGGACAAAAAATGGGAACAAATGGATGGGAATGTTGTTGCAAACTTGCATTTAGTAGTAGCAAATAGTATACTGTCAAGTATCTCAGAATTACAGTCGACAAAAGAAATTTGGGATACTTTGACAAACTTATATGATGCCAAGTTGTTGCACAACAAAATCTTCTTGAAAAGAAAACTCTATGCTCTTCAGATGTTAGAATCTACTTTGGTGATTGAACATATTAGCACCCTGAAAACTTTGTTCTCTCAACTATCAGTTATGGAGCATTATATATAAGAGTAGGAACATGTTGAACTTCTACTCCAAAGTCTATTTGATTCATGTGATCATCTCATCATGAATGTGGCCAATGGTGCTTTAAGGACAATGCTAGTTTTTAATGACGTTGCAACTATTGTACTTAAGGAAGAAAGTAGGCGTAAAAACAAGGAAGATAGAATATCTTCTTAACAAACCGAGGCTTTAATTATCTATAGAGGAAGATCAACAAAACATGGTTATTGTGGGAGAAAATATAATAGGTGGAAGGCTTAGGGTAAGACAAAAGTTAAATGCTATCATTGTGGAAAGTAAAGGCATGTAAAAAAAGGAATGTTGACACTATAAAGGAAGGGTATAAAAAAACATGAAAGGAAAATAATTTGAGCCATCAAATACACAGAGTTGTGTAGAAAGTACTTTAGATGAAGGAAAAATCTTGTATAGTGAGGCAACAAAAATTGTGGAAGGCAAAGAAGGGTTTGTTGAAGTTTGATTAATTAACTCAGCAACAACATGCCACATGACTTCTCATAGAGAATCGTTTCACCAATATGAACTTATCTTAGGAGGATCAATGTACATGGGTAAGATCATGCTTTAAAGATTGTTGGGCTTGGCTATATCAAAGTAAAGATGGATGATAGTATGGTTCACACTATTCAAGAGGTACAACATGTAAAGGGCTTAAAGAAGAATATGCTATCAAAGGGACAATTGGATGACCTTAGATATGAATTCCATGCTAAAAAGTGAATCATGAAGGCTATTAGAGGTACTTTTGTGGTGACGAAGGCATAGAAGATATGTTTCAAATTTGTATATGTTGCATGGGAGGACAGATCAGGAAGTGGAGACTTCTATTGCAAACTCTAGAGAAGAATTAACAATGAGATGACATCACCAAATTGGTCACATGTTAGAAAAGGGATTGAAAATTCTCTTTGATCAAAAGTTGCTTCTTGGACTCAAAACTGTAAGTCTACCATTCTATGAGCATTATGTTATCAGTAAACAACATAGATTAAGATTCAGTAGATCTACTGCAAGAAGAAAGGGCATTCTAGACTTGGTTTACTGTGATGTTTAGAAATTACTGGTCACATCTCTTGGGGACGCAAAATATTTGGTGTTGGTTGTAGATGATTATTCCAGAAGACATTGGGTGTACCCCATCAAAATAAAGTTGGATGCTTTTCTAGTATTCAAAGCCTTTAAAGCATAAAGAGATCTTGAATTGGGAAATAAGATTAAATGTTTAAGGACATATAATGGAAGAGAATTCTGTAGCCAGAAGTTTTATATATTTTAGTTAAGAAGGCATACATCAACATAAAACTATTACTTTCACTCTATAACAAAATGACATGGTAGAGAGGACAAATAGAACTCTTGTAGAAAGAACGAGAACTATGTTGAAGACTGTAGGACTACCTAAAACATATTGGGGTAAAGCAACTAAAATTGTCTGCTATATAATTAATAGGTCTCCATTAACAGAAATTGAGATGAAAACACTTATGAAGATGTGGATTGGTAAGCTAGCAAACTATTCCTCCTTACACATATTTGGGTGTCTTGCTTATGTGATGTATAATGACCAAAACAGAACAAAACTGGATCTAAAATCCGGAAAAGGCATATTCTTAGGGTATGTTGATGAAGTAAAGGGGCATCGCCTGTGGGATCCCACTACCCACATGATTATCATTAGCAGATATGTCATCTTTGTAGAAGACATGCTACAAAGTGAAGAAAAAGATAGCACATTGATGAAAAAGACAAACACTATAAGTTTCATTAGAAATAAACAATCAGAACAAGAACAATCAGAATATTCTGAAGTAGTTCCAAAGCATAATGAACAAGTACTAGTTGATTTTGAGATACTTGAAGTGCGGCGATCAATTCGAGAAAGAAGAGACTCTTCCTGGCACTTAGAGTTTGTTATGGCAATTGATGTTACATATTGTCTTCTTACAAAAAGTGAAGAGCCTTCAAATTATTAGAAAGTCATAAACAGTTTAGATTCATCTTTATGGATGACAACAATGCAAGAGGAGGTGGAAGCCTTGCATAAGAACCAAACATGGAAACTTGTACTATTACCACCTAGAAGAAAAACTATTATAAACAAGTGGATCTATAAGATCAAACGGATAACAATGACCAAGTGGAGTGGTATCATGCAAGATTGGTGGTTAAAGGATATGCTCATAAATAAGGTGTTGATTTCAACAAGATTTTTTCTCTAAGTTTTTTACCTACATCAATTCGAGTAGTCTTGGCTATATGTGATAGATTTGATTTACATCTTGAGTAGTTAGATGTGAAAATTGTGTTTCTTCCTCAAGAGCTTGAAAAGAAAATTTATATGCTTCACCCGGAAGGTTTTGAAGAAAAATGGGAAAGAGAACTTGGTTAGCAAGTTAACCAAATCTCTATATGGACTAAAATAGGCGCCAAGATGTTGGTACAAGAGATTTGATTCCTTTATATTGAGTCTTAGGTACAATAGACTCAGTTAAGATCATTGTATATATTATAAGAGGTTTGAGGGTGATGATTTTATTATCTTGCTGTTATATGTGGATAACATGTTGGCTGCAAGCCCTAACAAAGATCGAGTCCAAGAATTAAAGGCACATTTAGTTAGGATGTTTGATATGAATGATCTAGGGCCACCAAACAAGATTCTAAGGATGTAAATTCATCGAGATAGACAAAGTAGGAAGATTTGGCTCTCATAGAAAAACTATTTGAAGAAAATTTTGCATCGCTTCAACATGCATGATTGTAAACCAGTTTCTACCCCACTTCTTGTGAATTACAAATTATCCTCAAGTAAGAGTCCAAGTAATGAAGTGGAGAGGATGGAACTATCTCAAACACCGTATGCATCAGCAATAGGAAGCTTAATGTTTGTTATGATTTGTACAAGACCAAACATTGCATAAGTAGTGAGAGTGATAAGTCGAAAATTCTAAGAGAGAACATTGGAATTTAGTTAAGAGGATACTTAGATATACCAAAGGGACCTCAAATGCTACATTATGTTTTGAAGGATTGGAATCTATCATCAAAGGCTATGTTGATTCAGACTTTGTAGGTGATCTTGATAAGAGAAAATTTACTATGGGATATGTGTTCACACTTACAGGAGGAGTTGTGAGTTAGGTTTCGAAGCTTTGAATTTTTGTGGCTTTATCTACGATAGAAGAAGAGTACATGGCAGCTACATAGGCTTGTAAAGAAGCTATTTGAATTAAAAGGTCATTAGAGGAGCTTGGGCATAAACAAGAGAAGGTTTCCTTCTTTTATGTCAATCAAAGTGCTTTGCACATTGCAAGGAATCTAATCTTTCATTCCAAGACTAAGCACATAGGAGTTCAATATCACTTTGTCTGAGAAGGGGTGGAAGAAGGAACCGTGAATATGCAAAAGATCCATATAAAGGACAATCTAGTAGATGCCTTGACAAAACCAGTTAATATTGATAAATTCAGTTGGTGTAGATCCTCTTATGGATTGGCAATAATATAAGCAACATGTGATAAGGCAAGACATAGAAAAATGACTTCAAGTGGGAGAATATGAAGGTTGAAGTCATTCCACATCGGAAGAAGACAAAAAAGGAAGAGCTTCCTTGTCCTATAAAAGGAGAAATCCATCCCCTATATTATTTATCCCAAAAATGGCTTTCAGTTTTTTTTTTTTTGTAAGCTTTTATGTTATCTCCTCTTAATTGAGAGAGAGGTTGTAATTTTGTCTTCATATAGTGGATATTTTTCAATCTTGCCCTATGGAGGTTCCCTCTTAATTAAGAGGATTTTGCCACATAAGTACATTTGCCAATTATTTTATTTATTGCTCTATTTTTATTTTTATTATTCTATTTTTAAATTATCACTGTGGATATCATTTCATAACACAAAGAAAACAAACATATTTTTAAATAATATAGATTTAGATATCAATGCTAGAAAATATTACCTCAGATTTAGACATTTCCAAATCTGTTCCATTTGGAGAATATGAAGCCTAATGTATTCAAAGGTCCCATACACCCAAGTCTTTTTCTCAATGGCTCTAACTTGATTTTTGCACTTCAAAGGTGGGTGCTTGGAATAGTGGAGGTGTGGACCCTCAATTTTGTCCCTTACCACTTGCATGTATATTGGAGGTGTCGCCCGCACCCAATTTTTGTATGTCACAACCATGGAGCCCTTGTTGGGCTTAATCAGTTTTCAAACCTCACATGAGTTCACCTATGGTTCGATTTAGTGCAAGTGTTTTGTCCATTATGAAATGTCGTCATGGCCAATTCCTTGGTTCATATCATGCTACAGGATAGAGGTTAAGGTCTCCACAAAAACTTCAGTTCAATTGGAGCTCGTTGAAGCCTATCCAAATCTGGAGCACTCTGGCTTGTTTTAGTAATTTCTCCCTCATCTAAGCTTAGAATTGTGCATTGTTTTCTTTTTTGGATTCCTTATTCTTCAAGGAATATTCTTTCAAAATTTGAGAATTTTTCTCAACCGACTCGACCGGTTTGCAACTAGCTTAGCTGGTTCATCGAGGCAGCTCGTTGAAACCCATCCAAATCTAGAGCACTTTGGCTTGTTTTAGTCATTTCTCCTTCATCCAAGCTCAGAATTGCACACCGTTATTTTTGTTGGATTCCTTCTCTTCAAGGAATATTCTATCAAAATTTGAGAATTTTTATGAATCGACTTGACTGGTTTGTGGGTTGATTGCAACCCACCCTGAATCCATGTGGATTCTTGACGGGTAAGCAATGGTGGATTTATGAGGGGTAGCTGCCCACCTCGTGATTGAAGGAGGAGTTGAATAATCTAGAGTTCCGAGGCTGGTGGTGGGGGATTCTAAGGTTGAAGGGGAAGAAACATGAGGTGGTGCAGATGCTGAGGGGGGGTAAGCTGGTATAAAAGGCATTTTAGAGAAGGTGTGAGGAAGGTTTTGGAAATTTTGGGTGGGGATACTCTGCTGGGGTGACGACTGAAAGAGTGGGGAGGGGAGATTCTTGGCATCTCTGATGGCTCTACATCTAGAGAGAGAAAGGAGCAAGAGAAGAGAAAGAAGAAGAGACGATACGTTTGAGAAAGGGAAGCTAATTTTGCTGTGGTTTACTAGAGGTTTAAAAAATAAAAATAGAGCGGCTTGAAGCCCAGCTATTCTCGTTGGAAGGAGCTTTTCCATGTGCATTTGTTGTAGCTTCTTTGATCATTTCCACTCATTACTCTATTTTTATTTCATTCTATCTGGTTATCTTTAATTTTCTAGGCATTGTTCAATTGTTTGGGGTGTGGACGTGGTGTTGTAATACTCTTCTCTCTCTCTCTCTCTCTCTCTCTCTCTCTCTCACACACACACACACACACACACACACACACACACACATATATATATATATTATTTTTTATCTAAATATGACTACTCTTTCTACAATTCACTCTTTTATCTGTTTCTACTACCTTTTCATCTCTGTTTGGTTTTCTGTCTACTGTTTGGTTGGGTTGTGTTGGTTCTTTTGAAGGGCGTTTAATTTTATGCATTTTTTTCTTTGTTGTTTAAGATTGGATCATACTTGGGGGTGGCCCCTTGTTTGATTCATCTTCACTTGAAGTAGACTCAAAGCCTCGAAACCCCTTGTTGATCCTCGTTTTTGTTTTTTTTTTAGTCTAGGTGATTTTGGACAATGGATGATCACAAATTATTATATCTAAGAGGGAATCGTCAGCTCTCTATTCTTGATTGTTTTCTGTGTAACTTGCTATTTTTTTTTTTTTTATTGTGCTTGAATCGGAAACATGGTGAACCTTTGGTGGGCACTTTCAACAGTTGAAAATATGATTTTAATGGCCATAAATGGGTGAATTATCATGACTGAATTTTTGTGGAAAATTATGGAAATAGTGGCGTTGTGTGTGTGAATTTCTATGGCTAATTTTTTTAGAGAAAAAATAGAGAAAAGTGGTCACATTAATGGATATTCACAACTGAATTTTAGTGGTTGTGTTTGCTAAATAAAGCAGTTGAATTTTATATATTTAAGTAGAGAAATGTTGAAATTTTAATGAAAACCATGACTGAAATTCAAGTGATTATTTGTTGAAATTTTTAATGAAAATCATGGCTAAAATTTCAAGTATAGATTTGCTAAAGTTTTAAATAATGTAATTGGCTAAAATTCAAGGTTGGACATGGAGATTTGGAGTATAAGTTCATGTCGCATTTGTAAGTTTAATGGAAAATGTGGCAGCAACATGGTGAGACTTTTAGAGGCTTGATATATTATTTTCATGGTAAGAAATAATGAAAATGGTGGCTGTTAAACATTTGAATTGATGAATCTTTTTTTAATGGAAAAATACATGTGACTTTCATGAATTTGGTGGCCTATAATTGATCTTTGGCAGCTGAATTTTCTTATGGAAAATTATGGAATTTGTGGATGTTAGTAGATGAAATTTAAGTGGAAAAGATGTTAATTCCCAGCTGAAAGTCAATGGAATTGGAATAGCTAAATTTCAGCCACATAATGAAGTTTCATGGTTGCATTTTGGTGGTCGTTTGGTGGAGATTAGAGGTTACATATATAGGGTTTGGTCATGGATGGAAATTCTCTTAATTTGAGTAGAAATACAACTAAATTTTAGTAGATTTGGTGGTTGCATATGTTGTGTGCTTGTGCTTATTGACTCACCCTTTTTCTGCAGCGCATGGCTAGGGACCTCAAGTATGCATCATTGTTCTAATTGTTGATTTCCTGTGCATGTTGAATACCAGCTAGGATTTTATGAGTCTTGTCATCCATGTAACTTGGGAGGATTGACTGATCTTTGACCCATATGCTCCAATGTACCCAATTCACTAGTAGAGACCGAACCCCGGGCCTAGAGGGGTGCTACCTCGCATGAGGTACTTTTCTAACAGGTAACCTGATCCCCGGACCCAGAAATCGAGTTTCGCGGACCGCTTTTTCTTAACGGGAGTCATTGAGGGGTTTTTGTTCTTACTTAATTTTCCCCATTTCAAAAATAAAAATAAAATGTAAGTGAGGACTCCAAACAAAATCGTTCCTCATCGGGGACGGATTTTCCAAAACTCAAAAACCACACTTTTTCTCCACATATTTTTAATCGCGAGTCACATTGGTCGGTGGATCGGGGGAGGGTCACAAATTGGCGACTCCGCTGGGGATCGAACCTAAAATCTCTGGTTTCATAAGAGGATCAAACTTGAACTTGAGTTGGGTATATTGGAGCACATGTTTCATTGACCAGTCGACTTTTGGGCCATTTGGATGACTGATGATCACTTACTTGGTTAACATTTGGCTTACACTTGTGATTTGTTATTGCTTGTGTGTTCAGCTGATTGGTTGTAGCATGTTCACTCATTTTTGGTAGTTCTTGGTCTTGTGGTTCATGATAGGCATAGATGATTAGTTTGTGTGTAGATTTTGTGGTAGGCCAACTCTTTGCACATGACTGTTTGCTGCATGACTCACTATCTCTTGCATGACTGCTTGCTGCTTGTCTTTGTGGGACGCACATGTATCTGCTTACATCCGATTTTCTAGTCTTGGTCAACTGTCCCTCACTGGTTTCTCAAGTTGTATGGGAATCATTCCCAATTGTTTGCCTTCGACCAAGATAGGGGCTTGGAGTAGGGTCTAGCGTAGGGGCTATATCGATGTTTGTGAGCACTATGGAGATGACGGATATCCGAGCAATGAAGACCTATATAGTCCTGAGTTGGATTTCATAGATACATGTGTGGCCAATGTGTCACTTTGTTTGTTAGTTATGATCCTAGGTTGTATATCCCTTGTGGGCGTAGTTGTCTAGTCTTTAGGTCATGTTTTTGCTTGTCATTAGTTAGAAAGCTACCTTACCTTTAGGATATTTCCATGTCAATGTTCCGTCCCCGTACATGGGGCCATGTGTTAGTTTAGTTGTTGGCATAACATGACAATTCATTCCCTTGGAGGATTTAGTTGTGGGATTACATTAGTGGTTTGATTTCAAGTTTGATAACCACGGGGGCTGATACCCTCCCTTTCATCACAAGATTGTTAATTAATAATACTACCTGAGTTCTAGAGGTTGGATCAGGATCGGAGGTAGACTTGCGAGAGGATCAAATTAGTATAACCAGATAGGACAACCATCAGTTCATAAAGATATGGACCCCTAGTATGCTACTGTTGACCAGCTAGTCGAGATCATAGACACTATGGCGTTGCTCAGAGACGCTATCTTAGGATTGGGACAAAGGATTGATGGGCACCAGGCCCAACTAGTGCCGATTTAGGGAAACACCCCACATGACTATACTATACCACCACTACCCCCAATCTGGTCATACCATATAGTAGGACCACATGATTCCTCTACCTCCTCCACCACCACCACCACCAATTCAGTCAGCTCCACAGGCTAGGGCATTTGTTCTACATGGGCAGACCAAGACTACGCCACATTCTGTTGTGGCACTTGTGCAGGTTATAGATGATACTCAAGCCCGCATTGATAGGATTTGAGCAAAGAATGAGGTTACTGCATGTTTCCGATGGAGTTATGAGTTGGGATGGGTATAATGATTTTCTAGTTGTAGCATTGCTTGTTGAGTTCCGCATGCCAGATATTGAGAGATACACAGGGATCAGGTGCCCCCGTATCCACTTGTAGTTATATAGCGCTGTTATGCGCAGGCACATACTAGATGAGTCATAGATGATTATGTTGTTTCCGCTGTCATTGAGTGGTGCCGTGCAACGTTGGTTTGCTTCACTAGACCCTTCACGACGTAGGACCTTGAGTAATTTAGCACAAGAATTCCTTAGACAATAGTTCTTTAACACAATAATGGATGTATCACGAAGAGAGTTGGAGGCCCTTAGACAGAGGCCAGATGAGTCAGTTACCTCATTCATATCCTGTTGGAGGGAGAAAATATCGCAGATTTTTGACAGACCTTTAGAGCGAGATTAGATCAATATGATTACACGCAGCCTTTAGCCCCGGTTTGCCAGACATCTCATGGGTTTTCCTCAGATTGATTTTGGCTCATTGGTACAAGCCCTCTATGGCATCGAGGACGGTATAGCCAAGGGATTATGGGCAAACTCTTCCCCTTCATACTCAAAGGGGATGAAACCCGGGTCAGGCCCTAGACCATTAGATGTTGGTATTATTGGCATGATGGGCCACAAGTCTTCACGACGTCCTTAAACTCAGAGATAGTTTTTAAATACTCCTTATCCAATAATACAACATGATCAATACAGACCAGTTGTTCCCACCAGGCTAGTAGGGCCTGCTTATTTGCACCCGCCACTATAGCTAGTATACGCTACTTAAGCGACTCAAAGGTTATCTATGCAGTTCGATCATCAGTATAGAGCACCGCCTCCACCGAGGTCCATTAGACAGTTCTCACAGCTCGAGTTGCCCTTAAGCCAAGCCTTTCAGAGGTTAGTTGAAGGGAGACTGATTGCTCCATTACTGCCCAGACCACCGTTGCAGCCGACCCCACTAAGATATCAAGTAAATCTTCATTGTGCCTACCACCAGATGAAAGGTCATGACACAAACAGTTGTGCAGTTTTGAGACATGCTATTCAGTATCTTAGGGCCTAGTTGAATTGGGACGAATAGGTGTGACCACAGACCCGCTCCCCACTCACGATACTAGAGTCGTACCTCCACACCCAGAAGAGATACATTTGATTGAGTCCGTAGGGAATGAGATATTTATGATGGGATGGGATGGAAATGCTCATCAGCCGATCAATTTGTATGTGGATTCAGACTTCATTGGATATACTTCTGACCAACAAATCCCCGGCCATTTAGATTGACCCCAGACTGGATTCCCAGACAGCCTTCAGTATCACCAGTGTATTTGCAGCATGTGCCACCCATGACACCTTTCATTTTATTCCCTGAGGGGTACAGGCCTGCTCACAGAGATGTTCACATAGTTACACGGAGTGGGAGAGTAGCCCAGCCTCTACCCGTTGACAGGACATTTGCTGGTACAACCACCAGAGAGGAGCTTCAGAGAGAGGATGACGAGATTTTGCGCCAATTGCACACTATGCAAGCTTGCATATCCATTTGGAGCCTTTTGGACTCATCCAGTATGCATAGAGATGCATTAGTCAGAGCCATCAGTCATATTAGGATTGACATATCTACTACCCTAGAGGGGCTCATACACATTTTGACAACAGACATAGGCACATGTATTGTGTTCTCTGATGAAGACTTACCCCCGGAGGGATCAGATTATGTTCGTCCCTTGTATATCAGTGTTGCATGTTCAGGACATCGAGTGTCGTCAGCCTTGCTGGACAATGGCTCTGACCTGAATGTTTGTCCTTTGGCTACAACCATTGCTCTTGGATTTTCTCCATCTGATTTTAGACCTTCTACACAGACTGTTATAGCTTATGATGGGACTCAAAGGACTGTTATGGGTACACTTACTACACACATTATGATTGGGCCAGTCAGATATTACATGTTATTCTAGGTTTTGAGGATCCAGTCATCCTTCAACCTACTTCTCGGGTGCCCTTGGATTCATGAGACTGGCGCCATACCATATTCCCTTCACTAGAAGGTAAAGTTCATACATGAGGAACGAGTCATCTCGATACAGTCTAACAGAGATGTCATCACTTCCTCTGAGCCTATGTTGTAGATCAGCCACAGTGATGATGACTTACATTTGATTGGGTTCACATTGGATGAGGTTCAGGTAGTCAGCTTATAGGATGACAGTAGAGACATGGTGTCTATGTCGTTTGATCAGTACAACAACACCTTAGTACTTAGCATGATGAGAGACATGTCTTACTTACCTGGCTTGGGATTAGGTTGTCGCCAGCAAGGGCCACATGAGTTTGCATTCACAATTAATCATGACACACCCTACGGTTTGGGTTACACTCCTATAGAGGAAGATGCACGTCACATGGTGCGACTGCGCATGAATAGGGTGAGGGCTCGTTTGTCTAGCATTCCATTTGATTATCCCCTTCCGCTTAACTGACTACTTTATCAGAGGTTTAGAGCATGTACCCCACATGGAGGGGATTGACCATGTTTTAGAGACAGTGGAGATTCAGGATATCCAAGAGGCACCGGGTTAAATGCATTTGAGTTCTGGGATCACCGAGGGATTTGATGCTATGATAATTGCACCCTTGTTGTCGAGCCGAGCCAGCATGTTCTCTATGTGTTTCCCGGATGAGGTCTTTGATTATGGATTGCTCGTAGATTTTGGAGGTGGAACCGATGGAGTGACTGATTACTACCCAAAAAGTGTTATTTTACACCTTTAATTCATTATGTTTTAAGCACTTTTGTATAGTAATTCTCCATCTTTATTCCAATTGGCATGTTAAGGACCTAGCAATGACTTCTAATCATATTTGTGGCTAGTTTTAGTGTTTTCACAGCCTTTTGGATCATTAAGACAAGCCAAGTAAAGGAGAGAAGTAAAGAGAAGCAAAGAGGAAAAGCAAGCAAAGTGAAGAGAAGCAAAGAGGAAAAGCAAGCAAAGTGAAGAGAAGCAAAGAGGACAGCAGCTGCAGTCTTCTTTCGCACTTTTGGAGCACTTTCCGAAGTCAATTTTCTACATGCTATATACCATTTCAAAGCTCAGGAAGTCAAGAATCCAACACTTCAAATCATGTATGATTTGGAGCTGAAATGAGGAAGATATGGCCTTCGGAAGACAACTACTTTAGCCCCCATCATTTGATTATGGCCGCTCTCCTCCATTTTGAGGAGAAGGTGCATAAGCGGCATCTTACGAGGGCGGCTTCCATTCAGTTACTTTTCCCTCGGCTGCTATGCCATGTTTTGGTGCATATGGGTTTTCCTGCAGATCCTCATTCTGAGCCCCGCCGCCATTGTCGAGAGAGCTTCTCTCTTGACCAATGGAATTAGGTATGGCTCCATCAGCATTCCCCAGAACTTCCCGAGCCAAGAGAAGTCCCTCCTGCTCCATCCACTTCAGCTCCCTCGAAGCCTGTACCAGAGGCAGCATCATCTGATGCCCCACCTGCTGTTCCTTCTACCTCAGAGTCGCCCATCACTATCCCTGGTGCAGAGTACCGTGCCTTGCTCGCTTCTTTCCATACTCTGACCACTACTCAGACGGCCATTATGGAGCGGATGGACCACTTCCAGCTTCAGCAGGACCAGCAGACTCTCATTCTCCGTGAGATTCAGCAGCACCTCGGTCTTTTGCCACCAGCTCCACCTGTAGAGATGCCTTCCTCAGTTCCAGTAGAGGACCCCTCCTATCCACCAGAGGAGCCTACTACTTGATCATACGATCACTCCTCTCCCTTTTTGTATCTATATTCTATGTTTTTCGATGTCTTATATATTTTGGACCACTTTTATACTGGGATTGGATATATTCCATGTTTATCTTGTATATTGTACTCTCTCAGTTTATATAGACATCTTCTTTTTTGTGTATTTTAGTTATTCCTTTTTATTTCCTCTAATCATCACTCTTATGATTTTTCTTTTCTTATGCAACATGTGGTTTCTCCTGTCTATTCAGAGTCCCTTACTATCAGGAGGTATCACTTCCTCCCTTTTATTATCACTTGCTTTTGGAACATTGGGGACAATGTTCATCCTAGTTGGGGGGAGAGTTGAGGAAGTAATTTGTTGAATTTTGGTTAAGTTATATTGCTAACAAATTTTTTTGCAAACTCTCCTTGTTTTCTTAAAGATAAATTCTCAAAAATAAATAGGAGAAATTAAATTCTTATCTTATTGCCATAGTCTCAGAGTTTGTATTATGCTTATTAAAGTTGATAAATTGTTGAAGCTCCTTTTGATTTCAATCTTAAGTCTTCCACTCTAATCTTTTCACACACTGAACACATTAGATTCCAGTTATAAGATGGAAGACTTTCTCACCCCCTAAACTTAGGAAATTTTCGACTTGGTTCCATTGACCTCATTCTATTAGTGCTGGGACACCTTATAAAAGGCCAATGTATCTTATGAAAAAAAAATTTGCTTCACTTGCTTTGAAACCCAAGCAAGCTCCGAGGGGTATATGGTGAAAATCTTTAAAACCTGGTGCCCTAAGCCTTTACTGGTTGGGAGTCACCGACCTCACTGCTCGTTACATGGGTGGATGGGTGGAGTATTTACAAAAAAAAAAAAAAAAAAGGTGCGTTCTTAGCCTTCTATATATGAGTTAGTGTTGCTAAAGTTAGAGAAAAACCTTAGTTGGGGGGAGAATATAGTTTGACATACTATAACTGGAAACTAAGCATCTTAACACTTAGATTTTTGTGGAAGATTAAGAGTTGGTCCTTTGGGAGTGGAAATTATTTTGATACTCAAATTTGCATAATGCCCGCTCTTTGCTTGTTATGATAGGTAAGTTATTTGATGACTCTTGTTGATGATTGAGTTTTATATCCTTGACTTGCCATGTGAGAGTTTGATCCAATCATGCCACTTGATTATTTTTTGGAGTGATCAGCATGATTTTGTAAATTATTATATTATCTATTTTTCTTTCTTTTTCTCTCCTTCATTGCTCAGGGACTAGCAATGTGTCAGTTGGGGGGAGTGATTACTACCCAAAAAGTGTTATTTTACACCTTTAATTCATTATGTTTTAAGCACTTTTGTATAGTAATTCTCCATCTTTATTCCAATTGGCATGTTAAGGACCTAGCAATGACTTCTAATCATATTTGTGGCTAGTTTTAGTGTTTTGACAGCCTTTTGGATCATTAAGACAAGCCAAGTAAAGGAGAGAAGCAAAGAGAAGCAAAGAGGAAAAGCAAGCAAAGTGAAGAGAAGCAAAGAGGAAAAGCAAGCAAAGTGAAGAGAAGCAAAGAGGACAGCAGCTGCAGTCTTATTTCGCACTTTTGGAGCACTTCCCGAAGTCCATTTTCTACATGCTATATACCATTTCAAAGCTCAGGAAGTCAAGAATCCAACGCTTCAAACCGTGTACGATTTGGAGCTGAAATGAGGAAGATATGGCCTTCGGAAGACAACTGCTCCAGGCTTGTGCGAAATTTTCGCACAACACCTTGGTTGTGCGAACCTTGTGCGAAACTCGCACAACACTCGCACAACACCTTGGTTGTGCGAACCTTGTGCGAAATTCGCACAACACTCGCACAACACCTTTAAAATTCGCACAACCCATGCGTGGTGCGAATTTTCCTCTGTTTCTGCCGACTCCACTTTAGATCTTTTCTTATGTAATTTTTTGATGTAATTTCCTCTCTTATCCTTGTAACTAACCAATCACAAGCTTTTGCTTTTGTAAAGACTATATAAGGGGTGGAAATCACCTCTTGGAAAATAGATAGAACATGTGTGTTACGTTTTACACGGAGTGAAATACAGAGCTCTCTCGTTTCCCTTTTCTCTTTACTATTTTCTTTTTCTTGGAAGCCAAACAACCTCTGAGGATGTTTTCCCGGAGGATGAGAGGCTAAACTTTTGGTTTCTTGGAGTGAAGGAAGCTAGGTGAAAAGTCCAGAATAAAAGGTGGAAAACTCCCGTGCATTAAATACAGGTAGTTGGAGTTCATAAATGGCTTCTAAATCCAAAGTTTTTCTTTAAATCCCTTAGAATCACTTTGAATGGCCAATACATGGTAAGCTTCAGGTCTCTATGGATGCTTATTGCTAGATCCATATCAGTCCATTAGTTATCATGTACGAGCCATTGGAAAGTGATTCAAGGTGAAGATCCATAGTGTCTAAAGCCATTAATGGACCTTGACTATCATTTCTATTGACTTTTTATGGATTAAATCTTCATTGTTAAACCTATACCGGTTCGGGAAATAACTATAGGTTAAATCCCTAATGCGAGGAGAAAAATCCGAAATTTTCCACTTTGCATTCTGAACTTGATCCTAGCAACCTCTAGCTCCGGGAGACTTTCTTTCTTCCATTTTTACTTAGTTTATGTTAGTTTAGTTTCAAACACTTTCAAAACAAATTTTATTTTCTTTTAAACTTTAAGTTTTTTATAAAGGAAATCATTAAATTCAATTTATAATCTTGAGTATATCACTGGTAGAATGAAAACCCATCCCAGAGTTCGACCCTAGAGCCACTATGCTATAGTAGCTTTGCTACGCTAGTATGAGGTCATAGGTTTTATAAATGTTTTTGATTAAATGACCCAACTGGATTTTCACACGCGAATCAGTGACCCTTGATGATGCCTACACTAACGAGATGGACATGATAGGCATAGGTCATATTCTTGACGCAGTTCCCCACGGGCCTCATTATGCTTTTGATCTGTTTGGAGTTTCTATGCTTTAAATGGATGGAGATGACTCTATTACTAATGTTGCTACTCCTGATTTTATTTCTGTTGAGGGAGCGTCTGGTCCTGTGGACCCACCTCTTTCTTTTCACTCTATGTCCGGGTTTATCACCCGCTATGATGTTCTGTCTAATGGAAATAATAATGACATGAGCATTTTCGAGTACTTACCTATGTCACAACATTTCCCTTTGATCGCACCTCAAGCACCCACAACATAGATACATGATATTGATGATGTGGGAGACCCAGATGGCCCACTGAGTGGTCAGTTAGATTGTGATTCAGACTCAAAAGAAAGGAAAGTTACACCCGTTTCTGGCAACACTGAGTCAATGGATTTTGGGACCTCTGATTAGCCTAAGGAGCTTAAGATTGGCTCTTCTTTATCTCTTGACGAGAAGAGCAGACTGATTAACCTGCTTAGGTCATACCTGGATGTATTTGCATGGTCATATGAGGACATGTCAGGCCTTAACCCCTCTATAGTTTAGCATCACCTGCCCATTTTGTCACATGTTAAACCAGTTAAGAAGAAATTGAGAAGGTTGCACCCTCGATGGAGTTTACAAGTTAAGGAGGAGATTAAAAAACAACTCAGTGTTGGTTTCTTATATGTGGTCTAGTATCCTAAGTGGCTGGCTAATTTTGTTCCCATTCTTAAGAAGGACGACAAGGTTAGGGTTTGTGTCGATTTTAGGGATCTTAACAAGGTCAATCCTAAGGATGATTTTTCCCTTCCACACATTGATATGTTGGTTGATAGCACTACAGGGCATTCTATGTTATCATTTATGGATGGGTTTTCTGGGTATAATTAGATTTTGATGGCTCCAGAGGATATGGAGAAGACATCTTTCATCACTAAGTGAGGTACTTATTGCAACAGGGTCATGCCATTTGGGTTGAAGAACGCAGGAGCCACTTATCAGAGAGCCGCTACTAATCTGTTCCATGACATGATGCACAAAGATGTTGAGGTATACGTGGATGACATGATCGTGAAATCCTAAGATAGGGCAGATCACCTAGCAGCCTTACAGAGATTCTTTGAGATGATCAAATAGTTCAGATTGCGATTAAATCCCAAGAAGTACACCTTTGGGGTAATTTCTAGGAAGTTGTTAGGGCATATCGTCAGCGAGCGTGGTATAGAGGTTGATATGGAGAATATCGGAGCTATACTTGACATGCCTGCTCTGAGGACTGAGAGAGAGATAAGAGGCTTTCTAGGCATATTACAGTATAGCAGTCGTTTCATTGCTAGATTAACGCGAGCCTATTTTCTGTCTTCTGAGAAAGAACCAACCTATAGTTCGGAATGATGATTGCCAACATGCTTTTGAGAATATTAAGGAATGTCTCCTTTCTCCTCCAGTTTAGTGCCTCCCACACCAGGGCACTCATTGCTCCTATGTTTGTCAGTTTCAGACATGGCCTTAGGGTGCATGTTAACTCAGCTCGATGATTTAGGGAATGAGCAAGTCATTTACTACCTAAGTAAGAGAATGCTTAAGTATGAGTGCAAATACATTATGATTTAGCGTCTCTGTTTGGCACTAGTTTGGGCCACCAGGATACTGAAACACTACGTGATAGAGTACTCCATACGCTTGGTCTCGCGATTAGATCCGTTGAGATATCTGTTCGACATGCTTGTTTTGACTAGTAAGCTCATGAGATGGTTGGTATTATTGACAGAGTTTGATATTCAGTATGTCACACAAAAATCAGTGAAGGATAGCATTGTTGCGGATCACTTAGCTTCATTACTAGTATCCGATGACACACCGAATGACGATGATTTCCCTAATGAGCAATTTGTTTCAGTTGCCAGTATTGCAGGATGGTGCTTGGACTTTGATGGAGTTGTCAATCAATCTAGATTTGGCATTGGCATCTTGTTGATATCACCCCAGGTCTGTTCGATTAGCATTTTCCGATCATCATTGGTTGACGAATAATGTTGTGGAATATGAGGCATACTTCACAGGTTTAGAGATTGCACTTGATCTTGGGGTCAGACAGTTGGAGATCCATATGGATTCCAACTTGGTTATACAACAGACTTAGGGTATTTAGAGGACTCGGGATGAGAAGCTGAAACCCTACCATGCTTACTTGGATTTGTTGATTAATAGATTTGATGAGTTGAGGAATATACATCTGCCTAGGGCAGAGAATCAGTTCGTTGATGCGTTAGCCACCTTGGCTTCTATGATTGAGATTCCTACAGGGATGACTATGCAACCATTGTTGATTGAGACCATATCCGCACTAGCTTACTTTTGTTTGATTGGAAATATTGAGGATCAGGTTGAGCTACCATGGTATCATGATATTCATCAGTTTTTGGCATATGGTGCTTACCTTGAGTCAGCCACGACCAAGGATAGAAAGCATTGAGACAGTTGGCCACTAGATTTTTTATTTGTGGGCATGCCCTTTACAGGAGGTCATAAGATGACATGTTGTTGTTATGTATAGATTGAGCCACAACAGATAGGGTGATGAAAGAGGTCCATGCAGGAGTCGGCGGACCACACATGGGAGGTCACATGCTGGCACAAAAAATCATAAGGACTGGCTACTTTTGGTTTACTATGGAGACAGATTGCTGCCAGTTTGTATAGAGATGTCCAGAATGTCAGATGCACAGAGATTTAATACATGTACCTCCTTCTAAGCTACATGCACTTACATCCCCTTGGACATTTTTAGTGTGGGGTGTTGATGTGATCGGAAAGGTCTCTCTGAAATCCTCTAGTGGTCATGAGTACATCCTGGTAGCTATTGATTATTTCACCAAATGGGTGGAGGTTGCTTCTTATGCCAGCTTGACAGCGGCTAAGGTGGCCAAGTTCATCAGATCACATATTATCTGTCAATACGGGATTCCTCATGGGTTGATCTTAGACAGAGAGGTACATTTCAGAGGTGAGGTGGATACACTAGTTCAGGAATATGGTATTCAACACCATCGGTCATTTGCGTACAGGCCGCAGACTAATGGGGCAGTTGAGGCCACAAATAAGAATATCAAGAGGATTCTACGATAGATGGTCAAGACATCTCAAAATTGGTCAGAGAAACTTTCTTTTGCATTATGGACATATCGCACATCATTTCGCACATTCACAAGGGCTACTCCATTTTCGTTGGTATATGGCATGGAAGTTGTCCTGCCTCTTAAGATAGAAGTGGGTTCATTAAGAATAGCTTTGGAGCATCAGATTATTGAGACGGATTAGTTGTGAGCCAAATACAACCAGTTGAATTTACTTGATGAAAAGAGATTAAGGGCCATAGATCACATGCATGTTTATCAAAGGAAAATGGTTTGTGCGTTCAGGAAGAAGGTTAAGCCCATGAAATTTCAAAAAGGTGACCTAGTCTTGAGTATCCTTAGCGGGATTGATCAATGACCCTAGGGGTAAGTTTAGACCAAGTTGGAGCAGGCCTTATGTTATCCGAGAGTTGACTCGAGAGGGAGTCGCCTGGTTGACAGATCTGGGCAAAAATTAGTTTTCGAAGCCAGTCAACGTGGATCACTTGAAGAAGTTTTATGCGTGAGATCATGGTCAAATGATGGGTGGCCATCGTTTCATGTAGCCATATGCCTTTTGCGTATCCATACATTGATATATCCAGTTGGTAGCCTATTGAGGCTCACATGGTACATTACAACCTTTTCGTTCACTTAGCCTTGCATGTCTTTTCTCGCCTGGGTTGGGGACCTCTTATTATGCACTTTGTAGTTATTTTCTTGATCAGAGTGTATTGTGAGCACATTGTGTCATTGTTCGTTTGTTCATTTTATAGGTCGTTCATGGTTTTTCTTTTCTCCATTTGGCATTGTCGCTCCATCTATCTTTGAGTTTTGTTTTTATCGTGTCGTCTCGTCCCTCTTTTGTTTTCCCTTGTGTGATGATGATGTGCTCCCGTCCCAGTATTTCAAATCAAGTATGTCACACCCTTCATTCCACCCCTAGGTTTTGATCCAGGAGTCTTAGTTTGGAGGAACCATTTGGGTTTGGGGCTGGAGAGTCACTTGTTAGATTGTGCTAGTGTAGCCTTCAGCTTACTTGGTTTGTGGCTTCATTAAAAAAAAAAAGTAAGCTCATTCGATTTTCATTTCATTGATGTTTGGGATAGCCTTCTTAGTCGTCAATATCACTGCTCAATCATCAAATGTCATTTTGCGTATAAGGGATTTTATTTTTCTTCTAAGAGTAGGTGAGAGCATTGTATGATCCATTTCTGCATGGATCTGGGAGACACGTTAGGAGTGAGGAATGGGTTTCCTTAGCACTGGGTCGCCTGGATCATTATCTACATCACCATTCCCGTCCTATAGTAGCCTGCTTCGACCTGTCATTATTGGAGTGAGTTGTTCGTTGTTATCACACGTTGACACTTTCTATCCCGATTGTTTTCACTATTTTCTTCTGCATTCTTTCATCATTCGTCTTATCCCTTTTCGTTTTCTTCTACCCTCGTCGATCGTCATTTTGCTTCTTGAACGGCATGTCCTCTAGCATATATAACCTATCATTTGGCATTATTCATTTGTATGTAGGCTGAATCATTGGGCTCACACAATTCTTCGATATTTGACACTGTGCACTTAGAGGCTTGGTATTATCTTTTGGGTGTTTGGGCTTTGTTTCCCATCGTTTCATTCACCTTTTACCTCTGGCCTTCATTACGGTTCGAGTCATAAGACCACTCTAAGGCCACGAGATCTCGTGTTTGCTTCGACATATTTCATTTGAACAGGCTCCGTCCACTGGTTGAAGTATGAGATGTTGGTCGACCTCCGTTTCTTAAGGATATCAAGGAATCACATCATGCTTTCTCCATTCAATCTCCTCGCTTCTGGTCCACGATCAAAGATAGATGATGCAGAGAGTTGGGACTATCGAGGACACCTTTGCTTGCTACTTTGACATGTTCATACTGGGGCATACCCCCTACCCTTGCATGATGACATTAGTTCTTACATGTACACATGCAGTCCATTTCACTTGGAGATGTTTGGCATCGATGTTTGGACATACTCCACATTCAGCCTAGATTCTTCATATAGCAGAGTGCTTCCAGGGCTTGCCCAAGATAAGATTCATCCATATTCATTGACCTTGTAGGAGTGTACACTGTGGAATATCCCATGCATTGTCATGTTCGCGAGTTCAGACGGATGATGGTCTTCGGGGATACATTTTCATAGTTGGTTCACCAGGTGTACATATGTCAAATGTACATACAGGGGCATTCTCCTTAATAACTTTGTGGACACTAGATGTTGAGAAAAATAGTGCATGACTTGTTATGGATGATTATGTGTGATGCTTTCAGCTCTTTGATTTTAACCGCATGTGCAGTTACGAGATTGTGACATGGTACCGATATCCTAGACTAGGGCATACCCCTTTTCTAACATGGTACTGATATCCTAGACTAGAGCATACCCCTTTTTTGACATGGTACTGATATCCTAAACTGGCATACCCCTTTTCTGACATGATACTGATATCCTAGACTAGGGCATACCCCCTTTTTGACATGGTACTGATATCCTAGACTAGGGCATACCGCTTTTCTGTCCGCCTCCTGTCGATCCTTAATGTTTGTGTATCGTCCTACAGGGGCATACCCCTCCTTTCATCTTAACTTAGGTGTTTAATTTTCTTGCTTATTCGAGTCATTTATTGGCATTTCCTAGACTCTATACCGGGGCATATCCCCTCTCCCTTTGAGTTGTTTACTCCCCAAATCCATCGATGGCTCTCCAACATCGTGTCTGGATCCTCTATCATTTTGGTGGCTCTCTAGCATCGTGTCCAAATCCCCTATCTTTTCGGCTGCTCTCTGGCATTGTGTCTGGATCCCCTATCTTTTCAACGGCTCTTCGGCATCGTGTCCAAATCCCCTTTCTTTTCAGCGACACTCCGACATCGTGTCTGAATCCATTATCTTTTCAACGACTCTCTGGCATCATGCCCGGACCCCCTACCTTTTTGTCGGCTCTCTGGCATTGTGTCTGGATACTTTATCTTTTCGACGACTCTCTAGCATCATGTTAGGATCCCCTATCTTTTCGACGGCTCTCCGACATTGTGTCCGGACCCCTTTTTTTTTTTTTTACAGCTCTCCAGCGTCACGTCCAGATCCCCTTTCTTTTCGGTAGCTCTCTAACATCATGTCCGGATCCCTTATCTTTTCAGCTGCTCTCTAGCATCATGTCCGAATCCTTTTATATTTTTAGCGGCTCTCTGACATCGTGTTCGGATCCCTTTATCTTTTCAATAGCTCTCCGGCATCGTGTCCATATCCCCTATCTTTTTGGTGGCTCTTCGACATCGTGTCTGGATCCCCTATCTTTTCAATGACTCTCTGATATCGTGTTCGGATCCCCTATCTTTTCGACGACTCTCCGACATCATGTTCTGATCCCCTAGTCTTTTCGATGGCTCTTTGGCATCGTGTCCTGATCCCCTATTTTTTCGACGGCTCTCCAACATCGCATCTGGATCCCCTAGTCTTTTCGACAGCTCTATGACATCGTGTACAGATCCTCTATCTTTTCGACGGCTCTCCGACATTGTGTCTGGATCTCTATCTTTTCAGCAGCTCTTCGACATCATGTCCGGATCCCCTTTCTTTTCGACAGCTCTTTGGCATTGTGTCTAGATCCCCTATCTTTTCAATGGCTCTCCGGCATCTTGTCCAGATCCCCTATCTTTTTGGTGGCTCTCCAGCATCATGTCGGGATCCTCTATCATTTCGGCAGCTCTTCGGAAGCGTGCCCGGATCCCTTAGTCCTTAATCATTGTGACCCAGCTCCTTTGGACTTTGATATTGTTGTGCAGGGATAAAATTGTTAGCCTTTGATTTTTTCACTATAGTTCATTTCTACTCATTCATCGCTTGCGCTTTATGCTCGCCAACCACTCATTCATTCACTCTACTGAAGAGGGGCATATGTGTAAACCCTCAATTTTGTCCCTTGCCACTTGCATGTATCTTGGGGGTGTCATCCGAACCCAATTTTTGTATGTCATGGCCATAGAGCCCTTGTTGGGCTTAATCGATTTTCGGACCTCACATGAGTTCACCTATGGTTGGATTTAGTGCGAGCGTTTGGTCCATTATGAAATGTCGTCATGGCCAATTCCTTGGTTCATATCATGCTATAGGATAGAGGTTAAGGTCTCCATAAAAACTTCAGTTCAGTTAGAGTTCGCTAAAGCCCATCCAAATATGGAGCACTCAGGCTTGTTTTAGTCATTTCTTCCTCATCCGAGCTTAGAATTACACACCATTTTTTTGTTGGATTCCTTACTCCTCAAGGAATATTCTCTCAGAATTTGAGAATTTTTCTCAACCAGCTCAACTGGTTTGCAACCGGCTCAGCCGGTTTGTCGGGGTAGCTCACTGAAGTCCATCCAAATTTGGAGCACTCTAGCTTGTTTTAGTCATTTCTCCCTCATCCAAGCTCAGAATTGCGCACCATTTTTTTGTTGGATTCCTTACTCTTCAAGGAATATTCTGTCAAAATTTAAGAATTTTTCTTAACCGACTTAACCAATTTGTGGGTTGATTGCAACCCATCCTAAATCCATGTGGATTCTTGACGAGTAAGCAATTGTGGATTTATGAGGGGCAGTTGCCCACCTCGTGACTCAAGGAGGAGTTGAATAAGTTGGAGTTCCAAGGCTGATGGTGAGGGATTCCAAGGCTGAAGGGGAAGAAAAATGAGGTGGTGCAGATGTTGAGGGGGTCAAGCTGGTATAAAAGGCATTTCAGAGAGAGTGTGAGGAAGGTTTTAGAAATTTTGGGTGGGGATACTCTACTGGGGTGACGACTGAAAGTGTGGGGCGGGGAGTTCTTGGCATCTTTGAGGGCTCTACATCCAGAGAGAGAAGGGCGCAAGAGAAGAAAAAGAAGAAGATGGGAGATGTTTGAGAAAGGGAAATTGATTTTGTTGTGGTTTGTTGGAGGTTTAAAAAGTAAAAACAGAGCAGCTTGGAGCCTAGTTGTTCTCGTTGGAAGGAGCATTTCCAAGTGCGTTTGTTGTAGCTTCTTTGATCATTTCCACTCATTACTCTTTTCATCTTTGTTTGGTTTTCTGTCTACTATTAGGTTGGGTTGTGTTGGTTCTTTTGAAAGGTGTTTAATTTTGCGTTGTTTTTTCTTTTTTGTTTAAGATTGGATCATACTTGGGTGGCCCCTTGTTTGATTCATCTTCACTTGAAGTAGACTCAAAGCCTCGAAACCCCTTGTTGATCCTCATTTTTGTTTTTTTTAGTCTTGGTGATTTTAGACAGTGGATGATCACAAATTATCAGATCTGAGAAGGAATCATCAGCTCTTTGTTCTTGATTGTTTTCTTTGTAACTTGCTATCTTTTTTTTTTCTTTTTCTTTTTTTTTGTGCTTGAATCGAAAACATGGCAAGCTAGTGGAGGGCACTTTCAACAATTGAAAATTTTATTTTAGTGGCCATAAATGGGTGAATTATCATGACTAAATTTTTGTGGAAAATTATGGAAATAGTGGCCTTGTGTGTGTGAATTTCTATGGCTAATTTTTTTAGAGAAAAAAATGGAGAAAAGTGGTCACATTAATGGATATTCACAACTGAATTTTAATGGTTGTGTTTGCTAAATAAAGCAGCTGAATTTTATATATTTAAGTAGAGAAATGTTGAAATTTTAATGAAAACCATTACTGAAATTTGAGTGATTATTTGCTGAAATTTTTAATGAAAATCATGGCTAAAATTTCAAGTATAGATTTGTTACAGTTTTAAATAATGTAATTGGCTAAAATTCAAGGTTGGACATGGAGATTTGGGGTAGAAGTTCATGCTGCATTGGTAAGTTTAATGGAAAGGGTGGCAGCAACATGGTGAGACTTTTAGAGGCTTGAATTATTATTTTCATGGTAAGAAAGAGTGAAAATGGTGGTTGTTGAACATTTGAATTGATGAATCTTTTTTTAAATGGAAAAATGCATGTGACTTTCATGAATTTGGTGGCCTATAATTGATATTTGGTAGCTGAATTTTCTTATGGAAAATTATGGAATTTATGGCTGTTAGTGGATGAAATTTAAGTGGAAAAGATGTTAATTCCCAGTTGAAAGTCAATGGAATATGAATAGCTAAATTTCAACCATGTAATGAAGTTTCATGGCTACATTTTGGTGGCCGTTTGGTGGAGATTAGAGGTTACATATATAGGGTTTGGTCATGGCTAAAAATTCTCTTAATTCGAGTAGAAATACGACTAAATTTTAGTAGATTTGGTGGTTGCATATGTTGTGTGCTTGTGCTTATTGACTCACCCTTTTTTCGCAACGCATGGCTAGGGACCTCAAGTATGCATCATTGTTCTGATTGTTGATTTCCTATGCATGCTGAATACCAGCTAGGATTGTATGAGTCTTGCCATCCATGTAGCCTAAGGGGATTGACTGATCTTTGACCCATATGCTCCAATTTACCCAATTCATTAGTAGATACCAAACCCTGAGCCTAGAAGGGTGCTACCTCGCATGAGGTACCTTCCTAATAGGTAACCTGATCCCCGGACCCAGAAATCGAGTTTCATAGACCGCTTTTTCTTAACGGGAATCATTGAGGGGTTTTTGTTCTTACTTAATTTTTCCCATTTCAAAAATAAAAATAAAAAGTTAGTGGCGACTCCAAACAAAACCGTTCCTCATCGGGGACGGATTTTCCAAAACTTGAAAACTACAATTTTTCTCCACATATTTTTAATTGCAAGTCGCGTCGGTCAGTGGACTAGGGGAGGGTCCACAGGAGGCTATGACTCTCTTTTCTCCCTCTAAGAGGTGAAAGACAACTAACTTGAAAATCCTAACCCCAAAAGGGGTATTTATAATATTCTTAAATTTAGCTTAAGTGAGTTGAGCCCTCTAAGGGCTTAGGTCATTTAATTTAGTCCAAAATGGGTTTTAATTGATTAATTAACCTAATAAGGTGATCGATTGATTTTTCGTTGTTTATTGGATCAAAACAAAATTTATAACCTAATTCACTATTCTAGAGTAGCTTGTACCCGATCAAAAAGTGGTTTTAGTAAACTCTACTATAGTATAGTGGTTTTAAGGTGTTGTCCACTAGGATGGATTGTTCTTGGTAATTAGGGCTTGAATGAGAGAAAAGAAAATGATTATGATAAAGTGAAATTGATTTGAAAATTTATGGTGAAAAATCAATTTAACAATGGTTTCTAATTGAGAAGAACAATGAAATGTGAAATATAAGAAAATTAATAGGAAATGAAATTCTCGGAGTTAGAATTTCTAGAAAACAAATTCCATGGTGAATAGATGTTGAGATCTAATTTTCATCAAGTTAGATTGAAAACTTAAATTTTCATCTAAACCGATTTTTGATTTAGCTTTAGGTCTAGATCTAATTTTTCTTCAAATTAGGTTATTTAATCCAAGAGATCAATTCAAATCATATATTCAATTCATTTTAAATTATCTTCCAATGATTCACACAATGCAACTATTCAATCTTATCAAATCTAGCTTTAAGAATTTAATGAATCTACCTAGTTTGCATTGTAGTAGTCATCTAAGACAATTTTAAGAGAAAAATCCCCAAAATTGAATTAATCAATCAATTGGATCAAATTACCTTTGTAATTCAAGCTCATGTGTCTAATTTACTAGGGATCTTGCTTCTAGATCCTTCTTCCTCTGAGAAAAATGAGATCTAGCCACTCATGCTTGAAGATTTGGTCTCACAAGGCATGTTTGGCTAGTGAGAAAATGAGAGAAAATGAATGAAACTAGAGAAGTCTATTGAGAGAGAAAATCAGGAAAATTCTACAATTAGAAATGTCCAAAAAAGCTCATTTCATGAAAAAAAATCAAGTTTCTATTTATAGGCTAAGATCAAGTGGACACTTGGTATCATCTAAGAGGTCATCCAAAAGCTTCTTCATCAAGCAATCTGAAGTTTAATAACAAAACAATCATTTTGTACGAGCTCAACCAATTTCACATGGTTGTGCGAAATCAAGAATTTAGCAACAACAATTATAGCTTTCTGGAGCATTTCGCACGACTGTGCAAAATTTTTGCATGATCACGTGAAATCAGCTTGACAATTCTCCTTTGTTTGTAGCACAATTCCACTTTCTGGTCCATTTCTCATAGTCATGCGAAATGGAAATATTTGATTTTTAAGCTTTCTTTTGTTATTTCTTTCATTTCCTTCTTCTTTTTCCACTTCAACTACCTCCAAATAAGCTCAAATCTCAGTCCAAACCAATTGCATTACTTCTTTCATTATGCATTTGGATCATCATCAACATTATTTGTTCTCTTCAATTTGATTCATCTCTTTTGTCACCAATTTATCAAAATCATACCTTGAAATGACTCCAAAACTTCATAAAACTTGTTAGTAACTCTTGCAAGGGCAACAACATGTTAATTGAATGTTTTAGGCATAATTACTACTCAAAAGATGTGAAACTCATGAGAATTATTATCTAAAATATACTCTTTTTGAGTAGTAATCATAAGGTCATCTAATTAATCAACTAGTCTAATCAAGAGATGTTGTTCACTTACCCCTATGCAGCCTTGCGTAATTACCAAAATGACTCTATGCACAAAAATAAACTAAGAGTGAATCCAACCCTCATAGACCATGTCATCAAGGTATATGAGCTCGAGTGGGAACCATTAGGACCCATAGAATAGTATTGGCTCCTTCAGAATCCAATTTTGAAGTTAATTCAACATGCCATTATAGAGAATCAACTACAGCTCATTACTTTATATAAATAATGATGAGACACTAAGTGCTCAGGTTCTTGACCTACTATCCATTGCATTCAGTTTCCCCATGAACTGGTGTCCACAATCTAACAAGGTGAAGACTATCAGTTTCTCAAGACTACATCTATTATCCTTAAGCTACGGATCCTCCTATTGTGTGTTCAACTAAAATATCTTCGCTCTATAAGAGCTTATGTGAAGTTCCACTTAAGGAACTATTATGACCATAGTTTACATGAATACTCCTTCTTAAGGATCACCTAAGAGGACACTTTGTCTCAATCCCATGAGATATCATGGTGTCTTTATTGAGAATACTCATTGCTACTGGCTTCCATCAAAAGTGACCAATCCATAGGGAATATATGATTATCATACGATCTCACCTGTAGGTTAAAGCCACTATTAACTTTAGCACAAACTTAGTATTCTTTCAAGGTTGAGAGACAATACAATAAAGTAGCTTAGTGAAGTTATGACAACTTGATAACCCTAAGTTATGACAACTTGATAACCCTTAGTCATGACTTACCATGGGTCTCGTTCAATGTGTAAACATATCCACTAGTGTACTCACCATGGGAAAGCTATCTTATTAGCCAAGACCATTCATCCCTCATATTAGGAGGTAGTCCACTATAACCTTTAATGGGTTACCTAGGCCCACAAATTGGTTGTGAACAAGTTATCTACTTACAAGGAACCATGACTTGAATCTTCCGTACAACTTCTAATGCAACCAAGTTAGGTACAATGCAAGAGGTGTAGGCTAGAATGCTCACAAAGTATAATGCATTTTTTAGGATAGATAAAAGTGAACTAAAAAATTATAAATAAATAATAAAATCCAAAAAGTTATTACATCATGTCATGCTTTTAAAGGATCTATCCTAACAAAACCCACACCCTAACCCTTTAATAATAATGGAAATAAGCTTATAAGGGTCAAAGATAATCCCATTAATCTAAGATTTTAAAAAATAATCCATGTTCCCAAAATATAAAAAAAAAATATGAAAATCAAAAGTTGGTAAAAATGAGTGATGTAAGCTCAAGAAGTAAGACATAGTTCAATACAAGACTTTTATTCCTTCATAGCCCTCAAATGAGTATAAGATAAGCTCATAAGAGGCATGAAGGGTCGAATTAGCACTTACATATGAAAAAAAAGGATTGAAATGTACATGAAGTCATCCATGAGAGGTATGCATCTATGTAAATCTAAGTCATGTTTGCCAAAGTTAGTAACAATTATTTATGACCATATATGATACCATAATCTCAACCTCTTAATGAATAGGATTCACAAGGGTTGAAAATGGTATTATAAAAATCAGTTTAGAAATTATACCTTTCAAAAATCACAAAAACAATGAGAGCAACCCTATATTTTCTCAAGCATGATGGTAAGATCAAAGCTCATGGTAAGATGCTTGACCTTTGGCCAAAAAATTGGCCAATGAAAGATGCTTGAAATTCAACCAAAAAGAGAGTTTAAAAATGCATTTTATGACCAGATTTGCAAAGAAAATCAAAAGGGGAAGGGAAAAAAAAGCTCTAAAGGGCCTTTTCTAGAGGAAATCTCTTTAGCAAATAAACAAACAACTTATACCTCTCAAATTTTATTTTAAAATTAGTTACAAAGATTTCAAAAACCATTTAAATAAATGGAACACATGAAATCCCCTAAAATGAATCAAAAGAAAATTAAGGATTTCAAATCCAAATAAGCCTCACGCCGTGATTTAGTCAATGAGCTACTAAAACAAGGAAAACAACTAAAAAAAGAAAGAAACCAAGTTAGGCAAGGCTTCAAAAACTATTGAGCAACAAATTGATCAAGAGATCAAGCATCTCATCAAGCAATCAAAATGAACAAAATGAAACAAAGAAGAAGAGAAACCAAAGATGAAAAACAAAAACCCAAAATCAAGCATTCGATTATTAAATATACATAAATCAAGTAATCTCTACTTCAAGAATCCTCATATATATGAAAAAAGACTGAAAATAAGCATAAAAATCGGAGCTAAAGAAGACTAACCCATGGAGCTCCTTACAAGTGAATGCATTTGGCTTCTACTATATTGAAATCCCTTTTCCAAGCCAAAGTTTTCTTTAAAAGCTATCTTTTCTCTCTCTCTCTCTCTCTCTCTAAAATTTGATAGAGTTTCCCCTCTAAAATGCAAAAGACAATCCCTCATAATGAGCAAGAAGACCTCTTTTTATAGGGCAAGGAATGATGGAGATGTTAACATGTGTCATCCCCTCCATTAAGGCTCAAATTCTCTTTAAATCCAAACTCGAACCCAAAGAGACACTATCCTAGAGTTAAAGGTCACAAAACCCTCCCAAACTAGCCTTGGGAATCCCTAAAGAAGGGCAAAAAAGACGAGGCTAAAAAAGAGGCTGAAAATGGGGCAAAATAAGAAAAACTTGATCAATTGAGCAATCTGTTGAATTGGTTAACCTATTAAACCTTATCAGTTGAACCAATAACACATACCAAAAATGAGTTTTGGTTGCACCAATGAAGCCCATTCAAGTTTTGATTACGCTGAAACTTTAGGTACTCCTTAGGTACTAGTAAAGTCGTGTTATAAATCTAAAGAAACCATTAAAAGTGGCTCGAAATTCAGCACTAAAGGTGAGTAGCAGACATACTACTAAGGAATATGATGAACAAAAAAGCAAAAGGGGATCCTACGCACGTACTACATTAAGGCGCAAAGCAAGGGTATCAAGTACAATCAAAAGCATGTGCTATGAGGACAAAATGGAGGGTTTACATAGTATTAATCCTTACAAGAAATAACTAACTCAAATTCTTGAAGGACTTAATCCACACACAATTTCGAAGTGGATTTCGAATTCATAAGTTGAATTTCGAAATCATAAGTTGAATTTCGAAATCATTTCGAAATGACCCTCCAGCTTGGTGCAGTTGTCTTCAAATGGCCATAACTTCTTCATTTCAGCTCCGATTTGCAAACCGTTTGAAGCGTTAGACTCCTGACTTCCCAAGCTTCAAAACGATATATAGTATGTATATAATGGACTCTGAAAAGTGCTCCAAATTTGTCCTCAAAGTCAGAGTATATAATGCCATCAGATTTTTGAGTTCTAAATTTCCATGCAGCTAAATCTTGCTTCATGCCTCATTCCCCATGCTTTCTTGCCTTCTTTCTTACTCCATAATGGTCATTTATCATCCTCCAACCTCATGATATCCTTGTTTTTCCTTTCTTTACGTTCAATGAGTCTTGACTCACTTATTTCCTCATTTAGCCCTTTCTTGATCTTTCAAAATCTAAAGTCATTCAATTTGCACAATTTTCTTCCCTTGAACCTGAGATAAATCTCCAAAGTATAGATTAAACCCATGGCTAGGGCCTTAGCATTGATTTAGGTCAAGTTGGGTGATTTGAATGTCCTTTGGTGCACAAATCATATCGAATATGTGCCATTAGAGCACATATTTTGGCTCCAATCATCCCCCTCAACCTAAACTTTGCTAGTCCCTAGCAAATGAAAAGAATAAAGAAGAATGAAAAATATGTAATGAGATTCATGAAACCATATTAACTCAACATAACATGTTTCACACACAAGATACCCAAGTAGACAAATTTCCTAGATTTGAGCAAGATGACACAAGATATGCAACTTCTTAGTTTTCTCACCTTATCTTCATATACATAAATGTGCATCCATGTTTAGCATTCCTCTTAGTGTCTCTTGATTTTCCCTTGATTGGTTCTTTCCACCTAAACCTCATGTGCTTAATTTTGGTGTCCCCTCATAGTATTTTTCTTAAGACTTTTTCTTAAACTCAAATTTCATCATTCTTGAAGTTAAAGAGGAGGAAAATTTATTTTGATTTTTCTTTCTTAGTTTAGGAAATCTCCTTCTATATGGCTTAATAGGGATCCACCCGCAACTCCCGAGTTTTCACCCAAGGTACCAGGTATTGAGGACCTTTATAGGCCACTTACCCCTCAGGTATCACCCTAGCTCAAGGTAGAACAAGGTCGAATTTCCCAAACATTTTTTTTTTCTTCAATTTTCATTTATCTCTTTTTTTTTTTTTTTTTTTTTTTTTAAAAACTGAGTTTAGCTTATGTAACGAGCAAGATACCGATGACTCCTAACCAGTTGGTTTCGGGCACCAGGGCTTGAAGACACAAGGCCATTACCCCCTCAGATAATTGCTCAAGCTTAAATCAGTCATTTTCAATTTTTTTTTTTTTTTTCATTTCCTCATTTTATTGCTTAAGAACAACTCTTTTTAAGCTAAAGAAATTATCTTAATCAAGATACCATAAGGGTACACGTGTTTTGTGTGTGCTTTGAGTCTTAAATAGAAAATAACCATCAAAGAAAAATTGAAGGTATTCCAAGGATTCAATCTAACTATTTTTGCACTTAAAGGTATATAAAGATAAGGTAAGTGAACTAATACTCTTGCTCTAACTGCATTTTTTCTCAAATTCTAAAGAAATAATACTACTTAAAGCATTCTCATGCCAAATAAACCATGAGTTACCAAGGCAAATCGAGAATCTCATTAGCTAACCAAAGATGACATGCAAACTTTTGAAAAAAATTAGGGCTAATAGGCTAATAGGCTAATAGGCCTTCCCCCCTCAACCTAAATTACACATTGTCCCCAATGTGTAGAATAATAGGTCAAAAGAAAGGAAAAAGGAAGATATTACCTTAAGATCATCGAATGAGAAGTTTGTTATGAGGACTTCATATAAACTAGTCTTGCACAAAAGCAACAAGATGAGTAGCAAAAGTATGCATAGAGAAAAACATAAGTGGTGAGAATCTAAAAGAGAGTATAAGGGTATCAGTATGTTCCAAAAATACCATAGTGTATACAACCATATCGAATAAGGTGTATATAACAATGATCATCAGGCGCCAATGATAGGAGTGACAACTCCATCTATCTCCTCTAACATAGGTGTAGTAGCCTGATCAGTAATCTCCACGATAGGTGTAATGGCCTCGCCAAGATCCCGTACCATAGGGGGGTCATCTCGAATAATGATGTCCATACCAGTGTCAGTCGCACGAATGAAGATCTCACCATCAACCTGTCCTGCAGCACCTGATGTCTGTAAAACAGGCATGGTCTCATGGACTACTGTCGGTGCTCTAGTGTTAGAGCCAGAACCAATCACCTCTGTGTCGCCATCAACCTCTAGGCTAGTATCAGCTGGTGTAACAAAATCTCCTCTCTGTCTAGATGGAATAACCAAGGAAGTGAGCTGCTGTACAAAAAAAGTGAGGTCATCCATCCGAGTCTCCAGCTTACTTAGGCGAGCATCAATGCAGGAGTCCATAGACACAAATAACTCCTGAAGTGTGTCTAGACGAGCCATGATCGATAAGGTACTCGAGGTAGCATCAGCAACCTGAGGCTGTGAAGGTCTAGGAAGATCAGAGACTGGTACTGCTGGTGTAGAAATAGGAACAGTAGGCTCGGGGGCACCCGAAAGAGGTGGTGGAAGAGAAATAGGAAGCACTGGTAAGCTCGTATCAAAAGTAGGCACAGACGGGAGTGGGCTCTCTGTAGTAGATGGGAGTGGAACAACGTGCAAATCTCTCTTTCGTCTAGTGCCATGGGTAGTCAGCTGTGACCCGGAATGAATCACCCGAACCCACTGATCAATAACATAAGTGTGAGAAGCCATACGACGATCAGACTCGGGTAACTGGTGTCCACGACGGAGCAAGTAGTATGAGAGCAACCGAGGCAAAGGAATGAGATAGCTTTGAACTGAAGCTAACTGTTTCTCCTTCACCTTCTGAAAAAAATAAATAATGGTATCCATGATGAGTTGAGCAGGACTCCACCACTCGCCTGTGTACATGTGATATAACCCCCATAAGACTGAACCAGAGCGCTCTGTAGAGTGTCCAAATGGAAAAATATTGGTCTTAATGACCTGATCTACAAACCATAAGATCTGTGGCATCTCAAGGCGAGTGATGGCTGAATGACAACGAGTACCCTGAGGTGCTAGTATACGTACAATCCTCGGAAAGGCTGGTCGTGACTGAGGTGCAAAGCGTGCTTCAGGAGGAGCAGATGATGGTAAACCAAAAGCTGTAGCAATGGTGTCACTGGAGATAATATCAGCTCGTCCCCTGATAGAAAAATGCAGCTCTCGATACCCCCCTCTCCAATCCTCAAGGGTAGAGAAGAACTCTCGTACACTAGCGGCATAAAAATATGGGGGAGGATCCATCAATGCGAGAAAATAGTATCGATCAAGGAGACGCATGGATTGGGCAGTGGGCTCATAAGTACTAAAAGCCTGTATGTCATAAGAGAACTCTTGACCAAACTCCCGACGAGATAGGTCCACCCCAGGGGCATCAGCACAAACTCCTAAAGATGGAGGACATGTTGGGCTCGTAGTAGGAGGAGATGTCCGTGGATGTGGAGGAGTGGTAGTAGGCTTAGTGGTTGAGCGATCAAAACGGGCCTTCGTCCTAGCCTCTACATGCTTGGCTTCAGTCCTCTTAGTGGCTGGACGATCAAAACGAGCCTTTGTCCTGGCCTCTACATGCTTAGCTTGACTAGTGACATGCCTCTTGGTAGGCTCACTAATCACTACACCACTTCGACTTTGCATAAGAGGCCGGGCACGCTTTTGCCTTGGGGAATGCCTAGCCTCATTGTCACTTTGAATAACAACTTTCCTTTTATCTCTAGCCATCTGAAATAAATGTTGAAAAAAAAAAAAAACAAACCAAACTTAATGAAGGGAAATAAATAAATAAATAAAACTCATAAGAGTTAAGAAAACAATCTAAAAAATATTAGATGCTCATGAAATCTATGGATTCATGTGAATCGGTAGTAGACCATTCCTAAAATGCGGGAAAACATTCAAGATGTCCAACAATGATGAAAACATGAATCTTTGAAGCCTTAGATATAATCCAAACAATACATAAGTTCAAATATCTCCAGAGCATATAAAACATAGATTAGGCAACAATTATGCAAAACTCATGGAAAAATAAGAACTTGGCTCTCAAAGTATTCTAGGTTGTTCAACAAGCACTAAGGGTCATGTAAAAAGAATCAAACATTTTCTCCAAGTATAAACCAAAAATCCTAACACCCTGAATTTCCAAAGAAATTTCCAAGCAAACCAAACGGACGGTATGAAACCAAAATCAATCTTGTTGCGCTCTGCTTGGGGTTTCGGGGGTCGAGCTCCCCGCTGAGCTCGCGGGGAAATTTTTTTTTTTTTTTTTTTCATTATATTTAATCTCTTCGATTTATCTATCCACCCGAAACAATAGAAACCCTAAACAATGTTGATGAAAGTTGGGTAACACCGCATTTTATATGGAGAACCACCGCACAATGAAACCGTAAAAATCAAGAACAATCCATGAAAAATAAACAAGAAACGAGTATGAGTGTGATGCGTACCTGGAGTGCGATAAACCCACGACGAAACCCTAAAATTGTCGTCAATGGAAGCTAGGACGACGAACAAGGGAAAAGGAGACAAGGGGGAGAGGAGATGAAGTGGTTTGGAAGTGGAACCGACCGTTTGGATGATTTCGGAATGAGCTCGAAATAGAAATTAGGTATTTTGAATTGGATTTCGGTTAAGAAGAGTCATTTCGAAATTTAACTTTTGAAATCGAAAATAGCCTGATTTCGAATTCATTAACTGATGGTAAAAAAATGCCTAATTTAAAATCTGACCATTGAATTCGAAAACTATCTTATTTCGAAATGACTCACTGTTGATTCTCACTTCTATTCTGAAATAGCAACTTTGTTGGATTTCGAATTTGTCTTCATTTCGAAATAACACACTGTGAGTGCTGAAATCCATAGTAAAGCATCAAAATTGCTCATTTCGAAATTCAAAATCCATCTCAAAATTCATTGTATTTCGAACTCATTGTTTGTGAGTTCAAAAACACCTATTTTGCCATTTACTAGTGATTTCGAAATCAATCTCAATTCGAATTCACTTTCTGTAGATTTAAAATTGCAATTCCAAAACAAAAAATTTGAATTCGAAAAGATCATAATATTGAAATCACCCATTACTAGTCTCCAAAAGTGTCATCTCCATTTAAGATTTCTTCTCTCCCAAGGGCTACTCAGTTTTGTATTTCATTCTTTGTATTCAAAGTTCACCAATGGTATTAAATATAGATCAACATACCTATAGGAGCTTTGCAACCTTGAACACATGTGAGGCTTACCTTTTCACTCCCTTGAAGTTTGCATTTACCTATATCACTCGGATGTTTGCAAGCTAAGTTGCTACAACTCATAAACTCATTAGTAAGTTAAAACAACTAAAAATAAAAAAAAAATAAAAATAAAATAAAATAAAAAAATAAAAAAATAAAAAAAATGCTAACCATATTGCTAATGACTAATTGAAAATGCAAAACTAAATAAAGAGAAATAAAGAAATAAAATAAAATAAAACAAAATTAAAGTTTACCTACTGGATTTTCAGAAAATGCTTCAACCCTTTTGAACATCCCCATCAAGAAAATGGAGATTCTCCTCTTGTGTCTCAAATCTTTCGATGAAATGCTTTAGGCGCTGACCATTAACTTTGAATTCATTACCTGTCCTCGGATTTTGAATGGTCACAGTGCCATAAGGGAAGACTTCCTTTACCACATAAGGGCCATTCCACCTTGACCTAAGCTTTCCTGGAAAAATGTGAAGCTTGGAGTCGTACAACAACACCTTTTCACCTTGCTTGAACTCCCTTCGTAAAATAAGCCTGTCATGGTAGAATTTGTGTTTTTCCCTTGCATTACGTAGACATTCATAACTCTCATTTCGATATGCCTCAAGTTCATTCAAATCATATTTCCTTTTAGCTCCAGCTTGATCCGAATCAAAGTTCATCTTCTTTATAGCCCAATATGCACGATGTTCGAGTTCTACAGGCAAGTGACATGCTTTACCATAAACAGTTCGGTACGGTGACATGCCAAGGACAGTCTTATAGGCTGTCCTATATGCCCAAAGTGCATCACTCAACTTGGTAGACCAATCTTTTCTTGTAGTATTGACTACTTTGGTGAGGATTCTCTTAATTTCCCGATTTGCTAGCTCAGCTTGCCCATTCGTTTGAGGGTGATATGGGGTGGACACTTTATGCCTCACTCCATATTTCTGCAAAAGAGTGGAAAAAGGCTTATTACAAAAGTGTGAACCTCCATCACTAATGATTGCTCTCGGAATGCCAAACCTAGAGAAAATATTCTCCTTTAAAAATTTGAGCACCACTTTGTGATCATTGCTCTTGCATGCCACTGCTTCTACCCATTTAGAGACATAATCCACTCCCACCAAAATATAGAGATTACCAAAAGAAGGAGGGAATGGTCCCATAAAGTCCAGGCCCCAACAATCAAAGACCTCAACAACACAAATATGATTTTGAGGCATTTGATACCTTGTGTTGATTTTCCCCAGTTGTTGACATTGTGGACAACTTTTGCAATGAGTGTTACAATCCTTGAACATAGTTGGCCAATAGAATCCACTCTGTAGAATTTTTGCTGAAGTCTTCCTTGAAGCAAAATGACCTCCACAAGCTCCTTCATGGCACATTCGCAATATGTCTTGTTGTTCATCCTCTGGAACACATCTCCGCATAATTTGATCTGGGCAAAACTTATACAAATATGGATCATCCCAAGCATAGTGTTTTGCCCGTGAAAGAAAATACTTCTTTGTTTCCATGTTCCATTCTGATGGAAGCTCTCCGGTTGCCAAGTAATTGACTATATTTGCGAACCAAGGCAACTTCTCCACTGCACAAAGTGCATCATCAGGAAACTCATCATTAATTTGTGCTTCCTCGAAATGTGACTCTACTTTAACTCGGGAAAGATGATCAGCAACCACATTCTCTACCCCTTGCTTATCCTTGATTTGAATGTTAAATTCTTGAAGGAGAAGGATCCACCTGATAAGTCTTGCTTTGGCATTCTTTTTGTTGAGTAGATATTTCAAGGCCGAATGATCAGTAAAAATTACTATTGAAGTTCCCAAAAGGTAGTTCCTGAATTTATCAAGTGCGAACACCACTGCAAGGAGCTCCTTTTCAGTAGTTGTGTAGTTCTTCTGAGCATCATTGAGGGTTTTACTAGCATAGTACACCACATATGGTTTTCCATCCTCCCTTTGACCTAGTACAGCTCCCACTGCATAGTCACTAGCATCGCACATCAACTCAAATGGGAGAGACCAATTGGGAGATCTCACAATTGGTGCACTAGTGAGGAGTGACTTTAGCCTCTTGAAAGCTTCTTGACATGCTTTAGTCCATATGAATTCTGCATCCTTAAGTAGTAAAGCACAAAGAGGTTGAGCGATTTTTGAGAAGTCTTGTATGAACCTTCTATAAAAACCTGCATGTCCCAAAAATTGTCTCACCTCTTTAACAGTAGTAGGCGAAGGTAGCTTTGAGATGAGCTCAATTTTTGCTGGATCTACCTGAATGCCCTCTTTAGAGATGATATGACCAAGTACTACCCCTGAGGTTGCCATGAAGTGACATTTTCCCAATTTAGGACTAAATCATTCGCAATACACCTTTTCAAAACTTTTTTCAAATTTGAGAGACAATCATCAAAGGTCTTCCCATAAACAGTCAGATCATCCATGAAAACTTCCATGATTCTCTCTACCATGTCACTGAAAATACTAAGCATACACCTTTGAAATGTGGCCGGTGCATTACAAAGACCAAAAGGCATGCGCCTATAAGCATAGGTGCCAAATGGGCATGTGAATGTGGTTTTCTCCTGATCCTCCAATGCAATGGCAATTTGAAAATAGCCTGAATAGCCATCCAAGAAGCAATAATAGTCATGACCAGCTACCCTCTCCAAAACCTGATCTAAGAAAGGTAATGGAAAGTGATCTTTCTTGGTGACTGCATTCAACTTCCTAAAATCAATGCATACTCGCCAACCTGTAGTCAACCTTGTAGGAATGAGCTCTCCTTCATCATTTTTCATCACAGTTATCCCGCTTTTCTTAGGTACTACTTGAGTAGGGCTCACCCAACTACTGTCAGAGATAGGATAAATAATACCTGCATCTAAAAGCTTCAATACCTCATTTCTGACTACATCTTGCATAAGGGGATTTAGCCTTCTTTGTGGTTGCCTTACTGGTTTTGCATTCTCTTCCAAATAAATATGATGTGTGCAAATCAAGGGATTTATCCCTTTCAAATCTGAGATGGACCAACCAATCGCTCCTTTATTCTCTTTAAGCACCTTCAAAAGTTTCATTTCTTGCTCTTCAGTTAATGTAGCTGAAATTACCACAGGTTTTTCTTCATTTGCCTCTAAATAAACATACTTTAAACCATGTGGCAGGGGCTTTAACTCTGGTTTGCTGATCTCAACCTCTTCCTTTTTGCTTTCTTCATCATTCTCAACACTGTTCAAAGATTGAATCGTATATTTTTCTTTCCATTCTGTAGCAACTTGAACACATTCTTCCTTAACGATTGTAGAGAAAAATTCATCTATATTTTCTTCCATTAACTTTTCTGTGTGTTCTTGCACCAAAGCCTCTATAAGGCATGCTTCCTCATTTTCCACATCATCATGGTCCATTGGTTGCTTGCATAAATTGAAGACATTCATTTCCACTGTCATGTTCCCAAAAGATAATTGCATCAATCCATTTCGACAGTTAATGAGAGCATTGGTTGTAGCAAGGAAGGGTCTCCCAAGAATAATTGGAACAGAATTCATACCCTTTTTCAATGGTTCTGTATCTAACACCACAAAGTCCACTGGGTAGTAGAACTTTTCAACTTGCACCAAAACATCTTCGACTACTCCTCTAGGCACTTTAATCGAACGATCTGCTAAAGAGAGTGTAATGGTAGTAGCCTTAAGCTCTCCCAATCCCAATTGCTTATAGATTGAATATGGAAGCAAATTCACACTAGCTCCCAAATCTAACAAAGCCTTTTCCACGAATGAATCTCCAATCTGGACTGAGATGGTAGGACAACCTGGATCTTTGTACTTCACCATTGCTTTATTCTCAATGATGGCACTGACTTGCTCGGTGAGGAATGCTTTCTTGCTTAATTTAATCCTCCTCTTCACAGTGCATAAATCTTTGAGGAACTTTGCATAAGCAGGAACTTGCTTGATCATATCAAGGAGTGGAATGTTGATCTTCACTTGCTTCAAAACTTCCAAAATCTCTAAAGTCTTATCCCCCACTTTGTGTCTCTGCATAGCTGAAGGGAAAGGCAAATGATTGGAAACACTCATTTTATTTTTGCTCACAATGACTTCCTCATATTTTTCAGACGCTTTCTCATTTCTAACATTTTTCTCCACAGTTGGTTCATCTCTAGCAGGAATATCTTCTTCACTTACAGGTAACTTGGGCCCTTCGTATTCTTTCCCATTTCTGAGTGTGATAACGGCATTGCAATCTTCCTTTTGCACTTCAGGAACTTCATTTACTCCTCTCGGATTTTTCTGTGGTTGAGCTGGGAATTTTCCTTTCTCTTGAGATAAACTTACAGCAAGTTGGCTCAAAGTGGTTCGAATATCTACTAGTTCTTGAGATGTTTGAGCATTTATCCTATTTTGATCTTCATTACGCTTGTCTTGCTTCTGTATAAACTCTCTCATCATGTCTTCCAGGCTTGAGTTAGATGATGAGGCTTGATGTTGCTGTTGAAAATTCTGAGATGGCATACCTTGTGGTTGAAAACCTTGCTGCCCATTAGTCTGATTACCCTGAAATCGGTTTCCTTGCTGCTGAAACTGGCCATTGTTACCTCCCCTCCATGATAGATTTGGATGATTCCTCCAACCCGGATTATAAGTGTTGGAATATGGAGAATTGCTAGAATATTGCTTGTATGTCCCTAAGGCATTGGCTTGCTCCGTAAACATATCTTGCACTGCAGGTAGAGTGGGACAAGATTGCACACCATGTTCCGTAGACTTACATATCAAGCACAATTGAGTTACCCCATCATTGACTATTTGTACCTCTTGAACTCCCTTGGTTTCCAAATCATCCAACCTTCTCATAACGGTTGCTAGCTTTGCTTGGACATCTAAACCCTCTGGTAAGGTATACACTCCACTAGCTCTTGCCCTGTTCATTGTTCTATCTCTAGATGGTTCCTTGACGATTGGTTCATCCCAACTTCTAGATACCTCAGCAACATAATCAAGGAATTGAAATGCTTCATCGGGGTTTTTATTCATGAAATCTCCTCCACACATAGTCTCGAGAAGTTGTTTCATTGGTGGTGCCATGCCTTCATAGAAATACGAAACTAGCATCCAGTTGTCAAATCCGTGATGGGGGCAAGCCGCAACAATCTCCCTGAATCTTTCCCAACATGCAAAAAATTTCTCATCCTCCATAGCCTTGAAATTCGAGATCTCCTTTTTCAATGCACTGGTTCTATGTGTTGGAAAGAATTTCTGCAAAAACACTGATTGTAGATCACCCCAATTTCTGATACTATAAGGTCTAAGACTATTTAACCAAGTCTTAGCTTTATCCTTCAATGACAAGGGGAATAGCTTCATGCGAAAGATCTCCAAAGGAGTGTTGGCTTCTCGAAAAATTGAAACGATGTCCTCAAATTCCTTGATGTGAGAGTATGGATTTTCATTTTCTGTCCCCCTAAAAATGGGTAGTTGAGACACCACTTGAGGCCGAATGGTAACATGATCATGATTTTGAGGTAGCATAAAACACGATGGTGTGCTCAACCTGGGAGGATTTAGGAGCTCTCTCATAGTTCTTTGGCCCTGCACAGGTGGTTGTGGCCTGTTGTTATTACTGTTGAATTCTTCAGTGTCCTCCATATTTGGTTGAGATTCCTCAGTTGTTCTTTGAAGTCTACCTGAAATATCTCTTTCCCAACCAAGCATAAAATAGAAGAAAAAATATGTATAAAGATAAAAAATAAAAAATAAAAAAAATAAAAGAACTAAAACAAAGCAATGCACTATATCCTAGTTATGACGATTGCCAATCCCCGGCAACAGCGCCATTTTCTTGACCGAAATTTCTCTATTGTACCAAAATACTTAGCCTTTTTACGTAGTAACTCTGGTCAAGAAAAACTAGAGAAAGAGTCACTACGGCTTTTGTAGCATTCCGGGTATCGTTCTCAAGGACTGGCTTATGAAAATTGTCAATACTAGAATAAATGAATTATTTTTTTTTTTGTTTAAATCCTTAAGTGAAAAACAATATGTGAATAATGTGAAACTAAGTAAAAGAAATTGGATTAATAAGAGAAAATGAATATTGATTTTAAATTCAATTGATTCAAGTTTGGGGTTTTCCACAATCCAACCTAGGGTATAGAAATTATAGAAAACAAGGGTATTTTAAGTAATATGATCTTAGGGTTTTGGGATCCTTGGCCACTCGCGATCAAGTTGGGTTCTATAACTCAAAATTGCATCCGAAACCTAATTTTTCCTTTTTCAAACAGATTCCTAAAACCATCAAATGAATGAGATTGATTATCAATTTAAGATTTGGCTTTTTAACCCTTCCTACTCCTTATAGCTTTGTTTAGGGGCAAATAACGGTAGGGAAAACGAGGATAACTAATGATCAAGAATTACCAAGAATCACTAGTATCAAGTAATAACCTATCGTATCATTCCCTAAACGAACTCACAAGGATAGGATAAAAAAATATAATAAATTGTCACCCAACCAATAATTAATCTCATTGTTATAGTAATTTACCCATTATCCCTATAGGTTTCCTAGCCCTTAGGTTTTCATGCTTCAAGCCCCAAGTTGGCTCTTAGCCTCTCATGGGGGTGATGTCACATTCACAATCCATAGTAGGGTAAAAATCCATAATTTGAATCAAAAGAAACTAAAAACAATATATTCAATAAAGAAGAAGAAGAAAACAAACCAAAGTTCTCGTCTTCTTCCACCTTCAATGTCAAACTCTCTAGAAAAAAATCCAAGATCCAAGATCCCTAAAACCTAGAATTGAGAGAGGTTATATAATATCCTCAATTACCTAACATGTGGCACACTCTCATTGGCCACTTATTACAAAATAATTTCCTAAAAATGATTGAAAAATAATAAAATGGCGATTTCTAGTCATGTGGGGTCCACCTAGGGCGGATGGAGTGCTTTAGATGCAATTCCCGAGGTAGAGGAGGCGGAACATCAAAGTGGCAGTGGGTGAATTCGAAATTGGTGTCATTTCGAAGTGGATTTCGAATTCATAAGTTGAATTTCGAAATCATAAGTTGAATTTCGAAATCATTTCGAAATGACCCTCCAGCTTGGTGCAGTTGTCTTCAAATGGCCATAACTTCTTCATTTCAGCTCCGATTTGCAAACCGTTTGAAGCGTTAGACTCCTGACTTCCCAAGCTTCAAAACGATATATAGTATGTATATAATGGACTCCGAAAAGTGCTCCAAATTTGTCCTCAAAGTCAGAGTATATAATGCCATCAGATTTTTGAGTTCTAAATTTCCATGCAGCTAAATCTTGCTTCATGCCTCATTCCCCATGCTTTCTTGCCTTCTTTCTTACTCCATAATGGTCATTTATCATCCTCCAACCTCATGATATCCTTGTTTTTCCTTTCTTTACGTTCAATGAGTCTTGACTCACTTATTTCCTCATTTAGCCCTTTCTTGATCTTTCAAAATCTAAAGTCATTCAATTTGCACAATTTTCTTCCCTTGAACCTGAGATAAATCTCCAAAGTATAGATTAAACCCATGGCTAGGGCCTTAGCATTGATTTAGGTCAAGTTGGGTGATTTGAATGTCCTTTGGTGCACAAATCATATCGAATATGTGCCATTAGAGCACATATTTTGGCTCCAATCACATAGGTAAAATTGAATTTTACTATTTATTATTTATCCAAAATTATAATTTGGCATCCTTATAATATTCTTTGTTAATTTTATTTCTCTAATATTATTTCTTTTAATTAATTAATTCCAAAAATTTTATTAAACTTTTATTTCCAAATCTACTCTCATGAGTTATCATTTTTTAGTATTTAGAAAAATCTCAATAATTTTTTCATTTTATTTATTTATAATAAAGTTGCTATTATTATTCTTATTATTATTATTATTATTATTAATTTCTTTTTTATTTTCTATTTCACTTCTCAGTATATCACCCACAAGCTTTTATTTATTAGATTTTTTTTTTCCTATTATAAAATTATTCTTACGTTTTGTCTTTCCTACTATTAAGTTATTGTTATTCTTTTATTATGTTTCTCTTTGATAGGACTAATCCTCTTTTGGGAGGTTCATATCCCACAAATTATGATGAAACAGTGAGTAGTGTTTGTGCTCACTTAAGGCAAGGAGCTATGAAGAGGTAGTTAGTATCTTTATGTTCTAACATAGTTTGGGTTCCTGTAGAAGCACCTAAAGGGATAAAATCTATAGGTGGAAGTTGGCCTACAAGAGAAACACAGGAGTAAATGAAAGCTTGAGTTTTAAGGGGCTAATATTGTAGCTAAAGGTTATAGTTTGAAACTTTGTTTCAACAATGGTCATACTCAAATCCATTAGATTACTCCCATCTATTGCAGTGTGTCTCATTTGTAAGATAGAACAACAAAAAATTTTCATAGCAAAGGGCCTTCTATGTATAAGAAGACACAAGGAAGTGTGGTGATGCTCTAAGATCTTGCAAATAAATGACAATCTATTCATTGGATATGATGTAGGGATATTGTCATAAGTCAAGATATGGTAGTCTACTCAGTTCTAAATGAAAATCTAGAGGAAGACGCTTTATATTCTTAGGGTTAAGGTCTTTTAGGACTGTAAGAATAGGAAAATTATGCCATGTCACCTACATAGATGAGAATTTGGTCAAGTACATGATGCAAAACTCCAAGAAGGGTTTGTTATTCTTTGGATTTGGGGTTATGTTTCTTAAGATCAATGCCCTTAGACATTTGTGGAGAAAAATCACATTAAAGCGATATCTAATGCCTCTGCAATAGATAGCCTTAAGTATGTGATACTATGTGTTAGACCAGATATTTGCTTTGCTATAGGAATAATGAGTGGATATTAGTCAATTTCCTAATTAGAGATTTGGGCGGATGTCAAACATATACTCTAGTATATTTGGAGAATAAGGGATTATATGTTTGTGAGTCTTTGCGATGAGTTGGTACTCCTTTTGTATCGGGAAATTGGACTACAGTCTAATAAGGACTTTTGCAAGTCTACCTTTGGGTATGTGTACACTCTAAGTGGTTTTTTGTTGTTTCCATAACAACAAAGAAAGCCTTTTGGCTTATTGATAGTTCCCTTTTCTATATCGTCTAAGATCCTATTATGTGATAATTGTGGGATGGTGACATGGTCTAAAAACTAAAGTACCACTACAAGAGGAAACATATAAAGTGGAAGTGTTACCTTATTGTGAGATGGTATAGAGAGGTAATATGACTATGGACCTACAGTGAATCATGACACAAGACTATCAATTTACATGATTCACCAAACTACTATACTGCATGGACTCTCAACCTTGAGAGGATATTGAGTCTATGCCAAAATAAACAGGAGGCTTTAACCTATGGGAGAGACCCTAAAGTAGTCATATATCCCTATGGATTAGGTCACTATTGATGAAGATTGGTGACAACAAGTATTCTCAATAAAGGCAACATGAATTCCTTTAGTGGAATTTGACATATGCTCTTTCGAGCAAGAGTATGTCAATTGATCACATAATAAGTGGGACCAGTAACTCAAGGATTTGAGAGGTAATCTTAATAGGTGATAACACTACCTTTTTAGATTTTGGACATCGGTTCATAAGGAGTCGACATGTAGTGGATAATAGGTCACAGGCTTGAGCACTTGGTGTCTCGTTGTTATATACATAGGGTACTGGAGTGCAGTTGACTCTCTGTAGCGAGATGTTGAATCAATTTCAGAATTTGATTATAAAGGAGCCAGTACTCCTATGGGTCCTAATGGTCCTTGCTTTAAATTCATATTCCTTGATGGCACGGTTTATGAGGGTTGGATGGGTTTTTAGTTCAATTTTGTGCATAAGGGTGTTTTGGTAATTACACAAGATTGCATAGGGATAAGTGGGTGGTATCTTTAGATTAGGCTAATTGACTAATTAGGGCCTTGTATGGTTAATTAATCAATTAGCAACCTTTTTCGGTTAGATTAAGTGACCCAAGCTTATGGTAGGCTTAAGTCACTTAAGCCCAATAGGAAGCCTATAAATACCCCTTTAGGGGTTAGGGTTTTAAGGTCTTACCATTCTCCCCTTTAGTCTAATGAGAGAACCCTAGTATTTACCCTTGAGATCTTTACAATCTCAGTGCCTAGACATAAGGAAGAGTCAATGGGCAAAAGATCATGGTGTTTACAAGATCAGTTATGACTTTGAAGTTATTTACATTGATTGAAATTGATCTGGGAACATCTGGATCAAAGGTATGTGGATTTATTCTTTAGATCTATGTTTTCTATGGCATCCATATTGTTTTTTAATACCTGTTTATCTGTTGCGATAGATTTAGAGAGCCTATGATGGATTTGCATGCACCTTACACAATCCAGGGCATGAGAACAGAGTAATCTGGGGTTCCTGATAGATTTAAAGAGCTTAGAATAGATTTACATGCACCCTACACGATCCAGGGCATGGGAACAAAGTAATCTGGGGCTTCCAACATGTGTTTCATGGCCATTAATGAGTTTGATGAGGTAAACTCAAACCTTAGTTATGATAATTTATAAGATACCTATGAAGAATTATATGAAGATCTTAAAAAGCTTGGTTTGAATTATATCAAGTGCTACTTAAGGAGTTGCAAGAAAAATTTTCAAATCTTGAAAATTCCAAAACTTCTCTTAGAAAAGAAGAATGAATAGTTGACCTCCTCACTTTCAATTTTCTTTTGTGGTAAAAAATCATTTAATATAATACTTGCTAGCCAAAAATGTATTTTGACAAAAATAGACTAGGATACAAGTCTTCAAAGAATCAAAAGTATTTCAAGAATTATTTTGTAAAGGAATCTTTTAGTCTAAGTCCTTTGATCACTTACAATTTTTGTGGAAGAGGAGAACACATTAATAGCACTTGTTCACTTAGAATTAGTTCTCAAAAGACTACTATTTCAAAAATAAAGAAGATTTGGATTGAAAAGTCAAAAGTCACTAACACCCAAGGACTTAAAAAGATATGAGTACCTAAAATTACTTGAGTTATGTTTGTAAGGCTTAAATAAGGACAAGTGGTTCTTGGATAGTGGATGTTGAAGACACATGATTGGAGATGAGTCTAAGTTTTCATTTCTCACAAAGAAAAAGAGTGATAATGTGACATTTAGAGACAATGCAAAAGGAAAAATAATTGAGCATTGAAATGTTAGTATTATCACTCCTTTTATTGAAAATGTGTTACCACTTGATGGTTTAAAACATGATCTTTTGAGTATTAGTCAACTATGTGTTTTAAAGTTATTTTTGAAGCATCTCATTGCATCATAGAAGTGACAACATTTAGACAATTTATATTAAAAAAAATATGATGCTCATGATGATGCTTTCTCTAGCATGCATGATCAAAGTTGGTTGTGGCATAGGAGCTTAGGACATGTTGACATGGACCTTATTTTCCAAGTCAACAAAAATGAACTTGTAAGAGGTTTTCCCAAAATAAATTTTCAAACAACAAAGTTTGTAATGCATGTTAAGTAGAAAAGCAAATAAAAAGCTCTTTTAAAAACAAAAACTCCATTTCCACATCAAGACCTTTAGAACTCTCACATGTGGATCCCTTTGGTCCTTTTAGAAAACAGTCTTGGAGGAAAGTTTTATGCTTACGTTATTGCAAATGACTTCTCTAGATTCACATGATTCATGTTTTTAAGTCATAAAAAGGAAGTTTTTCAAGTTTTTTCAAAGTTTTGTAAAAAGGTTTAAAATGGAAAAAGTTTTATAATCATTTGCATAAAAAGTGATTATGGGAGAGAATTTGAAAATATTGACTTTCAAACCTTTTTCAATGAGCATGAGATTGACTATAACTTTTTTATTCCTGAAACTCCTTAACAAATTGGGAAGTTAAAAGGAAAAAAATATATCTTTGTAAGAAATGAAAAAAATAATGTTAAATGAAAACAATTTACCAAAATATTTTTGTCTCAAAGCAGTTAATACTGCTTCTTATGTACTAAATAGAGTTTTAGTTAGGTCCGTCCTCAAGAAAACTCCTTATGAACTTTGAAAAAGTAAGAAACCCAGCATTGGATATTTTGAGGTCTTTAGTTGCAAGTGTTCTATTTTAAACACCAAGGACAACTTTGGAAAGTTTGATGCAAAATCGGATGTTAAAAATTTTCTTAGTTCGTCACTCTTATGTAACGCTTTTAAAGTTTTTAACAAAAAGAACATGGTAGTAGAGAAATCTATCCATGTTATTTTTTACGAATTGAACAATGCTCTTCAAGGAAAAACTAATATTGATGATGATTTAGGTTTAGAGGACTACATGAGAAGATTGCAAATTGAAGAAAGAAGCAAAGTTGATCCAAAGAAAGAAGATCACCCTTAGCACTTCCTCCACCTCAACAAGTGTAAGGAAATCAAGCTAAGACCTTCAAAGGGATTGGAAGTTTGTACTTAACCACCTACAAGATCAAATCATAGATAATCCATCCAGTGGGGTAAGAACTATATCCGCTCTTAGAAATATTTGCAACAACTTAACTTTCATTTCTCAAATTGCACCTAAAAATATTCATGAAGCTGAAATTGATGATAATTAGATAATTTCTATGTAAGAAGAGCTAAATCAATTTGAAAGAAATGAAGTTTGGAAACTAGTCACTAAACTTATAAATCAAACCGTAATTGGAACTAATTGGGTTTTTAGAAATAGGATGGATGAAAATGGTATAATTGTTAGAAACAAAGGTAGGTTAGTAACCCAAGGGTTTAATCAAGAAGAAGGAATAAATTATGAGGAAACTTTGCCTCCATAACTAGATTATAAGCTATTAGAATGCTACTTGCCTTCACATGTTTCAAAAACTTTGTTTTATATCAATAGATATAAAACGAGCTTTCTTGAATGGGTATATCATGGAAAAAGTCTATGTTAAACAACTACCTGGATTTATAAGTTATAATTTTCCAAATCATGTTTTCAAACTTAAAAAGACACTTTATGAACTGAAACAAGCACCTAGAGCTTGGAATGAAAAGTTAAGAAATTTTTTTTTTTGGAAAATGGTTTTAAAATGAAGCATATTGATTCAACTCTTTTTATTAAAACCAACAATAAAGACATGCTTATCATACAAATTTATGTTGATGATATCATATTTGTTACTACTAATATTTCATTATGTGAAGAGTTTGGTAAGTTTATGCATAGTGAGTTTGAGATAAGCATGATGGGAGAGCTCATACTTCCTTCAACGTCAAATCAAACAACTAAAGGAAAACATCTTCATCAACCAAGCCAAGTACATTAGAGACCTTAAAATGTTCAAAATGGAGAATACAAAGACTATGGTAACTTTAATGGGCTCATTTGTCTTGCTTTACAAGGATGAGTAAGGTAAATCTATTAACTCAATTATGTATAAAGCCATGATAGGATCTTATTTTACTTAACTGTTAGTAGGCCGAATATCATGTTTAGTGTATGCTTATGTGTAAGATTTTCAATCTTGTACTAAAGAATCATATTTGAGTGTCATAAAAAGAATCCTTAGATACATAAAAGGAACAATTGACTTTGGCTTGTAGTATCCTAAAAGTGATAATTTTAAGTTGATTGGTTTTCCATATGCCGACTTTACTGGTTGTAAAGTTGATAGAAAGAGCACTAGTGACACATGTCATTTCTTAGGTCACTCATTAGTTTCATGGCATAGTAAGAAACAAAACTTGGTAGATTTGTCTACAATAGAAGTCGAATATATTGTTATTGGTTTATGTTGTGCACAAAATCTTTGGATAAAACAAACCTTGAGTGACTTTGGTTTATCATTTGAGCAAGTTCCAATTAAATGTAATAATATAAGTGTCATAAGCATTTCAAAAAATCGTGTGCAACACTCTAGGACCAAACACAGAGAAATTAGACATCATTTTCTTAGAGATCATGCACAAAAGGGTGACATTATACTTGAATTTGCAGGCATTATAGATCAACTTGACGATATTTTTACAAAGCCTCTAAGTGAAAATAGATTTATTAAAATTAAAAGAGAATTAGTAGTTATACCTCTTTGATTTTGATCTTGAAATTTCTCATATGTTATGATTACCTTAAAATTTGATTTTCACATGTCATATACTACTCTTTATTGCTTTAAGTTGCATTTCATTCTAGTCATGCGTAAGAAAGGTTCCTTTTAAACTAAAACTTGAAAATTCCCATGGCAATAGACAAAAAAATTGGGGAAATCTTCAAATATAGGTATGGGGAGAGGAGATGAGCATTTTCCTAATTTTTGAGCCCTATTGATTGACATTGACTTAATCGAATGAATTGGTTGGTGATCGATCAAACCTATTCATTAGGGCTTGGGGCTTGAAAAAGTGTCCCATTTTGCGAGCGTCTTTTTGCTCCACCTTCTACTATTTTTCACTAGTTTCAATATTGTAAGCCTAAGAAGGGAATTGTTTAGGGTTTAATTGCTAGAAATTATGAATTTTGGTTTTCTATGAACTTTGGAGTGGTTCTTTTCTTGTTCTCTCTCTGCTATCCACAACTTCTCTTTCTCCATTGTGTCCACTTAGTTCCCATGGCTCTTAAATTTGACACCGTGTCCTCCAAGGGGTTAGGAAAATGCTTTATTGAAGGTTTAGAGCAAGAGGCACGTCGAAAAGTGTGGTATGATACTTTGAGCTTCAAATCAATTGAGGGATATTAACGATACAACCACTTTTTCTCCCATAAGCAAGTTGTTCCAAGTCGAGTGTGAACTTCACATAGTTAAGATATTTTAGCTTTTACAAGATATTTGCATGCTTGGGTTAGTTGGTAATTGTTATTATTTCTGAGCTCATGTATCCTACTCTTGCTCGGATATTCTATTCAAACATGAGATATTGTGTCGATGGTCCCATTTCTTTGATTGTAAAATGTGTGTTGATTGAGCTAGATCAAAAGAGTATTTTTCGGATTATGGACGTTCTTCTTATCGTTCTCCATATATATGAGAACAAGGTTGTTGGGATGGAGCCCTTAAAAGCATGACATGATGTAACAGATTTGGAATTCATTATTTATTTAATGATATTCTAGTCAATGATGAAAATATCGATAATCACGGATATATCGGTACTTTGATTTATAGATATATCAGATATATCGGAGATAAATCGACAGATATTTTGGAGAAAATTTCGGTAAGCTAAAATTGATCAAAACTCTTGAAAATGTAAGAAAAATCTCATAGAAATGTAATTAGAAGTATAATAGACATTTTAAAGTTGTTTTGTTGAAGAATTTGATAAATGTATGATATGATTTGCGATATTAGATGTAATTATATCATGTCGATCGATAAGAAATGTGAATTTTATAATTGTACACTCATTATAAAGCTATATGAAAGACTTGATTTCATTAAATATCAATAATTTGTACATATTATATTGCAATGACCCTTTAGTACCAAAATGAGGACCGATGTGGTTAAATGGAATTAGTAGATAAAGGAACCCCGTCTTGTTATTGGAGACAATATTGGTACCAACTCACTGAGCCTCAATAATATTGGTTAAAAATTCTAACATGCAATGCATATATCTCTTAAGTCCTGCTCACTAACTCTACATGTATGGGATACTTGAGGTTGACCCATGTGTTCATGTCAAATCCTCCTTGCATCTGATATGGAACTTGGTATGACATTTTTGCAACAAGAGGGTAGCTCAGCATACCATACTCTTCATTAGTTGAACTTGAAGGTTGACCATAACTCATCACATAAGGAGGGTAGACGTTAGCCTTATTCGAATAGTCACTAAATTAAGTCCCTATACTCATAGATTCAAAACTCCTTGAAAGTAACTCCTTGTTATATGGAGTCATCATTCCTTCTTTTCCTCTATAAGGCTTCCCAATAGCTCATATGCATTGACCAGCTCTTCTAGAGCCATGTTCTTCATCTTGTATGCAGTACGTGAAATCATTTTCACAAGTGAATTGACTCATTAGATATTGACTTTGTTAGCATTCCCCAATCAATATCTCCTCTGGCATTATCACCTCCATCATCAGTTCTACCTCTTGAACCATCATAACCAAAAGCAAAAGTACTAGCAATGCTAGGTCTACTACTTTGTCCAACACTTTTGGAGTCAACCTCTTGGTGGGAATTCAATGTCTTCTGAAATGAATCCTCAGTATCTTTGCTAAAAGTTTCATTATGAACTTCTTCAGACAACACGCATTCAACATTAACTCCAAAATCTTGAGCATGAGCGGCAATTTGTGGATCAGAATTACCAACTTCATCATCCAAGTGAATAGGCTTGACCTATTAGAATAACGGATTGTCTTCTTCTTCACCCACCTCGGCTGAAATGTCAAGAAGATCAAGGTAATCTTTCTCAGCAACTCGATCATTTTTTGCCTCCATATTGCGTATCTTTAGCTTCATATTGTAGTAACAAAAAACTAATTGCACCAGTCGAGGGTAAGCCAAACAATTTCGTCGCTTTGTGTGGATGAGAGAAAATGTACTCTAATTTCTCTCACAAGTAGAAGATGATGCAGTTTGTGAAAGAATAATGGTCAAGTTCCTCAATGTAGGTGTTTGATTCTCATACATGAACCACCATTCAACTGCAAGGAAATTCATAATTATATAAATACTTATGTGATGAATTTACAATAATGATAATCAAAGTTTTTTATATTAAGAAATAGTACTCACCGGGCACCATGGTTGACCTTGATGCAACCGCTGCTAGATCACCAAATCATCTCTTTGCATCTCGAAAAAGCACAAGCTATATATTCAACATTTAATTTGTTGATATCATATTTTTTAGTAAATGGTCAAATAAAATGATGAATGAAATTATTCTTTGATTAGATTGAATACAATAAGAGTTTCTTATTTACCTCATTTCCAAATTGACCAACCAATTTAGCATTTGGGTCTAATGTAGCAAATACGTCATGGACTGCTTGAATTAAATCCGAATCACTACCAACTCTAAGCCTATATTGAAACCTTGGATTCAAGAAGTATACTTCAATAAAATTATGTAGATTTAGTATTTTGTAAGAGAATGGAATAAAATCAGTGTAACAACTAATGAAAATTAAGTACTTGCCGCATGAAGTGGATGTCTCAGTGTTTTGTCTTAGCGATCTTTGATTATTTTGAAGATCCAATCACTAACTTGTTGACAAATGAGATTCTGTTTCATCACTTGCATAAGATCATACATAAATGACATTGTGGGAAAAACTTCTAAATCCATGATTCGAAGCACCATGCATAGTGGCTCAAAGTATGAAACAACATGTGTCACTTTATCCTAATATTGACGGTCAAACATTAGTTTCTCCATATCTCATCCAATGTTTGTCTTACTCAACTTTTGTAATGTCCATTCATCACTCATAAACAATCTCTTCAAATCAGCCCTTTTTTTAAGAAGATTGTTAAGAGCAATATAATTTGTAGCAAACCTTGTAGCTCCCAGTCAAATAATGTCTCCACTATAGTACTTTCTCATTTATGCAAGTAACTAACAATGATTGTAAATGAAGTTGGTTATCTTCCGAGCACTGCTTATCACATCTACAACAATAGGTCTTTTCTCAATATCTTCAAACATTAATTCAATTTAGTGTGCCACACTCGGTCCAATATAAGTTAAACTTCTTCATCAAGAGTTTTCCTTCTTTCACGAACACTGACTCGTTATTTGTGACTATTTGAACCACATTATCTGTCTCGACTTCTTTGATAACATTCTTCAATAGATTGTATATGTATTTGTGGTCTTTGATACTATTCGATGCATTGACTAACTTAAGAAACACTGTATTCACTTTTGAATAGACCAACAAATTAATTATACTTAATCTCGTGGGCCCTGTCCATCCATCTGACATTATGGTGCACCCATATGTCTTTTATTTCTTTCTTTGCTGGTTCACATAAGCTTGCATATATTTATACTCCATTTCCAAGTACTTATTCTTTATTTCATATAGAGATGGAGGTTCGATTCCCATTCCTACAAATCATATGTAAGAAATATTTAAAACATGTCATGAAAGACTACACCTACTCAAGGTATGAAACCATATAAAATTTGAGAACTTAGAAATTACCTGCTTGTTATTCACCAATAATCATATTCTTGAAGTGGTGAGAGTTTGATTTATTGGGCGCAACATTATCATAAATGAAGAATTTGCTTATTAAACATCCTATCATTTCTTTAATTGAACCACCCTTTAATATATCTTTGATATTTTTGTCTTGCTCTAGAAGACTTATAGAGGAAGGGTGCAATAAGAGGTGATGGGTCTGAATGTTGCATACTTTGAGATTTCTGCGTCGTCGATGCACCACTAGAATGTGATGACTCCCTTGTTTTACGCTTGCTTCCCATAACAATTTCATATTGTTACCGCTCCCATTCTGTTGCATTCGATGCATGAACCGCCTTTCGATAAGCATCTCGCTCATCTGGGTGCATATCTACTAGATACATATACACTTTTTCATCTTCATCTTCATCGTCATCTTTGTCCATGACATGTCTATGCTTAGCTCCCGTAGTGCCATGTAATTGAGCACAAATCTCTTCAATATGTGCAGTTTTCTTTACTTTTGCTTTACTTTTTTCATGTAACATCTCTCGTATATCTTCTTTCACTTTAAGTGGCATTGTAGGACACTTCTTGGTGTTTTTTTATGGGTCTTTATACTCTAAATGATACTTGAACCGAGTGATGCCTCCACTCTTCATCAACAGTCCACAAAAATTATAAATTGTCCCATTTCGGTTTCTTCTACTGGAGAACAATGCTTCCAAGCTATATCTCAACCGAACATGCCACTCCCACCACCTCAACCTCCACCTCCACTTGCACCAGCTATTGAAAATCTATTGAACGTATCCTATTTAATTACAATTGAATAAAGTTTTAAGTTAAACAAGTAATTAAAAATAAACTTATTGCAAATCTAGTAATCATGTCAATCAAATATAAAACTAATTCATGAAAATCTATAATCAAATGTACTAATCAAATACTATTGAAATAAAAAAATAATATTGAAGAATTTAAAATCAACTTATTGGAAATCTATCAATTCTATAAAAATCTAGTAATTCACTTAAAATGTAATAATTAATTACGATTGAAAAACATGAAGAAATTGGGAAGCTACTAATATTGTTAATTAACTTAATAAATTAAATAAGCTAAATTAATTCTATGAAAATCTACTAATTTGTTCAAGAATAAAAAAAATGTATTAATTAATTCAAATGTACTAATTAATTACAAATGAAAGGAGAAAAAATTGATGTACTAATTAATGATAATTGAAAAGAAAAAAATAAAATGGAAGAATTAAAAAAATATAGTAATTAATTACAATTCAATACAAAAATAATTAAAATTTAAACCAAATGCACCTTTAAAAAAATAACCTTGGGTGCAATGAGAGATCCAAGATGAAATTTGGATGAAATTGGTGGAAAAATGAGCTATTTATAGAAAAAAAAAATTAATCCAAAATAATTGTTGGAATCTCATTTTTACCGTTGGAAAACAATTTTGGCCATTGGATCGAAATCTGGGCGAAATCTGACTGTTGGATCATCATATAGACGTTGGGTTCAATTCTAGTTGTTAGATCACATCCATATTCAATCTAGACCATCAGATGCACAGTGTATGGATAGTTGGAGCTCAAAGGAGATCTGGACTGTCAGATCAATGAGAGAAAGCCCAAAGCCATTGAATCAATGGACCAAGGAAGCAGAGAGAGAGTGCCAATTTTTTCAAAAAAATCGATGAAAAATCATTGAAATTTTAGCTATTTATTGCAAACTTCAGCGATGTTTTTAGGATTTTTTCGATTAATCAGCTTCAACCGATATTTTGACGATTTTTGCTGATATTTTATGATATTTCTCCACGTCGATTTTTCGCTCCCCTATTTCATATCACTAGTCAGCGAAATTTCGACGAAATTTTTCAAAATTTTCATCCATGATTCTAGTTACACTTTTATCTATCATTATTCCATGCATTTTACTTTATGAGTATTATCACCTAACATCTCTTGCATTGTACATGACTTTGGTGGATTAAGCATTGCATAGAAGCTCCAAGTCATGAATTCCTTTCAAATAGATGATTTGTGCACTACCAATTTATAGACTTAGGTAATCCATTAGAAGTTGTAGTGCATTACTTTCTAATTGGAGGGATAATTGGTTTTAACTATCAAGATGAATTTCCCATGGCGAGTATACTAATGTGTATAGTAACACACTAGACAAGACCTACGATGAGTCATGACATAAGGCTATCAAGTTGTCATGACTTTACCAAGTTGTTTTATTGTGTTATCTCTCAATCTTAAGAGAATATTGTGCTTGTGCTAAAGTTAGCAGTGACTTTGACCTACGGGTGAGACCATAACCTACGAGTGAGATTATAACCTACGAATGAGATCATAAACTAATCATATATTCCCCCTATTGATTGAGTCACTATTGATGAAAACCTATAGTAATAGATATTCACAATAAAGACACTATGATATCTCATGGGATTGAGAAAAAGTGTCATCTTAGGTGATCCTAAGGAGATGTGTTCCTTAGGTGGAACTAGACATAGGCTCTTTGAGAGTTAAGATGTCAGTTGAGCGCGCAATAAGAGGATCTATAACTCAAAGATAGAATAGGTATTCTTGAAAGGCTGATAGCATTCACCCTGTTATACTATAGACACTAGTTCATGGGGAAGCTAAATGCAATGGATAGTAGGTCACAAACTCGAGCATTTAGTGTCTCATTGTTACTTACATAAGGTACTAGATTGCAATTGATTTTTTATAGTAAGATGTTGAATCAACTTCAAAATTAGATTCTAAGGGAGCAGTACTATACTATGGGTACCAATGGTCCCCGCTTGAGCTCATATACCTTGTTAGTATGGTTTATAAGGGTTGGATTAGTTCTAGGTTCACTTTTGTGCATAAGGGTGTATTGGTAATTACATAGGGTTGCATAGGGGGTAAGTGAACAAGGTCTTTTGATCGAGCTAACTGATTAATTAGTAGGCCTTGTTGGGTTAATTAATTAATTAAGACCCATTTTGAGCTAGATTAAGTGAACCAAGCCTTTAGTAGACTCTAGTCACTTAAGCCCAATGGGAACCATATAAATACCCACTTAGGGGTTAGGGTTTCCATAGAGTTGTCTTTCACCTCCAGAGAGAGAGAGCCATAGCCTCCTCTATCTCTTCCCCCCTACATCGAAAATGTGCTAAGATTAAGGAAAAGCCATTGGAGGGAAGATCTTGGATCTACAAGACTTCCGACATCAATTTGATTATTCAACACTTGTGATTTAAGGTTTGGGAACATCCAAACCTAAAGCTTAGTAATTTAACCCTAAAGATCAATTTTTTATCAAATTGGTATTGTTTTCGCTGCTTATATCTAAGATGCCAACAAAGCCATGACCAAGTAAAGTTGATTTTGATGCTTGATATGTAGTTCAACAATTGTGTGGCTTGTTTGATGCGTCAAGGATCGAGAAACCATTTGCCTATATACTCACTATCATTAGTAGATTGTTTTACCATATGCTTTACTATAGTTTTATTTTGAGATGAGGACATTAGGATGAGGTCTCATATATGGGCATTTTTTATAGATTTCATTTTAATAGGACATATGATCCATTTGGGATACCTTATGATGCACCATATGATGTCTTGTTGTAAGAGTAAGACTAGGGTATTGTCATATGGACGATTCCCAATGAAGGTCTATAAGGATGTGGGGATTGACTTGACTAAAGAGAAAGATGTGCAGGTTCCTACCATTTATAACACATACAATTATAAATTGATGAATTAGATGCAATTCAAGAAGTTGCCAAATGGCTCTTGGTACACAAGACTGGCTTTATGCCACCTAGAGGCAATCCTCCACCTATATTTGAAGATGAGGATAAGATATGCGAGATTGAAGGTGAAGGTAGTTAGTAGGATAATTAAGGTGTGGACACCATGATAGAAATTTCTTTGAGCATCAAGTACCCTACCAAAAAAACCACTTGTACTAAGCTTGATTAATTCACCGTGCACACCTATATTAAATCTATGCATATGGAGTTAACCTATGTTGAGACTACCTACATCAAGCTTGATTACGCCAAGATTCCATAGCCTTAAGCACCTACTACTTGTTAAGATAGAGCCCTTAAAAGCATGACATGATATAATAAACTTTTGGATTTTATTATTTATTAATAAATTTCTAATTCACTTTTATTTATCCTCATTTCATGCATTATACTTTGTAAGTATTTTGGCATGCATCTCTTGCATTGTACCTGACTTGGTTTCATTAGGAGTTGTATGAAAGATCCAAGTCAAGGGTTCCTTGTAAGTAAATGACTTGTTCACGACCAATTTTTGGGCCTAGCCAACCCATTAAAGATTGTAGTGCACTACCTCCTAATTAGAGGGATTACTAGTCTTAGCCATTGAGATGGGTTTCCCATAGTGAGTGCACTAGTATGCATGATTACACATTGAACAGGACCTATGATAAGTCATGACTTAGGGCTATCAAGTTGTCATGACTTCACCAAGTTGCTTCATTGTATTGTTTTTCAATCCTGACAGAATAATAAGTTTGTGCTAAAGTTAGTAGCGGCTTTGACTTACGGGTAAGATCGTAAGTTGATCATATATTCCCTATGGATTTGGTCACTTTTGTTGAAAGACAATAACAATAGGTATTCTTAATAGAGGCACCATGTTATCTCATGGGATTGAGACAAAGTGTCATCTTAGCTAATCCTTAAGGAGGTGTGTTCATGGAAACTATGACCATAGTAGTTCCTTAAGTGGAACTTGACATAAGCTCTTGGAGAGCTAAGATATGTTAGTTAAGCACACAATAGGAAGATTTGTAACTTAAGGATAGTAGAGGTAGCCTTGAGAAACTAGTAGCTTTCAGCTTGTTAGACTATGAACACTAGTTCATGAGGAAATTGAACTTAATGGATATATTGGTCATGGACTCGAGCACTTAATGTGTCATGGTTATTTACATAGAGTACTAAAGTGCAGTTGATTCTCTATTGTGAGATGTTAAATCAACTTCAAACTTGGATTTTGAGGAAGCTAGGACTATCCTATGAGTTCTATTGGTTTTCGCTTGAGTTCATATACCTTATCAATATGATTTATGAAGGATTGGATATAATCTTGGTTCACTTTTGCGCATAAAAGTGTTTTGGTAATTACGCAAGATTGCATAAGGGTTAGTGAACGACATCTTTGGATTGGGTTAATTGATTAATTAGATGACTTTGTGAGGTTAATTAATCAATTAAGACCTTTTTTAGGCTAGATTAAGTGACCTAGACCCATATGAGCTTAAGTCACTTAACCTTAGTAAGGGAAGCCCTATAAAACCCCCTTAGGGGTTAAGGTTTTAAGTTAGTTATCTTCCACCATTTAGAGAGAAAAGAGAGACCTACCCTTTAATATTTCCTAACATCCCACCGTTTTTATGCTAAAAGATCAAGGTTAAGTCATCGAGCAAAAAATCGTGGATCTACGAGATTTTTAAGGATATCATTTTTGTTCTTCATCGCATAGATTTAATTTAGGGACATCCAAGTTAGAGGTAAGCACACTAATCTTAATATCTAAATCCTAAAATTGTTTTTAAATGCATGTTTCCATTGTGCATAGGATTTATAAAAGACTAGAAAGAGTCACATGCACCTGACATTATCTTAAGATAGGGAACACAGCGATATGGAATTCCCTACAACTGGTATTAGAGTCGTAAGTTAGCAAAAGCATGTTAAAACCTTTCTAAGATGTGGTAATCTTGGTTTTGCAAGGTATTTTATTTATTCCATGGCCCAAGGATAAATTATATGCATGAGATCTTTTCATTTATAATGATTATTATATATTATGGTTATTGGTTGGTTTCCTTTTACTCTAGAATGAGATGTAAGCTTTGATTTGAAAGAAGCATAGGTTTTTGCTTTTCAATGTAACAATTTATAGTTTTTTCCATTCCTTATAACCCTTTGAGTGCTTGGAAGAGCTCCAACTAATCACAAGGTCGTCTTGCATGTTTCCCTACTAGAAGTAAGAGATTTTATGGAAGAAATGACGATCAGAATTGTATTTAATCTCATATTATGCAAATTTCTAGTAGTGCTTAAGTGATTGGATTAGTACTTGAGTAACTAGAGTGGCACTTGAGCGCTTGTGGCACTCAAGCGCCGCTTCCACGCTAGATTCCTATCCAGTGCTCCTTGCAGCTCCCTTTGGATATTTTAGGGTTTTTAAGGGTACTTTTGTCCATTGTAAAAGTCATTAACCCTAATTTCTTGCAAATACATTTGGTATGTTTGAATTTTTGGAAATCCAACCATTTGGGTTACCAAATAAGCAATAGGATCCTTAAGATCATGAGATTATATCTTATTTCCCTTTTATGCTTTTATATGATATTGCATATGTGAGAAAATATCCAAAATGTTTTTTTTTTTTTTTTAAATAATAATTTTGAATTTTCTTAAAAGAATAAATTTTTATGAAGATTGTTTCCTTTATTTATTTAAAGAATTGGTTACTGCTATTTAAGATTTCAAATTCATTTTGAGACTTTCCTATTTTTAGGTTAGGTAGTTCTCCAAGCTTTCCAACCCTGAGAGAAGGAGAACAATACCTAAGGTAGTCCTCCAAGCTCTCTCACCCTAAGAGAAAGAGGCTAGCACCAAGTTATTTAAGTTCTCCCAACTTGAGAGAAGAAGAACAATGATTAGGAAAGGAAAGTCCAAGAACAAGAAATATGGATACAATTCCTACTTAGCATAGGAGTCCTAATTCAAGTAATAAAAAAGAATATTAGAAAATCTCATGATGGATAATTTATTTGAAGATGGTTGCCGCAATTATCTAAAGTCTCTCATTTAAAATATTAAGTAGGAACGGGTCATAGGCAAGCCCACAACCTCTAAGATTGAGCCTATTTTGGTTTCGGGTTCATACTATCTTAAAGATGGGGTGACCCAAGGAATCAAGGAATATGGACTATCCTAAAAGGAGAATACTATACATATTTGTAGTGAGTCAATCCTAAAGATGGAACTCTTCACTTGGTAACATTAATGTCAATGATCTTGTTTATGCACTTAACTTAGATATGAAGTGGTAAAATCACCTAAAGTGATGGCACTTGCATGTGCTAAGAGTTGAACATAAAGCTATGTTAATAGATGCCTTAAGATAACATTTTGAGGTTTAAGGTAGGTTAATTAATTAGAGCAAGTTTCTACCTTAGTAATAAAGTCATGTCCTGCTTAAAGTATGCTTGATTCTTAAGATATTAGGATACTTTGCATTGATATATGTAGTTTGAGAGTACTATATTTTTGCTAAATAATTACCATCTTTGCCTTGAATGCTTAATTTTCTTTATTACTGCAAGGAGTGTTTTGTTTATTACAGGAATCATGTCTTATAAAACTATGACCCTTATTCTCATTGATAATAAATTGACTCGACCTAACTATGTTAACTAGAAAAGAAACCTGGACATAGCGCTCACTATAGAATAGTTGAAATGGGTAACTTAAGAGCTTACTCCTACCATTCCTAATGAGTTTTCCACATAAGAAATGAAATATGCTCATTCTCGATGGCAAAGAGCACATAAGAAGGTTTGATGTATTATAATTAGGTCTCTTAACAATGTGTTGCAACAATAACACATGGGAATTGTCATTACCTATGGGATTCTCTTGAGCTTGTAAGAAATGTTTAGTGATAAGGATAAGCTAGCTAGACTCACTATCCTAAGGACCACCATGAACACCAAGATGATAAAAGGTACTCCTGTTAGAGATCATATGATATGTATGATTGCACTCTTTAATGAGATGGAGATTTTTGGAGCTAAAATCGATGGGGAAACCTAGGTTTATATGATCCTAAAGACCTAACTGAACTCTTTCAAGTAGTTCTAGCTCAATTACACTATTAATAAGTTAATGATGAACTTGTTTGAACTGATAAAGTATCTCTAGATGGATGAGGGGACTCTCAAGGATACTAGAGGTGTTCAAATTGCGGTGAAAGATCATCAAATTCTTCCTGTAATAAGAGGAATACTTTCAAGAAATCCAAATAGGGAAATGAAAAGTGTTTGATATGTGGCAAGAAGAGCCACTAGAAAAAGGAATCCCTTACTACCTAAAGAAAAATGAAGGTATGTCTCATTCACTTTTAGTTGAATCATGTTTAGTGGTGGATTCCAATAATTCATGGTGGATAAAGTCTAGGCCACTAGCCATATTTGTTATTATTTGTAGGGGATTCAACTAAGGATAAGGCTGAGTGAAGGAGAGATGTACCTGACTCTGCTACAAGGATAGATGTGCAAGAAATATAAGAGACATTACCTAGTATTAGAAAATAATAAATATCTAGAACTCAAGGATTGTCTTTATATACATGAGTCTAGAAAGAATTTGATTTTAGTTTCTAGTTTAAATAAATTTGATCATTCAGTTTATTTGCTCAGGTATATTGGTTTATAATCTCCTTCATAACACTCTTGTTTCTTTGTTGCTTGATGTTGAAAATAATCATGTCTCACTTAATAAAAAAGTACCTAGCACTAATAAGACTTTTCTATGGCATCTATGTTTAGGTCATATAAATCTAAATAGAATCCAAAGACTAGTTAAGTCTGGAACATTACACTCAATAGTTTCAAAAGACCTTCTAGTTTGTGAATCCTATATACAAGGTAAAAAATGACCAAGAGGCCTTTTACTACTAAAGGGGTTAAAAGAAAAAATGTTTGGAATTAGTGCATACTAACATATATGGACCTTTTAATGTCCAAGCACATAAAGGCTATGAGTATTTCATCACCTTCACTGATAATTACTCTAGGTGTGGTTATGTTTACCTTATGCATAGGAAATCCGATGCCTTGAATAAATTGAAGGAATTTAAGGATGAATCGGAGAACCAATTAAGTAAACACCTTAAGGCACTTCGATCTGATTGAGGTAGTGAGTACATGTCCAATGAGTTTGATTCTTTCCTTAAGGAGCATGAGATTATATCCCAATTGACTATACCTAGAACTTCACAAAAAAATGGAGTAGTAGAAAGAGGAAATCGAACTCCATTAGACATGGTGAAATCCATGATGAGTTTTTCAACACTTCATACATCCTTTTGGGGATATGCCTTGGAAACTACGGGATATTTTCTTAATGTAGTTCCATCTAAATGAATACCTTTAACTCCTATGGAGATGTCAATAAGATGTAAACCCGGTTTACATCATATTCACATATGAGGGTGCCCAACACATGTGCTAAAGCCAAAGGTAGCTAAGTTAGAACCTAGATCAAAAGTTTGTCAGTTTATAAGATATTAAAAAGGAATTAGGAGTTATTACTTTTATAGTTAAGTCGACTAAAAGGAACATGTGGATGCAAATGCCAGATTTCTAAAAGATGACTATATGATGAATAATAAGATTAGTAGTTAGATTGATTTGAGATATCTAAATGAAACCCCCACAACATCACATAATACTATGGATCTAGAACTAACCATTCTCATTTCTAGTACATCAGTGCCTCATCGTGGTAGGAGGGTTGTTGTTCAACCAATCCGATCCATGTATTTAGGAGTCTTTTAAGGCCATTTCAAAAGAACATGATATCGATCCCACAGATTATGATGAAGCAATGAGCAATATGGATGTACATCTTTGGAAAAAGGCTATGGTAGTAGAGTTAGAACCTATGGATTCCAACCAAGTCTAGGAGCTTGTAGAAGCACTTGAAGGGATAAAACTCATAAGGGGCAAGTGGGTCAACAAGAGGAAGAGGGGAGTAGATGGAAAGGTTGAGAATTTTAAGGATAGGCTTGTAGCAAAGGGTTATAATCAAAAACCTAGTTTTAACTATGAGGAGAGCTTCTCACCGATAGTCATGCTCAAGTCCATCAGAATACTCTTATCCATTAAAGTGTATATCGACTATGAGATATGACAAATGGATGTCAAGACCGCATTCTTCAATGGAAATCTTGACGAGTGCATCTATATGATACAACTAGATAGTTCTATAACAAAGAGACAAGAGCATATGGTATGTAAGTTGCATAAATCCATTTATGGATTAAAGCAAGCATCTCACAAAAAGAACAAACATTTCGATTAGATAGCTAAGTCCTTTGGCTTTGATTGAAACGAGAATGAACATTGTGTGTACAAGAAGGTGAAGGGAAGTATGGTGGTCTTTATGGTCTTGTACATTGATGACATTCTACTCATTAGTAATGATGTAAGTGTTGGGATTAAGCCCTTAAAAGCAAGACATAATGTAACAAAGTTAAACTTAACCATCCGCTTGTTATCTTTTTGATGCATTGCCATTGATTTAAGCATTCAGCCCATGTCTCTTACATTGTACATGATTTTGGTGCATTAGGAGCTGCACAAAAGATACAAGTCATCGTTCCTTGTAAGTAGATAAGTTGTCCATAGTTGGTTCATGGATTTGGGCAACCTAGTAGAGACTATAGTGCACCACCTCCTAATTGGAGGTATGGCTTATCTTGACCATTAGGATGGGTTTCCCATGATGAGTGTACTAGTAGTGTATGTGATGCACATTGGATAGGACCTATGGTGAATCATGATGTAAGGCTATCAATTGTCATGATTCACCAATCTACTATACTACATGAACTCTCAACCTTGAGGGGATATCGAGTTTGTGCCAAAATCAACAGAAGGTTTTGACCTTTGGGTGAGACCTTAAAGTGGTCATATATCCCTATGGATTAGATCACCGTTGATGGAGGCTGATGACAACAAGTATTCTGAATATGGACACCATGATATCTCATGGGATTGAGACAGTATGTCTCCTTAGGTGATCCAAAGGACATGTGATCATGAAATCTATGGCCACAGTAATTCCTTTAGTGAAATCTGACATATGCTTCTTGGAGTTAGAGTATGTCAATTGATCACATAATAAGTGAGATCTATAACTCAAAGATTTGAGAGGTAATCTTGATAGGTGATAGCACTACCTTGTTAGATTATGGACACTAGTTCATGGGGAGTCTGCATGTAGTAGATAGTAAAACACGGACCCGAGCACTTAGTTTTTCGTTGTTATTTACATAGGATACTAGAGTTCAATTGATTCTTTTTAGTGGGATGTTGAATCAACTTCAAAATTGGATTATGAGGGAGCCAGTGTTCCTATGGGTCCCAGTAGTCCTCACTCTGAACTCATATACATTGTTAGCACAAATTATGAGGGTCGAATTGGCTCTAAGTTCACTTTTGTACATAAGGGCATTTTGGTAATTATGCAAGGTTGCGCAAGGGTAAGTGAACAAGGTCTTTGGATTGGGACAATTGATTAATTAGTAAGCCTTATTAGGTTAATTAATCAACTAGCACCCATTTTGGTCTAAATTAAGTGACCTAAGCCCATATGGGCTCAAGTCACTTAAGTGCAGTTAGGATCCCTATAAATACCCTATAGGGGTTAAGGTTTTTATAACTTTTGTCTTCCACCATCTAGAGAGAAAGAGAGTCATATGACCCACCCTCTTTTCCTCCCCACCAAAAGTGTGCCAAGAACAAGGTTGAGTCATCGGGCGAAACATCATGGGTTTACGAGACTTCCAACAACTTCAAGGTCATCTTCAACACTTGGAATTTAAGGCTTGGGAACATCCAAATCTAAAGGTTAGTACTTTAACCCTAAAATATCAATTTTTTAAAAACTCGTATTACTTATTTGCTTAGATCTAAGATGCCAACAGTAGGGTTTTTGTCATTAGTCAAGATCTAGTTGTCTACTCAATACCAGATGAAAGACTTGAGTGAAGCGTAGTATGTTCTCGTAATTAAGATCCTGAGAGACCATAAGAATAGGAAACTGACGTTGTTTCAAGCCGCCTACATTGACAAGATTTTGGCCAAGTATGTGATGCAGAATTCTAAGAAGGGTTTGTTACCTTTCAAGCATGGAATTCCTATTTCCCAATATTATTGTCCTAAGACACCTAAGGAAAAAGAGTGCATGCAGGCAATACCCTATGCATCTGTAGTAGGTAGTCTTATGTATGTAATGCTATGTACTAGACTGGATATTTTCTTTGTAGTTGGTATGGTGGGTATATATTGGTAAAATCCAAGCTCAAAACACTGGATAGTTGTCAAACATATACTCAAATACTTAGGAGAATGAAGGATTATATGTTTGTGTTCCAAAATGACGAGTTAGTACCTAAATGGTACATAAATTCAGACTTTTAGTCTAATAAGGATTCTCGTCAGTCTCTACCTCCATTTTGTTTTTACTTTTGGTGGTGCGACTGTTAATTGAAGAGTGTGAATCAATCTTGTATGGTTGACTATACCTTCTACAAATACCTTCTCCAAATAACCTAGCAGATTTCTTCATTAAGACATTGATAGGGAAAGTATTTGATGGTCACAAAGATAACATATGCATCAAATGTGTACCTAGTATGCCTTAGAGGTGTGATGTTTTGAGGATTAGTGGGAAAATGTTAGGATCAAGCCCTTAAAAGCATGATATGATGTAATAAGTTATGGAATTTATTATTTATTAATCAAGTCCTAATTCACTTTTATCTATCCTTATTTTGTGCATTATACTTTATAAGCATTTTGACATGTACCTCTTGTATTGTACGTGGTTTAGGTGCATTAGGAGTTGCATAAAAGATCTAAGTCATGGGTTCCTTGTAAGTGGATGACTTGTTCACAATCGGTTCATGGACTTTGACAACCCATTAAAGGTTGTAGTGCATTACCCCCTAATAGGAGGGATGGTTGGTTTTAGCTATTATTATGGGTTTCCCACAGTGAGTGCATTAGTGTGTATGGTTACACATTGGACAAGACCTATGGTGAGTCATAACATAAGACTATCAAGTAGTCATGACTTCACCAAGCTGCTTCATTACGTTGTCTCTTAACCTTGCGAGAATATCGAGCTTGTGCTAGAGTTAGTAGTGATTTTGACCTATGGGTGAGATTCTAAAGTGATTGTATATTCTCTATATTAGGATAAAGTCCTTAAAAGCATGATATGATGTAATAAACTTTTAGCTTTTATTATTTATTAATAAAGTTCTAGTTCACTTTTGTGCACAAATGAATTTTGGTGATTACGAAATGTTGCATAGGGGTTAGTGAACAACGTTTCTGAATTTGGTTAATTGATTAATTGGAAGACATTGTAGAGTTAATTAATTAATTAGGATCCATTTTATACTAAATTAAGTGACCTAAGTCCTTGGTAAGGTCAAGTCACTTAAGCCTAGTTAAAGAACCCTATAAATACCCCCTTAGGGGTTAGGGTTTCAAGTTAATCGTCTTCCACCATCTAAAGAGAAGGAAAAAGACTCGGCCTCCACCCTCCCAAACCTCCTTACCGGTGGAGTGCCAAGATCAAGGTAAAGTCATTGCGACGGAAGATCTTGGGTATTTGAGACCTTTGAAAACTTAAAGTTTCTTTTCCTTCGAAAACAATAGATTTGGGAACATCTAAATCTAAGCTAAGTGCATTAATCTTAAAATTGAATCCTAGCATTGTTTTAAAATGCATGTTTTCCACTGTGCATAAGATTTAGAAAAATTAGGAAGATTCACATGCACCTAACCTAATATTGGGATAAAAAACAGAGAGGTCTAGGATTCTCTACACCTTATGGATTTTTTAAAGTTGATGAAAGTCAATAGCAATAGGTATTCTCAATAGAGGCACCATGATATCTCATGGAATTGAGACAAGGTATATCCTCTTAGATGATCCTAAGGTGGTGTGTTCATGTAAACTATTGTCATAGTAGTTCCTTAAGTGGAACTTGACATAAGCTTTTGGAGAGTTAAGATGTGTCAGTTGATCACACAATAGGAGGATCTGTAACTCATGGACAATAGAAGTATACTAGTTCATTGGAAACTGAACGTGATAGATAACAAGTCATAGACCTGAACTTTTAGTGTCTCATTGTCATTTATATAGGGCATTGAAGTGCAGTTGATTCTTTGTAGTGGGATGTTGAATCAACTTCAGGATTGGATTCTAAGGAGGCTAGTACTATCATATGGGTCACAATGGCCCTCACTTAAGCTTGTATAACTTGTTAGCATGCTTTATAAAGGTTGGATCGACTCTTAGTTCACTTATGTATGTAAGGGTGTTTTGGTAATTATGTAAGGTTGCATAAGAGTTAGTGAACATCATCTTTGTATTGGGTTAATTGATTAATTAGATGACCCCATGGGGTTAACTAATCAATTAGGACCTTTTTTGGGTTAAATTAAGTGATCCAAGCTTATATGGGTTTAAGTTACTTAAGCCCAATAAGGAACTCTATAAATACCCCAGTAGGTGTTAGGGTTTCAATTTAGTCATTTTCCACCATCCAAAGAGAAGAAAGGGTCTTAGCTTCCACCTTCCCCAAACATCCCACCGTTTTGTTTTAAAGATCAAGGTTAAGTCATTGGGCGGAATATCGTAGGTCTACGAGACTTTTGAGGACATCATTTTGGTTCTTCATTGCACGAATTTGATTTGTGAACATCTAGATCAGAGGTAAGCACACTAATCTTAATATCTAAATCTTAGAATTGTTTTTAGTAGTCATGCTCAAGCCAATTAGATACCCCTATCTATTGTGGCACATCTCGATTATAAGATATGGAAAATGGATGTCAAAGACAAGATTCTTAAATGGTTATCTTGATGAGAGCATCTACATGATACAACCAAACAATTTCATGGCAAATGATCAAAAGCATTTTCTATGCAAATTGCATAAATCCATTTATGGATTAAAGCAAGCATCCAGCTCATGGAACAAATGTTTCGATTAGGTAATCAAGACCTTTGACTTTGATCAAAACAAAGATAAGCCTCGTGTGCACAAGAAGGTATAAGGAAGCATGATGGTCTGTATGATCTTGTATGATGATGACCTTCTACTCATTAGAAATGGTGTAGGGTTTGTCATCAGTCAAAATGTAATTGTCTACTCGGTTCCAAATGAAAAATCTAGGATAAATGCAATATATTCTTGGGATTGAAGTTCTAAAGCATAATAGGAAAATTGTGTTGTCTCAAGCCACTACATTAACAAGTTTTTGGTCAAGTATGTGATGCAGGATTCCAAGAAAGGTTTCTTACCCTTCAAGCATGGAGTTCCTTTTCCCAAGATTAATGTTCTAAGACACCTGAGAAGAAAGAGCGCATGCAAGCAATACCCTATATATTAGCAATAGGTAGCCTCATGTATGTGATGCTACGTACTAAACTAGATGTCTGCTTTATTATAAGGATGGTGAGTAGATATTGGATTAACCAAAACATTGGATAACTATCAAGCATATACTAAAGTATCTTAGGAGAAAAATAGATTATATGTTTGTATTCTAAAGTGACAAGTTGGTACCTATTAGGTAAACATATTTAAACTTTCAATCTAATAAGGATTCTTGTTGGCCCACCTTCGATTTATATTCATTCTAGGTGGTGTGGTTGTTAGTTAGAAGAGTGTGAAGTAATCTTGCATTACTAACACCACCATGGAAGTCGAGTTCGTTAAGATTTTGAAGCAACAAAAGCTTAGGAAGTTTCTTATGGGACTTGGGGTAGTAACTTTGGTCGTACCGCTCATGACATTGTTTTGTGACAATAGTGAGGTGGCAACACAATCTAAAGAACTAAAAAACAATCATCTGGGTAAGCACATTGAGAGGAAGTACTATTTGATTTGTGAGATAGTGCAAAAGGGTTATGCAACAGTGGAAGATTGTTAAGATAAAGCCCTTAAAAGATGACATGATGTAACATTTCATGGATTTATTATTGATTAATAAGCCTAATAAGGCTAGTTAATCAATTGAGATCCAAGTGGGCTAGTTTAAGTGACCCAAACCCAGGATGAGCTCAAATCACTTAAGCCCACTAGAAGCCTATATAAACCCGCTTTAGAGGTTAGGGTTTCAGTCTTATATTCTATTCTCTTAAAAAGAGAAAGGGAGCCCTATCCTTCAACCTTAGTGCTAGGATACAAGATAAGAGACATCATAGCCAAAGATCATTGGGTTTGTGAGCATTTTCGACACATCTTCATCGACAAGTTCATTAGTTATGATTAGCTTTTTTAGTCTTACAATGTAATATAAATAAATTGTTAACATTTAATGATCAAATATTTATGGTATATAACTATTGAGCATACACTTGAAAAATTCATATTTCTTATTACTACACACGACATTATTGCCATATATTTTAAGAGAGAGACATTATTACAATATATATATATATATATAGAGAGAGAGAGAGAGAGAGAGATGTATGTGTATATATATATATCAATTTTTTCAATTGTGTTATTACTTCTATCATTTTTCTTTTACTTTCCCCTAATATTTCTGTAAGTTTTAAATCAATTTTCTTCCCACTTGTATATTTTATCAAAATTTCTATCATATATTTTTTCTAATATCTATAAAATCTATCAATAATTTTATAAAATCCAATATTTCCATCTTAGTTTGATTCTTTGGAATTTCTTAAATGACCTGCATGTGCACCCGAATGTAGATTCCTATGTCATATATGAACTTTATTGTATTTTTTTTTTTATCATTATGTTATAACATTTCACCTAGACATACTTTTTTTAGGAAAATTTTTAAAATTCTTTTTCCATAAAACTAAAAAAATAATAAAAAAAACATTTGTTTCCTATCTATAAATATTAGAAGGAAAAAGTCGTATTTGCTTAAATTTAAAAATAATTTAAGTTTCCAACTATTAAGAAAAAGAATTTTGCCATTTGGTTTTTAATAAAATAAGTTAGCATTTTATTAGGTTTTATAATCAATTGATTTTAAGAATGTGAATGGATGATGGTAGGTACAAGAAAACTTTCTTCCATCTCCGAAGTATTAACATAAGTGAAATTTTTTTATCTTTGCTCATGCATCATTCAGGGTCCAAAAACGACAAGGTATTGGATTCATATTTATCAACTGCAATATGCAGCCAAATAAGCATGTCAGAGCAAATGTTTGTAATTGCAAACACTCCAACAATTTTTCAAATCGGAAAGTAAGACGAATACTGCTACTAAATGATCAACCTCCCAGTGAGGTTTTTTTCCACAACAAACAAGACCGCTCCCTCAAACTCGATTCTCTTTCAGAACCAGGGGGGAATACAAATATTTCATTTAATGCCATCTCAACTAAGAGGGTATTTTAGTTGTGGTGCCATTCTGGATAAATGTACTCTGGTGAGTAGTGAAGAGCAACAGGAAAAGTGCAGGATATAGCTATGAGCCACAAACAGCAGCTGCAGACAAGAGAGAACTTAAAATGGAAGGAATATCGATGCAAAATCACCTCAGCTTGGTGTCTTTTCCATTCACCTTCCACATTTCAACTACAGGAGAGTTTGGACCAAAAATTTGCTGACACTTCATGCAAGTGCATTGTGCCCGTTGTTGAGATCAAGGGATTCAGCTCTCAATTCATCGTATATCCATAGCTTACCCTAACAACATGAAAAAGAAAAAAGAAAAAAGAAAAAAGAAAAAAGAAAAAAGAAAAAAAAAAAAAAAAGGACCCCCAAAAAAATGAAAAAAAAAAAATCCAACAAAAGAAAACAAGTAGACGCATTCACAGAGCGAGAATGAGAGGGGAAAAAGTGATTGGGTTCAGAGACTAAACAATGAAGTAGTACACTTGAGGATAGATGAATAAAAATGAGGCAAAAAGTATACATAGCACAGGATATATTTGTTCCCTCACTGGAGCCACTTAGCTAAGGTTCCATTCCCAATAGCCGCTATGCAACAAAGTCTCACTATACATGCATTCTAATAGTATAAACTCACTGCACGTATAGTTAAAATCTAAGTTACTCAGCAATAACGCCAATAACAAAACAAACCAATCCAACACGATCATTGCATCCAACCAAAACCCCTCCACCAGAAAGAAAGAAAATAAAAATAATAAAAATAGTAAGATAAAACATAATGATGTGATAATATTTGACTAGCATTGGCACAAATATTTTGGCGATAAAAAAGGTGCACTTACCATTTCAAGACACCATCGACGTGTGAGGATTCACTATAATCAAGGTTATCACAGACTAATCATACTACCTAGTGAATCACCCATAACTGATTCTTACATATCTGAAAGGGCAAATATAATGTTTCTGTCCCACAAAAAAAATTAAAGAGTTTCCATGCCTAACACAACTCAATTTGCAATTTCACAAAATAAAATTACCTGCTATACTCAATACTCGCATTTCATCATGAACTAAAAGTACAGTAAATCAGCCAATCTGCTCATATTCAACAAAGTGCATTTGCAAAGCTATGCATCCCAGCAACATCTGATTTCACTGGACCTTAAAACAAGCTTACCTAATCAAGACAATTTAAGGAGAAGGAAAAGGAATTTGGGGGGAAGAAAAAAGAAAGAAAAAGAAAAAGAAAAAAGAGGAGAGGGAGAGAGAAAGAGAGAGAGATGGGCAAATCGTAAGCCACAATGATTGGAAGACATCAGTAGAAGTTACAACTACTGGTAAGTTAAAACATGCGACAAGCTTAATCAAAGAAATGTTTCCATCCAAACCACTAACTACCAAAAAATTTCAAGACCTGGTAGGGAAGCTAATTTCTGTAAGCTCCCCATGATAGATTTTGATAAATCTGTGACTGCATACCTTCATTTACAAACAGAGAAAATCAACCCAGCCAAATTGATGTGAGAAACCTCCAACAGAAGCCACCATATAAAACCTGCACGTGTTTGGAATTTACCCACCATTCTATTAAGGTAAATAAAATGGAGCCCAGATAGCCAAATCAAAGAAAGGCTACCATAAATGCTAGGAATAAGCAAAATGAGGCCCAAGACACGAGTCAATTCAAGGGAATACTTTCAAGCTAAACATACCTAAGGTGCAGATTCACCTTCAAATCAAGCATGCTTATCTTCAGCACATACAACATTTATTCAATAACCTATTTAGATCCCCACAATAACTTAAGATTTAAAACCTATGCTACAATTTATCAAGGATGTCAAGGCTTCATAAAAATCGTTCTAACTTCTGACAACAACAGCAGAATGTTATTTTAAAGGAAAACAAGGACATGTGTTGTCATAACAAACCTTAAAACACTTCTGTTCAAGAAATTCAGTACCTAGTGATAAGAGATTATAGTCCACCATACATCATAGAAACAGTAGTACAAATATTGCATGGTTGGTACCAGATTTGGGGCAGTAACACTTCTGAATTACTTTTCACCATATTAAGATCAGCTCAGACACCCTAGTTCCAATATGTTCCCCATGAACCTGCACAAGATAAACAAACACAAGATGCAATTTTATGAAGTTCCCCAACCTACAGAAAATTCTGAGCACCAAAAGAAGCACTAAGCAATCTTCTAAGCAAGCAGCCCTTCTTTGCAGAAGCAGGACTCATTGCTCAGAACTCAAACTTGGATAAATTTGTAGTGGAGGGTCTCAACCGTCTCCTCAAACAAGACCAGAGCTCTTCTCATAGATGTCCCATTCATTGACATCTTCTTTGTTTCGATTAACATCTTCTGCCCTGAAGACCCCATAACTCAAATCTGCATCAGATGACACAGTGTTGGTGATATGAACATTCAAAGCAGGGGGATCTGCAATCATCAAGTTTTCTGATTTATCCTTCCCGTCATCATTGACATAACCCTGACCCTCGCTGAAACCAGTTCTGCCAACCACCTCAGCTGATTTTTCACCTCCACCTTGGTCTTCCACTCCTGTACACCACACAAAATCATGTTAAGCAACAGTGGGTAGACAAGTAGTCTGGAAAATCATCAGTTTTTCACTTTTTTTAACATTACCTGTTGTGGCCAGCTCCATGTCCTCTATTTTTGGCATCTTATGTTTGCTAGGTTCCTTCAAGTCCTCAGTGACTTCACGTTCTTTTGGTTCCTTGTGATGCATTAATTTTTCATCTCCTTTATTATCTGAACGCCTATATTCTGCAGATCTTGACCTTGAATGTCTTCTATGTTTTGGTCTGATTTCATCAGAACTTTTAGGAGATAACCTATTTAGTCTACAGTACTTACCTTCTGCTGATCGTGACCTGGAACGCCTCTTTTCATGATGCTTCCCTTTCTCATCTCTGCCTTCATCTGTTTTGTCACTTAAAACACGCTTACCTTCTGCAGATTTTGACCTGGATCGCTTTCTATGCTTTGATTTGCTGTCATCAAAACTTCGTGGGGAGAAGCCACTTCCTTTATGATGCTTTCCCTCTGCTGATATTGACCTGGACCGCCTTCTGTCACGATGCTTTGATTTTTTATCTCGTCTTTCATCTATTTTTTCATTAGAATAATGCTTACCTTCCACAGATTTTGACCGGGACCGCCTTCTCCGTTTTGATTTGTTGTCATCATCATTTCTAGGTGATGACCTACTTCCCCTGTGATGTCTTGGTGATTTTGGACTAACACGAGATGATTTCCTGGTTCTATGTGATGAACTCTCTACACGGCGTTTTGGTGATTCTGAATCAGCTCGATATGATTTTCTAGTTCTAGGGCTTCGACTCCTACTCCTATTTCTCCTTGAGCTAGATAAATGATGATCATGTGATCTATCCAAATCCCGCCTTCTAGATCTATCACTGCCATCTTTATTGTCTCTATATGACCTGCTTCCATGGTCATGAATTGAGTAGTGATGAGATCTAAATGGTGATCTAGATCTGTGCTCTCTTGAGTACCGGGATGGAGGTGAAAAAGAACGAGATCTCCGCCGTCGCCGGTAGTGGAGAGGTGATTTTGACCTGGATTTTGACCTTGCATGAGATATGGATGGCGACCTGTGGACAAGAGTAATTTATCAGTGGAAGACACAATTTCCTCTTTCAAGGAGATTTACATCATTTTAAATATACAGAAGTCTATCCAATCCACTCCAACCTTGTTAATCTTGCAAAACAAAGATAACTCAGGCAGAGTTGGACTATCCTCAAAACTAGAAGTATTTAAACAAGAACAGAGAAAAAAAAAAATAAGACTTAACAAACATGGAAAGTTCTATAATTCTACAGCCCATTTAGATAAGCCAAAATTAAATACATGCCATTAAAATGAGCATACAATTTCATACAGAGAATTTTCTCAAGAACACAAAAATCATAAGCCCAACCCAGCTGAGAAACTTCCTTTATAAAAATTTTAAAACCCTTTTAACTTAAGGCAACCAGAAAATGGCGAGACTGAATGTCACAAATTGCTCTATAGCATCCTTGACAATAGGAAACTTTTAGCAAACAAAGGTTGGAGGTTTGCATCCACAGTAATGTTTTGTAGTTTTCAGGGGAAAAAATGGAAAAGAAATATCCTTGTGTTTTAGAATATATTAGAAAAGGAACAAATAAAGTTCAAAAATTCATAATAATACTACAAACAACCATGAGAGATCAGAAGCAAGCCTAGGATGAAATGACTACACAGATGTCAAAAATTGAAGGTTTCAGGTCACCGATGTCTTCTGTGGCTAAGGCACAAGGCACAAAAGAAGGCAAACACACAAATGACACACCAGAAAATTTGAAGTAGCAGTAGTATAGTGACAGTAATAGTAATAGTAGTACACAAGCATTTGTTTCATTGTTGGAATGGGAAGAGAATTAAGTTTTGATTGCTCAAGGAATCATGGATGGCAGGTTGGAAGAAAACATTTATCTCCAGCAAAAAGTTCTGTCCACATAGGAAGCTCTCTCTTTAGCATTGGACATTACCATGAACAGTTAACTCAAAATAAAACTACAAACATCCCACCGCAACATCTTAAGAGTCTTGAAGAAATCTCACCCTCTCCCCCTCTATATCTGTCTTCCAACTTTACCCCACACGCCTTCTGGTTTTTGCTTTTTTTTTTTAAGATTATCTCAAAACTCTCACAAGCACACATTGTCAATATTGACCTTGGTAGCCTCTTTAATCATTTCAGATCTTTGAATTTAAAAATCAACTTACTAACCACTCCTATAAACTTTTAATTCCTCCCATGCTCTTTGTCAAATAGAGTATGTATATTAATAAATATATCAAGGGGTGCCAAATTAAAGTGGCAAACACAATATACAGGAAGTATATAAGTCAAAGCCAAAAAAAACCAGCTACAGTAGCTACAACCCCACTTTAAGAAAAAGAGCCCAACCATTCTATAAAATCTAACAAAGAAGCTGGGCCTTCCTGCCTTTCTTCTAATTCCTCCCATGCTTAATTCTTCTTTTTTATTTTCAAACTTAAAACTTAAAAATAAATAACCAGATATTCTTGCTTTCCACCATCACCATCATAAATTCTAAAACTTCATATCTCCTTTGCTTTCTGCCATTGTCATCACAAACTTCATTATTGAATTTGAAAAAAAAGTGGATCTCCTGGATTCTTTCCCTGAACTGTTTCTTCAAGTCAATCACATGTAATGTAATTCTTCACTAGCAGACATGGAGACATGGGGACATGGATGTAATTTTATTTTATTTTTCTAAAATTAGACATTTACTGACATATCCCGATATAGATAATGGGATAACTTACAGAAAACTTTAATCAACTCTGGGGGTGGTGGCACTTTGCCGCCCTTAACTATAAAAGTAGACAGATAACCTCTCAAACCATACCTCTGAAGCACTTCAACCTTTGTATCAGCTTTTTACTAGAAAAGGTAACGACAGTATATCTTTGCAATTGTTTTAAATCATTTGAATACTGATTTTGCCTTATTTGAAAAAGATATGTAAAAAAAGATATTTGTAAACAACTAGACTGGCTATGAAATGGCATCCTGAGAATAGTCCCAAAAATTGATAACAGAACCAAACAGTTTGTCTCTGATCTTGAATTTGACTTTTTCTGGATCCAATATAAATTGTTTCATCTAAAATACTTCAACTTTTCAAGAAGCAAACTTGTGCCTTACAAGGTTTAATTTTTTCCTTCTTTTCATTATTTTCTTTAGTTTTCAGTATTTTATGTAACACTTAGCTGGAAAATAGAAAACCTATCATTCAGTGGGACAAATTTTGAACAACTTATGGAGAATTGGTGTACAATTTATCAAAAATTAAAATCCCTGAAACTGTAGAGAGAGATAGAGGAAGAAAATGAAAAAGCATTTGAGAGCTCATACCAGTTGTAGAAAGAAAGTGATCTAGAAAGAGGGTAAGTATGCCAATTTATTTATTTATTTATTTTGATTGGCTTAAATATGCCATTTTAATAGTTTGGTTAAGGTTATAAACCCCTAAATAGTTTAAGGGGATAAATACAATTGTTGTTCAGAAAGTAGAAACATGTACTATTGCACAAAAGACTAAAACCATTTGCACAGATTATTGGTAGGAAAAGCAATTTACGCACACTTTGCTTTATACGCTCAAGAGAAGATAAAAAAAACTCAAACAAAAGAAACTAAGTGCTTTACTCCTTGTTTAGCTAACTAGCAAGTGGCACGATTAGCTAATGAAGGAACCCAAGAGATGAGCATCCCCACCTTGCTAACAATATCTATCATTTTGCAAAGCCTGCTATTGAACTTCCATGAGCATCTCTCTCCCTCTCACACCCAAGAAATGACCACAGCAGAATCTCCCTCTATGTATGGTTTGGATAGGCAGAAAGTTTTAGCCTGAAACAAACTCTTTAGTAAAGTTAATATTTTCACCTCAATGGTCAAGCCCTCTCCAACAGGTTTAGAATAAACCCTCAGTTCTATACCTAAATAATCTCTGGTCATGCCCTTTGTACCTGATTGACCAGGATTACCATAAAAATTTAATATTCTGAACCTACAGGAGGTGGTAGCTAATCAAGCATAGTCTTCTGATGTGATCTTAAGAGTAGCCACATTTTTCCAATCTAACAATAAAAGACTGAAAGGAGTACCAACAAAAGGTTAAGTGATAAAGGCCAAAATTGAGGAGAAATGAAACAAATCCGAAATAGCCTTAACAGATCTCCATCTGTCCCCAAAGATCCTAGCATTTATCTCCTGCCATAAAAAACCATATCAAAGATAGGATAGCCACTCCCTAGAAAACTCACCCTTTATGTTTATAGTGATAGCCCCTGACAAAGGAGACAATAAACTTGGCAAGACCGAAGAATTTATGCTCAAGTCTCAAGACTTGGGTAATGAAAAAAGAAATGATCAACTAATTTAGTACCCTCAAAGCACATAAAACATTAATCCAGATTGATACTTTTGTCACATTGGATTGCTAGTATTAACCCTCTTATTAGCCACAAGCTATGCAGAAGTACTAACCTTAGGTCAAGCTTTTGAATTCCAAGTGACTTTAGCAAGATCAAGAGGGGTCAAGGTGGGAGAAATTGTAAACGCACTAAAAAAGGAACTCACTAAGAAAAGTCCTAAAAGTTACTAGAACCTCACAACTAGGAAGTTAGGTAAAAGGTCCACATGTAACAAGGACGACAAAAATATTATTACTACCTCAATCTCTAGATTGAAATGGTTTCCACAGAAATTGAAATTCCAAGATGAAAAGGTAGAGAAAGGAACTAAGACAAAAGAAACAAGACAGCCTCTAGTCCTTCAAACTCTAAAAAGATTTGGAAATTGAAAGAAATCAATCACCCAACTACAAATATTCCCATACAACATTTTTGTATGATCTGCTATAGAGAAATGAGCAAAATTACAAAAATCATGGAAACTTGAGCAATAGTCTTCCAAGGACAACGATGCAATCACTTAACCATAGTGTTGGCATTTCAGCCATTGCAATGAGACCCATAAACATGATCCCAGGTCATAAAGGGTTGCTCTACCTATGAAAAATCCATAACCACTTCCTTAAAAGGGCACTATCTGAAGGAGGTCCTATCTAACCCCAAACCTTCATCTCTTTTCAGTTTGCAGGCATAATCCCATCCACAAGGTGGTCTCTCTAGCTTTCCCCATATCCTCACCACAAAAAATCCCATTGTAATCTCTTAATCTTGGTGATCATTCTTACTGAGATCTTAAAAACGAAAAAGAAATACATGGGATTAAAGATAAATAAGACTGCACATGGGCATTAATACTTCCCAATATGCCTTTTTGCAATTTAATCTAGGTCTGATATTATAGTTGTTAACTCATAAAACGTATTGTGTATCATTTTTCTATTTTCTATATCATTTATTGTAAGTTTTTTTTTTTAACATATTGAAAAATAATAGAGAGAGAAACATACATGTATATATAAATGTCTGAAGTATAGAGTAATATTTAATCAATTTCATGAAATTTTATAGATTTGAAGAGCTACACTATCTCTAATCATTTGCAAATATTGAACCCTTGAGTCTTGAAATTTCAATTTAACAAAATAAGAGTTTAATGCATACTTTCATCACAATATCCACAAAAATAATTTTTTTTTGAAATTTTAGATACAAACTTTAGCTCCAAATTCTAACTAGGCACATACATTTATGTGTTCCTAATGTATCTCCTATCTTGTTAGATGGTGGGGGAGTTAGGAGGGAGAAAACTACCTTTAGATTTGAGAACATGTGGCTTAAAGTGGAGTGTTTCCGAGACTTGATTCAAAAGTAGTGGGTGGGCTATAGGTTCAAGGCATCTCTCAACTATAATCTGGCTTCCAAATAGAAAACCTTGGAGATGGACTTAGAAGCTTGGAACTGAGAGGTGTTTGAAAATGTTTTAACCATGAAAGTGGAAGCTTCAATCAAATAAGGTTCTAAGATGCTAAGGAGAGGGAAGCTACTCTAGTTGAGGAAGAGGTTAAGGCTAAAAGAGTGGATAGAACAGTATAACAAGTGGGTAAAGGTGGATGACCTCCTTGGAGATAGAACTCAAGAGAGTTATAGTTGAAGAAAGGAGATAAAAATACAAACTACTTCCATAAGATAGCAAATGCACATAGGAGAAGAAACTTCACTAGAATCAGAGTGAATGGTGTTTTGCTATTTGGAGGAAAGAGATGAAGGAGGAGGTTTCTAAAGAAACATAAAACTAAAGAGAATCCCACATCAACTTCAGCGTCCTCCAAGTATCCTCGAAAATCCTAGTCTTCTTGCCAATTCAGGATTTTGGAGATCTTGTATTACACTCCATGAGGAGGGAGGAAACTAGGAACTTGTAGACGCCTTTTTCAAAAGAGGAATTTTCTCTACCCTTTTAGCTTTAAGCTAAGATAAAGCCTTAGGACCAAACAAGTTTACTACGACTTCTAGGCCACATTGCTAGGACTTCATGAAGAGTGAAGTGTTGGCATTCTTTGGGAAATTCTTTAATCAAGGTTTTCTCAAAGAAGTTTGACCATCCCTTTCTTGGTCTTAATCTCTAAAAAAAGGCGAAGTAGAATATTTGAAGGATTTTTGGCTCTTGAGTTTGATGAGGGACCTCTTCAAGTTATTAGCAAAGGTGTTGGCAAATAGGCTTAAGAAAGTGGTGGGTAGAGTGGTCTCCAATTTTATATATATATATATAAGTAAAAGACAAAAGTCTATTATATATCAAGAGAAAAAGGCGCCCAAAGGACAACCCAAAGCATAGCGGGAGTATACAAGAGGTGCCTCGAGGCGAAAGTGAAGAAGAAGAGGGGTTACAAAAACTTACCCACCCTCATTTAGAACCCAACCAATCAAAAAAGTCGATCAATGATAATGGACCTACATCTATGAACAACTTAGCCCAAGACCAATAATTACAAACAAAAGAATTTTTCAATCTTTGAACCGAAAACTACCCATTTTCAAAAGCAATCTTGTTTCTTTCTTTCCAAACCGTCCAAAAGAGACATAAAGGGGCTGCCTTCCACACTTTTTGATGCTTCTTGCCCACAAAGGAACCATTCCAACCAAGAAGAGTCTCTTTAACCGACAAAGGAAGAACCCATGACACCCCAAAGAGAGCAAAAATTAATTCCCACAAAACCTTAGCCTTGGAGCAATGAATTAGGACATGGTCTATATACTCTTCTTCAACAAGGCATAGGAAACATCTATTGGCTAGAGTCCACCCCCTCCTCTTTAACCGATCCAATGTTAAGACCTTACCACATGATGCTTCCCAAGCAAAAAAAGCCCACTTTGAAAGACACTCATGGGTTCCATATGATGTTCCACAAAAAAGGGGTTGCATTCCTTGTCTCCAAAGCATCATAAAGAAACTTAACAGAAAACTCCCACTTCTAGTCTCCTTCCATAGCGTCCTATCCTCCAAATCCACAAACACCCTCTTTCCTTGAATTGTCGAAAGGAATCGCTCTACCAAATCCACCTCCCAATCATTGAAAGGTCTTGAAAAATGAGGATTCCATCCCCCAACCTCACTCGATGAATCCCATACCTCCACCACCCAAACCTCTTTAGATTCTGCCAAGGCATATATAAAGAAGGAAAAGAATCGCACAAAGCAACATCACCACGCCACTCATCCTTCCAAAATCTCACTCTTCTTCCATTACCCATTGAGAACCCAATTTTGTTACTAAAAAAAATCCTTCCTTCGAAATTTCCTTCCACAAACCCACACCATACCCCTCCCTAATTGCTCGAGTACTCCACCCCCCTTCTTCTACCCTGAACTTCCTACCAATAACTTGCTCCCAAAAGGCCTCGCTTTCAACCACATAACACCAACTCCATTTGCACAAAAGGGCCATATTGAGTGTAGAAAGACATCTATCACCCAATCCACCCTTTCTTTTGTCTGAACAAACCACCACCCACTTTACTAGGTGAGGCTTCCTTTCTAAAGCTCCCCCCTAAAGAAAGTTCCTCTGGATCTTCTCTAACCTCAATCTAACCACTCTTGGCATATGGAACAAAGACATGTTATAAATAGGCATGCTAGACAATGTACTCCGAATAAAAGTGATTCTCTCTCCCTTAGAGATAAAATATCTTTTCCACAAAGCTAGTCTTCTACAAAACCTCTCCACCCCATCCCAAACTGCCACAGAATTATGCAAAGCGCCCAAAGGAAGCCCCAAACAAGAGGAAGGAAGCTCTCCCACCTTACAACCAAGCTCAAGGGCCAAAACCTCTAGATTCTCCACCATTCCTACTGGTATAATCTCACTTTTATCCAAATTGATGTTCAACCTTGAGATAGCTTCAAACCACATTAACAGCCAATTTAGATAAGCCATATGATCCTCAGAAGCCTCACAAAACACAAGCATGTCGTCAGCAAACAGCAAATGCAAAATTTGGACCCCTTCACCCTACAGCCAGACAAAAAGCCCCCTCTAACCGCTCTATTGATGAGGCTACTTAACGCCTCCATCACAATCACAAAAAGATGGAGTGAAAGAGGGTCCCCTTGCCTCAAACCCCTAGAATTGTGGAAGAAACCTGATGAAGTGCCATTTATCAAAACAGAGAGCCTCACAGTAGAAATGCACCACTAGATCCAATTTGTCCATTTTTCACCAAAGCCCAACTTCCAGTTTAAGTGATCATAAGCCTTCTCTATGTCAAGCTCACATAGCACACCACGCTTGTTGCCTTTTAGTAAAGAATCAATAGCCTTATTGGCAATCAAAGTCGCATCAAGAATTTGTCTTCCTTTTATGAAAGCATTTTGGGGTGAAGACACCACCTTGCCCACCACCTTCTTAATTCTATTAGCTAGCACTTTTGCCAACAGCTTGTACAAACCTCCCACTAAGCTAATAGGTATGAAATCTTTAAGATCCTTCCCCCCCCCCCCCCCCCCCCCCACATTGATTTTGATCTTGGATAAGCAATTACTCCTTCAATGAGAATTTGTCATCCTATGGAAAAAAAACTCGTATTCCTATCTCCCTCCCACAACCAAACTTCTCTAGATTTTTGTCTCCAGAAGATTTTCTCCATAAGGCCCCATTTCTTCTATTCCTCCCTAGCCTTCACTTCCTCCACTAATAAAATTCTCGAATTCTCTTATTCATTCCAGAAAGACACTTTATGTAGAGCCAAATTCTTATTAACCCCAACCTTCCCAAACACATCTTTGTTCCAAGTTTTTAAATTAGACTTTAGAGTCTTCAACTTTTCTGCCAAAATAAAGTTGAAGGAGCCGCTGAAAATAAAACCCCACCACCAACTTTTCAGCAACTCTTTAAACCCCTTCTCCTTCAACTACATATTTTCGAAACGAACTGCACAGGACCACTCCCCCATCTAACAAAATGGGAAAGTGATTAGAAATTGGTCTAGATAAAGTGGTCCACACAACCCCACTAAAATGGCCCTCCCAATCATCCAACACTAGAAAACGATCCAATTTTTCTAAACACCTCATGACTCCACGTGAAGTGATAGACCTACCACCCTCACCCAAGCCTCCTTTGCATTATCTCCCTTGTTGAAACACCCTAGGTTTGAACTCCATTTTTCCAAAAACAATAAATTCTCCTTGAACCTCCCTTTGCCTCTACCAAGGACCCTTTCAGCCTCTAATCTAGATTCAAACTCAAGTATCAACAAGCCTCCACCCAAAACAGCAATACTCAAACTCCCCTTCATAAACCGGTGAAGCGCCCACTTCCTCAAAAAATCCAGCTTTAGAAAAGGGACCGAAGAATCATCCCACCAGCCTACCAAACAACGTTCCAGCAGTTCCAACCTCCTTGCAGCTCCCTCGTCCCCAGTTCCAACCAGACTGAGTCTCCTATCCTTCTCGGCTTCGGCTTTGTAACCTCTGCAAACGTCCTTGAAACCGGCCCCTTCTCTTTCAAAGAAGCTTCTGGAGAAATGGATCCCTTTATCCCAACTGAAGGAGTCACTCCAAGACCTCACAACTATCCGCCAGAGTGTTCCAACCTCCAATCAACCCCTTCCCTTCTGGGAAAATAACACAGTATCTTTTTTCCTTCCAGATCACGCACAGAGCAGAGAAGAAACCTGCCTGCCTTGTTTGAGCAACGCTCCAACCTGTACTTACTTCCCCCCTCCTCCCAAACAATGATCCACCTTCTGTTTCCATCCTCCTTGCAGCAAGACTGAACTCCATCCAGCAAGCATCATAAGCTTGCTTCCCCAAACCTGACCCAAGAGGAAACACCTCTACTTCTCTCCCAAATGCATCCTCTCAACTTCCCTCCTACATCCTCAACTAGGATCTCAAAGGATTTAGCCTCCACCGCAAACCAACTTCTTCCACCTCTCGAAGGTTCACTCATCTTAGTTTGCAGCAATAGAAAGACATTAGTTTACATTTGAAAATACTTAGGAGAACCAGAAACCCAGTCAGAGGGCTGAAAATCAATCCCTTCTATATAGAGTGGCCTCCAATTCTCAAAACACCTTTGTAAAGGGTAGCAAATTTTAGAGGCTATACTTATTGAAAATGAAGTCATCGATTCAAGGTTGAATAACTTCTCTAAGTGTTTTATGCAAACTCAACCTCGAGAAGGCCTATAATCATGTAAATTAGGATTTGTTGCTAGGAATTACATAGAAAATGGGTTTTGGCCATTGAAATTAGAGGCTATGCTTATTGAAATAATCAACAAATGTACAATAAAGACCATTGTTTTGTACGCAAGGAAAGAGGGTTACATTTCACACTTTCAAGAAGTAATGCCAGTAATTTGTCAGGAAAAACTGTACATAAACTTGAAACGGTGTTCATTAATGTTTCCTATTGTTATATTTTTGGGCTTTTTTATATCATCTAAGTAGGTGGAACCTGATCCTTCAAAGGCAAAAGCCATTTTAGAATGGCCTAAACCTACAAATTTACAAAAAAGCTTGCAATTTCCCTAGCCTGGCTACTTTCTACAGGAGGGAAATTACAGCCCCTATAACTGATTGTATTAAGAAAGGCAAGTTTTCTTGAACTATAAAAAGAAGTAAAGCCTTTTGAAGAAGTGAAAGAAAGTATGACAGAAGCACTCACATTTCACCTATGGCATTTCTCTAAAGTTTTTGAAGTGTTAACAGGCACTTCTAATGTGGGAATTGGAGGTGCTCTCAGCTAAGAGGGGAATCTGATTGTATTCTCTACTAGGAAACTAAATGATGCAAAATAATGTTATTCAACTTATAAACGAGAGATTTACACTATGGTGCAAGTAATTCCTTATTGGAGATATTATCTTATCTATAAGGATTTTGTTTTGGGGAAATTACACCAAGCTCCCTTGAGATTAAGACATAACACATGGACCACCCCTCTATTTTGAAAAATTACACTTGACCCTTGGCTTTAGGTCAAACAACATGACCCGCATTTGTCATTAAAGTGCTGTCAAATTGTTGATGTAAGCAGTTAAATTGATGATGCAAGCTGCTCATATCATTCAAAAATTAATATATATATACATATTAATACCAACTATCTCTTAAGCTAAAGATTCAGAAATAACTTCAATTTAGTATCCTAAGTTAATTTGAAATTAATCATTTAATTATTGTTAATTAATCCAAATTAATTCTATAATTAATCACTAAAGAATTAAATTAAATGCATCATCTCCCAATCAAATGTTTTATCACTTATTCTTCTTAATTTTTATTCATCTTCCAAATCTTTAAGAAGCATAATCTCCCACATCTTATAAACTCTCAAACCTTAAAAGACTTCTTATTAATATTCACTTAACTTTTAATTAATTGAGATTAATACTAATATTTAATTATTTAAAATTTATTTAGTTATTAAAATTCTAAATTAAATTCCTAATCTTCCTATCTTCTCAAAAGAAAAATATCCTTGACCAATAACTCAAATAAATCCTTACAACTCACAAGCATTTCAAATCAATCTTTCAATTTTTATTTTTATTTTTTTTTGACAAATCAATCTTTCAATTGACTTTAATAAATAGAAACAATCTCTAAATTTAAACATTCAAATCCTTAATAAATCCATATCAATATTCAATTATTTAAATTAAATTCCTAATCTTCATTACCTTCTAGCACTTTAAAGTGTGATTGTCTTCCCTATGTGAGATTGCTTAGAACCCCTTGGTGTAATTGTCCACAAACCTTGATGTGATTATCAAAGACCTATCTTTTCTTTTCTTTTCTTTTCTTTTATTTGATCTTGCATCTCATTATACAACAAAGGAAAATATTCTATGGTGCAGGAAATCTAAGAGCTTGTTTAGGAAAGTTTTTGAAAACAATTCTCAAATAACAGTTTTTTAGGTCAATTTTCAAAAATTGTTCTCTGATGTTCTCAAGAACAAAAGCTTGTTTGATAATTGGGAATGCTCTCAATTTATTTTTAGTGTTTCTAAATATTTCTTAAAAATAAATGTTGTATTTTTAATCATTCTCCATATTTGTACAATTATTTTTTAAAACAATCTCCAAAAAACAACTAAAATATGTTCTCAGAAGTTCAGAACAAGTTTTATAAAACTATTTTCTGTCAAAAAATTACCAAGCGTGTTTTCAAGTGTGGAAAACAGTTTTCTGTATTTTAACAACAATTCCAAAATAGGCTCTTAAAATCCTGCATTACCAAGGGAATAAGAACCTAATTTGACTTACATCCTAACTTGATCATCCTTAAATCCTGCATTACCAAGGGAATAGGGAACTAATTTGATTTACCTCCTCACAATCTTATCATTCTTCCATTTCAACTCCTAAAGCCAAGCCAATGCATCCTAAATCATGGTGCTCTCATAACCACAAATAGGAGTAGAAACAAGCCACACTGCACCAATGGTTTATTATTTGGATAGCTTGCTAAAACCTTTGATTGTGGTCAAGATTGGATTGAGCTTGATTTTAGTGATACATATCACATGGAATAAAAAAAATTTCTCTGTAAGAGTTCAGATATAAATTAGTTATTAGTTAAGACATTTTTGGAGGCAATTGATACAAAAACATACCTAGATTTTCGATTTTCTTCCTTTTCTTCCTTCTCTTCCTCTACAAATCCATCAGCTTTTAGCTTTTTACTTATTTCTGCAGCTCTAGCTGATGCTAATTCTGTTGCTGACTTCATGGTTGCAGCTCGATTAGCTGCCTGCTGTGCAGTCATTGTTTGTTGCATAAGCAGAGCCTGCTGAAATTGCATCTGTTGCATGGCAACTGCTTGCTGCATTACCATGGGCAGAGAAGGTGAAGCCAGTGGAGAATTTAATATAGCTGGTTTTGGAGGGAGTGACTTTGCCATCTCAACATTTAATGGGCGACCTCCAACATCCATATTGTTCAATGCCAAAGCAGCAGTTGCTTCTTCGGGTTTTGAGTATTCTATATATGCAAAATGCTTTGAATCAGTGATGCTACATTCGACAACTGTGCCACAGAAACTAAAAAGCTGTTTCAACTGTTCCACAGTTAGAAGGGGGCTGAGATTGCTGACTTGTAGTGTTTTTTTAAGAGCATCAGCCTTCCCCACTTTATCTGGAGAGCCTGATAAGAAGAGCAACACGGAATCATACAGGAAACAGTTAAAGTGGAATTTAAAAATGAAACAAAATAAAACTGCTTTCCAAGAATAAACCATTGAATAAAAAAATTACACACTGCAACAAGAGAAGGGGTACCAGCTGAGTCTTTGGCTGACTGGGCTTGTGCTTGAACCTGAGCAGCATGAGCTTGAAGGGCTTGGGCAGCAACAATTGCCTGAGCAGCAGCCATTGCAGCTGCAGAAGGGGCCATCGGAACTTGACTGAGGGTTCCCATGGTGGTGGTTGCAGCTAATGCAGTCATCAGCAAATTGTGAGGTGGGTGATTAAACTTGCAATCAGTTTTGGCACAACGTCCATTAAGGTACTCTCGACAAACTTCACCAAGGGATGCTCCAATCCCAGGTAAAACTGCTCCTCCTGAAGCACCAGGAACAATGCCTGGAATCATTCCAAGTAATCCGGGGAATGCCCCCGAAACAGACCCTGAATAATTTGGCATATTGGGCATTGTCTGGTTAACTAGATTAGGAAAAGTAGATGCAGGAGCCAAACCCAACAATCCTCCACTAGCAGTACCTGCATTTGAAAATTTGTCAGAACCAAAAATAATTTGAATTAAACACTTGTGTCAACCTACAGTTTATCGTGCATCTTGGAGTTGTCGAAATCAAAAAATTTGATTCCTGATTTTATGGAAACTTCTTTTTTTTTTTTTTTTGCTAAGTAAATAAAACAAATATATAAAAAGCACTTGAAAAATGAGCACAAAATACACAGAGCATACAGGTAGCAGCCGAAAACAAGCAGAGAGAACTAGAAACAATAAACCAACACTCGAAACAAAAGGCTTCATCCTAAAGCCTAGAAAAACATAAAATCCCAGACCTAGCAACTTCCCGCTCCTAAAACTACCCCCCTTTGCCCTCTAGTAAATACAAAAGATTCCACAACCCCACAACCCTTACCTAAAGACTGGGCACAGGAGCACCAACCCTTCACATCTTCTGCAAAACCCCAAATCTGAGCAAAGACGGTCACCTAGCCTCTAAGCCACCCACCAACAACCCCAAAAACACAATGTACAGTATCACTTACAAACCATCCCCCACCCACTGCTCCAGCTCCTCTTTTTTTTCTTTTTTTTTTTTGTTTGAATTGCAATAACTGACCAAGCATTCCAAATTACGAAGCTCCCTAACATGAGGCATGGAGGATGGTCTTCTCTTCACAACCAAAACTTTGCAACCATGTCCAATTTCTATCTTTCTCAGCAGGGAAACAATTTCCTTCTCATGGCCATCCATTGGCAACCCCACAAACTTGCTAAAATAGATAAATTTCTAAAAAGAAGGATTGGAGAAGCTCCCTATTGCCGACAAACGCCTATTAGGACTCCCAAAATCCAATTCCCCTTCATCATTGCACACTTTGGGATTCACCTTCTTGGTATCCTTAAGTTGAATCTTTGGGGATTCCACCACCAACCCCTTGCCAGAAATCACACACAAGGGCCTATAAACATCGCCCTTGCCCTCTGACAAAAGACCCACGCCCTGTTCCCTCCAAGGAACCAAGCTTTTGGTTCTACCCAAAGAAAAGCCATCATCTTTGGAGAAAGAAGAAATTGAAGAAGAAGACTCTCCCCCAAATAGACCAAATAGAGACAAAGGCTTACAAAAAAACCCTTCCACTTCAAATAAAAGTGCAGTGTCAGCAGAAGGCGCTCTCTCCTCTGGGTGCAGAGAATGGCAAACTAGAAGAGACTAGGAATTGTCGCTGCAACCCAACCTAGTGTCATCGAAAAAAAATTGAAGACAACCCCCAAATCTAGATACATGGCTTTTTTAACTTTCTTACTACGCAGGGAATCCTTCTCACAACCCTACGTTGCAATCTCCTTCCAAGTATGAGATACTTAACAAACCCTCAAGTCCCTCAGAACCAGAAAAGGCCCAACTCACCTCCCTTAATCTGCTGTTCAATTCCCTTGAATTAGAAAATTGGGTCAGGCCCAATACACAAACCTCATGGACTAGCGGGTTGGTGACTATACCATCCTTCCTTGGATCGATACGGCCCTATCCCAAAGATGCTTCTTTATCTAGCTTGTAATGGGCATCCTTCAAAAGCCCAAGATCCAAAGGCTTGCACCCATCGCACACTGGACCGATGTGTCCAAGCCCACCCCCACTATCACCCAGGCCTAGAGATGTAGCCTTTCCAAAGCCACCAGCTTTCATAGCTATCATACCCCTAAAGGTCCCCAAGCTCAACACGCTCTGTGGACCTCTACAGTCAGACCGAGCTTTCTCACTCACACCCTTTGAAGCACGTGTAACACCACCACCTTCTTCTTCCACCCTAACCTCTTGATGCTTCTCACCTTTTATGGCTTCAACCTGAGATAACCAAGCGAGGCCTCCCACCACAACTGAACCATGTAGCACCCAGCACCACTTGAAGAGAACCAAGAAGCTTCTTACCACCTGACCTCACAAGAACTCTTGCCCATTGGAGATTTTGATGCCTTGCAGTGTCTTTGTTCACTACAACGCAACCCCCACAATAATCCCCTAGCTATTTGAATAACTCCATGCTACACAAATGCAAAGAAAGCCCTACTAAGCCTAACCCAAACCTCCTTTGCGCGTATTTCTCTTCAAGAGCACCCCACCTCTAGCGCCCATCTCTCCAAAGATAGACTTTTGTTCGCAAACCTCCTAAAACCTCTGAGCATCACCTCCTCTGCATCTTCAAAAGGATCAAATTTGAAAAGGATAAGAGCTCCCCCTAACAGAAATAAATCAACACCCCCTTTTAAGTGCTAGCTGCGAACTGCCCGTTTCCTCAAAATCTACAACTCTGGCACCAAGACAGAAGAATCCCCCCACCGTTCCACTAGACAACTCTTCAAGGATTCCCTTTTAGTACTAGCCTCCTTTTCCCCCATTTTAAACCACACTGCCTCTCCCAAAGCTTCTAAACCTATCTTCGCCTTGTTTGCAAAAGACTCGTAGAGAAAACCCCTAACAAGGATCTCTCTTTTGACTAGCATACACCCAACAAAGCACTTCTACTAACCTGTGTTACTATTAAGCTTCGAAGTTCCCAACCAAAATGCCCCAACCCCCAGGAAGACCTTTCCCTTCCAAGAAAACCAATACAAACCTCTTCGCCTCCTCAGAGCGCATCAAACAAAGGATGAACTTTCCAACATCATTACAACGACATTCCACTCTATAAACTCCCCCACCTTCCAACCAATGCTTGCTTAAAGGCTTCCCTCCATCACCCCAGCTGCAAGACTCCACTTCATCCAAAAGATGAGAGAGACTTAGCTCACCAAGTCTAATCCAACTAGAACAACCTCTACCCCTTTCCAAGATCTTTCCTAACAACTTTCCTTTGACCTCTTCAACAGAGATTTCAAACATCTTCAAGTCCACATCAAACCAACACTTTCCTCTCCTCATTCTTCATCCCCCTATCACGTTGGTGAAACATTAACATTTGGTAGGTTGTGCAACCCTTGTTTTGCCATTTTGTGCAACTCTTGATTTTATGGAGTTTATGTGATTTATTCCTAATTTGTGCATATTTAAATTAATTGACTATGTAAAGTAGGGAAGTTGTAGTTTAAAGGCTTTGTAGGAAAAAATTTAGGAGTAGGTCAATTATCTTATTTAGTTTCCATTTACTTTACAAGTCTCAAAGATGTATACATAAATCTATAATAATTTTTCAATGAGAGAATAAGAAGATTTCTTATTTCCCAACAAAAAGGACACAAAAGCTTTTTTTTTTCATTGCAAAGTTGTTTATAACAGCAAGTAGTTTCACACCTAATCCATAAATTATCATTAAACCAATACTTGAAAAAGAATCCATTCCCATCAACCAGACATGGACTAGAGAAAACTGGACCATTTGCATTCATTCACAAACTGATGAACCACAATGTTCTATCTATATGCACATATAAAATGAACATTTTTTTTTTGATAAAAAAATGAAATGAACACTATAGCAAATTATTATCAGCATTCAATTAAGAATTGTTTACAAACAACAAGAAATTTCACAATTAATCCATGAATTATCATAGAATTAACATTTTGAACTTGAGAGAATTTAAAGGGATTTCCTTTTGGGTGGTGGGGCTTTGGAAAATAAGTTGTACTTGTGACGTAGCCAATTGTGTGCTTGGATAAAGTAAAGGTGGTTTAGGCATTAGACGCCTTTTTTTGAATAATAAGGCTCTATTATGCAAGTGAAGTTGGTGTCATGCAAATGAGATGGAAGCTTTATGAAAGCATATTATAGAAGGAAACTCTAGGTAAGAAGCAGGATGGAAATCTCGAGAAGTAACAAACACGTATGGTGAAAGTTGTTAGAAAGAATGGGAGCACTTTTTATAGTAGAGCTTTATTCTCCTTGGGAAATGGAAGGAGGGTGTTTTGTACAAAAAGGTTGTGTGGGGATGACCCTTTTTGTATATCCTTCCCTTCTTTATATGCCTTAAAAGTTTCAAAGGATGCTTGGGTAACAAATGTTCGGGATCATTTAGGGAAGAGGGGACATTATAACATTTGTTTTTCTAGATCTTTGAATAATTGGGAGGTGAACACTAGGTTGCAAGTAATGGCAGTTAGCAATGAGAAGGAGGACAAAGTGGTGTGGTTAGACTCAAGGAGGGATAAGTTTTCTATCAAGACCTTATACACCATTTTGGAACCGGGAGGGTCAATGCTTTTCCCAGCGGGTATTATTTGGAACTTGTAGGTTCCATCTAAAGCAAGTTTTTTCACATGGGAAGCTAGTTGGAAAGAGGTGTTGACCCTCATCTAACTTCAAAGGAAAGGGGTAATCCCTTGCTAATGGAAGTTTTCTGTGTAAAGTTGAAAAAGAAAACATTGATCATATTCTCCTCCATTGCTGCAAGACAAGGGAGTTGTGGCAGCTCCTCTTTGCTTTGTTTGGTGTATATTGGGCCCAACATTTCATAGTCAGAGAGATTTATCTTGGCATTAATCCTTTGTGGGCAAAGGTGTAAGAAGGTTTGGAGAGCAATTCCCTTAATGCATTTTTTTGGATAGTATGGAAAGAATGAAACCAAAGGTCTTTAGCTAATGTGAAGCAAATGGATCTTTCTTTGAAAAAATATTTTCTTTGTAATCTTTTCTCATGGGTGAAATTGCTAATAAAAGGAGGTTTTATGTCTTTGTTCAACTTTGTAGATTGGTTGGGGTCTTGCTAAGAGTACAATTTTTTTTTTTTTTGTGCCTTCTATCTTTTAGGTTGTGCCATTTGGCAGCTATTGTATACAATCTGTGTAATTCAGTATGCTTTTTTTTGGCACTTTTTATAAATTCCTTTTTATTTGCCTATCAAAAAAAAATACTTCATACAAAATCAGATAATCTGCATTTAAGCATTCACAAAATAATGAATTAACAAAGAAAATCACATTATGCATTATCCATTTGCATATTAATCTAACAATTCATGGCAACATTGAATAAACAGCTACTAGTTTCACAACTAATTTGAGACTCACAGTGAAATCAATATTACAACAAATAATATATATATATATATATAAGGAAAATTTTATGCATTCAGACGTGTATTATCATCAAATCAACATTCAATCATTGACAAATATCGAGCTACACACATAATCAGGCTATGAATTATCCATATACAAAAGTAGGCCTCATTCAAAAACTAAATATAAAGCAACTAGTTTCACAACTAATCCGCAAATTAAATAAAATCAACATTAAAAAAATATAATAAAAATTAAAAATAAAAAATAAATAAAGAAATTGGATCATGTGTTCAATCTGAAACAGCAAGAAGTCCCCCAACAATTCATGAATTAGCATTGAATCATTATGCATTCGATTATTCAAAAGATGATGAAATAAACTCCAGAAAATCAGGATATGTATTACTCAAACATGCACACATTGGCCCAGCAATTAATAAAGAAGTAACCTATATGTTGATTTAAACATCTGCCCAAGTGTAATTATCAATAAAGGGGAGAATTTGTGAACCTGCACTGAAGAAAACTGGAAAGGGACTACCCATAATGGGCTTGCCGTTACACTCAACGTGTACCATATAATTCCCTCTCTTGGACACTACATATGTGACAGTGTAGCTGCCATCGCCTTGGTCCTTGATGATGCCCTCCTGGTCCGATCCGCCGACGCCCACTCCAGGCGAAACCCTAACCCTAATCTGAGCGCCACCATTGGGAACCTTTCTGCCATCGGAATCCTTGGTCACGACGACGAACGACGAAGCCGAACAGGCGGCCCCGCCCGCAATTCCAGCGCCAGCAGCCGTGCATTTGGAGGGGTCGACGGGGCCGATGGGCTTGCTGGCGAGGCGACTCTCGGCGTCTTCTTCAGCGTCGTCACTGTCAGAAGAGGAGGAGTCGGCCACCGCAGGAGCGGAGGCGGAGGCGGCATCCTTGAATGTGGCTTCGAAGGCAGCTTTGGCGGCGGCGGCTTTTTCAGCCTCGCTCTTGATCTTTGCCTCTTCCGCTTGCTTCATCCATATTGGCTTAGTCACAGCAGAGCTTGTACGGTCGCCCATCTCACAAACCCTAACCCTAGGCCTAATGGAATTTGGTTGCTGTACTTTGTATGGTGGATACGGTTATCTTTTATAAAGTTGAAAAAGTGCGTGGAAGAATATTTTACTTTATAATTTTTTCCACTCAATTTTCTAAAATGTGGAAATGTGTCCAATACTACCTTACAACAAATTTTTGAAAGTTTTAGACTCAAATCAAAACGTGTTTTTGAGTTCTTTCTTTTCTTTCCTTTGATACAATGTTGGAATTTATGTGTTTTTATAAAATTCATCCTCAAGCATGGGTTAAAAAAAAAAAAAAAAAAGGAAAGGAAATGAATGAAAAAGTAGACAACATTCCTTTGAATTCAAAATTTGTTTTTGAATTCATTCAATTGGAGACCTTTATCATTCATCAATAAATTTGTTTATAAATAGTAACCTTATTTGGTAAGTCTAATCATTTTTTCCCAAAGTGTTTGTGTCTAGCTATATAATAATTCTTCGTGCACCTCAAATAGAAGAATGAAGTAATAAAAAAACGCTTAATAGTTTGTTTGAAGAAGAAACTTACCAATAATTAGAGATTGTAATACAAAATACAAATATCTTATATGGGCATTTATTTAAACTATAATTTTTTTTCATTTTTATCCTATATTAGTATTAGAGCTAGATAAGGCATGTTTTTGTCTCTTATTTATATTTATTTATTTGAAATAAATGGAGTTTTGTTTACATTAAATGGACTACTAAGAGCAAACTCAATCCAAATTTAGAAACCCAAGCATGTAAGCACAAAAATAATTTTAAAGTAAAAGTCTAAGGTTGTGTTTGTTTTTTGGCTGAATAGAAAAAACCAAAATATTTGGTTTTTTCTATTCAGCTAAAAGTAACTCATTGACATCAATCAACATAATTAAATTAAACTTATTAATAACAAATTCATTTTAGTTATATTGGTTAATATTAATAAGGTAATTTTAGCTGAATAGAAAAAGTCAAATATTTTGACTTTTTCTATTCAGCCAAAAAACAAACACTACCTAAGTGTGCAAATACAAAAATGGATTGTCCAAAAATGCAGACCTAATTCCAAAGTGCATGCTCGAACATACAAGCACAAAAATAGACTACTGAAAAACACAAATTCAATCCAAAAGTGCAAACTCAAACGTGCATATATAAAAATAATCCAAAAGTGCAAGCTCAAACATGCAAGCATAAAAATAATCTAAAAAAGCAAGACCAGACATTTAAGCATAAAAATGGACTACCTAGAAACGTAGACCCAATTCAAAAGCGCAAGCCCAAACATGCAAGCAAAAATACAATCCAAAAATACAAGTTTAGGTGTGCAAAACACAAAAGAGCAACCTAGCTCAAGGGGTTGTCTCATAATGCAGCCTAGTCCAAGGGGTTGTATTATTCATTAAAAAAAATGATAACAAAGTTATTGAATTTATGGATTACATTTATATATTTTTTTATGCATATAATTTTTATTTACATATCAATTGTTTAAGTGAGTTTTTTTGTCCAATATTATACAGATTGAACTTTACTTGTGAATGAATGTGATGTGAGTTGTTTTGTCCAATATTATTCAAATTAGAATTTTCTTATGGATGAATGTGAATTTTTTTTTATAATCTCATTGCTATTATGGTGGATTTTTTTTAAGGGATATCAATATCTTCTAAAAAAAAATTAAAATTTTAAATTAGCTATAATATTCTAGTTCATATTCAATGACTGATGATTATGAACATTGTGAAATTTTTTTATCTCATTTTATGTTAACAAGAATATCATATGCTAATTTGAAATTGAGAATGTGTGCTAATGTCATATTTTATACAATAAATGCATTGAAATGGTCACCAAAAAAGTTGTTGATTTGACTAAAGAGGAAAAATTTGACGACAATAATTATGATATATGGCATAGAGAAATCCAATACCAGTTAAATGAATAAGAGGTATTAGAGACCTTAAGTAATGTCTTGATCCAACTTGAAAAAGGGAATTCAATCTAACATCGTCACAATATGAAAGCTTATTATTATTGGATAAAAAATGACCTTTGTGCACATTTCACTATGTTGAGTAGCATGCTTAATGAGTTAGGGGAGTTTGAGAATTGTTTCACTGCCTAAGACATGTAGAATAAGTTTAACATTTTCTATGGTCTAACATTTGTAACTAGGTTGCAAGCACTCATTTTGAAATTCAAGCAATATGTCATGGACCCCAAACACATGACTAAACATTCGAGGACAATGTCAACCTTAATTTGTAACTTAAAGGTAGTTGGTAATAATTTGAATGATGAGTAGCAAGTTACAACTGTTATCCACTCTTTACCTAAATCATGGGGGTAAATAAAACTTGTGCTTATTTACAATGAGAATATCAAAACATTTACTAATATTTTTCGCTATATTGAGTTAAAAGCAGAGCACTTAGGGGTGCAGTACACTATAATTGTTGTTTATGTGGGCAACAACAAGCTAATAAGTCTAAATGTAAAGGAAAAGAAAAATGTGGTGATACAGTTAGAAATTTCGAGCTAAAGAAAGAAAATAAGAAAAAGTGTCATAAAGGTAAGCAAGGTAAAAGGAATGATAAGGCCAAAATAAAATGCTACAACTATGGAAAGGTAGGTCACTTTGTTCAAGAATGCATTGAGTCAAAGAAGGTATACCCAAATCCTAACTCTCTTTTTTCATACGTTTGTACACATGTATCAGTTTCTCATTCTCTTCCTAGGTGGATTATAGACTCTGGAATAACAAAAAATGCAATAAGGGATTGAGTAGGATTCATAGATTACAAAAGAATACCAATTGCAAGACAATACATTACTCTAGGTAATAGAACAAGGGAAGACGTTTTATATGCACCAAATTTCCATTTTAATTTAATTTTAATAATGACACTACTTGAATTAGGTTTTAAATTTCATTTTATAGGCCATGTATGGACAAGGGTTTTTATCTAATGGTTTTTATTCATGTTTTATTTAGATTTTGCATCTTCTTATTTGGCTTGTGATAATACTATGATTTTACAAATTGACATGCTAGATTAAGACATATAAATAAACAAAGAATGGCTAGACTAGCTTGAGAAGGCCTTCTAAGGTCTCTCGCCGATATTAGTCTACCTATGTGTGAGTTCTATCAAGTAGGCAAAGCGAGTAGAAAGCCTTTTGGAAAGGTACCTAGGTCCTCTTACCCTTTAGAGTTGGTTCCAATGGACATCTGCGAACCCATGAGCATGAAGACACGTGATGATGCGTCTTATTTTCTCACATTGATTGATGATTATTTGTGTTGCAGTTATGTAATCGGTATCTCATCGCTTTGAAGCATTAGATTGTTTCAAGTGCTTTTTAGTAGAGGTTGAGAATAACAAAGAGAGACATTAAAAGATTCTTTGAATTGATAGAGATTATAAATACTTGTCACATCAGTTTTTAGTAACTATGTAAAGAGAAAAGGATACATAAATGATTGATAATTTTTTACATTCTTTAACAAAATGGTGTAGTGTAAAGAAGGAATCATACTTTTCTAGACATGGTTAGGTCAATGATGATGTAAGTTAACCTCCCAATATCATTTTAGGAAATTCTCTTTTTAATTGTTGCCTATATCCTTAACCAAATGTCTTCTAAGTTAGTCTCTACAACTTCATTTGAGTTGTGAAATGTGTGGACTTGCATTTTTCACATGTATTTCTACTCGACAGCGATATAAAGTTAGAATCACCACTTATTTTTATTTATTTTTAAAAAGAAAAAATAAAATAAAAATAAAATCCTAAAAAAATGACTCCTGATTTTTGGAAAAGTGTCTTTGAAAACCTAAGTCTAAGTTTGGAGGTTAGGCTACATATCGAGAAGGTACTATAAAGGTAGCACCCCTCTAAACCCTAAAAATAGGTCTCTACTAACTAGGTTATGGTAAGCATGACAATTGATCAATAAATCAAGGATACATTGGATAACTAAAGTGATTACATCTAAAAAGCCTCACAATATTCTATTCATATGAAAACAATTATATCAAATAAATTAAGCACACATGAGAAAAAAATAAGTGTATTTAAGCTGCATCCCAAAGCGTTTTCATGAAAACATCAAAGTTAGTTTGAGAAATAATATAACATACAATATGCAATTCATCTTATTCAAGAAAACCAAGCAAAGACCAAAGCATAGGAAAACATAATCATACATGAATAGGTTTACATACTAAGCATGTCTATTTATAGAACTAAAAGGATAAAAAGTATAAGGAACATACCTAAATAACATGTATAATTTACAAGGTGCTTGCATAAAACTTGAGGAGTTAGCTTACAAGCAATAATAATTAGTAGAAGAGAATAACATGATCAAAACCTCATATGCTATGCTCTATATATGCAACTTAAATGAAATGGTAAAAGTTCAAAGAGTAAAAGTTCAAAGAAATATCAACTATCACATATGACATACAATACAACCTATTGTTAACCTTAACTAATGTACAAGATATCTAGGAATGCCAAAATTAGGAAGTACGATGAAGTATGCAGCAAAATAACATAATAGCATCCACAAGAAAAATCATAAATAAATATCTAGAAGCATTAATTCATCATGGAAAAAATTAGGCAACATCCTCAATATGTCTATATCAATACACATGCCAAAGTCAAGTCAAGATAAGTCAATTAACTTTGAATTAAATATAAAAAAAAAAGTGAGTACTATACATAAATTCCAACACACAGTGAGAATAGAAAGATTCATAAAAAAATCCTAAACGAATATCTAAAAGAGGAATTAAAACATAAAAAAAACTCTCCTATGTGTCTAGATTATCATCCAAATTGACCAAATTGAAGCTTCATTTAATCTCAATTCATCAAAACATGTAAGAAAGTCTAGAACAAGACAGAATTCCATGGCATGTATAAACCAAGTTTTTTAGCTAATCTAGAAGTGTAATAAAATCATACAGTATGCTCAAAAAATCTAATTTACAAGAAAAATAATGGCAAGGTCAAAAGGCATACAAATAAATCTTAAAAACAAGCAAACAACCCCTCTATTCAAATTATAATAAGTTCAATGGGTGCAACAAGGGAAAAATATTTCTCTTTGTTGAGGAGTTAGTTTTTTATGAAACAAATACCTAAAATTAACTTTAAGAATTCTAGAATAAAGGAAAAATATCAAAACAATTTTATAAAGTCACCTACTGATTTAAAAACATAGAAACACTCCAAGTGTCCAAAACTGGGTGAAAATTGAACCCTCCAAAAGATAAATTCATAACTCCTATTTGAAAATTGCTTTTTGACTTAAATAAAATTCTAAAAACATATTCATAAAGTCCAAAACACCATACAAGCATCAAAATAATTTTAAAAAATCCCTAAGATATTTGATTCTAATTTTTTATTCCAAAAGTTAGTGAGTTGAATAAACAATGGTAGTAAGGCTTTTGTTCAAAAAGAACGATTTGAACGTTGAACTTCACCAAGGTTCAAATTAATATACATGAATTTAGTATATGTTTCTTGATCCTTCATAATCATGAGGAAGCTTATGAGAATTATGAAGTACTCCATTATTTGGAACCATGAATTTTTATTCATGCGAGAACCCAAAAATCAAAAACGCTTTTTTTTTTTTTAAATCTACATACTGAGTGAAATATGATTGCATGTTTTTCAAAAGATGATTTTTTTTTTTTTTTTTTTTTTTTGTGACCAAGAAACATAAGATGAACTTAAAAGACAAAAAGATTGAATCTTTATGAAAAAAAGAAAAAGAAAACCATACTATAATCAAAGAGGCTTAAAAAATAGAGAAAGAAAACCAAGAAAATCCATAAGTCCCTAGTATCTATAAGCAATCATCCTCAACAATCATCAATAAATGGAAATCAACAATTCGTGTAGCCTATGCATCTACACCAACCAAAGATAAACCTGAATCTGAACAAGATGGAAGGAAATGAGGAAGGTAAAGAGATGATCATAAACAATAGGTGCAAATAAATAAATAAATAAACAAAAGAAAAGAAAACATACCTCTCATTGCCTCTCAAGACTCCACTTTTGCCTCTTAAAATTTCACATTTCTTCTCAATACCTCACTTTTCTTATTTTAATTCCACTTTTTAATGGCGTGTGAGCCCACTTCTATGTGCAACCACCACCTTCTTCTCTTCTCAATATCCAAAAAGTTCACACCAAGTGAATCCGCTAATTAGGCTAATCCTATACCCAAATCTTATCACCAATATTTCTCCTTGATAACAACTAATATAAGAGAAGTTGTCAACATGCTAATTGTATTCCTTTCTCTCATCTTTCCACATCTTCAAGAATCACCTTGTTTTTATATATGTAGCAAAAGTTATCCTCAAAATACCAAATCTTGCTCAATGTATAATTGGAAAATTCAGTTGAACTTTGCCATGAGATTTACTCCTTGATAACAATTGATTTCGAAAAAATTGTCAGCATATAAATTGTAACCCTTCTCTTAGATATGATGGGAAAGCTCTCCCTAATCTCGTCAATCTCTCCAATGATGTGATGAGTCTCCTAATTTCCTCCTCAACTATCAGCAATCTTTTCCTCTCAAAAATGTCTTCCTATGGTAAGTAGCAACTTGAAGTCCTCTTTCCTTAAAACTCTCTCATGCGTGAATATCCTCTCCTAAAAAATAATATTCAGTCGTGATCTTTGCTTTTTTTCTTGATATGCAGTCTTAGACTTCTCCAAAAGAATCTCATTCCTGAAAAAACAAGTGATAGTCATCTTCAGGAGAATTCCACTCCAATCCAAACTTTCTAATAGCGTGAATGCCACAACCTTACCTTTCTTTATTAAAAGAAAAATTCATTTTTGCCAAAGCATTTCATATATGCATAACCACCAAAACCTCATGCAAAAACTTAAAATTAAAATTAAAATAAGAAATCATGTAATTAATAATAATAATAATAATAATAATAATATCAATCACATAATATATATATATATATATATATATATATATATATATATATATATATATATATATATAATTGCACCTAGGTGAAACTAACCTAAAGATAGCGCCTAAGTGACCATAGCCTAGAAACATATAAATGAAGAAACCTAAACTAAACTCGAGGGGCTATCAAGGTCACAGTGTGGGTCTAGATAAATCCTTGAACCAAGGGTCCCTAAAGGTGTCTTAGAAGGAGTAAAGGCCACCAAGAGATGACTATAGGGCAAGAGAGAAGCACAAGAAAATACCTAGTAATACATGTGCTAAGAGGACAAAATAGAGGGTCTACAAAATGACGCAAAACCAAATCTAAAGAATTTGCAGCCATAGGGTTGTATGAGTTATATTCATAACACTTCTCACATATATGGAAAGTTAGACCCTAGAGCAAATAAGAATATCTTTATAAAATATTTTGACTACTCAATGGGTTATGTAATGTATAATGAACATCCTGATGGTGGAATGACTAAAATAAAGTCGCGCAATGTTGATTTTATAGAAAATGTTTTTCCCAATATTGATGAAGTAAAAAGAGTCTTGAACTCTATGAGTTGCAAAAAAAAAAAAACATTCCAATCTTTAAAAGATGGTAGGGAATTACAATCATATGTTGAAATCGCCAAAGATTGTAGGAGTAACTTACCTCCTAATGAGAGTGTACCACTAGATAGCTTTTCACAAGGTCCGAAGCTACGTAGAAGCAAATGTGGCTAAATTTCTCATCTTTGTTTTGAGATTGAAGGGGCATCCTACACATGTGCTCTATTAGACCTTAACGAATTTGCTTCTTGTGAAAAAACTTTTACTTCACTTAAGTTAGTAGAATAGATGGTTGCTATGAGGGAAGATATAAGTTTCATGGCAAGGAATCATGTTTGTGAGTTGGTTGATCTTCTGTTTGGTAGTAAGACCATTGAAAATAAATGGGTTTTGAAAATTAAGTGCAAGGAAAATGGTTCAGTTGAAAAATACAAGACCCGTCTAATGGTGAAAGGATATACCCAAAGATAAAGTATAGATTTTGAAGAGACATTCCTCCAAGTAGTGAGATGTGCCTCTATTTGCCTTATTCTAACTATTATCACACATTTAGACTTAGAGCTCTTCTTAATGGTTGTGAAGATTGTATTTCTTAATGGAAAACTAAGAAGATCTATATAAATCAACCTATTTCATTTTTTAGGTCGAAAGAAAATATCATAAAGTACGTTGTCTCAAGCATTCCATTTATGGCCTAAAAAGTCATCTAGGTCGTCGTACTTTAGTTTTCATTAGACCATTATTTCTATTGGTTTTGAAAATTTTGGAAGATGACTAATATATGTATGTTAAACCGATAAGGGAGAGGCTTTCTCATTCTATATTTGTATGTTGATGACATTTTATTAGTTAAAATTGAAATGGACATGATTGTTGTCATCAAATGATGGTTGTCTGCTACTTTGATATGAAGGACAAAGGGGAAGCAAATTTTGTGCTTGAAGTTAAGATCCTAAGGGATGACTTAAGAAGGCTTCTTGGTTTGTCTAAAGGGACTTAGATTAAGAACATTCTAGAGTGGTTTCAAATGCAAAATTACAAACCTATTGACACCATCATTGAAAAGGGCTACTCCTTGAGCCTTGATCAATGCCCTAAGATGAGGAAAAGAAAAATATGGCAACAATTCCTTATGTGAATGCAATTAGAAATCTTATATATGTTGTGTTTGTTAGGATAGAACCCTTAAAAGCATGACATGATATAATAAAATTTTGGGGGTTAATTTCTAGTTCACTTTTATCTATTCTAATTCCATGCATTATACCTTGTAAGTATTCTGGCGTACATCTTTTGCATTACATGTGACTTGGGTGCATTATGAATTGCAGGGAAGTTCTATGTCATGAGTTTCTTGCAAATAAATGACTTGTTTATTGGGATTGAGCCCCTAAAATCAAAACATGATATAACAGAGTTAGACTTGACCTTCCCCTTACTATCCATTTTATGCATTGTGATTGATTTGAGCATTCAACCCATATTTCTTACATTATATATGACTTGAATGCATTAAGAGTTGCACAAAAGATACAAGTCATGGGTTCCTTGTAAGTAGATAAGTTGTCCACAATCAATTCATGGATTTGAACAATCTAGTAGAGACTGTAGTTCACCACCTCCTAATTGGAAGGATAACTTGTCTTGGTTGTCATGATGAGTTTCCCAAGGTGAGTACACTAGTATATGTGATACACACTGGATAAGACCTATAGTGAATCATTACTTAAGACTATCAATTGTCATGATTCACCAAGTTATTATATTGCACAGACTCTTAACATTGAGAGGATATTGAGTCTATGCTGAAATCAATAAAAGACTTTGACTTATAAGGTGATACCTTAAAGTTGTCATATATCCCTATGGATTAGGTCACTATTGATGTAGATTGGTGGCAACGATGTTCTCAATAGAGGCACCATCATATCTCAGGGGATCGAAACAGTGTGTTTCCTTAAGTGATCCAAAGGACATGTAATCATGAAATTTGTGACCACAGTAATTCTTTAGTGGAATTTGACATATGATCCTTGGAGCTAGAGTATGTTAGTTGATCACATAATAAGTGGGATATGTAGTTAAAGGATTGGAGAGGTAATCTTGGTAAGAGATAACACTACCTTATTAGATTATGGACACTAGTTCATAGGAAGTCTGCATGTAGTAGATAGTAGGCCATGAACCTTAGTTTCATCTCGTTGTCATTTACATAGGGTATTAGAGTGTAGTTGATTCTCTTTAGTGGAATGTTGAATTAACTTCAAAATTGGATTTTGAGGGGGTCAATACTCCTATGGGTCCTAGTGGTCCCTGCTCTAAGCTCATATACCATGATGACACAGTTTGTGAGGGTTGGATTAACTCTTATTTCACTCTTGTGCATAAGAGAATTTTGGTAATTATATAATGCTGCACAAGGAATAGTGAACAAGTTCTTTGGATTGGGCTAATTAATTAATTAGATAACCTTGTATGGTAAATTAATCAATTAGGACCTGTTTGGGTTAGATTAAGTGACCTAAGCCTTGATGGGCTCAAGTCACTTAAGCCTAGTAAGGGAACCCTTTAAATACCCCTTAAAGGTTAGGGTTACCATCACTTTTTGGTGTAAGAGCCATCTTCCACCTTTAGAAAGAGAGAGAGAGAGAGAGCTTAGGATTCTTCCATTCCAAAGCCCAGACTTTGAAGCACCAATATTATGGTTCAAGTCATTGAGCAAAACGTCTTGGGTGTATGAGACCTCCAAACTCTTCAGGCATCATCTGCATCAAATGGATTTTAATTTGGGAACATCCATATCACAAGTGTATGAGTATTAAGTCTATAGATCTATAGTTAATAATGGTTTTTATTGTCATTTTATTATGTTGCAATAGATTAAAAATGCCTAGAGATAGGTGCATGCATCTTACAAGATTTAGGGCATTGGAACGAAATAATTAGAGGTTCCCAACATTGTTCACAATCAGTTCATGGGCTTAGGCAACCCGTTAGAGGATGTAGTGCACTACCTCCTAATTGGAGGGATGATTAGTCTTGGCCGTCAAGATGAGTTTCTCATGGTAAGTGTACTAGTGTGTATAGTTACACATTAGACAAGACCCGTGATGAGTCGTGATTTAAGATTATCAAGTAGTTGTGACTTTACCAAGCTACTTCATTGTGTTATCTCTCAATCTTGAGAGAATATTAAGTTTGTGCTAAAGTTAGCAATGACTTTAACCTACGAGTGAGATTGTAAGCTGATCATATATTCCTTATGGATTGAGTCATTGTTGATGAAAGTTAGTAGCAATAGGTATTCTTAATAAAGACATCATGATATTTCATAAGATTGAGATAAAGTGTCCCCTTGGGTGATTCTATAGACGTGTGTTCATGTAAACTATGGTCATGGTAGTTCCTTAAGTGGAACTTGACATAGTCTCTTTGAGAGCTAAGACATGCTAGTTGAACACATAATAAGAGGATCTATAATTCAAGGATGGTAAACATAACCTTGAAAAGCTGATAACTTTCACCTTATTAGACTACAGACACTAGTTTATAGAGAGACTAAATATAATGGATAGCAAGTCATAGACCCAAACACTTAGTGTCACGTTGTTATTTACATAAGGTATTGGAGTGTTGTTGATTTTCTGTAGTGGAATGTTGAATCAATTTTATAATTGGATTTTGAAGGAGACAGTATTGTCCTATGGGTCCAGTGGTCCTCGTTCAAGTCCATATACCTTGATGGCGACTACATGTTTTTTTTTTTTTTCTAAAAATTAATTTTTCTCGCCATTTTTTTTCAAGTCCGTGAAAAATGTGGGTCCACGGAGATGTTACTCATTTTTTTTTCATGATAAAATTCTATCTCTAAGTATTTTTTTTATTTTGTATATTCACATGTTTTGCCATGTTACTAGATGTTTTTAAAATTGATGATGAATTTGATTTAATATGGAATAATTGGTGATCGATTAAAATGTTTTGACACTTATGTTATATTTTAGATACTTTAAGGATGATTTATAGTTTTTATTTTCATAAAATATCATTTCTAAGTATTTTTTATGGATTTATTTTGTTCATGCCTTAGTTCTGATCTTGTTATTGTGTAATATGTATGCTTTCATTAGTTTGACTTCTTTTCACCTATTGTTGAGATTCTTTAATCTTCGACATGCGTTGTTGCAATGATATACTTGTGAACTAACCTTATTTGTTTTGTGAAAGCACTTAGCTTACTTTTGAGGTACACTTTTTCCTCTTCCTCATTTATTTAATCTCATATGATACACATGCTTTGTTTAAATAATCTTTACTATGTTCTAGTTTATCATCACCATCATCATCCTCGTTTTGTGGTATCCATTCATTTACTAATCAATTGTCATAGTTACCTCAACTCATTAGTAGAGACCTTTATTTAGGGCTTAGAGGGGTACTACTTATGATGCCTTCTCGATAGGTAACTTGACCCTGGGACTTAGACTCGGGTTTTAAAAGAAATGCTTTTCCAAATAAGGATTCATTCTTATGGTTTTATTTCTTATTTTGTTCTCCCTTTAAAAAAAATAATAAGTAGCGACTCTACTTTTTCCAAAAAATTAGTCTTTCACTAAAAAGCAAGTCTTGCCATCGAGTGAGGACACATGTGAAAAATACGAGTCTACACCTATCAAGATTACTTCTCCAATCCTTGCTTACAAATCCCACTTGTTATGTGATCAATTGACAGAATCTAGGTTCAAAGGGCATATATCAAATTTCCACTAAAGGAAATGTTCTGGTCATAATCTTCTAGATCATATGTCTTTTAGATCACCTAGAGGAACACATTATCTTAATCCATGAGATATCATGGTGCTTATATTGAGAATAGCTTTTGCCACCAACCTCCATCAATAGTGACCCAATCCATTAGGATATATAACCACCTTAGGGTCTCACCTGTAGGTCAAAGCCTCATGTTGACTTTGGCATAACCTCAATATCCTCTCAAGGTTGATAGTTCATACAGTGTAGTAGCTTAGTGAATCATGACAATTAATAGCCTTATGTCATGATTCATTGTAGGTCATGTCTAGTGTGCTTCTCATACACTAGGGCACTCACCATAAGGAAAACATCCCAATGGCCAAGATAAGTCATCCCTCCAATTAGTAGGTAATGCACTACAGTCTCAAATGGATTGCCTAAATCCACAAACCAACTATGGAACAAGGATGAAAATGTCGTTTTATATTGTTGATATTTTAGCAATATATTGCGTATCGGCTGGGCTCGACACAAATACGAGATGGATATATCGACCAACCGATTTTTCCATTTTTTTCTTCATTTTTCGTCAATAATTCAATGATATTTTGATAATTTACCAATATTTCAGTGATATTGTTGATAAATCGGTGCCATGTTAGCTACACATCAACTTTTCTTTCATTTAAAATTTTGATATTGAAACGGGCCTCAAAATCATCTGACCCACTTGTGGCCGCCCAATTTGTCTAAGCCTTTAAAAGGCATGCATTCTTTCTACAACCCAATTCATGCCTCAATAGTGAATGCTAAGGGAGGATCCTTCTTAAATAGAGCTTCATTTTACTCCCTATTTCTGATGTGGGATTCGCTTCCACAATTAGAAAAATTATAATCCCAAAGTATGGGACTAGGACTTGAACCTTGGTATTTTGTATGGAACTAAAGTCACTTGCCAGTAAAGCTATGTTGGTCTTGGTTTCATAAGCTGCATCATATATATTAGTTTATAAAATAAAATTTATATATAAAATAAAATTTATTAGTGTTGTGTGTGTATATATATATATTATAAATAAAGTAAAATAATATTATTGTAAATAAGTTAAATTTAATTATAGAAATTAAATACAAGAAAACTATAAAATTATAAATAAAATTATTAACATTTTTAAATAAAAAATACATATATATATATATATATATATATATATCATTTTTTTTATTAAAATAACTTCAATATACGCATTTTTTTTTTAGTTTTTCCTAATATTTTTATGAATTTTTTTTTAATCAATTTTCATCCTTGCTATGGACTACTCATCATACTACAAGGAACCCATGATTTAAATTTTCTGTATAACTCTTAATACACCCAAGTCATGAATAATGCAAATGATGTGGGGTGTGTATGCTCAAATAACCAATTAATGCAAATGAGATAATAAAGGGAAACCAAGAAACATAAAAAATAAATTTATAAATGAATCTCTATTTGTTACATCATGTCATGCTTTCTAGGGCTTGTCCCATGCCTTATACCATACTTGGAGTAGTAAGTTGCAAACTGCTTTTGGTATATTAATCTCCATTGTCATATCTTAGTTATTTCAAATTTTTACCAATCTCTTTTTTAAAAAATAAGATGGAATTGCTGGAAAAATGAAATACTTGATACTTTAACCTTAACAAGTAAACCCATACTTTTCTAGTAGCATCATTAATGAAAGTTACAAAGTACCTATTTTCTCGAAGAGTTCCACATCTATGGGGCCATACACATCTTAATAAACCAACTCTAACTTTTCAAACTTTTTTTTAGAGCTACTATTGAAAGAAACTATTTATTGTTTTCCAAATAAACTATAATCACATGGTGATAAGGATCATTTTAGCCAAGCAGATTAGGGACTTCCTTGTCAAAACTTGTAATCTTTCTCACTCATATGCTCTAGTCTCTTATGCCATAATTTCAAGGAGACATCCTCCGTAACATACAATTTATCCTTCACAACAACACCAATTGTCACTTGTTGCGTAGTAAATGCCCCAATAACTAGTCATACAATCAAACTAGAGCTCGCCTGGTCAAGGGTATTTTTTTATGTTTTTTAGTGTATAAGGTTGTTTACTATAAATTGAAGAGTCGTACCACATTTATTAATAAGAGAATTGAAAAATAAATTTCGTCTCATTTTCAACCTCTTAAAAGCTTTTCATTTAAAGTGCATTGATTAAACTTGCATATTCTTGAGTGCACCACAAAATCCATCTCAATTTTTCTTGTATTGTGAGCCAAGATCTTTCTAGTGTTGGAAGTATTGAATTCATCTCTCATCTACTCATATTGAAGAAAAAGACTTTAAGTGTGTGTATTCTTAAAGAGAATGTGAATGCCCATTGGAACCTTCAATCCAAGTTAAGAAGGTTGAAGATTGAACTTAAAGTCTTAGTGATAATGAACCTTCACTTGATTTAGAGCTCAAGGGGAGTGGATATAAGCAGATTGTCTATTGAGAATACTTGGATTTTTTCATTCCTTGACCCTAAATCATGTAGTGCATGCATCTATCCTAAGTTTTTCTATATCTAAGGTAATGGAAACTGGAAACAAATAGCATTAAAAACCATTAGTAATGTAGATTTAGAGTTAGAACACTCAAACTTGTGATCTAGATGTTCCTAGATCAATTTCCATCCGATGAAGACTCTAAAACTGTGGTAGTCGCTGTAGAACTCGTCTACCTAAAGATCTTTTACTTGATCTCTCCCTCAATGGGTCTTGGAATGAGAGAAGGGTATACTTCTTTCTCTTTAAAAGGTTGGTAGGGTTCCTCTCTCTAGAATCTAAAAAAAAATATTGGAGGAAGAATGAATCCCTAACCCTCTTTAAGGGGTTTATAAAGGCTTCCACATGGGCTTAAGTGACTTGAGCCCAAATTGGTATTGGGTTATCTAATCTAACCTAATTAGGTCCCTTGATTAATTAATTAGTCATAAAGGGCTCAAATTAATTAATTAGCCTAGGTCAGAAACTTAATCCATAAGATTTAGTGCAATCTTGCATTTTTACCAAAATGCCCTTATTACACACTTAGGAATGATATACCTAATATACCCTCAAAACATGTGCCACCATTCAATAGGACCTTAAGCAGGGACCACTAGGACCCATAGGAAAATACTAGCTCCCTTAGAATCCACTTCTAAAGTTGACTCAACATTCCACTAAAGAGAGTCAACTGCATTCTAGTATCCTATGAATTTACAATGAGATGAAGCTTGGGTCTATGACCTATTATACACTATAGGCAAACTCCTTATGAATTAGTGTTTGTTATCTAACAAGGTAGTGTTATCACCTATCAAGGTTACCTCTATAGTGCTTGAGTTATAGATTTTACTTATTATGTGATCAATTGATGTACTTTAGGTCTAAGGATCATATATCAAATTCCACTAAAAAAGTTACTACAACCACAAATTTCATGATCACATGTCCTTTGGATCACCTGAGGGGACACACTATCTCAATCCCATTAGATATCATGGTGCCTCTATTGAGAATACCTGTTGCCATCAACCTCTATCAATAATGATCTAATCTTTTGGGGTATATAACCTTTTTAGGATCTCACCTATTGGTCAAAGTCTTATGTTGATTTCAAAAGAAAGCGGGTGGCACTTGTTCCCCAAGTTTCCTTCTACTCCGCCACATGTCCTTAATTCCTGTGAAGGAGTCTTTAGCACGTCAACTCCCACTAAAAGCAACTCACTTCTGTAGTGAGTTAACTCAGTTCTCCTCTGCAACCCTTCTCATTTCTCTCTCGATAACTAAAACTACTACTGTAAAAACCCAAGCACCATTTATCACTTCCAACAGCTGTGGCAACACCATATTTGGGTTCATCTCCAATTTCAATTTGACCTTTGACAAATCTATATGCTTTAAGGTGTCTTGATCCATCTCTGTCACCTTCCCCTAATTCTTCATAAATTACCGTAATTAGGTTTCATCGCATAGATGGAAATGAGACCTTATAATTCTATCTAACCCCTCCTGAACTTTCCAAGAGCACTGCATTTTCTCTTGGCAAACATTTCTGCAAACACAAAGCCATTCCTCCTCTCAATACCAATCTTCCTCGCTTTTCAAACCACTCCACTCTTTCAACGAAGTCTAGGAAGAAAATGCCTTTGTAATCTATAAAAGGATTAATGCAAATCATTCCCCTGACCCCCATCACACTCGCAAGAGCATTACCGACAACACCCCAATCTTGAACTTTTCCTTGGCACTCACAGATCATAGCCCTAACCCACTTTCCAACTTGCAAGAGAGCTTCTTTCCTTAGACCCCCCACTTTTCTAACATTTTAGCACATGAATTGTTCCCATTATACCATCCCATACCCACCTTGTTTATCGTCACCGTTCATGCCTTCTCTATTCCATTGACAAAAAGATAATAGCACTCGGACACTAAGGATAACGATTTCCTTAGGGTTTCTTAGCTCCACCTTTGACACCTTTAGGCACAATCAAAGAAGTAGTTTTTCTGTTTCTAACAAACTCCATAATTCTAATGAATCGTCCTCTATTATTGAAACAACCCTCCAACAAATGTGCCCTTAATTTACCCTTAAACTTTAGAATCAAACCTCGATATCCTGCCAACTCCATAGCTTTCTTCAACTGTTCCATTATCCAAATGACTTCTTTATCTTCCAAAGCCACTAAAAAAGTTTTTCCTTAAAACCTCTTAGTAACCGAGATCCAAGGACACCTATGGATGCCTTCAAACTTAACCTTAAAAACCTTTTTCTCCACTTCAAAACACTTCTCACCCATCGAACATCTTTTACCAATAAATCTCTCTTACAAATTGGCTCATAAAGGCAAATTTTCAAAGACCTTGAACTCCTAAAAATAGAAGAATAACCATTGGATAATTGACTCTTGGGCCTCCGATCATATGATGGGTAATGTTGATTTATTCCACACATACAACTTATGTTCTGAAAATTTTATAATTCATCTTGCTAATGGTTCTATGTCTAAGGTGGTTGGAATATGATCACTATTCATTATTGAAGATTTAGAACTCAAATCTATCTTGTTGGTTCCAAATTTAACTTACAACTTGTTGTCAATAAGTAAGCTTACAGATGATTTGATCTGTGTTACTAATTTTTATTCAACGCACTATGAATTTCAAGAATTGGAATCGGGGAGGATGATTGACAATGCTAGAGAACGCGTTGGACTCTTTTTTCTTGAGGTTCCTAATAATCTTGAAAAAAAAACACTTAAGTTGTTGTAGTGCTCCTTTTCCTGTTTCTTTCATGCTTCAAATAATTATAGTACAATTATGTTGTGACACTATGGACTTGGACATCCAAATTTCTTGTATTTGAAGAAACAATTTCCTGATTTATTCAATAATACCAATGCCAAGTTTCTTCAGTGTGAGATTTGTGAGTTGTTAAAACATGCAAGAACCAATTTTCCTATTCAAGGGTACAAAGCATCTCATCATTTTACTCTCATACATAATGATATTTGGGGTCCCTCTAGAATCAATAACATTACAACAGCTAGATGGTTTGTATCCATTGTTGATGATGACACTAGAACAACTTGGGTTTACCTTATAAAAGAAAATTTTCAAGTTGGTTCTGTATATTAGAAATTCCACACAATGATCCAAAACCAGTTCCAAGCAAAAGTTAAGGTATTCCTATTTGAAAATGCTCGAGAATAGTTTAACATAAATATAGGAAACTATCATTAGAGTTAGGGAATTTTACATCAAAGTTCATGTGTTGATACTCCTCAATAAAATGGAGTATTTGAGAGAAAAAACAGGCGCCTTCTGGAAGTTGCTAGATCCATTATGTTGACCATGAATGTTCCCAAACATTTTTAGGGCAAAATAGTTCTTACTTCCACCTACCTTATCCACAAAATGCCTTATGGAACTCTTCAATTTCAAACACCTCTCTAGAAACTGCTCCAAGTCTATCAAAAAACCCAAATAATGTCCACTTTTCCACTAAAAATATTTGGATGCAGTGCCTTTATCCACATCCAACAACATAATATGAGCAAATTGACCCTAAAGGTAACAAATGTTTTTTCCTTGGATATTCTCCCACACAAAAAGATCACAAGAGCTATTCTCCTACTATTAAGAAATTCTATGTCACCTTGGATGTCACCTTCTTTGAAAATCAATTGTATTTCACCAAAAAAATCATTCAGGGAGAGAACATACAAGAATGTGATTTATGGTTTCAAGAAGTTCCTAAAAAACCTATCCCTTCAACCTCACAACTTGAGCTAACTATTCCTACCTCTTTTTCTACAACATGCAGATAACACTATTCTAGAGCAAAACAAATAATCCAATCCAAGATCAAAAAGTCTTGGTAACTCAATTCAAGAAACTTAAGTTTTTATTTTTATTTTTTATTTTTTGATAAACAAACGCTTGTATTAAGAAGCGCAAAAAACAAGAAGACCCTCCCAACCTACACAGGCAGTATACAAAAAAAAAAAAAAAAACAACTCAGGCACTAGAAAATAAAGAAAAAATCTACAAAAAAACAAGGTAGTCACAATAGAGAGTCTCTAGAAACTTCACATGAGAGGGGATCTCCACATCTATCATCTATTAATACCACTCCATAAGTGATCTAAAAAAGAGAACCCTCTACCTTTAGTCCGACACTTCTTTGTTTTTAAGGATCCTTCGGTTGCACCATCCCAAAATACACCAAAATAAACAAATCGGAGCCAACCGCCAAACTGCTCTTTTCTTATTCCCTTGTCCCTCAAATTTCCATTGTAGGAGAAGATTTCTCATTGAAGCCGGGAATACCCAAACCAAACCAAAAGTTGTTAACAGTACTAACCAAAGTTGTCTTGTCTTATCACAATGAATCAAAATATGATCAACAAATTCTTTACTATTTTTATAAAGAAAACATCAACTAACCAAGGGTCATCCCCTCTTCATCAACATATCTAAAGTTAATATCTTCCCCCACACTGTTCCCAAGCCTAATCCCCAAACCTCGTTAGCTGGAAATAAAAGATTGTTCTCAGGCCTTAGAGAATTATAGTACCACTTGACACTATACTTTCCCCTCCCATCATTTTTCCAAATTAAAGTGTACTCCCCTTCTTACACTTTTGAAGATGAAATGTGTTCCTGTTGAAAAATATAGGATCGACTGAGATAATTAGCAAGATATTAGGGCATATAAATTTAGAAGATATTAGGAGATTTTTTATTTTATTTTTTTGTAATCGGTTAGAGCGCTTGTTAGGTTGTTAAGTTGTTTCCTATTTTTATGTTCAGAAAAATCCTCTATAAAGAGGATGCCGTGTATATAGTTTGAAATATAGAATAGAACTAAAAAATACATTCATTTTTTCCCACTCTGTTTGCATGTTATTAGAACCGCCCTAATTCACCCAAAAAACCCTTGCGACTTTTTTTTTTCTACGTATTTCTTTTTCTAACCAACAACCATGTCTAATGTTTCTTCTAAGTTGACCCACTTGTTTCCTCTTCCAACCCAACAACTAAACCTGCAACCCAAACCCATAATATCGAATCCCATCCTATTCAGATTACCACCATTCGCCTCAATGGTGACAATTTTTTAATGACCAAACTCTACCTTCAAGAATTGAAGCTCCCAATATCACAAGTTGATGGAAACATAGAACGATACAAGGCGAGACTAGTAGCAAAAGGATTTACTCAAACCTATGAAAGTGATTACCAGGAAACTATTGCTCTTGTAGCCAAGATAAACCGGCCCTTACACTAGTTAGACATAAAAAATGCCTTCCTAAATGGAGATCTAGAGGAAGTATTTATGAACCTACCACCTGGATTCGAGGAGAACCTTGGATGAAATAAAGTTTACAAATTAAAAAAATCCCTATATGGTCTCAAAAAATCTCCTAAAGCTTGGTTTGGGAGATTTGGAAAAGCTATAAAGAATTGTGGCTACTGTCAGAGCCAAGCTGACCATACTATGTTCTATAAACACAGTAAACATTGTAAGATTGCTATTCTGATTCTTTATGTGGATGATATAGTTTTGATTGGTAGTAACAAAGAAGAGTTGGAGAGATTGAAAAGAAGACTTGCAGTAGAATTTGAAATCAAAGATTTGGGAGCCTTAAACTACTTCCTTGGAATGGAGTTTGCAAGATCCAAAGAAGGTATATTTGTAAACCAACATAAATATGTCCTTGATTTACTTGGTGAAATAGGACAACTAAGCTATAAACCAACCGAAACACCTATTGAACCCAACATAAAATTGTTGTCCTCCAAAAATGATGAAGTGAAGGATAAAGAACAGTATCAAAGGCTTGTTAGGAGGCAAATTTACTTGTCATATATGCATCCAGATATTGCTTTTATAGTAAGCATAGTGAGTCAGTTCATGCAAAAAAAAACGCTTTGATGTTGTTTATAGAATCCTTAGATATCTAAAAGGGTCACCTGGAAAGGGTTTACCATTTAAAGGTCGTGGGCACCTATAGGTTGAAGCATTTATAGATGTAGATTGGGCTGAGAGTGTAGTAAATAGGCGTTCAACCTTTAGAGGTAACTTTGTCACTTGGCGAAACAAAAAACAGAATGTGGTGGCTAGGAGTAGTGGAGAGACAAAGTTCAAATCAGTTGCTCTTGGAATCTGTGAGGTGTTGTGAATTATACAACTATTGGAAGAATTGAAGATCTTAAGTACCCTGCCAATGAAATTGTACCGTGACAATAAAGCAACTATTTTAATAGCTCATAATCCAGTACTTCACGACCGAACAAAGCATGTGGAGGTAGAGAAGCACTTTATTAAGGAAAAACTCAAGAATGGACTGATATGTATGTCATATATTCCTACTACTGAGCAAGTAGCAGATGTGCTCACAAAAGGAATTTCTACAAAGCAATTTGACAGACTAATTGGCAAGTTGGCTATGGAAGATATCTTTAAGCCAGCTTGAGGGAGAGTATTGAAAAAGATAGGATCGGTTGAGATAATTAGCAAGATATTAGAGATTTAAATGTACAAGATATTAGGAGATTTATTTTTTTTTCTTTTTTTTTATTTATGTAATTTGTTAGACAATTGTATATTGTTAGGTTGTTAAGTTGTTTCCTATTTTGGTGTTAAGAAAAATCCTCTATAAAGAGGATGTCATGTATACAGTTTGAAAATATAGAATAGAATATAAAAAAAATTTCATTTTTTCCTATTCTGTTTGTAGTTCCAAAAACCAAGACACATTCTCTAGCTCCCAATCTTGGAAAGGTCTTTTAAAACAAACCTCCCAAAATCCACCCCATTCCCTTCCCCATAAACCTACCACTATTTCTTTCTTGTGGGAAGTGAGCCTAAAAAAAGTTGGGTAAACATCCTTCAACTTAAATCTTCCCACTCCAACTATCCCACCAAAACCTTGTGCATTTACCACTTCCAATGTGGATGCTGGTTTCAAGCACAAACTTTTTCCAGCCTTTTCTAATGGTCCAACCCTCCTCCATCTCCACAAATTTTCCATGAATGACTTTCCACCAAAAACTTTCCCTCTCAAGGGAGAATCTCCATAACCATTTGCCTAAGAAGGCTTGATTAAGGCCTTAGCCCCAATCCCCCATGCCTCTTATCCTTAAATACCTCTACCCAATTTACCAAGTAAAACTTCCTCCTTCTTTTTGTATTCCCCCACCAGATGTTCCTTTGAATTCTCTCTAATTTGGTTCACACTTTCTTAGAGATTACAAAGAGCGATAAAATGGATCAGGAGGCTTGAGAGAGTACTCTTAATGAGGGCGAGTCTTCCACCCTTGGATAGGTACTATTTTTTCCATGTAGCCAATTTCCTCTTAAATCTTTCCTCTATTACTTCCCAAACACTAATTGATCTATGAGGGGCTCCAAGGGGTAAACTAAGGTAAGAAGTAGGAAATCTCCACATTTTGCACCCAAACAACACAATAACTTTGTCCACATCCTCCAAGCCTCCTACTAGAATGATTTCACTTTTGCGCAAGTTTATTTTTAATCCCGAAATCAACTCGAGGCAAGTGACAATCCACTTCCAATATTTCAGTTGATCTTCATTATCCTCACAAAAAAGGAGAGAATAATGATTCGTCCCCATTGCAGTCATGTCAGTTGATTCTGGCTCAGACGGGTGCTATCAACAAAATTTATAAAACCTAAATCACCTCACACTAGGGTAGCATAGCTAACATAGTATAGTGGCTCTAGGATCGTCCACAGGGATCGATTTTCATCGTATAGTTTACTTAAATGAAGGAAATAAAATGGTGTTTTTTCTTATGAAAATTAGCTTTTAAAGAAAATGGAATTGTGGTTGCAAAGATTGATTTTAAGTTAAGCAACAATAAGTGAAATTAACTATAAAGAAAATGTCTCTTGGAGCTTTAGGTCACTAGGATCAGGTTCCTTAGACAAAGGGGGAGAGTCTGAATCTTCTCCTCACGTTGGAGAAAATAACATAAAGGATGGTTATCTCCTGAACCGGTTTTGTATTTAGCAATTAAGATTTGATCCAAAGGATTCATGAGAAATGGTAATTGCTTCCCATTAATGGCTTCAAACATTAAAGACCCTCACCTTGAACCACCTTCCAATGGCTCGTATATGATAACTAATAGACATTCATGGATCTAGAAATAGCATCCATAGAATCCGAAAAGCTTACCAAGTATTGGCCATTCAAGGTGATTTTAAGGGATTTAAGGCTAAACCTTGAAATAAAAACCATTGATGGTTAACAACTACTGTCATTTATAGCAAGGACAACTCCCACACCTTTGCATTCAGGTCCTTCCCCTACTTCCATCACTCCAAGAAACGTAAAGCCTAGCCACTCATCCCCTGAGAAATCATCCTCAGAGGTTGTTTGGCTAGAAAGAAAAGTGAAAACAAAAATGAGAAGGAAAGGCAGAGCAAAAGCTCTCTGTACTTCTTATTACGGGAATTTACAAGTGTTTTATGAAAAAATATACATACTTACATCCCTTTGTCTCTCACCTTATATATAAGCTACCTAAAAGATATATAAAAAGATATAAAAGAAAATATTTAGGTTGTTTACAAGGAGAAACTAGGAAATTATACAAAATATCTGAAGATAAAAATCTAATGGAGTCGGTGCACGGGAAGATTTCACATATCGTGTGAAATTTGGCATGGTGTGCGAAATCCTTGGCTGCCTCAAGTGGTTTCGCATGGTGTGCAAAATTTCGCACTGCCATGCAAAATTGTTGATTGTTGGATTTCTTCCTTTGATTTTCTTCCTTGCATCTCTGATTGGCTTGGCAAAGGGTCATGAAGTGCTCCAAAGCTTGGATTCTTCATGTATTTGAGTTTTAACTTGCATTGTCATAGATTTCATAAAATTCTCCCTCATTTTTGGCTTATTTCAATGATAAAAAAGCTAGCAAAAACACCAAATCTTGCCAAAAACTGATTAGTAACCCTTGCTAGGTTCCTTAATGTGCCAATTGAGTTAAAATGTATTAACTACTACTCAAAAGAGTTTAAAACAGTTAGTTTCAAACTATAAAAGAGTATTTTTTGAGTAGTAATCAAATAATTTGCGAATAATAAGTGAGAAACTTGAACCCCTTCTCCCCTTCTACCTTCTATCTTAATACCTCTAATAAAACCTTCCTCCTAAACCTTAACAATTAATTTGTTAAATGCTTCCATAATAAAAACAAACAGGTAAGGTAAAAGTAGGTTCCCTTGCCTCAGCCCCCTATATGTCGAGAAGAAATTTGTGGGAGTGTCACTAACTAAAACAACCGAAAGAAGGAACTTTCAATTTACACCATTGTATGTTTTTTCTATGCCTAGCTTGCAAACAAGCCTCGTATTGGAACTTCGTTTCCCCAAGTTGATCGCTTTATTTACTACCAAGGTTGTATCTAGAATATTTCTACCCCCCACAAATGCATTTTGGTTATACAACACCACTTTGTCAATCACCCTTTTCAGTTTATTAGCTAGGACTTCCCCACCAACTATAGACCAGCAAAACTTCGAAAAGGCCAACAAAAACTCATCCGGCCCAGGAGCTTTCTCACCTCCCAATTCTGACATTGCTTTGGTCACCCCCTCCTCTAAAAATGGACCCTCCAATCCCTCTTTATTCATGGAATCAGTTCTTCAAACATAGCTTTGAAGTAGGAACCAATCCTCTCTTTAAGCTCCTCAACTTTTTTCAGGCGAATACCCCTAATAGTAATGCTACTGATAAAATTTCCTCATCTCCTTGCAATAGCCTTGCGATGAAAAAACCTAGTGTCAACCAAAGGGCCCTTGATTTTTTTCCTCTTAAAGGGTATTTTCTAGGATGGATAAATGACCATATTCTTCTTTAGTTGTCCTTTGACTTCTCCTATCCTCTTAAGAGAAAAGCCTTAGCCTTTGTACATTATTCTAGTAGTTTATCTACTCTAAAGCAGCATCCTCCCTAACTGAAACATTTTCAAACACCTCTTTATTCCACTTCTTCAAGTTGATTTTCAAAGCTTATAATTTCTTGGCAAGCACAAAGTTGGGACTGTCCCTCAAATTATAAGTTTGCCACCACTCTTTAATTCTATCAGCAAAGCCTTCAACCCTTAGCCACTTGTGTTCAAATCTAAATGGATTTTTTGTCTTTTCTTACACTAACGCAATCTTAGAAAATAGGGCAATGATCAGAGACTTGCCTCGGCCATAAATGTTGCATCACCCTAGATACAAGATCCTCTCACTCACTAGAGAATAAGAAATAGTTCAACCGAGCCTTGAGTAAGCCACCCTACCCTCCACTCTAAGTGTAACCACTACCCTTAGAGGCGGGTCTACAAGTTCAAACTTGTCAATAAAGTTGGAGAGCTATCTCATAGCCAATGTCATTTGCTTACAGTTACTCCTATTGACTAGAAACCACACCACATTAAAGTCATCTGCTAAGCACCACACTCATCCCAAAGCCCCCTTATGGTGGCTAACTCTTCCCGCATTTCCTTTCTCTTCTTTCCTTTTAAAAGTCCATATAAGCTAGAGAACACCCAAGTGAAGCCCTCCACATAGTCTCTAAACCGATAAAAAATAGAAAAAGATCCCACTTCAACCTCCAACACCTCCCGTCTTGCCCTTTACATCTAAAAACACCCAACCCAAGTTCTGCCAACCCCAAACATATTACAAACCCGTCAGACATCTCCCTCATCTTTGTTTCCTAAAAAGAAACCACATCTGGTTTGAGTTTCCTAACCATATACCTAATTACCTTCCTCTTATCTAGATCATGCAAGCCTCTAACATTCCAATACAAAATTCTAAGCTTCATTTAGGAGCTACAAAAATTTGCATACCCACTTTCCCAATCTCTATTTTCTTACTTGCAACGCCGTCATAATTAATGGTGCTAATAAACTTCTTCAATTCTCTTTCCTTGTTTGAATTGGACATGGTACCCTTTTTACCAACCTTCGGCTAACTAAAAGAGCACCTCCTACTCTCAATTTCCATAAGAATTTTTGTTCACCCAAGGGGATCTCTCCACACCCATTTCTCTTGCTGCAGTGAACTAAAGAGGAAGCAGTTCCTCTTCTGAGATTTCCAGATGGTCATGTAAGTGAAAATTTTCTACACCTCACTCTTTTATAGTTTCCTCCTCTACAAGGAGGAAAATGTCGCGATATTTCGACAATATATCACCGAAATATCATGTGTCGGAGGGTATCGACACGATATTTCATGGAGAAATATCGATCCGATAATATTTCGGGATGAATCCCGAGAAATCGGCGATATTTTGCGATATATCGGTGATTTTTTATGATATATCGGTGATTTTTCCCAATATATCGCATGGTCAACGCAGGTCAACGAAAGTCAAACGCGCTACAGTGAAGTCAATGTGCTACAATCCGCTACATTGCCTTCTCCTTTTGCTTCTAAGGGGATTTGAACCCCAAACCAAAAGGTTTGGGGTACACTCCACTTGCCATCTAGGCTAACTTGCCCTTGTTATATATTGTGCACTAAACTTATATATACTTAAAATAAAGAAAATATTAAAAGAATATTTTAAAGAGCAAATTAATTATAATTATTTTATAATTAAATGCAAAATTTTCTTTTAATTGATTACCAAAAATATAAAAATTATATAATTTTCTTCATAATGTTTTTCATATCATTAATAATTAATTAAATATTAAAAAATTATATATATATATATATATATATATATATATATATATATATATATATATATATATCATAATTTATTTTATATTTTTTAATACAATTGAATTAAATGGATCATAATTTTAATATTAATACATATTTTAAAATTAAACATATTATAATCAAATATCATAATATTAGATGTAATTTAATAATAAATGTACACTTATAAAATTCATATTTTTATCGATGCATACGATATTATTATCAAATATGATAAATCATGTTATACATATATCAAATTTTTTAATAAAATAACTTTAAAATGTCTATTATACTTCTAATTATATTATTATGAGGTTTTCCTTACATTTTTATGAGTTTTTAACAATTTTAAGCATACCGATATTTTTTTCCAAAATATCCGCCGATATATCTCCGATATATCCAATATATCCGTGATTACTGATATTTTCATCCTTGCTCCTCTGCCCCTCCCTTCAGCAGGAATAACATTTTTTGATTAAGAAAATCAATAGATCGTTCGTCTTTAAGAATCATACATAATAGCTCATTCATTGTCTCAAACTTCACCGAATCGTTAAGCACCCCCTCCATCTCCCTCGTCCAGGAAACCAACACAGAATCCCCTAATGTAGTAGGAGAAAAAGTTCCAAATAAGCCTACTTGTGGACCCTCCCCCGATCCACTGACCGACGCAACTCGCGATTGAAAACAATAAGTAGAGAAAAAATGGTTTTCGAGTTTTGAAAAATCCGTCCTTGATGAGGAACGATTTTTGTTTCGAGTCGCCACTTTTTTATTTTTATTTTTTTTGAAATGGGGAAAAATAAGTAAGAACAAAAACCTCTCAATGACTCCAGTTAGGAAAAAAACAGTCCGTGAAACTAGATTTCTGGGTCCGAGGATCAGGTTTCCTATTAGGAAGGTACCTCATGCAAGGTAGCACCCCTCTAGGCTCGATATCTGGTCTCTACTAGTGAATTGGGTACATTGGAGCATATAGATCAAATATCAATCAATTCCCCCCCAAGCTACATGGATGACAAGACTCATACAATCCTAGTTGGTATTCGGCATTCATAGAAAATCAACAATCAGAATAATGATGCGTACTTGAGGTCCCTAGCCGTGCACTGCGAGAAAGGGTTAATGAATAAACACAAGCACACAACATCTGCAAATTCCAAATTTATTAAAATTTTCAGCCATGACCAGCCCCTATACATGTAACCTTTACTTTCCACCAAATGACCATCAAAATGGAAGCTTAAAAAAATTAAATTCAGAATTTTAAGAATTTTGGAAATTTTGGGAACAGAAACTTAAAAAAATAAATCTGGAGATTTCGAAATCTTGGAAATTGTGGGAATGGACTCTTAAAAAAAATAAAATCCTGAATTGTTGAAATTTTGGAAACTTTGGAAATGAAAACTTAAAAAAATTAAATTCAGAATTTTCAAAACTTTGGAAATTTTTGGAAATGGGCACTTAAAAAAATTAAATCCGGAACTTTCGAAATTGGAAACCTTAGAATTTTAAGAGTTGTGTAGTTGTGGAAAATTTTGTAACGGAAACTTAAAGAATTAAATTTGGGAATTTGGGAATTTTGGAAACTTTAGGAACTTAAAGATTAAATTCTGAATTTTGAAAACTTGAGAATTTTGGAAATAAAGCTTTGAATTTCTTTTATTCTCTTTTGAACTTTATCTTCTAGAAGTTGTTCTTCTACTTTTTTTATATTGAATTTCTTTTGATAGGAAATTTATATGTGCTTGTTTTCTTTGAATTAAATTTATCCTTTTATTTATTGAATCACTTTGGACTTGATGTATTTCTTTTTTAGTTAATGGATATATAAAAGGAAAAAATATGGTGTTTCCTAATATTGTAGTTTTGACACCTTCATCATTTACTTGGAATAGGTAAAGTAATGTAATAAAAGGAGTTCCTAAGATTAAAGGTTCAATCATATTTTGTACTAACACAAATTGAGTTCTAAAACAATAATTATTTTGACAGATATGAACATTTTGAAGTTTGTATTCTATATCTAATTTTCCTTTATTTGCAGCAAAAAGTTCTTGTCCTGTGTTTTCATAATATTGAGTAGGAATTAATCCTTCTTGAATACAATTCATATCAGCTCCTGAGTCTATTAATGCAACCATTTCTACTTCAAAATCTTCAATCATGACTTTCACATTTATATACCATCTTTGAAAATCTATTTTTGATATTGTATTTATAAATGATTCTATAGGGGTTTGTTTATCAGGTATTATTATTCCTGGATCTTGATTATTAGATGTTTCAACAAAATCTTGTTTGTATTGTATTATATTTCTAATTTGTTCATTTTCTTGTTTTATTTGTCCGTTTTCTTGTTTTAATTTATCTATTTGCTTTTTTATTTCTTGTATTTCTTCTTTCAAATCTTCAATAGTTATAGGCATTTGAATATTTTTAAATCTATTAAAAATTTCATCCATTGAGTATTGAGTAGGTTTAATTTCTTGAGTTTTATTTGAATTTTCCGTGAGAATTAAGTTTTTTAAGTTTTATAAATAATTTTTCTTTATCTATAACATCAAAAAATATTTGCTTATCTACTTTTGAAGATATTACATTTGTTGTTTTGATTATTTTGGTTTTTTCTTTATTTTCTAATTTTTGTACTTCATTAATTTCTCTTGTTGTTTTTTCTATCTTTGATGTTGATGTTTCATCCACCTCTCTCGGGGCAGAAGAACACAAAATTTGATTAAATTTTGTTTTACTTGACTCTTCTTTTGATTTTTCACTTGACTCTTCTCTTGATTTTTCTTGATTTAAGTTTTGTTGATCTAATAAATTTTTATTATGTGGAGAATTTTCTAGTGCTTTTCTTGAGGTTAATGTTGCAGTTCTTTTAAGGGGTTTCCTAAATTTGAAAAACCAATGGAAAAAAGAAATTGTTATCCTAACTTATTGCATATATTTTTCATATTGTTTTCTTAAAGCATTTCTAACTTGAGGAGGAAATTGTTGAAAATAATTTCTTTTTGCATTATTATAAGGAGAAAAATAATATGATTTAATTCATTCTACATCAGGAATAAAAGGATTTCTTTTAATAAATCTTTTTCTAATGATATTTATGTTTAAAGGAGATTTATCATGATGAAAGAAAATAGGTGACTCAAACTCTTTTTCAAAAAGAGGAATTTTTGAAACAAAGTTTGACATAGTTGACAAATTTTTTAGTTGATTTTCAATTTGACTCATTTCTTCATCTAATTTTAAATTATTAAATTTTATGTGATAACTATATGAAGATGTAACTAATGATGTAGATACTGAATTTGTAGATCTGTTCAACTCATATGAAGAACTTGCTAAATTATATGTAGAATTATCTTATGAAGATGCAAAACTATCATGAGACCTAAGAGATCTGGAAGAACTAGCTCTACTTAATCCCTTTATAATATTACTTATTGTCATAGAAAATAATCACAACCTTGCTCTTAATCAATTTAAATAATTTTCTGAACAGGGACCACCACAAGTGGATCAACACAGGACTTACGCTCTTTCTGCCCTTAAACACCGCTATCTAGGTTGACTAAGTCGTTCATAGGAAATTCAATTCGAACTAAGTCAAGACTAAATTAGTGATTAAATACTGTTCCACCTCGTAATACCACTCGGTTCTCAAGCAGAACGTGGCTTTGTTACCATTCACACCCAGGACATATAACAAATAGTTCATGCACACAACAAATTTTGTTGTATTATAGTATTAAAAAATAGTAATAAATTGTTTATTAAACATTTATACTTAAAGTATTATAGATTTATAAAGCAACCTTAAAATATTTATTAGAAAAAAATGAGTTATGGATTTGAAGTTATAGCTATCTATATTTTCATTAGATGTGGACAAATAAGACAAAAAGAATTTGAGATTAAAAATAAATAAATTATTTTGACTTAATACTTGTAAAATTATTTTTAATTTTAAGTTGTAATATCAAATTGTTTATGTGGTATTTGTTTGTTTACTTAATTCTAAAAGAAATTAAACTAATAATGTTAAGTATTCAATTATTATTTTTTGTAATATTTTATTTATATTAAGCATTAAAAAGTAAAGAAAAACCAAAGTATTACCTTTTTCATTAAAAAAAAAAAGTCAAATATTATCGGTTGATTTAAAAAAGTCAAAGAAAAAAAAAGTTTCTTTGATTAAATACTAAAAGTTTATCGGTTCACCTCTTTTTAGGGTTTTACTAAATAGACTTAATGCTCGTTGATTTAAAATTTTATCAAATATCTCACTATTTTGAGTGATGGAGAGGTTTGCATATAATTTAATACCACTTAAGTGGAGAAGCAGGTCGGATAAAGTAATGACTTTATACTATAACCAAAGCGGGATGACTTTTAAAGTTACCAGAAATGCATGTAATACTGTGTATTAAAAAAAATATAGTTAAATAAAATGATTTAACCATAGAAAGCAGCAATGTGGACGTGCCGGAGTGGTTATCGGGCATGACTAGAAATCATGTGGGCTCTGCCCGCGCAGGTTCGAATCCTGCCGTCCACGGGTTTTGTCATTTTCGACAATGTCTATCTTGTAGAATTTTTACTCTACGTTTTATGTTGTTAGCCTCTTTTTAATTTTAGAATTTAAAATTTCTCTAATAAAATTTTAAAAGTAAAGATACATACTTTTTTTTAATAAAAAAAAAATGTTGATAGCTGTAGATCCCAAAATTCTTCCAAGCCTATTCTCACTTTTTTTTTCTTTTTTTTCTTTTTTTTATCTTTATCTTTATATTTATTTTTCTTTCTTTATTCCTCCTTTAATTTTTGCTCTTTTTTTTTTCACCCATTTTTCTCTGTGGCTTCCACACTTTTTCTCTCTTTTCTTTCCTTTTCTTTTTTTCTTTCTCCTTTCTACCACTCACCACACCCTACTACCAGAGGCGCACGGCACCCCCCACTCCTCTCTCTTGCTTGCTCTCCACTTCTCTTTCTTTTCTTTTTTTTCCTTCATACCTATATTTTCCCTCACCCAAAAACCAATCATCCCGATCCACGCCGGCAGCATCACCAACCAGTCCCCGCCGGTGGCAGCCACAAGCCCCACAGCCCCTCTCTCTTTTCCTCACTTTCTCTCGCCTCACCTATTTCCGTTTTGTTTTATTTTTTTTATTTATTTCTTTCTTTCTTTCCTTTCCTTTCCCCTCACCTCCACTGTGAGTCCTTGTCATCCACCGTTCCTTCAAGAAATGGTAAGTGGTAACTTTTTATTTTCTTATTTATTTATTTATTTTATTTTTACCGTGTTTTGGTATTATTTTATTTAAAACTTAAATAATAAACTTATTAACATAAAAAAATTTATGAATAAATAACTCTATTGTTTTTCTTCTATATAAAATTATTATTTCTTTGATTTTTTTTCATTAGACAACTGAACTCTAAATTAAATAAGACTTAATATGTTGGATTCATTAATAAGTCTAATAATTTTTTACTAAAAATATAATATTACTATTTATATTTTACTAAAAATTATTTATTTTAAAATTTATTTTTAATTACAAAATTATTTTCATTTTCAATAAGACTTCAATTAAATTTAATTAATTAATATTATATAAATTGAATTTAGCATGTTCTTGCAAAATCAAAACATTTTAAAAAAAAAAAAATATATGCAAAACAAGTCTTTTTGTTTTTTATTTTTAAAATCATTTTATAAAAACAACTTATCAAATATCCTTATTTTATAAAACATTAAAAAACTTTTTTTGATTCTTCTACTTAAAAATAATTCCTAAAAATAAGCATAAAAGATCATGGCCAAACAAGAATTTTTTTTTTTTTTAAAAAAAATACTTGTTTAATTGTATTAAAAATGAATATTAAAATTATTTTTATCTTATAGTAATTTTTGTTTCATTAGAATAAAAAAATTATTTCATAATTAAATTTTTTTTATCTTTAACTCATATAGATTTAATTTTTATTTTTAAATAAAAATTAATTTGAAATTGATTTAGTATTATTCTAAATTAAATTTAAAAAAAATGAAATTAAGACATTGTTTTTAAAAACAATACAAATTCTTTCATCTAGATAAGCTTTTCCCTTTTTTGTTTTAAAAAATTATTTTTTTAAACATTTTGTTAAACACTCCTGACTTTTTATTTTTTTTAAACTGTTTTTTGTTCTCTATTTTAAAAACACTGCCAAAATATAAGTTTCTTTTACCTTCTTCCATGTCTTATTATCATGATGTTGCTTCCTATGTTCCTTCTTCCCTTTCAATTGGATAATATTTAAACACATCAATTAAAAAAAAATTCAAATCCCTATATGATTTATCATTGGCTTGTTCAATTCTTATGGTTTGAGTGATTGTTTGTTTGATATATGGTTAGGTCAACTCATAACCACATAAAAATAAAAAAATAAAAAGGAAGAAGAAGAAGAGGGTTGACCACCTCACTAGGCTTGTATAAATTGTTATTTTGTTTGGATATTTTTCTTGTTTTCTATTTTTAAAAATAAAAAATAATTATAATTATTTTAGAAACTAGTTTAAAAAATTAAAATATATATAAAAAATATTTACTACTTTCACTTTTAAAATTTTAAAAGTAAATAAATGAGGTAAATACTTTTTATATAAAAAAAATTATTTTAAAAATAAAAAACAGAAAATATATCTAAATAGGACAATAATTTATTTGAAGGAAATAAATGAGGAAATTATTTTAAGAGCCAAAGTAGTCCATGTAGTACTTAAAGGGAATGTTGCGTATTCAATCAATACTTATAGCATATGGAAATATAGTACATATATAAAACTTAATATCACATATTAAAATAACTCAAAAGAACAAACAATACGATATTAACAAGTTTAGCTCGAGTATGTGCAACCTTTAGCTCATTTAATTATTTTTTATTTGTTCAATTTTCATGTCATATAGATAAGATTATGATAATGCTTTCAATAACTTGATGCATTTTTAAATATAAAAATTAATAATTTACATTTAATTTGTTACCATTTTCAACAAATTCGTTAACAATTTAGAATCGAGGTCATGATATCATTTAGAATAGAGGCATTATATCTTCATTTTAAAATATATATATATATATATATATATATATATATATATATATATATATATATATATATATATATATATATATATATAATTGAAAAATATTTCTTGCTAAAAATTTTCATTTTTTATTTATTTTTATAAATCGATGAACTTTCCATAGCCTAGCTTTTGGGACTCTTCATGAAAACTCAAACCTGAAGGTGTTGTCCGTCACGTAAAACCAACACTAAATAAATTCAGGGTATTATTAATGACAAAATTTGAACTGTGTCACTTACTAGGATCACGCTTCTCAGTATTTGCCCTACTGACTATACTACCGTAACAAGTACTATAAAATCTCATAATTAAGATCCACTTTTGACCATCCAACTACCTTATTTCTAGAGGTTTCACCGTTTCAAAATCTTTAAAATACTTTTCAGCACCCAAGTCCAATCTACCATCTAATCATTGGGCATTTCTCAATCATTTACAAAGCCACAAGCTACAGAGAAAAAGCTGTATAAGTAGTTTAAGGAAAATAGTAGAGTGAATCAATGAACCGATTCATGAAGCTTCTCCTTAATGGCAACATTAGAATTCAAAGTCCCCAAGCATCATATAAATATTCAAAAAGTAGAGCAGAATTGGAAACATCCACAAGAAAGTTTCTATGGATCCAAACTAGAAAGTAGCTTATACTACTACAACTACATTACCACAAAATCACACTTCTCCTTTGTCTTATTGACACAAAACAAAACCACCCAAAAGTAAGTTCTAAGAAATGGGGAGTGTACGAGTGAGTGTGTGCAGAATCAAAGCCAAATTGCAGGATTCATCCACGAACAAGGTTGATAGCAAACAAAATGTTGCAAATCATAAGCCCCGGGATCGCCAAAAATGAAAATTTCCTGAACAAAGAAACATTCATAGAAGCAGCTAATCAGAATCCAGATTGAACAACCATAGACATCAAAACAAGAACAATATTAAGTTTGGGGGGAAAAACAAAGATATTTTTGAGCCAAATTCTTGATAAAAATAGGAACTTCATATATGAGTCCTTTTTGGCATTGATCTGAACTTGAGCATAAAAAAGTTTTCTTTAAACCCTTTGCCCTTGATGCTACAAAAAACAAGAAAACTTTTCAAGTTAAATTTCATCCAAACATTACCAAATTATATTGGGGGACTCAAACTAAAGCAACCATTCCAAATTGTCTACCATATCATTTTCAACATGAGTTCAGTTTGTTCCAAACAACAGAATTCAGAGTATTTTAAACACATAATTTCCACTCAAAGCACAGTGTTAAAGTATAAGGAAAACAAACCCGATCTTCAATCGGTTTTCGGGATTGCCGGTGGAATAGCCAGTGAAATAGAAATATCGACTGACAATGTATAGGGATCCAAGAGCAGCACATGTAAGAGGATATCCAATTCCTCCTAATATCATCAGCACGAAGAACACTGGCATCATTTCCAGCGAATTTTGATGCCCTCTCTGAAAAAATAAAAATACAAAGGTTTAGCGTTCGTTGGGACACATTTCCTATTTTTGTTTTTAAAAATAGGAAACAGTGGTAGTTTGTACATAAAATGTAGAAACTCTAATTGCTATGTCTATCAAATTCCTTTGGTACTTCATGCATGTACTTAGATAATGTAGAAACATCTGTCTTAATTATTTTATGACCATTAATCTATAATGATTTTAAATTCTCCGAATGAGTAAATGTTTTGGTAATAATGATTTTGTTTTAGAAAAGGAAAACACAGAACAATTCACTGTTCCAATCTATGAAAGAAAACATTATTTCCCTGAAAACATTAATCTCAATGAAAAAAAAAAAAAAAACCTATTCTTAAAGCCCTACATGGGAAAAGAAGAACAAACAGCAGAAAATTACTTTCCAAATATTCTCTAGCATTTTTCTTTCCTTTTGCTGATTTTTCCTCATATTCAAACAAGCCCTAAGAAAGGAATCAAACCTGGACACAGTTGAAGAGCTTGGCATCCTTGTTTTCAGATTCCAACGCATACAGGTTAGGGAAAGACACCTTATACCTGCCAAAAGACAGAGAGAGAGAGAGAGAGAGAGAGAGAGAGAGAACCCAACAAAAAAATTAACAAAAAAATAAGAAAAACAACTAAAATCAAATATCACATAAAGGTTTTTCTGGGCTCATAATTAATTATACTAAAATACTAAAATCAAAATCAGAAATCAGAAATCAGAAGAAACAAGTGCACACTTCTTCCGGGCTTTGCCTACGCTGATAGCCATGAAGAAATTGAGAAAGCAGTAGAAAACGAGAACAAGAACCACATATCCGTATTCTCTGGGAAGCAAATCCTCTGCTGCCATCTTCAGATCGAAGGCAAATTGAGAATGGCTTTGAGGGGTTGTGAATTTGACTTGGCTGGGGTTGTGAATTTAACTTAGCTAGGGTTGTTTTGGGAGAGCCTCGCACCCGATCTTTGTCTTTCATTTATACTATATTTTTTTTTTCCTGACTTCTTTTCCAAGGCAGAATAAAAAAAAAATAGAATCATTTGTGTGACCTTTTCAGACTCATCTTCAATGTCGTTTACCATTTGGGTCCCGATAATTAGGATTTAGGGAAATGTAATGCAAAACTTTCATATTTTAGTAACTTCTCATGCAAATTTGAAAAGAAAAAAAATTAAAAGAAAATAATTGAAAAAAATAGAATTAAGGTAAATAAGTTATTTTTAAATAATGTTTCAAACTCATTTAAGCAAATCCTCCACCGTCATATTTAGATTGAAGGCAAATTGAGAAAGGTTTGTCGGGGTCATGAGTTTGACTTGGTTGGGTTGCTTTTGGGAGAGCCTCCCAATCAGTCTTTATATTTTATTTATACTATATATTTTTTTTTCCAAACTCTCTTTCAAGGTAGGACAAAAAATAGAATCATTTGAGTTTCACCCTTTCACACTCATTTGCAACGTTATTTAATATTTGTGTTCCAAGAATTAAGATTTAGGGAAATTGTAGATCTTTTTTTTATCCCTAGCACATACATATTTTTATTATTAATTTTTCTCTCGTCCCAACTTTTTTTTTTTTTTTTAGTGCGTGTTTAAGATCATTTTTGCTTAGTTTTTCATCATCCCTTAGTGGTTCATGTATATTTTGCTCATTATTAATTTTTGAACTACATTTTGGAGAATATTAGAGGATTATTTTGGGTCCAAGTGTGATTATTGGAGGCATTTTTTTTGGAGTTTGTGTTTATAGAGCTTTAGAGCCCTTTTGGACTGTTTGGTTAGGATGAGGACACGTGTTCTTATCTTGGCTGTCTGTTCCTTTTTGTGTTTTTTGAGCCGTTTTTGGCCTTTTGTGGGGGCTTTTTCACGACCTTTTTAGAGCATGTTTTTTAGGGGAGTAGAGACGAGAGTGGGAGACGATCTCTGCAGGGGAGTGGGCTAGTGGGCTAGAGGTGAGAAAGGAGCTTGTTGATTTCCAGGAAATTTTTGAGTGAGAGTTGTGAGCAGGGGGTGTTGGAGAAGGGAGTTAGAGAGGAAATAAGAGGAGAACTGAGCAGTGGGAGAACCATGAGGAAAGCTGACTTGCTTCATGGAGGAGGCAAAAAGTGAAAGAGATTACTGTTTGAGAGGAGGAACATAAGGTAAGTATCAACCTGGATTTCATGTCTCTGTTTTCTCCATAGACCTGTTTTCTATTCTACTGATTTATGCAATATTGATGCTTAGTTTGAGTGTGGATGTTAAGCCACACATTTGATCTTTTTGTTGATCTCTAAGATGACTTTGGACTTATTTTTATTTTATCTGCTATTGCTGTCATTGTTGATGACTGCTTAAACTGGAACCTATCATTGAATGGGTCTTGAGCTTTATAGCACGATAACACTGAAACTTGGGAGATAAAAGACACCAACCTGAATCAAGGAGTAGTTTATGGTGTGTGGACGGACAAGACTGAAATACATGAAGAATTTTGTAACAGGTTTGATTATGATTTTGCGTTTACTATGAACCTACTAGTTAGTGCTCCGCAGAACCCTACGCAAACCTCTGTGGGAACCACCTAACCATGGATCTACACAGAAAACTGAGTTTGTTGGAGAACCATCTCATCCGAATTCGTCCACCGATCAGATTGAGAACAATATGGAGTATTCCCTATGGTTAGTGAAGGCCTCAGTTGATGAAAATAGGGAAGGCTGCTTTAGGTAGGAACCATTAATCTTGCTTTGATGAAAGGTGCTACAACAACAACTAATTTTGAGAGATACTTTCTTGGTACATTAATGCAGTTGTCTTTTGAAGGCTATTCTGGATGTGTGAATCCAAAGGGAGTTGAAATGCCTATCAGGAGAATTAAGAAAAAATAACAGCAGCACCACCACACCAGCATTGCAGTCTCAACTGTACCCACGAGCCCCATTCCACCATTGCCACATTTGGTGCACCATTCTCAAGTCCGCGCGACCCTTCCTTCCTCTTGGTGTACTTTTCCTATCTTGGTGAGAATTTATAGGTTTTAAAATTGAATTTTCAAAATGGTTTTCAATTGAAATAAACCCAGTTTTAAAATCGGGATTTTGGGTACTAAAATCCCGATTTTAATAAACATTACTGCCATATTTCCTCTAGCAAGCACATTTCATAGTTTTTCTTGATTTTCTTGTTTTTTTTAAAGAAGCATGAATAAATTTCATGATCCAAAAAAAAAAAAAAAATGAATTTACGAAAATAATTCATACAAAAATAAATTGAACCTTGGTGAAGGCCTAACATACCTGATGTCTTTATTTGATATTTGGTTTTAATTGCTATGTTGATTGAGTGATTAATTGATCTTGTCTTGCTTTGTGACTTGCATGAGATATTCCATACTTATTATGGTGCACTAATCCTTTTTTCTCATGAAAGCACGTTGTCACTCGATGCTAATATAAGGTACACTCCTACTCCCTCATTTATTTATTCTTCATACATGACTTGCTTTCGTTATTTGATTGATGATTATGGTATCCATTAATCTCCTAGTTGATTGTCATGCTTGTCTTACCTTTATTAATAGAGACCTAATTTTTAAGGCTTAAAGGGATGCTACGGTCATCGTTGTACCTTCTTGATAGCTAATATGATCTTCGGACCCAACTTTGGTTTTCACATACCTATTTTTCATTTAGGAGTGACATTAACAAATTCCTTATTATATGGTTCCTTTTTTAGGTAGAGTGCTCCCAAGTAAACCACTAAGTAAATCATGTGATGTGATACAACTTAAGAAAAGTGATATGAATACACTACCATTTCCCATATTTTGTGTTTGTGCATGTGGTAGATGATTCTGCTAACAAAAACAACAATAGATATGGAATCCATAATAAATGTTTGTTTGCTTTCAACTATTTGCACTCTGTATGTTCACCTCCAATTGACCATTGCAACAACCTAAAGGCCACCAGCATCTTACTTTATGAAGAGCTTACGTTTCATATCTATGGCACAGGTTAGTTGTTCTAAGTCTACTTAAAAGCAAAACAGTTAAATTGAAGGCAAGTACTTTCAAAGATCAGTTTGTTTGAATTTTAAAAGTGAAAATATTAAAATGTTTTTTTAATAATATTCAATGTTCCTTTTTTTTAAAGGTTATGTTTGAGCGTGTCATACATATTCAAGTAATTCAATAAAACTCATGGCATGTGTAGGTTGAAGAAAACTGATTATGAATTCTCTTAGCATTAATTGAGCTCATGTTGGAAATCACAAAAGCTTAGAGTGCAATGAAAGCCCACTGTATTTTTTTCCAACTACTACAATGTAAGGTGGAATCTTATTAGCCTATGCATGTATTGTTGATGATCTTTAGTGATTTTATATATCAACTATGGATTATAAGATCCATATACTTCATTGCTTAGATGATAAGGATATTAAAAAATTTTAGATTTCTGAGAAAAGTATGATGTAACCTTTTGTGGTTGGTGAAGGAATTTTGTAGGTAAAGTGTGCAACATTCCTTGTTGTCCGCATTAATCAAGCTTGAGCACAAAATCACTGAAGCATGGAGAGTAATGAATGGCCACTATATTGTTTTCCATCTACTACAATTGAAGGTGAAATACCAAATGTTTAATTAGTGCTAGGTCTAATCCTAAGATCTAACTATTCTCATAACTTGGCAAAGTGATAATGGAATACATATAAGAGGAGAAGATATTACCTTCCACTAACCTGTATGACTAACCTTACATTTGAAGTTAAGGTAAGTATAATCCCATCATTTAACCTTCCCATTTGTTGAATTTCTTATAAGGACATATAGACAGTAGGCTTGGAATCTATCCACCATAAATGGTGAAATCCACCACTAAACATTCAAAATGAGAAAACGATGTATACTTTTCTTTTTCTTTTAGGTAAACTAGACATTCCTTTACGAGTGTCTTGAAAGGTCAAATGAATCACTTGCCCATGAGCTTGCTCTTTTATTCATTTTCTTGAACTTTCCTTATTTAGTGTTCTTCTTCTTGATAAAAGAATCTAAAGAACCTTTGACTTTCATGCGAACACCCTATGATCTTTGAGAATCCCCTTAGCCACCCCGAAGGAAAATGGCAAGGTCTCAATGATTATATGAATACTAATGTTCATAACAATCCTAAGAGTAGCTTCTCAAAACTGATCTACCCTTATCACCAATAACCATTGCAAACTAAAAAGAGAATATCAAAGTCTCTAGTAATAGACATGTATTGTTATTACAACGCATTTTCCAAAGATATAAGTATTAGACACTTGGTCTTCTGACCCATCCAATACCACTTTGATGTGCCATTTTTTCCTTTTGTTAGGTTAGTTCATAAGGAATAACTAGCTTCTATGCAATTAGTTACTATATCCATAATAAAATTTAGTGGGAGGTTTATATCTCACAGATTATGATGAAGTGGTGAGTAATGTTTGTGCTCACTTAAGGCAAGGAGCTATGAAGAAGTAGTTAGAATCTTTGTATTCTAGCATAGTCTGGGTTCCTATAGAAGCACCTAAAAGGATAAAACTCATAGGTATAAGATGGTCTACGAGAAAAACATAGGACTAGATGGAAAGCTTAAGTTTTATGTGGCTAAAGGTTATAGTTTGAAACTTTTTTTTCAACTATGTAAAACCTTTTCAATAGTGGTCATACTCAAATCCATCAAATTACTCCTATCTATTATAGTGTGTCTCATTTATGAGATATAACACCCAAACATTTTCATAGCAAAAGCCTTGTGTGTACAAGAAGGCATAGGGAAGCATGGTGATGCTCTAAGATCTTGCAGGTACATGACAATCTACTCATCGGATACGATGTAGGGATATTGTCATCAGTCAAGATCTGGTAGTCTACTCAGTTCTAGATGAAAATTTAGAAGAAGGCGCAATATATTATTGAGGTTAAAGTCCTTTAAGACTGCAAGAATAGGAAAATTATGTCATGTCACCTACATAGATGACCTTTTAGTCAAGTACATGATGCAAAACTCCAAGAAGGGTTTGCTACTCTTTAGATTTGAAGTTGTCTTTCTTATGATCAATGTCCTTGGACATCTATGGAAAGAGATCACATTAAGACGGTATCTAATCCCTTTGTAATGGATAGCCTTAAGTATGTGACGTTATGTGCTAAACCAAATATTTGCTTTACTGTAGAAATAATGAGTGGATATTAGTCAATTTTCTAATTAGAACTTTGGGTGAATGTTAAACATATACTCTAGTATCTTTGGAGAACGAGGGATTATATGTTTGTGAGTTTTTGCAATGAGTTGTTACTTCTTTCATACTGGAAAATTGAACTTTGAGTTTGTTGAGAACTCTCACAGGTCTACCTCTAGGTATGCGTACACTAAGTGGCTTATGTGTTTCCTCAGCTATATTATCTAAGATACTGTTATGTGATAACAATGGAATGGTGGCATAGTCTAAAGGACTAAAGTACCACTAGAAGAGGAAACATATAAAGAGAGAGTGTTACCTTATTGTGAGATAGTACAGGAAGGTCATATGACTATGAAGCATAATCTTTTTATAGTGTCTAATCTACTTTTAGGGCTAGTAGGAGTTTGTTGGGATTGAACCCCTAAAAACAAGACATGATGTAACAAAGTTAGACTTAACTGTCCACTTGTTATCCCTTTGGTGTATATGCATTGATTGGAGCATTCAGCCTATGTTTTTTTACATTATACATGACATAGGTGCACTAGGAGTTGCATAGAAGATACAAGTAATGAGTTCCTTGTAAGTAGATAAATTGTCCACAATCAATTCATGGATTTAGGCATCAGTAGTGACTGTAGTGTACCACCTCCTAATTGGAGGAAAGACTTGTCTTGGCCATCGGGATGAGTTTCCCATGGTGAATACACTAGTGTATGTGATGCATACTAGACAGGACCTATAGTGAATTGTGATGAAAGGCTATCAATTGTCATGATTCACCAAGCTACTATAATGCATGGACCCTCAACCTTGAGATAATATTGAGTTTGTGCCAAAATGGGCAAGACCCTAAAGTAGTTATATATCCCTATATATTATGTCACTGTTGATGAAAGCTAGTGACAATAAGTATTCTCAATAGAGGCACTATGATATCTCATGGGAATGAGACAATGTGTCCCCTTAGGTGCTCTAAATGACATGTAATCATGAAATTTTTTGCCACAATAATTCCTTTAGTGGAATTTGACGTGTGTTCCTTAAAGTTAGAGTATGTCAATTGATCATATAATAAGTAAGATTTGTAACTTAAGGATTGGAGAGGTAATCTTGTTAGATTATGGACACCAATTCATGGGCAGCCTACAGGCAGTGGATAGTAGGTCACAAACCCAAGCTTCATCTCATTGTTATTTACATAAAGTATTAGAGTGCAATTGATTTTCTTTAGTGGAATGTTGAATCAACTTCAGAATTGGATTCTGAGGGAGCCAATACTCTTATGGGTCTTAGTGGTCTTCGTTCTGAGCTCATATACCATGATGACATGGTTTATGAGGGTTGGATTGACTTTATGTTCATTCTTGTGCATAAGGGCATTTTGCTAATTTTGTAAGGTTGCATAGGGGATAATGAACAAAGTGTCTGGTTTGGATTAATTGATTAATTAGATCACCCTATGTGGTTAATTAATCAATTAGAACCTTTTTTGGGTTAGATTAAGTGACCCAAGTCCTAATAGGCATAAGTCACTTAAGCCTAATGGGTAATCCTATAAATACCCTTTTATGGGTTAAGGTTTCCTAATAACTTTTGGTGAGAGTTGTATTTTACCTTTAGAGAAAGAGATAGCCATAGTCTCCTCCCTTCCAAAGCCCGCACTTTGAAGTGCCAAGATTGTAGTTTGAGTCATCGGGCAAAAAATCTTGAGTAGATGAGACCTCATTGGATGCAGGGTTATAGCCCACAGGATGTGCATAGGTTGAGTACATGAGAACCACATGGGACAAGCACAGGTTATTTGCATGGGAATTGCATAGGACATGCATAGGTTATGTGCACGAGAATCACATGGGATGCACACATGGACAATAACTTAGGAAGAGAGACTCCTATTTTCTAGGCATGTTCTTCAATGGATGGATTTTGGTTTGGGAACATCCAGATTACTTATGAGTTTCAAATCTCTAGATCTTTATTCTATAATGGTTTTTTAAGCCATTATTTTCCGCTACGTTAGATCTAAAGAGCCCTAGTGATAGATGCATGCACCATATGAGATATAAGGTATGAGAACAGAGTGATCTGAGGTTTCCAACAATTGAGCTTAAGCCAAAATCAATAGGAGGATTTGACCTATGAACAAAATAACCTAAATAGCTTATGATTTTATCGCAATGAATACAATCACCTTAGTGGCTAGGGATGAGGTTGCAATGTTTGAATTTACTTAAGTGGAGAAAGAAGTAGCCCCAATGATTTAATCTACTTAAATGGCTAGGCAACCTGTCATAGTGATAAAAGACTGAAATCACCTTGATAGCACTCCATTCTCTCACAATGACCCAAATAACATGAATGGTTGCGGATGCACTAGAAAATCCCTAATCACCTTAGTGGTTGTGGACAAGGTCGTAATGATGATTACTACCGTAGTAGCTATGGAAGCTTTCATAACAATTTAATCACATGTGTGGTAAGGGTTGTGGTTGAAGTGATCACAATCACTTGAGTGGTTAGTGAAACATTGAAAAAACCAAAAGTCACTTGAGTACCTAGGGTCATATTTGCAATGCACAAAATAACCTTAATAGCTTAGGATTTGGTCATAATGACCAAAATCACCTAAATGGTAGGCAAAAGGTTGCAATGTTCGAATCCACTTTAATATAGAATGATGCAACATGAATGACTTCATTCACCTGAATGGATAAGGATGCTGCCATAGTGACCAAAGACCGAAATCACCTTAAAGACACTCCATTTTCTCATGATAATCCAAATCACCTAAGTGGCTAGGGATGCACTAGAAAGTCCCAAATCATCTCAGTGGCTATGAACAAGGGCGAAATGACCAATATAGTAGTTATGGATTCTTGTGTAACAATCAAATCACCTATGTGGTTAGGGTTGTGATTGTAAAAACCAAAATCACCTAAATGGCAAGTGATGCACTCACAATGACCTAAAGTCATGTGAGTGACTAAGGACCTATTTTCAATTGGCAAAATAATCTTAATGCCTTCGGATTTGGTTGCAATGACCACAATCACCTTAATGGCTAAGGATGAGCTTGCAATGACCAAATCCACTTCAATAGAGAATGAAGCAACCTTAATGACTTAATTCGCTTTGAATAACTAGGGATGCGCTAGAAAGTTTCAAATCACATCAATGGCTACAAATAAAGATGCAATGACTAATACTATTATAGTGGCTATGAGTGCTTTTGTAACAATCAAATCACCTATGTTGTTAAGGTTATGTAATAATGGCCAAAATCACTTGAATGGATAATGATATAGTCATAAAAACCCAAGTCACTTGAGTGGCTAATGGCATATTTACAACTAGAAAAATCACCTTAATAACTTAAGATTTGGTCATAATGACTAAAATAACCTAAATGACTAAGGATGAGGTTCAAATGATTGAATCTACTTAAGTGGAGAAGGACGCAACCTAAGCAACTTAATTCAACTAAATGGCTAAGGATGTTGTTATAGTGACCAAAGACTGAAACCACCTCTATTGGGAACCTTGGATTACTCTGTTACCATACCCTAGATCTCATAAAATGCATGCATATATCCTTAGGCATCTATAAATTTATCGTAGTAGAATAAAACGGCAATAAAAACCATTAATCACTATAAATCTAGAGATTTGAAACTCATACCTATGATCTAGATGTTCCTATATCAAAATCCATATAATGAAGAACATGCTTGGAAAAATTGGAAAGTCTTTCCTCAAGTTGCTGCATACATGCGTGTCTCGTGTTATTCCTATGCACGCGACTTATGCGCGTCCCATGAGCTTCTCGTGCATGCGACCTAAGTGTGGGTTTTAGAAGGAAGGAGACTATATATATATATTCTCTTTATCTCTAGAGGTGGAAGACAACTCTCACCAAAAGTCATTAGGAAACCCTAACCCATAAAAGGGTATTTATAGGGTTGTCCATTGGGCTTAAGTGACTTAAGCCCATCAAGGCTTGGGTCACATAATCTATTCCAAAATAGGTCTTAATTGATTAATTAACCACATAAGGCCATCTAGTTAATCAATTAGCCTAAACCAAGGACCTTGTTCACTATCCCTAGTGTGACTTTACGTAGTTATCAAAACACCCTTTAATTGGAGCCAAAATATGTGCTATAATAACACATATTCGATATGATTTGTGCATCAAGGGACACTCAAATCACCCAATTTGACCTAAATAAATGTTAAGGCTCTAGCCATGAGTTTAACTTTTATTTTAGAGATTTATTTCATGTTTAAGGGAAGAAAATAGCACAAGTTGAAACCATGTTAGATTTTGAAAGATTAAGAAAATGTTAAATAAGGAATTGAACGAGTCAAGATTCATGGAATTTGAAGAAATGCATGTAGAGGATGCCACAAGTTTGGGAGATGAGAATTGATCATTATGAAGGAAGAGAGAAGGCATATAAATATGGACAATAAGGCATGAAGCAAGATTCATCAAGTTTGCATGGAAATTTGGAACTTAAAATCTAGTGGCAACATGTACTTTGAATTTGAGGTGACATTTGGAGTACTTACCAAAGTCCATTTTGGAAAAACTATATATTGTTTCAAATCTTTGGAACTAAGGAATCCAACACTTCAAATATTGCACAAATTGAACTTGAAACGAGGAAGTTATGCACATTTTAATCAAACTGGTCAAAGAGGAAAGTTGAGTTTTAAATTGACAACTTGAGTTCGAAATGGTTTTTGGCCATTTAAAACTCAAAGGAATGCAAGGAATATTTTGGAAAATGCTAAGTTCAAATCCTACTACCTATTTCAAGTAAAAGGCACGTAATTCAAACTTGAAAACATGGAGTTCTTAGGTAGGTAGTGGGTGAGTTTGAAATTCCCTATGAATCTCGAACTCATTATTATGATTTTGAACTGAGCTTTTCCCTTCCATTTATGAGTTCAAAATTGATTTGGAACTCACCCAAATTTTGAACTTAGCCATTGGTGATCAAGTTTGAGCCTTGAGACACATTGACACAAGTTCCAAATGCCTCTATTCAATTCAAAACACTTTGTACTCATTAAGAACTCGTAATTTTTTGGAAGCTTTTTAGGTTATTTATAACTTTTCCTTGTGATAAGTGACCAATGAGAGTGTGACACATGTTAGGTCATTGATGATACTATATAAACTCTCTTAGTTCTAGGGTTTAGGAATCTTGGATTTTTTTCCGAAGAGTTTGACATTAGAGGTGGAAGAAAACAAGAACTTTGGTTTGTTTTCTTTTTTTCTTTATTGAATATATTGTTTTTAGTTTCTTTTGATTCAAATTATAGATTTTTACCCCATTATGGATTATGAATGTAACATCACCCCCATGAGAGGCTAAAAAACCAACTTGAGGCTTGAAGCATGAAAACCTAAGGGCTAGAAACTTATAGGAACAATGGGTAAATTATTATAATAATGGAATTTATTATTGGTTGGGTTACAATTTATCAATTTTATTATCCTATCCTTATGAGTTAGTTTAGGGAATAATATGGTAGGTTATTACCGATACTAGTGATTTTTTGTAACTCTTGATCATTAGCTATCTTAGTCTTCCCTATTGTTATTTGCCCCAAAACAAAGTTAGAAGGGGTAGGAATGGTTAAAAGTCAAACCTTAAACCAATAATCAATCTCATTCATTTGATGGTTTTAGGAATCTGTTTTAAAAAATGAAAAATTAAGTTTCAGATGCAATTTTGAGTTACAGAACTCAAATTTATCGCTACCGGCTAAGGATCCCAAAACCCTAGGATCACTTTACTTAAGAAACCTTTGTTGTCTCTATCTTTATACCTTAAGTTAGATTGTGGAAAGCCCCATACTTGGATCAATTGAATTAAAAATCAATATTTATTTTGTTATTAATTTAACTTTTTTTACTTAGTTTCACTTCATAAAAATTACTTTATATATTATTTTTCACTTATGGATTCAAATAAAAGTGATTCATTTATCCCATTATTGACAAATTCCATAAGTCAATCCACGAGGACAATACAAAAAATAGTACAAAAGTCGTAGTGACTCTTTCTCTATTTTTTCTTTACTAGAGTTGCTATGTAAAAAGGCTTAGTAATTTGGACAACAGAGAAGATCGATCACCCCTATGTACAAGAATGAACTTAGAGACAATCCAACCCTCATAAATTGTGTCATCATGGTATGTGAGCTTAGAGTAGGGACCGTTGGGACCCATAGGAGTATTGGCTCCCCCATAATCCAATTATGAAGTTGATTCAATATTCCACTAAAGAAATCAACTACACTTGAGTACTCTATGTAAATAACAACAAGATACAAATTGGATTTGTGACCTACTATCCACTATATGTAGACTCCTTATGAACTGGTGTCCATAATCTAACAAGGAAGTGTTATCACCTATTGATATTACCTCTCAAATCCTTGAGTTATAGATCTCATTTATTATGCGATCAACTAACATACTTTAGCTCTAAGAAGTATATGTCAAATTTCACTAAAGGAATTACTGTGACCACAGATTTCATGATCACATATCCTTTGGATTATCCAAGATGATACATTATCACAATCTTATGAGATATCATAGTGCCTCTATTAAGAATACCTATTGTCATTAACCTCCATCAATAGTGACTCAATCCATAGGGATATATGATCACTTTACGGTCTCACCCATAGGTCAAAGCTTCTTGTTGATTTCAATACATACTCAATATTCTCTCAATGTTGAGAGTCTATGTAGTATAGTAGCTTGGTGACTCATGACATTTGATAGTATTACATCATGATTCATTGTAGGTCCTGTCCAATGTGCATCACATACACTGGTGCACTCATTATGGAAAATCCATCCCGATAGCCAAAAAAAGTCATTTTTCCAATTAGGAGGTGGTGCACTACAGTTTCTACTAAATTACCCAAATCCATGACTGAACTATGAACAATTTATCTACTTACAAGGAACCCATGACTTGTATCTTCTATACAACTCTTAATCCATCCAAGTTATATACAATGTAAAATAAATGAGTTAAATACTCAAATCAATGTCAATATACCAAAGGGATAGCAAAGGGATGATTAAGTCTAACTTTGTTACATCATGTCTTACTTTTAGGGGCTAAATCCCAACAACCTTGATGACACTCCATTCTTCCACAATAACCTAAATCACCTAAGTGGATAGGGATGCACTAGAAAGTCCCAAATCACCTCAATAGCTTTGGAGAAGTTTGCAATGACCAATACTACGATAGTGGCTATGGATGCTTTTGTATCTATCAAGTCACTTTTGTCATTAGTGCATTGGTTGTAATGACCACAATCAACAAAATGATTAGAGATATATTCACTAAGGCCCAAAGTCACTTGGGTGGCAAGGGTCATATTTGCAATGAGCAAAATAACCTTAGGGGCTTAAGATTTGGTTGCAATGATCAAAATCATCTGAATGCCTAAGGACGAGGTTGCAATGACTGAATCTACTTGATTGCAAAAAGGCTTAGCTCTAACATTTTAATTCACTTAAATTGTAAAAACCCTAGTTTTAGTAATAATACTTTTGAAGTTTCCTTTAAACCATCTTTTTACTAAGCAAGCAAGATCATGACCTTTTTGTCTATCCCTTACCAAGCTTAAGGCATCACAATCCATGCAACTAAGGATCTTGGAATACATGCAACCAAACATGAAGTATCAATAATCATGCAACCAAGTATGAGGTCTCAAAAGCAAGCAGTCAAGTATGAGGTTTGAAAAGCATACAACCAAGAATAAGGTGTCAACGAGCGTGCAACCAAGTATGAGGTGTGAAAGAGCATGAAACCAAGTAGGACATGTCAAAAGTATGTAACTAAGCATGAGGTGTTGCAATGTATGCAAATAAGCATGAGATGTTGAAATGCATGCAACCTAGAAGACACTAAGCCGCCTTTATCATGTGACACCTGTTAGGATAAAGCCTTTAAAAGTATGACATGATGTAACAAATTTGGAATACATTATTCATTTAATGATATTTCAGGTTCACTTTTATCTATTCTTATTCCATGCATTATACTCTAGTAACATTCTAGTCTAACATCTTTTACATTGTACATGATTTAGGCATATTAAGAGTTGAACAGAAGATCCAAGTCATGGGTTTCTTGCGAGTAAATGATTTGTTCACAATTGGTTCATGGACTTAAGAAATCCATTTGAGGTTATATTGCACTACCTCCTAATTGGAGGGATGACTGGTCTTGGCCATCGGGATGTGGTTCCATGGTGAGTGCACTAGTGTGTATGGTTGCATATTGGACAAGACCTACGGTAAGTCATGACATAAAGCTATTAGGTAGTCACAACTTCACCAATATGTTATACTATATAATCTCTCAACCTTGAGAGAATATTGAGCTTGTGCAAAAATTAACAATGACTTTGACCTATGAGAGAGATCGTAAGTTGATCATATATTCCTTATGGATTGGGTCGCTATTGATGAAAGTCGGTAACAATAGGTATTCTCAATAGAGGCACTATGATATCTCATAGACCTTGAGACAATGTCCCATTAGGTGATCCTACGGACATGTGATCATGAAATATGTGGAACCGTAATAATTCTTTTAATAGAATTTGACATATGCTCTTAGTGAGCTAGAATATTTCACTTGATCACATAATAGGAGGATCTATAAATCAAGGATTGTAGAGGTAGTCTTGAAAGGTTGATAACTTTCACCTTATTAAACTATAAACGATTAGTTTATGGGGAGACTATATACAGTGGATAGCAGGTAATAAACTCAAGCACTTGGTGTCTCATCCTAATATACATAGGATATTAGAGTTCAATTGATTCTCTGTAGTAGGATGTTGAATCAACTTCAGAATTGGATTTTGAGAGAGTCAGTACTCTTATGAGTCCTAATGGTCCTCACTTTATAATTAATCAAGAGTGGCCTAGGATAGATTTCTATGTCTTACCTTTCTCTCCCTACAGTTCAGAGAGAAAACCCTAGCCTTCACCTTTGAGATTTCCATCATCTCTCCATCGTCTTCAACATAAAGAAGAGTCATTAAGCAGAAGATCAAAGTGTTTACGAGATTCATTACAACTTTGGAGTAATCTACATCAACTAGAAACGATCTAGAAACATTTAGATAAAAGGTATGTGGTTTTATTCGCTAGATGTATGTTTTCATGTTATCAATATTGTTTCTAAATACCTAGTTTTCTATTACGACATATTTAGAGAGCCTAGGACAGATTTGCATGCACCCTATTTAAGCATGTTGACTCATGAGCTTATCTTACCTGCCAAGTAGCTACAATGATCAAGCACATGTCATGTGTCATCTTCATGCAATAAGAGAGACACTAAACACTTCCCTTTGATTGACACCTAGCTAGGCCATGTGATGAGTCACCTATATGTTCTCTTGCTTTGGTTTCCTATAAATAAGGTGTTCCCCTACCAAGAAAGGAAAGTAGAGAAGCATGAAAAAGCTCCTATAGTAGTGCTATTCCAAAGGTTGGATCTTTGAGTCGTTGTAACAAATCTAGTGGACAATTTCAGTTTAAAAGGTGAGTGATCTTATAGTGTATGATTTTACATGGTTTATTATTATTTTTTAAAATATCATGTTTAATTTATTTATTATTATTATTTTAAATATCATGAGATATGATTTAAAAATGTGTTGGTCAAATGCTATGTTTATAATAATATGTGCTCCTAGTATATTCGATATATATGTATATAAATAATTAATATAGTTTGGTGATAATGAAGTGATGAGTACAACTTAGGGAAGCTTTGTCTAAAGAGGTTGGGTTTTAAGCGGAACCATTATGACCTTTCCAATCTTTCTTGGGAACCTACCTAGTATGTAATATTTATTGAAAATCATTGGTATTGTCATTATGGTACATTACTTTATTACTATGGATGTGATTGCAATATACCCTAGACCTATATCATGCTGTAGAAATGAAGGGGCATTGGAGTAGTTTGTATGGCATGTAGGGAAATGTAAGGGCACTATGTCTATAAGGCACCATGATATGTGAGACATATGTCATATGTGGATGTATATGTGATATATGTCGACGAAGAAAGGGGCACTATAACAATTATATTGCATGATATTGGGATGTGCCGAGAGTTGGAGTAACATTGTAGTCATGGATCATGCATGTGTTTGATTGATTATCAAGTTATCTGATGTTGTATGCCTATTTGATTATTATACCATATATTATTTACATTGAGTGTTACATGTATGATGAAACTCCTTTTTATATTTTGGACTGACCATCCTAAAACCTACGTTATATAATCATTCATTGAGTTATACTCACTTTGTAGTTCCTTAAATTTTTTAGATAAGGACCTAATATAACCCGATACTAAGCAAGTTCTTAGGACAATTAACAAGACAAATAGCCCTTGTTACCCTTTCCTTTTTAGTGCTTTTTGGATATACTACTAACATGTAACTATTTCTTTAGGTATGTACAAATTTTGGTCCCTTAAGGATATCTCAAAAGGGTAATGAATATATAGTTCCTTTAATTTGCTTCTTTGTGCTGCTTTGACATAGTCTTTAGATTAGAAGGGAGACACTATCCTACATGGGTGACGCCTACAAGGACGGGTTGTCACATGAATGTTAAAGATGCTGTCATAGTGAACCTAATTACATAAAAATATTTCATATATAAAACTAAGATTCAACTATTTAGATTTTTTTTTATATGTTCCTTAAAAAAAATGAGACTCCAAAATAAATAAATCAATAAAATGAAAATTTTAAAATAAAAAAGGGTTGACTATTGAGTATGGAGTGAGGATGGGTTCATCGTTTCCAACTTCTTGCAATGATAATAAAAAAAAAATTGATGGAATTAAAACATTTGTTATTTTTCTTCATTTATTTTTTTAACTTGATTATTTTTCTCCAAAATTTTACAATTAAAATAGAAATTTAAAGAAATAGCATGCTAAAATGTGCATGTTCTATGTTTCCTTAAATAAATGTTAAAAGTATTTGTTATTTGTTTTAATAAACAAAATAAGCAGATACTTTTAGTGAAAGTTTAACTATTTTTTCTTCCATCTATCTATGAAAATAACATTATTTTTTTGGTATTATATAAATTTTTTAATCCAATTATAATGATTAAAATTCAACCATTTTAAGTTTAAATTTTAAATATTCTATCATTCAAATCTAAAGATTATTAAATAAAAGGACCACACATGTTCTTAAAGCAAGATATATATGTTAGATATATATATCTTTTGGGGTTTTCTCCACGCGGCCTGAAAGCTGCTTTTTCACTTTGACATTAGACAAGTAATTAAGTTCGAAATTTTATTTTAACTCAATAATAATACGATTTTCCATGTTTTATCCCATTCTTCATATTTAGGTTTTTTTTGGTTTTTGTTTTTTTTTCTTTGTATTATTTATTTATGTATACTTTATATCTTATTATTGATTCTACCATATAAAACTCAAATTTAAATATTTAGATTATGTTGGGTTCTCAAAAATTTAGGAAAAAAAAAAGAAAAAAAAAGAGGAAAAACAATTTAAAATTAATAAATTATTTTTATATATTATTTAAAATTTATTTCATTTATTTTAAATAATTTGAAAATATATAATTTTTTTTATAATCTTAATTATATTTGATTTTTATTAATATTTATTTTTAGAATAATTTAATATAAAAAATTATTATTTTTAGTTTTATTTTATTTTATTTTCCTTTCTTCATACTGTTAAGCAACCAAACGTATTGGATATACCAGGGGGTTTGTAACCAAAATTCCTTTTTATTTATTCAATTTTTTGAATTTAACGATTACGAAAAAAAGCATTAGAAAAAGGTTTTCCAAGACGGAGAACATTTTCTCATAGTTTAGACGTCTGTAGTCGCCACCTCAGCACCACTCCACCGACCTCGCCTTCTCCCTGATGCGCCTCTTTCTCGATCCAAAACCCATTCTCTTCAATTTTATCATCTCCTCTCGACTCCTTCCCACTCGCTCCGATCCACTCAACTTGCTCAACTCGCTTCGCTTACCTTCCAGCCATTACTCCACCAATTCCACTTCCAAATCGCCGTCACCCCCTCCCATGGCGGCGATTCCGAAGCCCTCCATTACCACTGTCGACAACGAGGAGGGAATCGCTCGTCGATTCTGGATCAAGTTCCGGAAAGAATCGATTTTCGCTATGTACACTCCGTTCGTGGTCTGTTTGGCTTCCGGGAATCTCAAGCTCGACTCTTTCCGGCATTTTATTGCTCAGGATGTTCACTTTCTCAGGGCCTTCGCTCAGGCGTGAGTTATTTATTTATTTATATTTCATATTTAATTTTTCTTTAATTTTAATTTCTTAGGGTTTCATTGATTTCCGAGAATGTGGGAAAGAAGTGAAAGGAAAACATGAATCTTATGCTTTTGTTATATGAAGGAAAATAACACGGATTCAATTTTTTTATTTTTTATTTTATTTTTTATTTTTTAAGATTTCCTCTGAGAAACAGAGGAGGTTGAAATTATTTAATTGTGGGTGTTTGAATTTTATTTTGTATTTTTGTTCCTTCATTTGCAGAGAAAAATGTGGGAAATAATGTGAAAGAAAAGTTTGAATCATAGGATTCAAGATTTTATTTCGCTTTAGTTTTTCTGATAACTGGAGGAAGGCTAGGATATTGAATTGGGGGAGTTTAATTTGTTTTTTGGGATTTTAGATACGAGTTGGCGGAGGAGTGTGCAGATGATGATGATGCAAAGTTAGGGATCTGCCAGCTAAGGAAGAGTGTATTGGAGGAACTGAAAATGCATGATTCATTTGTTAAGGTAGGATAAAATGATCTCTCTTTTCTGTGTTCTGTTTTATTCATTCTCATATTGAATCTCTGTCTATTTGGTAAATCTTGTTTGCCTACGTTTTCTTAATGGTCTTTGTTTTGAGTTGTATGTTATTTATGGAATGAAATGTGGTTATCTCTTGCATGATTTATTGCACTTTTGGTGATGTCAACATGAAATTACGTTGAGAACTTGGCAAACATGGAAAATAAGTGAGTAGTTGCTTAGAAGCATGGATGGGTGGAGTTGCATGCTTCTTAAAGGTTCACGAGATTGGAGTGCCTGGGAATGAACCAATGTATACTGATATTCATTGGTTATATGTCCTGAATAATTTTTAAACAATTGTTATAACATGTTTAGTTTTGAAGATTGGAGTTGGAACCTGTTCAGGGGAGCTTCTAAAATAATTAAATCATGTTCTGAGCGCCAAGATGACTTCTAAGGGTGTTTGGATGGAACCAAAATTCTAGAAGTTGAACATGCTTCCTTTCTAGGCATGTTTAGAAGAAGCAAGGATTGCATGCTTATGTTGAAAGATGCATAACAGACATTTTAACAAAACCTGTTATCTCCTTTCTGTTAGGTCTACTTTTTTCCACAAGATCTCAATCAGCTCTTGTCTTGCTCAAAGAACCCTCCCTTGCTTCTCAACTCACTCACCCACTTCACTTGTTTTTTCAACCACCAGACCACTTTATTCTCTCCATGACACCTTCGATTAGCTCTCTATAACCTCACCCACTTCTTGTTGTCACCCATTTCACTTTGAAATCTCCTTGTTAGCAGCTAATAATTGGAGCTTGAGCGGCATTTATGGTGCTAGAAGTAAAGACTAACCTGTATCAGCTCATGCATTGCTTATTCCTAAATAGTGAAGAAGAAACCCATAGTTCTCTACTTCATAACATGTTGTTCCCTAGTTCACCTTATATTCCTTGTTGTTTTAACTAGATTGTGAGTTTTTGAGTGTTACATACGATGGCATATATAAGATAATATACTTAGTTTTCTTTTCTTCTTCTTGCCTTTTCACAACAATCAAATGGTTTACTTTTAGCTACTTTTATGTATTTCATAGTAAATCATATTGTAACTTTGTTGAATTTTGAGAATCTAAAATAGGGTGTTTGAATTTGTTGCTTGATTCTTACCATATTAATGTAATTTATGGATAATTATATTGTAACATTTTATTTTTAAACATCTAGAATCTAAAATAGGGTACTGAAAATTGTTGTTTTGCTCTTTATACAATCTCTCTCTCTCTCTCTCTCTCTCACACACACACACACACACATGCACACATATGTATGTGTATGTATATGTTTGATGGGTAACACATATGTATTTGTTGTTTTTCTCTTTCACATGGTGTGGTGTCCAAAGAAATTGGTTTTCCTCAAGATTGGATTAGTTTCTAGTGTTGGAGTGGGATGACCACTTTTTGGGCTTCATTTAGTGCTTCCTTCCAAAGCTTACATCTGATCATTCCCCCATTATTTTGGATGGGGATCAGATGAGGAGCGACAAATCTCCTTTCAGATTTGAAAATATGTGGCTCAAGGTCAATGCTTTCAATGATCTTGTGTCGAGTTGGTGGATGGGATATAGTATAAGGGGCACATATAACTATGTTCTGGTAATGAAAATTAAGGCCCTCAAACAAGATCCCAACAAATGGAATAAAGAGGTGTTATATAAACTTTTAGCAAAATTCTTAGCCAAACAAGCTAAAAAAAGTGGTGGATAAGGTGGTTTCAATCTTTCAATATGCTTTTGTAGAGGGTAAACAAATTTTGGATCCTATCATTATTGCAAGTGAAACTATTGATTCAAGGATAAAGAAAGGTTCCAATAGTGGGACCATCGGTAAGTTGGATATAAAAAAGGTGTAAGATCATGTTAATTGTGACTTCTTGGTAGCAACCATGGAAAAGATGGGTTTTGACCAAAAGTGGGCCAATTAGATTAGATGATGAACTTTAACCTATGTTTTCAGAACCAAACCAATCATTGAATTGAAAAAGTTATTGGTTTAATATTCAACGATTGAATCGATGGTTAAACTGCGATAAAACTAGTGATGTCATAAATATATAATTTATATTATGTAAAATTAAAAATTAGTACAAGAAATTAAAAATATATATGATTAAAAAGTTTATTAATATTTCATTTTTTATATTTGATATGTCAAATTAAATGATAAAGATAAATTTAAATGTATAAATATTTTAAATTTTATTAAATAAAACATGTATAATATTTAAGTATGAAGATATATTTAAGATGAAGAGAAAATTATAATATTTACTTTTATCAATATATTTATGTATTTTTTTATTTTAAAATTAAAATTTTAAAAATTATTATATTAATTAATTGTATTGTTTTCATACTTATCATTATGTAATTGTTATAAAAATAAATGTAAATGTAAATATTTATATTTGTTTAATAGTTTTATACAATATTTTGAAAACCGGACAGGACTAGCTGGTCCAACTGGTTGGACAGTTGATTGAGCACTTTTTCATTCGATTTTAGCTTGCTGTTACATCAAACTGGGATCTAATTGTTTGAATTGGAAGTCCAATTGCCAATCAGATCAAACAACGCAGTTAGGTGAGAACCGATGGGTCTTAAAATTGTTGTTGAAATGGGCTTGTACGATCTTTAGGCTCTGATGGTAAGCATTTTAGACGTGCATCCAACTCACCAATAATTTAAGGCAATTAATATTCCTTTAAATTGTTGATGTGGGATCACTACCACTAGGCCCAAAGACCAACTTGCAAGATGGGGAATTGAACTTGGGCTGCAATTATTGTGAGAAAAGGGAGAACTACCACTAGGCCACCTATGGTGTTTGTGAAAATTAATGTACATGGTATATAATCTAATATTCGAGTGTTGTTTTTGTTTATATGTTTATTGTCATTAATTTAAACTCTTAAATAAACCTAAATATTTAAGAGTATATTTATTTTATAATGTTAAATATGAAAAGAATATAAATTAAATAATGTAATAATTTTTAAAATTATAAAATAATTAGATATATAATTTTTGACATTTAAATAAAATTAAATATTATAATTTTCCTTTCCTCTTATATGTTTTATTAAATAAAATTAAAAATATTAATATATTTATATTTAAATTTATCATCATTTAATTTGATAATATCAAATATTAAAGATGAAATATTATTAAAATTTTAAATTATACATATTCTTAATTTTTATAATTACTTTTACTTTTATGTAATATAAAAATTACATATTTATGGTATCACTGATTTAGCCGTGGTTTAATCATTGATTCGACCAATGAACTGTGAACCGAAAACTTTTCTGGTTCAATGACCAGTCCGGTTTTGAAAACATTGGTTTTATATGATAAAAATTTGAAAAAAGCATTAATATTGCTATATATTTCAGTTTATTGCAATATTAACTAAAAATATTGCATAGCTCAGTGGTCCAATACTTATTTTTACAATTGGAGATCCACAACTCAAGTCCCTTAGCATGCAAAGTTTCTTTTCCTTATCTAATAACCATTCTCACATTAGAAGAATAAGAACTATATGTGCTATACAAATTCCTTGCTACATCCATTGGCTTGTAAGCTAGTTGCTGGGTTGGGTAGTGAGTAATGTTGTGCCAAGTGGACATGGGAGCTTGATGTCATTTTGCTTAAACAATAGTTGATTGATTCCAAGGGAACTATGTGAATCGTTAGGTTCGATGGCCCAGTTGCTAGTTCAAACGATTCAACACTGATTCAACTCATAAACGGTTCAACGCTGATCCAACTCATAAACGGTTTACTTCAACCATCCGGATCAGAGAGGCTACTAGTCAATGTTTGACTGATTGGACTAGTCAGTCTAGACCGGTTTTTAAAACCTTGATTTCAACAACAAAATTTCCTACTTTGGTTAATAGGACTCTTGTTGGTTTAAGAGTTTCAAGGGGCTGAGGTAGGGAGATCCCCTTTTTCCTTATTTATCTTGGCCATGGAGGGGCTTAGGCAAATGTTGATGAGGGGTTAAATAAGTGGGCTTCTTTTTGGGTTTCAAGGTGGCAAAAGAGGAGGAGAAGGGTTGGAATTGACCCATCTTCTATTTGTTGATGATACTTTAATCTTTTGTAACGCTAACCTTAACTGGTAGGAATTTCTGAGTTGGACACTTATGTGGTTGAGGCCATTTTAGGTTTGAAAATTAGCTTTAGAGAAAACTGAACTAATTTCAATTGGGAAGTTGTTAATTTCTTTTTTTGATAAGTAAATAGAATTAGTATTTAAAAGAGTTACAAAAAGGGGTGCACCGAAGTATGCACAATTTATATAATGATCACCAAGAAGCACTAAAAAAAGGAAAGGGAAAACAAAAAACCACTCTCTTTCAAATTGAACTCAACCAATCAATAAAATCAATTATGGACATTGAAGTTTTGCCTATAAACAGTTTGGTCCAAGTTAACAAGTTGCACATAAACAAGGTTTTCAGTCTTTGAACAGAGAGCTTCATCTTCTCAAAAGATCTTTTATTTCCCTCTTTCTTTATTTTCCATAAGAGGCATAAAGGTTCTACTCTCCAAACTTTTTTCCACTTTCTTCCAACAAAAGACCCATGCCAACCCAACAAAGTCTCTCTCTTATGGTGCAATGCATCACCCAATAAACCTTAAAAAAGAGAGAACAAAAGCTTCCACAACACCTTTGCCTTGCCACAATGCAAAAAGATGTGGTCTATTGACTACTCACGAGTTTGACATAGAAAACATGTATTAGCCAAAAACCAACCTCTCCTTTGTAGCTGGTTGAGAGTCAAAGCTTTCCCCAAGTTGCCTCCCAAGCACAAAAGCACACCTTAAGTGGAACCCATGTGTTCCACACAACACCTGTTGGGAATGACACTAATCTTCCTACCTTAAGGCTAGTTTAAAGGGATTTAATAGAGTAGGTAGCACTCTTTGTCCCTAATCGACACACCTTATCCTCCCCTCCCTCAACTATCACCTTATCTTGTAGTCTTGCCAAAAAACACTCTATAATATCAATATCCCAATAGTTGAAATGCCTCAAAAAACTAGGAATCCAAACACCCCTTTCATTAGAATGCAGTCATAAGTCTGCCTCCCAAGCCTCTTTGGAGCTAGCTAAGGTAAATAAGGAGGGAAAAGAAACACTTAAAGGCTCATCACCACACCATTTATCTTTTCAGAATTTAACCCTTCTCCCATTGTCCACCTAGAAGGACATTCGATAGTTAACAAACTCCCACCATAGTTGTTAACTTGTAAAATGTATTGTGTATTGTTTTTCTATTTTATTTTTTATTTTTTTATATAGAGAAAAATAAATAGAAAAATATGTATGTGTGAATATTTGGTGAAAGTATGAAGTATAGAGTATTATATATCCAATTTTATGGAGGATAGTAGGATCTAAAGAGTTAATTTATATCATATTATATGAAAACATTGAATGTTAATGTTTCAAATTAACAAAATATAACTTTAATATATAGATTCATCACATAATCCACAAATAATCTTCAATTTTTAGCTATGATCTTTGGTTCCAAATTCTAACTAGGTATATATATATATATATAGGAGCTAAAGAGTTAATTTATATCATATTATATGAAAACATTGAATGTTAATGTTTCAAATTAACAAAATATAACTTTAATATATAGATTTGTCACATAATCCACAAAAATAATCTTCTTCAATTTTTATCTATGATTTTTAGTTCCAAATTCTAACTAGGTTTATATACATATATATATATGTGTGTGTGTGTGTGTGTGTGTGTCTTTATGTGTTATCTTCAAAGTTCCAACTTTTTAAGTTTGTCATCATTCCTTTTCCACCTAAAAAGAATATATATACATATATACATGTATATATATTCTTTAATATATAGATTCATCACATAATCCACAAATAATCTTCTTCTATTTTTAGCCATGATCTTTAGTTCCAAATTCTAACTAGGTATAAATATATGTAGGAGCTAAAGAGTTAATTTATATCATATTATATGAAAACATTGAATGTTAATGTTTCAAATTAACAAAATATAACTTTAATATATAGATTCATCGCAGAAAGTAGGGGGGGAGGGTTGGGTGTGAATGGGTGATTAAAAGTTTTTAGTAAATATATATATTTTTTTCTTTTACCCTTTGAAATAGTAGGGATATCCTAGATATCCAAAAGTGTTAATACTTTTATTCTTATAAAAATCTGTTTTTTATATCTAATTGAAACACTGTGATTAGTTAGGGATAAAATAATATAATTATTAATATCCAAAAGACAACCTAAGAGATGTTAGGGATAACAATCATAACCACCAAGATAACCACCCTAACAATCTCAATAATAAACTAACCAATCAATCAAGAAAATATCATCTATCAAGACAATATCATTAATCAGAATGTAGGTAGGAAGATAAAGATATGCAATGAGACACAAGGTTTTTACATGGAAAACCTCCACACTAACTATGGAGATAAAAAAACACGAGGTCTAATACCACTAATCTAAATCCACTATTCGAAATCAAGTTATACAAATTTACTTGACCGCTTTTCCCTAAGCTTACTCTCCAATACCTATAACTTGATTCATGTACGGGAAGCAACAACCTCTTGTTACTTCTTAGTAGAGCCTTCGGCCACTTCGAAGGGACGATGGTCTTCAATCATGGTTCAAAGTTGCTGTATTGGTCACTGACTCGGAGGATCCTAAAACACATCGATCTCGGTTTGGTATAAGACAATCTGCAAAATGAGATAGTTAGAAAGTTGAAAAAATTATAAAAATATTGTATAAATTATAAAAAAAATAAGTATAATTAAATAAGGTAAAAAATTAATAAAATAAAAAGGATTTAAACATAAATATAATTTTTATACCATAGAAAAATAATTATTGATTTCCTAATATAATTTAAAATATTATAATACAAAAAAATACATGATATAATAAATTAAAAATGATTCAAATGTAAATATAATCTGTTTATCATATAAATACATGTCATATAAAGTCGATCAACATATAAATGCATCTTACCTAATCCATGTTATTATTTATAAAATTTGATGTTGCATATAAATTATAAAATTACAAGTTTTTTTTTTAATTTTTTTTAATTTTTAATTTTATAATGTATAAACTGTAAATTACAAAATATTAATTTACCAAATATTAAATCTGATGGTACATATAAATTACCAAATGTAACTTTACCAATTATTAAATTTGATGTTGCATTATAAATTATAAAATTACAAGTTTACCAAATATGGTTCTCCTTGTCCCAACAACCACCCGTAAATCCCCAAATCCCAATCACAATCAAGGGTTGTCAGAGCTGGAGAAGGAATCTTATGTTCATTCCACTCAAATCAACATCAGCGATGATGAGTCACCATCCACTGGCATCGAAGCTTCCATTGTTCATCAAAATGTAGTGAGGTAAGGGAGCCCTCATCCCTCTTATCTTAGGGAGCGCTCATCCCTCTTATCTCTCATCTTAATAGATTTTGAAGGAGGTCACCGTTGGGTTAAACTGGAATAGTTCTTCTTCTTCTTTAATCTTCATAGTGGACGAGATTGATGGTTTGAAATTGGGATTTGAGAATCCCATAATCGGACTCGTCGAACCTGGGATCAGACTCATCGCAACTAGTGTCGAGGTGGATACGACTTGGCCAAGTCGTACTAGACTCGGCTAATATTTTGAATCCTGTATTCAACCAAAGATTCAAAGAATTAATCTTTGAATGAGAGATTGAGAATGGTGTGGCACTTCAAACTTCTCTCAAAGAGATCATTTCTTAAGGAATGAAAGGTCTCTCAACATTCTATCTCCAATATCCAAGGTCTCTCATGACCGCTTGAGCCAACTCATGGACCACTTGAGTGGTCTTGTTCAATTTAAAAATCCAATTTTAAATCATTTTAAGTTCAAAATAAAACCGATTGTCTTGATACCTCAACAAAGCCTAATTTCCCACAAGCCAAACCTCTTTAGATGTACCTATGATTTCCCGGTTGAACGAACAACAATCTTTGATCGTCGATGGAGAGCAAGTTACTATCTAAAAAGACTTTTAGGCCAATCATAAAGAGGAATAAAATTGTCAACATATAAACAAACTCAATGTCCTAATAGAGGATAAAATGAGTTGGAAGGTCTTTAAAGGAGGCCTTTTCTCTATTAATTTGTTTTATTCCTACCTAGTTTGGACTAATAGGGAGTCTTTTCCTAAAAGAATTGCATGCAATTCTTGGGCTCCTACGAAGGTGAGTTTTTTACAAGAGAACATTCATTGTGATATGTGTCATAATTGGAAAAGGATAAAATGTTAAGTTTAAATCTTTAATTAAACTAAAATATTTATTTGAATTTTGAAGGGATGAGAAACCTATCCAATTATGCATTTTTCTTTATGAGAACCTATCCCATTATTCATAGTTCTCTATAAATAGGGGAATATTTCTTTAAGGAAAAAAAAAGAGGAGAAAGAAGGAAGAACAAAGGAAATAGAAACTTTGCAATACTCTTTAAGCAACTTTCAACAATCTTTAGTTTTCAAGTGTCATCTCAAGTTTGAAGAAGATTCTTAAGGCAAAAGAGTCAAGGTCAGGTCTAGTCTACCCTTCACTAAACTAATCAAGAGTGCTTGATCCTCTTTGAATCATTATAAACATGGGAGACAAAATCAGAGGAATTATATTGTAAAAGAATACAACAGAGGATTGTACATGCAATTTTCTTGACATTAATGCATTAAATTTGTTCACTTTATTTCTTGTCTATCTATTTCACTAGACAGGGCAAAAGTTAATGGAGAAGAGGCAACATCTCTATTAGACTTCATATGCTGCCCATTGTCTAGATCTAATGCTTGAAAAGATTGGAGAGCTCTCTCAACCCAAAAATGCTTTAAAAGCAAGAAAGGTAAGTAATTTCATATATGAACATGGATGGGTGTTGGGATTGATGAGATCATTCATGAAGAGGCAGCTTATTCGCGCTGCTACTACTAGATTTGCTACTGCATTTCTAACTCTACAAAGCATTTATCAATTAACGCAGCTCTTGGAATCTATGTTTACTTCTAAGCAATGGGCAAGGAGTGCATGGGCCGATAAGTTTGAAGGAAAGGATGCAGAAAATAATTTTGAAGGACACAACTCTCTGGGCTAGTCTAGCTTATGCTCTTAAAACCACAAAACCCTTAGTTGCAGTATTGTGAATAGTAGATTCTGAAAAAGTGCCAGCAAATGGGGTTTCTTTATGGTGCCATGGATTTAACAATAGATGAGAAGTGGGAATATCAGTTGCATCAACATTTGCATGTTGTTGCATATTTCTTAAGTCCCCATTTTCAATATGATGATAATTTTTCCAACCATCCAGAGATTAAGCTAGGCTTGTACACTTGTATGGACAAATTCATTGTTGATCAAGTTGAAAGAAATAAAGCTAATATTCATATAGATGCTTTTCGAAAGAAGGAAGGACACTTTGGTTTTCAGCAAGCAAAAGCAACTTGCAAAACAAGTATTCCTGGTAAGTTAGAACTTAATTATGAAGTTGTCCTCATCAAAGTCTGAAGGCGAGAGTATGTTTTAGTCTTCTAGATTTTGAAGTTCAAAGTTTAAATTATGTTTTTATTTTGATCTAGCTGATTGGTGGATTCAATTTGGTGATGGCACTTCGGAACAACAAAAATTTGCGGTGAGGATTTTAGGCCTTACTTGTTTTGCATCTGGATGTGAGCATAATTGGAGTTCATTCAATTAGGTATTCATAATAATAAAAACTATGATGCTAAAATGCTAATGAATTTTTAATTATCTTAGACGATTAGACTTTATTTTAATTATTTAACCTTTAATAGGTGCATACAAAGAAAAGAAATCACTTGACAACAAAAAAGCTTAACTCATTGGTATACGTTATGTACAATAAATGATTGAAAGTTTGACATTTGAAGCTAAAGGCACTTAAAGATGATGATCTGTTGCTTATTGAGTGTGCCATCAGATGATGAGTGGCTTGTTGAGAAAGAAGATGAAAATCAAGAAGGTCGAAATATATTAAGGATTGATGATGATCTTGATGTTGATCTTTTTAGGGAGAACAAGGAAGTGGAGGTGCACAGGGCCAAGATACGAAGGAAACAAGGAAACAAGGGAAAAAGTAGTACAAAATCAAAAGCTAAGGGAGGAGGTGCGTTTCATTATCTACCCTGAGTACATGATTTATAAGTTAACATATACTTAATTCTCAATCCAATAAGTCATATAATTTGATACTAACATATAATTTTGGAAGAATGGAATTAGGGAAGTTGTGATTTTGTAGAGAGAATTAGGTAATCCTGTGATCAAAGGGATTCGTTATAATTGTGTGAGGAAAGTTCCTAATTTAGGTAATAGGATTTTTTATACATATATATGTGAGTCTCTGTACAAAAAATAATTGAGAAAAAGAATTTTTACTTTTTATTCTTTCATCTCCCTTCTACATGGTATTAGAGCTTAGTGGCATGGACTTAGTATTTTCCTAAGCTCGTGTGGCACTTAGACAAGCCAAAACCCTTTATCTTGCTAAGTCAGCCTTACTCTCGATGCTTAGCTTGTTAGGCTAAGACGCACCCGACTTAGAAGCTTTAGAGGGTGTAGTAGGCAACACTTAAAGAATGAAAGCTTTATTGCTTTCAAAGGAAGTTATACAATGCTTGGAAGCTCACTTGCTTGGTTAGGAAGTGATTTTGGGTGGTGCCTTGGCCAAATGAGGCATTTACCTATTTATAGGCACCTTAGGAAGTCTCTAGAACCTTGGAAGGTTCCTTACAAATCAAGAATAATCTAGAAGTTCCTACATTAGTCTATGTACAGGATGCCTTGGAAGACTCTAGAATACCCCACACTATTCCAATGCTCTCCTAGCCAAGTGTAGAAATGTGTGGACATCTCTAGCCCTCTCTAGAAGTTTCCATACTCTTCCACTTTGTAGCTAATTGTAGATGTTTCTAGGGGTCTCTAGAAGCTTCCTACCTCCTATATAAGCCTATGGGGAGGGCCATTTGAAGCATCTTGTGACATTAGGCTCGTAAATCTTGGAAGCGAAACAATTTTTTTTTCAGCCTTTATTGTTGAGTTGAAGACTAGTCGACCTTCATTGTGGACCTTAAAGTTCCCTCTTGTTTGAGTTGGATTGTTGCAACAAACCCAAATGGCGAACGCAGCAAAGCAACTAGAGTCATCACATCGTCATACCACAATTATAAGAGAATTGCGTTGTCACCTTCATCCCCACCCGTTGCCACTGAGATCGTGTCTCCATCGTGTTCGGGCCATCTTTGGCACAACTTGCACAACCTATAAAGGTCACCAAAAGGACACCTTGCTGTTGCGCCATCACTGCCATCCTTGTGCCTCATCATTGTCGTCGTCTTAGTATCGTCATCCTCCACTATGTGTCTTTGCTTCGCACTACTAGAGACTTTCCACCTTTTTTGATTGTGTTGGAGTTCTTGCTATCACCTCTCGCCATTGCCATTGCCGTTGGCTTAGGATCTCACCGTCATTGTCTAGTAAATAGTCAAAGGTAAATACACAACCCTACACTATTGTAGGGCTATGACTAATTTGGCTATTTAAAGCCAAAAGAAAAATGGAAGGAAAAATGTTATATAAGGCACTACCACTTTCATTGCTTAATATAAAGGAGTGATTACTAGTCACAAAACAGGAGAATTGCAGAATATTCAAACAGCATAGAGGCTTAATGGGAAGAATTATTTCAAATGGTTGCAACTTGTTTGTACTTCTTTGAAGGGAAAAAGGAAATTATGTTATCTATTGGGAATGGGACCAAGGAGAGGAGACCCTCGGTTTGATGCCTGGGATGAGCAAGACTCAACAATTATAACATGGTTGTTGAACTTATTGACACTTGAAATTAGTGATACTTGTATGTTCTTGACAACTGCTAAAGACATCTAGGATGAAATTCACCAGACATACTCGAAAACACTAGATGCAACACAAGTGTACAAAATTAAAGTCAAGACCGAAGTAGGGAAACAGGGAAACAAGACAATCATAAAGTATGCCAATATGTTGAATAACCTATGGCAAGAACTTGATCACTATCAATGCATTAAGACAAAATGTCCTGAAAATGCAACAATTCTAAAGAATTATATCGAAGAAGATCGAGTCTATAATTTCTTAGTTGGTCTCAATGCTGAGTTTGACTAAGTTAGAGTTCAAATTCGAAGCAAAGAGCTTCCGCTTTGAATGAGACTATCTCTATTATCTGAGTAGAAGAAAGCAAGAGAAGTTTCATGCTTGAACCTTAGAATATGGAGGGCTGGGTTATGGTTGCTAACAAAGGGAGTGATTAGGAGGTTGACACTGCTGATAACAAAAGGACTGATTGATCAAGAGCTTTAAACTGTGATAATCGGGATAACTTATGGTGCATTTACTGCTAGAAAGCCTAGAAATACATGGGAGAAATGCTGGAAACTTCATGGTAAGCCAACCACATCTAACAAAGAGTGGGGTTACAATGGAGGGCAACAAAGGGATAATGCGTAAGTAAACTTGTCTTTTGTTCAACCAGTTGAAAAAAAAAAAATCCTTGGACCAAGGTGGATTCAATCAGGAGAAGATTGAGAAATTGAGAGTTTTATTGGGAACTCTTGAGAAGTCTTCAAGTAAGAAATCTTTAGGTACTTGCTTACTGTCACCTTCAGGTAAGTTCCTTATCAATTGGATTAAAATTCTTGGATGAAACCTTTGCTAATTCTTAGGTTTTAGATTTAGGTGTTACAGATTAAATGACTCATTCATCACACCAATTTAACAACTATAACCCTTGTCCAAATAGTAGGAAAATAACTACAACAGATGGTTCATTAATCACTGTTGTAGATGTCTAAATTAGTCCTACACATTTAGAAATGTGCTTCATGTTCCCAAGTTGTCCATTAATATTTTGTCTCTATGCAAAACCTTACATAAGATTTAGGTTGCAATGTGACTTTTTACCCTACTCACTATGTATTTTAGGACTAAGACTTGGGGAAGATGATTGGACTTGCTAAGGAATGTAACGGGTTATAGTACCTTGAGACATTAAGCGAGTCATTCGTATCTCTTCTTTTTGAGAACCATCTTGTCAATAAAGAAAAATCTGTCTTCATCATCTTAGACTTGGACATCCATCATTTAGAACTCCTAAGATTGTGTTTCGTTTTCTATTTAGGAAATTAGATAATGAGAGTTTCGATTGTGATGTATGTGAATTTGTCAAATACAAGCGTTCAACCTTCCCCACCAATAATAATAAAAGAAGTCCAGAGCCCTTTCATCTAATTCATAGTGATATTTGGGGTCCTTTTCTTGTTCTTAATATATTTGTGGTACGTTGGTTTGTGTCTTTTATCGATGATTGTACTACGGTCGTTTGTATTTTCTTACTTAAACACAAATCTGATATAAGTTTTGTTCTTCCAAACTTTCATAACATGATAAAAACCAGTCTGATGTCACTATTTAAAGGTTTCGGTTCGACAATGCCAGATTATTTCAATTAAGTCTTAACTCTATACTTTCAACATGAGGGAATAATTCATGAGTCATTATGTGTCAACACACCACAACAAAATGGAGTTATTGAGAGGAAAAATGGCCACCTTCTTGATACAACATGAGCTTTTTTATTTCAAAAATACGTACTTAAATCTTATTGGAGGGAAGCTATCCTAACCACCACACATCTCATAAATAGATTACTTTCTAAAGTCTTAGGTTTCATGAGTCCCATGTATATACTTTCATTGTTTTATGTTAATATGAGAACCACAAACCATCTCATTCCTAAGATATTTGAGTGTGTGTCCTTTGTGCACGTTCACAGTCCAAATAAGGGAAAATTGGACCTAAGAGCTATCAAATATATTTTTGTGAGATATTCCTCAACTCAAAAAGGGTATAAGTGTTACCATCCACTATCCAAAAAGTTTTTTGTCTCAACAAACGTTATTGTCACTGAGAGTGAGTCCTATTTTCTTGCTCGTCATCTTTAGGGGGAGAATTCCATCAAGGAAGACAAGGATCAAGATTCCTATCTCATTGGTTCCTTTTTCATTCACCTTCCTATAGTCTCTGGTCCAATGTATGATCTAACATCTGTACCCTACTTTTTTGAATTCAAGTCGTCTAATCCAGCATCCGTACCCCTCTTCTTTGAACCCGAGTCGTCACAACTTGAGCTTGTTCCTGAGTATCGAATGGTTGACAAAGTGTACTCAAGGAAGAAAGTTGCAGTCCCTAAACTTATACGAGTCCAAGAATCTGAATTGGCTTTTGGAAATGAGGTAATAGTTTGTCATCCTTCCTCACAAACCGAGTTAGAACTTTAGTTTGAAAAATCTATAGATCAAAATCTCCCTATTGCCATTAGGAAGGGAGTGGGGGAATGCACTAAATGCCCTTTATATCCACTTTCCTATGTTGTGTCATTTGAAAAGTTGTTTTAATATTCATATTCCTACCACTCTATTCAAGGCTTTATCTAATGAAAATTGGAGACAAGTCATGAATGTAGAAATGGAGGCCCTGGAGAAGAATAAAACTTGGGAGGTGGTAGATTTGTTGTAGGAAAAAAAAAACTAGCGGGATGTAAGTGGGTCTATACTATTAAGTATAGAATAAATGAGAGATTAGAGAAGTACAAGGCAAGATTTTTTTTTTTTTTGATCAGAAACGAAAAAGCTTATATTAATAAAAGAACAAATACAGAAGAGAACAAAGAAACAACAGAAAGAGAAAAAAACCAAGGGAAGGATGAGAGGTCCTTCCTACACAAGAACCAAGGAAAACACCCAACAATAGAAATCTAAAAACAAAAGAGAACCCAACAAACTTCAAACTCTTGAAACGCAAACCCCAATCCAATTGATTTGTAGAATGCTTAGAGGAACTCCTCTAAAAGCTTCAGTACAAGAAGCCCATAGAGACGAGTAAAACCGAATCAAATCCCAAACCACCTCTTCCGTTCTCCCTTTATCCTCAAAGATTCTATTATTCCTTTCTTGCCACACCATCCAAATCAAAGTAAGGCAAGCAATTTGCCAAAGAATCTTGCCTCTTACTGAGTTCCCCAAGCCTTTAAAAGAAATAACCAACATATCCTCAATGCTCCTTGGAGGAACCCAAATCACACCTACTAGATTGAACAACCTGTGCCAAAGTCCAATGGTGACAGGACAATGAAGAAAAAGGTGGTCAATCGACTCTCCATTTCTTTTGCAAAGAATGCACCATTGAGGACAGAGGGCTTTGTAGGGTCTTCTCAATTGCAACTTGTCATTAGTGTTTACCTTCCCATGTGTTACTAACCAAGCGAGGGCCTTAACCTTTGAAGGGACTTTTGAGCTCCATAAAAACTTAGCCGGAAGGAACATTAAAGGATTTGAATCTCTTGACAATGCATAGAAAAAAGATTTCACTGAAAACGAGCCTGACGAAGACAAAGACCACGCTCTTGAGTCTGATGAAGAAGGGGAAAGAAGCACAGAATGAAGAGAGGACATTAATCTCTGAAGGAGATCAATTTCTGAATCCGTTAGATTGCGGCGAAAGTTAAAATTCCAAGACAATGGAAAGGAATTGCCAAGGACGTTTGAGACAGTAAGGTTTCTCACAGAAATAACTCTGTAGAGATCAGCAAATTGAGCACACAAAGTTTGGTTTCCCTACCAAAGATCTTCCCAAAACCGAATTCTCTCCCCATTGCCCACCACTAGGCGAACAAAAGGGGAGAACTCTTGGAAAACTTGAGCAATAGCCTTCCAAGGACATCTGTGAGACCATCTAACCACCATGTTGGCGTCCCATCCATTAGGATGGGTCCCATATATACTCGCAATAACCTTATGCCAAAGACCGCTCCTTTCTCTAGGAAACCTCCAAAGCCATTTCCCTAAGAGGGCACTATTTCTCATAGAAGTCTTCCCAAAGCCCAAACCTCCCATCTCCCTTGGTCTACTGACAACCTCCCATCTGATAAGGTGATCTCTCTTCCCTTCCCCAGCCCCAGACTAAAGAAAATCCCTTTGCATCTTCTCAATCTTTGAAGCTATAGATACAGGGATTTTGAAGAGGGAAAGGAAGTAGCTAGGGATGTGAGACAGACAAGACTGAATTAGAGTAATCCTCCCTCCCAAAGACAAATAGGCCTTTTGTACAAGGCAAGATTGGTAGCTAAAGAATTCACTCAGACATATAGTGTGGACTATTTAGAAACATTTGCTCTAGTTGTCAAGATGAATACCGTCAAAATTTTGTTATCATTGGCAACAAATTATAACTAAGATCTTCAACAGTTCAATGTCAAAAATGCATTTCTAAACGGAGTTTTGAAAGAAGAGATTTATGTGGAAGTCCTTCATCGATTTGGCAGTGACCTAAGCACTAAAAAGGTGTGTAAATTGAAGAAAGCTCTACATAGGCTGAAATAGTCTACAAGGGTGTGGTTTGAAAGGTTTGCAAAAGTGATGAAAAACATGGGATACAAATAAAGTTAGGGAGATCATACGTTGTTCATCAAACATTCCGATTCAGGGGAAGTTACAACTCTTTTCGTATATGTAGACAACATCATCATGACGAGAAATAATGAGCTAGAGGTAAACTTTAAGACAATGCTTGACCAAAGAATTTGAGATTAAAGAGTTAGGAAGGTTGAAATACTCCCTAGGAATTGAGGTTACACATTCTAAATATGGAATTTTTATTTCTCAGCAAAAATATGTAATGAACCTTCTCAAGGAAACAGGGAAGTTGACGTGTAAATCAGCAAGCATACCAATATATCCTAATCATAAACTTGGAGAGGCTGAGGAAGATACTGTGGTAGATAGGGGAATGTATCAATGTCTGATAGGAAGACTCATTTATCTCTCTCACACAAGACTAGATATAATATATGCTGTGGGTGTGATTAGTCAATTCATGCCAATCTAAAAGAGGTTCATCTGTAAGTTGCTAGTTGAGTACTACTGTACCTAAAGGGGTCTCCAGGAAAAGACATCCTATTTAAATGACTCAGGACAAGTACTTGAAGCTTACATAGATGCAAATTATGTTGGATCTATGGTTGATAGAAGATCAAGTATTGGGTATTGCACCTTTCTTGGTGGGCATCTGGTGACATAGAGAAGTAAGAAATAGAGTTCAGTGACAAGGTCCAATGTAGAAGCAGAGTTTCGAGCAATGGCCCAAGGAGTTGGTGAACTACTATGGTTTAAGATTATTTTGGAGGATTTGAAGATTAAATGGGATGGGCCAATAAGATTTTGCTACGATAGTAAATCTGCAATTAGTATTGCACATAATCTAGTGTAGCATGATCGAATGAAACACATAAAAATTGATAGATATCTTATCAAGAAGAAAAGATAGTGGATTGATCTGGACTCTTTATGTATCTATCGACTGCCAACTTATGGACATACTCACAAAAGGTTTAAGTAGTACAAAGTTTCAAGCAAGTGTATCCAAACTGAGAATGGAAAACATCTATTCATCAACTTGAGAGGGAGTGTGGAAGAACGAAATTAGGGAAGTTGCGATTTTGTAGAGAGAATTAGGTAATTGGGTTAAGAAAGTTTCTAATTTTGGTGTTAGGATTTTTTATATATATGTATGAGTCTCTATACATAAAAGAATTGAGGAAAAGAATTTTCTACTTTTTATTCTTCCATCTCTCTTCTACAATAACTATTATTGATAGATAAAGGAAAGAGACCATTGTAGTTGGTGGATGAAGAAGAAGAATGGGTGGACTTCAACATTGATGGAGAGGATGATATGGAAATTAGATATCATGATGATTCTTTAGAGGATCCTACTTGTTCTAGTGATCGTGGTGCTGAAGAATGAAGACTATATGATTGAGCCAAAATAATGCTGAATTTTGGAAGAGAGAATGACAAACCAAATTAGAAACCATTAGTCTATCATGACAAACAATGAATTGTCTTATTATGAATTCTATAGCTTTGTTACTTCATTTTTTTTATGTGATTTTATTAGTATTTTTTTGATTATTTATTTATTGTTTAAGTCGAGGCTTATGCCTCACCTCATTTAAGTAAAACATCTTAAGGCTGCTTTTAGCATTTTAAAACACTGCACTTGCTGCCTGTGATTGTTGAGGCAATTACTATGTGCTTATTAATAGAATTATTTTGGAGTGGTTGGTAGTTCAGAATGGCCTAGGGTCATTAATGACAATAATTGAGCATTTGCCCACTTGTTTCAAGGAGAGGTGATGTTTTGGGTTGGATTTCCTTTTTCATTGTTCTTTTAACTTTTTTTTTTTTTAACTTAAATGAGAAGCTGAAATTTAATAAAGATGACAAGACTACAACAGGCTTGAAGATCAAGGCATCCTTGATGAAAAAGGAAAAAAGCAAAAACAAATAGAAACACAGCTCCTCCTATAATTTACAACAAAGATGCAAAAGCGCAGAGGCAACCACAACCCTCAAGAGAGAAAAGGTGAAAAGAGAGAATCATCTCTTTGGGGGATCCATTCCCTCTTATAATTTGAAACAGAGATGCAAAAGCACCAAAGCAACCCTAAAGAGAGAAGGTGAAAGGGGAGAAACATCTCTATGGGGTAGTTAGCATGGTCTGGCCTCCTTGCCAAGTCTTTCAGCATATCTTTAGTCTCTTTCAATGGATAGTTGTAGTGCCAACATTCCAAACAATGCTGTCTGACATGATAACAACAGAGGCCTCTTCTTATCTCCTTGGACAACCTGGGGCCTGCTTGATTCCCATCTGAAATAGGTTTTTGAAGATAAGAAGATAGCATTTTCTGAGGATATCATTAGTATTCTCTGAGGTACTACCTGTGTGCCAGTTCTGGCCCTGCTCTTTCTGGTGTCTTTTAGTATAACTATGTTTTGTCTATATAGAACATGTTTTCTCTGAAAACACTCAACTTTCATCTTTTTCAAAGAAAGTTTTGTAGCAAGACTCATTGAAACAGTTTTTGTACTGTTTTCTATTATTATGCTCTCCATGGACGGAACCAAATAATCCCCTATTCTTTTGCCTCTTAAAGGCCTTTCAATTCAGTTCCAATTTTTTACCTTTTGCAAGAGAAATGTATAAAAGATGATGCAAAGGAAGTCCCAAAAGAAGGTTAAAAAAGAAAAGAAAAAGAACCAGACTAAAGAAAGCAATAGAAAAGAAAACCCTGATGAAACAAAAATAAAGATAGAATAAGGCAAGTTCAAACTGAACCTGCTAAGAAAAGCTAGTTATAGCTTTGCTGTTTTTTGATGGGAAGATTTGGTTTTCCATTTTTTTGTAACCTCATGTTACACCTTGTGTACATGGGGTGCACCCCCAATTTTGTTGGGCGCATTTTATCAAAGTTTTTGTTTGCCTATCATATTTTTGGTTCACAAAATTAAAGTTTCGAAAAGCCATTGGATTGTTGAAAAAGTTGAAGCCACTGAGTTATACTTTTACTCCTAAAACAAGATTTTTTTACTAGAGTACCCGGTCTAATTTGTGTGTTAATTATATAAAGTTTTTTACTGTGTTCAGGACATGCAAATCTAGGTAATTTAGATGGATGATTGACCTAGCAACTATAAGAAGCTTTCGTATAGTTTTTAAATTGAATGATTATTTAGTCGATATTAAGGTTCTTATTCATGTGGTAGAGTTCATGTTTAATTTTCTTCTTGGATCATGGTGCTTCACACTGAGCCCACTAAAAACCCTACATTCTGATAAGAACTGTTTTTCTTCTAACAGTTGCTCTTCTTCTTGACCATATGTTTATTATTCAAATGCTATCTAAATCACAATAGAGCAATTCCAGTTCTGCAGAACATTCAGAGGCAAGCTGTTAGAGTTATATGATAATTAATTTCAATTCTATTTGCATATGTACTGTTGTATTCATTTTTTATGAAAAGAATTGGTTTATTTCCAACAAAAAAAATTCAGTTCTATATTCATATAAACTTTGCCTTGTCTATTCTTTAACCTATCTATAAATTATTCCATTTATTTAATGCATAGTTTATACAGGAATGGGGTTTTGACCTGTCCAAAGAGAGCTCTCTTAACTCTGCAACAGTGAAATACAGAGACTTTTTGCTGGCAACAGCTTCTGGGAAAATTGAAGGAGTAAAAGGCCCTGGTAAACTAGCGACGCCTTTCGAGAAAACAAAAGTTGCAGCTTATACTCTAGGTGCCATGACACCTTGCATGAGGCTGTATGCCTTTCTGGGTAAGGAGCTTCAGGCACTTCTACACCCTAGTGAAAGCACTCACCCTTACAAGAAGTGGATTGACAACTATTCTTCTGAAGGTTTCCAGGTTTGTACTTAGCAGTGAGCATTTTTATTTTATTTTAAAATTGTCTAACTGTAAATCTCTGCTGACGCCATTCTGAGAGAAGTATACTTTACATAAATGGTTTTCTCACTCAGGCAGCTTAACTAACTTGTTCTTTGAATTTAGGGTTCAGCTTTACAAACTGAGGACTTGCTGGATAAACTAAGTGTCTCTTTGACAGGCGAAGAGCTTGACATCATAGAAAAGCTTTATTACCAAGCTATGAAACTTGAAATAGAGTTCTTCTGTGCTCAGCTGCTTGATCAGTACACTATAGTTCCTCTAACTAAAGGGCATGACCCTGCAGCAGATCGTCTTGTGATATTTTCTGATTTTGATTTGACATGTACAGTTGTTGACTCTTCTGCCATTTTGGCAGAGATTGCAATAATAACAGCACCAAAATTTGATCAGAATCAACCTGAAAATCAAATTATTCGGATGTCCTCAGCTGACTTGAGGAACACATGGGGTGTTCTATCCAAGCAGTATACTGAAGAGTATGAGCAATGTATAGAAAACATTCTGCCATCTGAGAAAGGTACACTCATCAGCTGCACTATCTTTATGATACTCCAAAGTTTCAACTCCATGAATTAAGGATACTGAGTTGGATTGATGCTCTGCTATTTACAATTCCAACTTCATTTGGTTTTCCAGTGGAGGAATTTGACTATGAAGGCCTGTGTAAAGCACTTGAGCAGCTTTCAGATTTTGAAAAAAGGGCAAACTCTAGAGTGATTGAGTCTGGAGTACTTAAGGGTCTAAATCTTGATGACATAAAACGAGCTGGAGAACGTCTAATTCTTCAAGATGGTTGTGCAAGTTTCTTTCAGAACATTGTAAAGAATGAAAGTTTGATTGCAGATGTCCATATACTTTCATATTGTTGGTGTGGTGATCTTATCAGGTCAGCATTTTCGTCAGGTATGTTTCTTCCCTGATAGAAATGGCAGATTTAGGACCTTAATGTAGACATTTGTTGACGGTGTTGAATATATTGAGTTTGCAGCTATTATATGGAACTAGTGTGCACTATGCCCAATGAATCAATTTTTCTTAATCTAATGCTCTGTTGATTGCTTTGTACATCCGAGTTTCAATCTTGATATGAAGTTGCATGTTATTGCACCAATTTTTCTAAGTAAAAGAATTAAAGCTCTTTTGTTAAGTTGCCCTTGTTGAGTTGCCCATCTTAATATGTTTCTTTTGTCATGTCAAGGTGAAACTTTGTTTACATAATGCATTAAAGAACACAAATTTTGTAACTATCTATGAATTTGCATTACCATTGTGTCTAGTTCATGTAAAGTATGAAATCGACTTAATATTTTTTTTTTATTCCCATTGATGGTGGCTTTTGTTGTGGGTGTGGGGTGGGGATGTTGGTTAGGTTGGAGATGGTTTTTAATTGCCATGTGTGTAAAACTTGATTAAAAAATGTAACAAAGATCTAGTAGCATGGAGATATTAACAATTTCTCTATATCAATTTTAACCTAGTAGAAATAATGGAGATTAGTGTCAAATCATGGAAATTTAAATTGAAAATTTTGGAAATTATTAAATATGAACAATATACAATGGATTGAAAGTCAAAATATTATTAAAAGAATGCATATATAACAAGTGGATATTTACTTGTATAGTCTACATTGAAGATTTTCAAGCTTCAATTTTAGAAATACAAACTTTATGTTTGTGTATATTGATAAAGAGCCATATAATTAAATATGAAGTGTTAGAATATTCTTTTCTTCATATAAAACAATTTTACATACAAAAAACAAAAAAAAAAAAACAAAAAGCAATAGCTCTTAAGGCTTGGCTCGAGTGATACGGGTTTCCATGTTTGAGTCCCAATGGGGACAAAAGAAAATGGGCCAAATGCAATTGTTAGCATCGGAGAGAAAATTTTACCTATCAAAAAGAAAAGAAAAAAATAGAAAGCAACTTAGGCCTTGTTTAGGAAGTGTTTTTTTAAAATAGTTTTGCAAAACAATTTTTGAGAATAGTTTCTGAAAACTGTTCTATGATGTTTTGTAGAATAAAAGTTTATTTGAGAACCTGAAATGTTTTTAACTTGTTTTCTATGCTTGTAAATATGTTTTGAAAATAATTTTTATATGTAGTGCTTTATTTTTAATCATTCTCTATATTTGTATAATTATTTTTTAAAAAGATGAATATCTTTTAAGTAATCTACAAGAGGAAAAGGGAATGAAGCCTAAAAAAAAAATGGCTCTAAAACAAGAGACCAGTTACCAAACATACCAAGAAACGAAGCCTTAGATATCAAGGGACCTCCCTTTAGGTGGCAAGTGCCGTTGCAAAGCACTATGCCTACCTTTCTTTAAGTGATCAGCATTGAGAAGAAGTTTGAGATCTTTAAACATAGATAGAGGAACTAGATGTAGAACTAACAATTTTGACATAACTCAACAATATAACTTAAAAAAGACACAAATTTTAATGGTTTCAAATAAAATATAATCGTGTTCATGTCATAATCATGTCAATCCATTAACTTGCTTAATAAATGGGTAATGTTTGGTGTCTACTCAACTTGTCTAACCTGTTTAACTCATTTACATAATCATATCAAAATGACATGCTTATGACCCAACCCATTTTGACTCATTTAACTCATATAAACTTATTAATTTTATATATTTAAAATTATAAACAAATTTTAATTATGAATATCATATAATTAAAAAATTAACGTACTAAAGTAAAATTTTACATTTTTCTTTATCAACATTAAAAATATGTTATAATTAAAACATTAATTAAAATTATAAACAAATATAAAATTTAAATTTAAAAATTAAAAATAAATTAAAATTTTTTAAAAACAATATTTTTATTATTTTGAAGTAGTTAAATAGGCTATAATCATGTTAATGAGTTTAATGGGTTAGAACCGCGTTAATGGATTTAATAGTTTATAATCACGCTAATATGTTTAGGAGGTTAAAATCATGTTAATGGGTTATCCATGTTAATTTATACAGGATTAATCCAACACATTTATTAAATAGTTACATGGGCCATATCGGGTTATTCATGTGATAATCAAGTAGTGTTCATGTTGGATTATTTTGACACAATTATTAAATTGGTTAAATTTGGGTTAAGTAAATTTTTTATGTTTCCTAATTCGATACGACATGAATTCTACGCAACCCAACTTGTTGTCACCCCTAACTAGATGCCTTGTAAGATTTGGTTCACTACCTTACCTCTCTTTAGATTTTGCAGTAAGAGGGGTTTTAGGTGTTCTATTAGTATGATTGTGTTCTATTGGAAGGAGTGTGTAGGGCTTGCAAGAGATAGCATTGAGTGGACACCTTGTATTAAGTGCATTAAACTTGATATTGATGGTTGATTGTGGAGGGAGTATTTAATGATTTAGACTCATGGTGGTTGGAGACCTTTCCAAACATAATGGTTATGGTTTGGCCAATTGGATAGAGGTCCTTTCTCTATTGGAGGTCGAATTAACACACCCTTATTGGTTAGTAACCTTCTAGCATAGGGAACTAGATGGTTGTTCTTTCATGGGTTCCTTATGGAACAAGAGGACCTCTAGATACTTGGATTTGAAAAATTATTGACCCTTCAAGAGGTATAAGATTTTACTTTGTTTTTTAATGTCAAATTTGGTAAATCAGCTAATGCCTAGCAGATATGTTGGCTAAGCAAGGAGCCTCTTTTGTCGGGAACATTTATAAGGGATTCCCTGTCTCTCATATCCTATTATTTGTTAGTTTTTTTTTTTTTAAATGGCAGTTTAGTTGTTTTTATATAATTATTTTTAGCCCTTTTATTTTTTCTTGCTCTCTTTTTGCTTGATTTTAAAGGGTAGCTCATCCTTATAAAAAATTATCATTGCTATTGCTATTAAGAAAAATATTTTGGTTTACTATTTTGAACGAAAAGAGTGGCTAGCTAGTGATGAGATGAGAGGAATCTTATGAGGCGTAAATATGGGTGGCTTGATTTTGCTATTTTTAGGGCTGATAATTTGTTTTTGGGTACAATTTTTTAGATTAGTATTTTCTTTTTTAAAATTTTCCATCTTTTTCCCTTTTATGGAAGTAAACTTCACCAAAATGAACTAGTTCCAATACCAAATTATCATAAGAATATGAAAATGAAAACAAAGTTTCTAAATAATTTGTTCACTCTAAATCATAGTTACAAGGCAAAATATAAACAAGTTGTATAGAAAAATAAAATAGAAAACTAAATTAGGCTTGATTATAAAAATATACAATTTTTAGAATTACTCTAAAATCTAAGACTTGCCTAAAGTACATGATACAATCAAATCAGAGAAAATAAAGGAGAAATATAATCAAATCTGCAAAGTCAACCGCATATTCTAGCACTCCCCCAGCTTGCCAACAATATAATCAAACATGATACTTGGAATTCCTTTTGTGAAAATATTTGATAACTATTGTTTGGTGGTTACAAAAGGTGTAGAAATCATTCCACTTTTAGTGTTCTCTTTCATGAATTGTCTATTCAGGGATTGTGTGCAATGCTTAGAAAATATCTAAGAACTATTGTTTGGATGCTTTATTATCACTATAAATCTTCACTCGATCTTGAGGTTCCATATTCGATTCTTTAAGTAGGATCTTAATCCTCATTACTTCCCATACCCCTTGTGCTAACACTTGAAACTCAGCTTCAACGCTTGATCTAGCTACAATAGGCTGTTTTTTTTTACTCCATATCACAATATTTCCTCTCATAAAAGTGCAATAACCTATTGTTGATCTTCGATCTTTTTTGGAACTTGCCCAATCTACACTTGTGCATGCTTAAACCAACAATTGGTCATTTTCTTGAACAACAATCCTTTTCTAGGTGTACTTGAACAACATCCATGTCACGTTCCCTTGGTAAAGGCATAAACTAGCTCACCACACCTATCGAACATATTGTATCGGGTTTGGTATGCCATAGATAAAACAACTTTCCTACCAACCCTAGTATCTCCCTTTACCAACAAGACTTCCATCAAGATTAGATCCTCATTTGTGATTAGGATCGATGGGTGTAGCTATGGGTGTACAACCTATCATCCCGATTCTTTAAGAAAATCTAGGACATATTTCCTTTAAAGAGAGAGTTATACCTTGCTTTGATCTTGTTACCTCCATATCAAGAAAATATCTCAAATTTTCAAACTCCTTTATCTAGAACTCCTTTGTTAGAGGTTCTTTCGCACTTTTAATTTCTTTGACATCATTATCTGTGATAATGATAACATATACGATAAAAATAGTGATCTTCTTAAGTGATGAGTATTTATTGAATAGAGTATGATGCCCCTAGCTTTGAAAAAATTTATATTTTTTTAAGGACTTTGTAAATATTTCAAACCATGCTCTAGGTGATTTCTTGAGCCTATAAAAGGACTTTTTTAACCTACACTTATTGTTGGATAAATCCTTAAAACCCAATGGAAGCTCCATGTATATTCATTCCTCTAAGTTCCCATGCAAAAAGGCAATTTTCACATCAAATTGGTGAAAAGACCAATCTAGATTAACAACTAGAGATAAGAAGGATTCTAATGAAATTCATTCAGGGGTGGAAGAAGTTGGTTTGTGGTGGAGTCCAAATCCTTTGAGATTTTGGTTGAGGATTTGGGAGGGAAGCTGAAAGGCTGCATTTGGGAGAGAAGCAGAGGCGTTTCCTCTTGGATTAGATTCGGGGAGGCTAGTTTACATTGCTTACAGGAAGGAGTAGAAGCCTGTTGTAGAGAGGTTGATAACCAAAGTTGAGTTATTGGTTGGATGGAAGGGAACAAGAAGTATAGGTTGGAACGTCGTTTAAGTGAGGCAGGAAGGTTCATCCTCTGCTCTGTTCGTGATCTTGAATAAAAAAAATACAACATTATTTTTCCAGAAGGGAAGGGACAGTTTGTTGGATGGAATTCTTTGGCCGAGAGGTTGAGAGGCCTTGGTGTGGCCTCGACAGTAGGTTTAAAGGTTAGTAGTGGTCCAGAGGATCCGTTGAGGGTGAAGGGGGGCTCAAAGGTTTTGTGGAGGGAGAAGGGGGTGGAGTTGAAGTCATATGCAAATGCTATTAAGTCTAGCCTGGGAAGGGTAGGTGAGTCAGTTTGGTTAGAGGTGGGGGAAAGAGAAGTGCGAGGAAGGTTAGATCAGATGAGACAGTGTTTGGTAGGTTAGTGGGGTATTAATTCAGCTCCATTACCTAAGTTGGAATACGTAAGGAGTTGGACTCTTCAGCATTGGGCTTTAAAGGGGAATCTAAGGGTTGCTATGTTAGGCAAAGGTCTCTTGCTGTTTGATTTTGAGTTGCCTAGTGAGGCTGAGCGTGTTCTAGCCAGAGGCAAAAGAAGTATTAAGGAAAATTTTATTATTTTTGATAGATGGAACCTAGAGGTGGGGTGCCTTTGCAAGGACTCCATTGCTAATGAGGCTTGGGTAAGGGTGGTCGGGCTCCTGCTTCATTTGTGGAGTCTTGAGGTGTTTAAAAGAATCGGTGATGGGTGTGGAGGATTTGTTGCAGTGGATGAAGATACCGGATCCTTGTCTGAGTTGCAGTGGGCTCGGATCCCGGTGAAGTGCGCAGAAAAGAGTTACCTAATTCTGCTCATATTGTTATGGGGTCGGGTTGCTATTCTTTTCAGCTATGGTGGGAGTCTCTACCTTGGTTCACGTAGGTGGTGCCGGCTGGAAGCTTGTGTGGGGAGGGTGGTCTAAGGGTGGGAGAAGATGGTGGTGGAACGTCACGTGCTGTCTGCTGTGGGAGTAAAAGGGAGAAGGTGGAGCAGTTGAGGTTGCAGCTGGGAGTACAGGACATGTCGCTTGCTGGAGGTAACCCACCCACCCTTCCTGTTGAGGTCTTTGACGTAGAGACTGATGTGAGGGGTAGGGTAGGTGTTTCTGTTGGTCTTGTGAGAGGGGGAATGGAGTCTTTGTTTAACAGTCCAGTCGACCTTTTTTTTAGGGCCGGAAGGCCTTTGTTGTGGGCCTAATGGATTAGAACTTGGGGAGGACTAGGGTCTTTTAAAAGAGTTATAGGTGGATTTGGGTCTTGGCTCTAGGCCCATCAACCTAAATGGCTTGGGAGGCTGCAGTGAGGGGGTGACGGGAGTGGGCTTTGGGCCTGAAGGTATTGATGCTTTGGGAGGAGGGCTTTTTTTTGGGGAAGAGCCTCTTGTCACTCTATCTAGGGCACAAAGTGAGTCTTCGATTAGCAAAGAGAGGTGTGCAAGCGGAGACGACGACTCTCTTGTCAGGTTGACGAGTGCTGCGATGCCGCTGGAGGCCCTTGAGGTGGTGAAAAGGGGGTCGATGACTGATGAAGCGCTGTGCGAAGAAGCTTCTAGGTATGTCAAAACTCTTTCGTTCTCTGGGGAGGGGGAGAGGGAGAGGGGGAGGGGGGGGGGGTGGTGTTGAGAGCTCTCTTCTTCTACTCTTTCTTCTGGATTCAGTTGGGCTGTGTTGAAGGAGGGGTCCTTCATTGGTTTGGCCTCTATGAATGACGGAGAGGAGCAGATTCCTCTAAGTATTATTCTGGCTGATGGCAGCAATGGGGAGATGGCCTATGAGGGGGAGAAGTCTTTGGTTGAAGAAGGTGTTGGGGGGTGAGTTTGTGGAGTTGTTACAGGATCTGGAGGAGAAAGGCTGTCAATGGGACGATAGCTGCCTGGCGAGGTTCAACAAGTTTTTGGGTTTTTCTACGGAAGGTTTTGAAGGTGAAATTTTGAATTCGCTTCTAAGGACCAAGAGAAGAAGAGAGCAAAATAATAAGAAAGGAATCTCAGTGTCACAGACTTAGTCTTTTCTTAAGCTCGTGCGACACTTAGACAAGTCAAGACACTTGATCTTGCTAAGTTAGCCTTACTCCCAATGCTTAGCTTGTTAGACTAAGATGCTCACGACTCGGAAGTTTTAGAAGGCGTAGTAGGCAACTCTTAAAGAATGGAAGCTTTTTGTTACTCAAGGAAGCCTTTACAAGTGCTTTGAGAATTCACTTGGTTAGGAAGTGGTTTGGGTGGTTTTTGGGTGGTGCCTTGGCCAAATGAGGGCCTCACCTATTTATAAGCATCAATGGAACTCTCTGGAACCTTGGAGGGTTCCTTACAAATCAAGAAAATTCTAGAATACCCTACACAATTCTATGTACAATCCTATGTACAAGAATATACAAGAGATTCCTAGAATTCTCTAGAAAGCCTTGTACTCCTCTCATGCCTTTCACCATAGTGTAGAGATGTGTGGACTTCGCCAGACATCTCTAGAGCCTTCCACACTCTTCCCACTAATGGCTAAGTGTAGATGGCTCCAAGAGTCTCCAGAAGCTTCCTGGGCTCTATATAAACCCATAGGGAGGCTCATTTGAAGCATCCTGTGACACTCAGGGTCAACTAAGTTTGATCATGAATTGAAAAAATTAAAGTGGTCCATCAATTATAATGGTGCGAGAAAGGAGAACTCTTTGGTTAGAGAAGGTGGGGCCAGACTCTCGACCATCAGATGAAGTTAAAGATTTTATCTTGGAATGTTAAGAGGGGCCAATGATAGAAATAAAAGGAAGGTGATTAAGGTCTTGATCAGGTCGCAAAAAGTGGATTTGGTGTGTCTGTAGGAGACCAAAATTCAAGATATAACCCAGGGGGTAGTTCATAGTTTTGGTGTGGGAAGATTCTTAGGTTGGGGTGCAGTGAGTGCAAGGGGGGCAGCTGGTGGGGTGGTAGTTTTCTGGGATAATAGAGTTTTGGAGTTAGTAGGTATGGAGGTGGGTCTCTTCTCAATTTTGTGTCGCTTTAAAAATTGCGAGGATAGCTTCTTGTGAATTTTTACGGGGGTCTACGGACCTACCTTGAAAAGATTCAGAGATCTGTTTTGGGAAGAGTTAGGTGCCATTTGAATGTTGTGGATTGATCCTTGGTGTATTGAAGGGGACTTTAACGTGATCAGATTTCCCAACGAGCGTAGTAGAGAAGGAAGAATGTTTGGGTCCATGAGAAGGTTTTCGGAGGTGATTGATGAGTTGGCTTTAAGAGATTTGCCTTTTCAGGGGGGGCCTTTTACATGGAGCGGAGGGCTGAATGGTCTATCCAGGTCAAGACTGGATCGCTTTCTGATTTCGGAGGATTGGGAGAATCATTTTAGCGGGGTGACTTAGTGTACTCTCCCAAGGCCGATGTCTGATCACTTCCCAATTCTGTTGGATGGGGGTGGTGTGAGGAGGTCCAATTCCATTTCGATTTGAGAATATGTGGTTGAAGGAGGAGGGGTTTAAGGAGCTGCTAAAGGACTGGTGGCAAGGTTTCAACTACAGTGGGTCTTATAGTTTTATCCTGACAGAAAAATTAAAGGCTTTAAAAATCAAGTTGAAGAATTGGAACAAGGAAGTGTTTGGAAAAGTGGGAGTGAACAAGAGGTTGGCTCTGGACAAAGTGTCTTTTTAGGATGATTAGGAGCGGCTAAGAGTTTTAAACGAGCAGGAGTTAGAGGCTAGAAGGGAGGCTAGGGAGGAGTTCAAGAAGTGGGCGCTTATGAAGGAAATTTCGTGGAGACAAAAATCAAGAGAAACGTGGTTGAAGGAAGGTTATAAAAACACGAGATTCTTTCATAAGATGACAAATTCTAACAGAAGGAGGAATTGTCTGAAAAAGATTAAAGTTAATGGCATCTGACTGTTAGAAGATCAAGGAATTCAGAGGGGTGTGGTGAGGGCTTATCAGAATTTGTTATCGGATCTTGGTGGTTGGCACCCTAGTATGGATAGTCTGGAGTTTGGCAGAAGTGGGGTTGAGGAGGCAACCAGGTTGGAGGAGATGTTTTTTGTGGAAGAGGTGTTTTTGGCTCTTTCAGAGCTGAATGGGGACAAGGCTCTTGGTCCGGATGGGTTTTCCCTTGCTTTCTGGCAGTTTTGCTGGGATTTTGTCAAAGATGAGATAATGGGGTTTTTCAAGGATTTTTTTGAGGGGAAAATTTGTCAAAAGCCTGAACACCACGTTCTTGGTTTTAGTCCCTAAGAAAGGCGGGGCTAATGATTTGTGTGATTTTAGACCCATTAGTTTGGTGGGAGGTTTGTACAAGCTGCTTGCTAAGGTCTTAGCTAATAGGTTAAAGAAGGTAGTGAGAAAGGTGGTGTCATCAACCCAAAATGCGTTTGTTGAAGGAAAGCAAAACCTTGATGTTGCGTTAATTGCTAATGAGACCATAGACTCTTTGCTGAAAAGGAATGAAAGTGGTGTGTTGTGTAAATTGGACTTAGAGAAGGCTTACGATCATATTAATTGGGATTTTTTGCTGACAGTGATGCAAAAAATGGGTTTTGGGGAGAAATGGGCTGGTTGGATTAGTTGGTGTATCTCCACTGCTTCATTTTCAGTTTTGATTAACGGATCGCCAACAGGTTTTTTCCAAAGCACTAGGGGGTTAAGGCAAGGGGGCAAGGGGACCCCCTTTCCCCTTACTTATTTGTATTAGGGATGGAGGCCTTAAGTTGCCTCATTAACAAAGCAGTAAGGGGGGGTTTCCTTACAGGTTGCAGGATAAGGGGGAGGGGTGGCAATGGGATTCAAGTTTCTCACTTGCTATTTGTTGATGATACGTTGGTCTTTTGTGAGGATTCCCAAGCGTAAATGGCTTTTTTAAGTTGGTTGTTAATGTGGTTTGAAGCCATTTCTGGGCTGAGTATCAATTTGAATAAGAGTGAAATTTTTTTGGTGGGAAGAGTAGAAAATGTAGAGGTTTTGGCTTCTGAACTTGGTTGCAAAGTGGGAACTCTTCCTTCCACTTATTTGGGGCTCCCCTTTGGGTGCTTCGCACAAGTCAGTGGTGGTGTGGGATAGCGTGGAAGAGAGGATGTGGAAGAGACTTGCCTTGTGGAAGAGGCAGTTCATTTCTAAGGGAGGGAGAATCACTCCCATATGGAGCACTCTGGTTAGCATGCCAATCTATCTCATGTCCTTGATGCGCATGCCAAGAGTTGTTAAATTGAGACTTGAGAAAATCTAAAGGGATTTCCTCTGGGGTGGAGGAGCGTTGGAGAAGAGGCCCCATCTTGTAAAGTGGGTTGTAGTTTGTTCTCTTAAAAAGATGGGTGAATTGGGGATTAGAAATCTTTCTATACTCAATAGGGCCCTTCTGTGCAAATGGAGTTGGCGCTTTGCAGTTGAAAGGGAGTCATTTTGGAAGCTTGTAATTAGTAGGAAGTTTGGGAAAGAAGGTGGAGGGTGGAACTCCTATGAGGTTAGGGAGGGCTATAGGGTGGGGTTTTGGAAGGAAATTAGAAAGGAAGGTTCTCTATTGCTTAAAATGTTTCCTTCTTTGTGGGGGATGGTAGAAGGGTGAGATTTTGGAAGGACGTTTGGTGTGGGAATAATTCCCTTTGTGAGGCTTTTCCCTCTTTGTTTGCCTTAGCGGTCTCTAAAGATGTGTGGGTAGCGGATTGCTAGGATTCTTTGGGGGAAGAGGGGGGTTGGATTCCCCGTTTCTCTAGATCTTTCAACGATTGGGAGGTGGAGGCGGTGGAAAGGCTCCTTTCGACCTTGCAAGGAAAGAGGCTAACCGTTGGTGTGGAGGACAGAGTGGTGTGGAAAGTGTCAAAGAATGAGATTTTTTCTGTAAAATCCCTTTATTCTCTTGATCCTAGCTGTGCAGTCCCGTTTCCGTGGAGTATCATTTGGAGCCCTTGTGTTCCTACAAAGGTGGGTTTTTTTGCTTGGGAAGCTTCATTGGGGAAGGTTCTAACCCAAGATCAACTAAAGAGGAGGGGCTGGAATTTAGCTAACAAGTGCGTCTTGTGTTGTGCTAAAGAGGAGACAATAAATCACATCCTTGTGCATTGCTCCAAGATGAGGGTTTTGTGGGATCTCGTGTTTTCTTTGTTTGGTGTTAATTGGGTCCTTCCGCTTACGGTTAGAGACACTCTCTTAGGTTGGTTCGCTTCCTTTGTGGACAAGAAGTGTGGAAAGACTTGGCGGGAAGCTCCTCTCTGTTTATTTTGGACGGTTTGGAAGGAAAGAAACAGGATAGTTTTTGATAATGAGGTTTTGTCGATTCAAAGAATGAAAAATTCTTTTGTTTGTAATTTCTTCTCTTGGGCTAAGTCTTGTTTAGATGTAGGACCCCTCTTTAATTAACTTTGTTGATTGGTTGGGTTCTTGTTTAGGGTTGGTGAGTGTTTGCCTTTTTTGTTGTTTTTTGTCTTTTGGTGACTCATGTATACTCCCTATATGCTTTGGGTTGCCTTTTAAGCACCCTTTTTCTAATATATCTTCTGTGGGTTTATCTATCAAAAAAAATAAATAAATCAATTCCAAGAGTTTTCATATGTCCTTTAGCTACCAATCTAGTCTTATGTCTCTTTATTGAACCATCTACCTTGTATTTAATGGTAAACATCCATTTGTAGCCTATTGCTTTTCCCACATGGTAACTTTACAACTTCCCAAGTCTCATTCTTATGTAAAGTTCTCATCTCCTCACATAGAGCTTCCTTCCATTTAGGCTCATTTAGAGTTTCTTGTATATTGTTGGGAATAGATTCTGAGATCCAATTAGTGGTGAAGGCTTTGTAGCTAGGACTAAGACAATGATAAGACATAAAATTAGACAAAGGGTGTTTGGTTCAAGTTCTAATCCCTTTCCTAATTGCATTTGAAATATCTAAGTCAAATTCAAATAAAGCACTTGAAGAAGGTAAGGGATGTGCACTACCTATCTCTGGAGTTGAAGATTGAGTGTGAGAGAAAGAGAGAGATGAGATGAGATCTATCAAATTATCATGTTTCCTTCTAGAGTAAACCAATGGTGTCTTTTCAATTCTTGTGTTATTCTCCACAATTTTGTCATTATTTTTCAACTTTTGTCTATAAAGATTCAAACCCTAAGGTTGACTCAAGTTGTCGATGCTACTGCCCATTTTTATTGCCTTCATCTTGTTGCTTTTCCAGCTCATTCCTGTTTTCATTAGCCTATAGGTTGATCAGATTCAAGAAGAATAAAGGTCATTTATGGCTAGATATACAATGTAAGAGGCTTGACTCAAGGAATAGGACAAATCTTTGACTCTAGTTTTCTCCCCTTGAGGATTTGTCCTAGGATGGTATGAGAGTCAAAGAATTTGATGTCAATAGTCTTGTTTTTTTTTTGGACGATGGAAACACTTTACCCTTTTTATGTAGGAGATTAACCTAAGAATATACACCTAAGAACTTTAGGATGAAGTTTAGACCTTTTTCACTGTGAATATGAACAAATGCAACACCTCCAAATATTTTAAGAGGAAGAAAGCCAAAGGGATTAATACTAAGAAAATGACACTTGAGAACTATTAATGGCTTTGGAATTTCCAACAATTAATAAGATACATTACAATTAACATAATATTAGTGAAGTAGATTTTGGGTACATTTTTTGTAGACATCAAAGCTCTAGCTATCGTAACTAAATGCTTATTTTTCCTCTTAGCTACTCCATTTTGCTAGGGTGTATCATTGCAAGAAGAATAATGTATGAACACATTTTCAAAAAGCTATGAACCTAGAATGTTATTGAAATACTCTTTCCTATTATATGTCCTTAACACTTGGATTTTGGTATGGAATTGGATGTGGATCATCAAATGAAATGTTCTGAAGCAAGGAGCAAGGAGCAACTTCTAGTTTTTCCTTTAGGCAATAGATCTATGTTATTCTTGTGCAATCATCAATAAAACTACTAGTAAATGGTTCCCATACATCTATTCCTCAAAAAAAATAAAAAATAAAAAATAAAAAATGGTTTCCATACATCAGTATGGATCTCAGAGAAAGGAATTTTGGATTTTCTATTGCTCAAAGGAAAAAGAACACGATGAACTCTTGGACAACTCACAAACTTGACATTGAAATTTGGAAAGTTTAAAAACAACAAATAATTGAGAAAGTAGTAATTTAAGAGATGAAGTTTGGATGACCAAATCTATAATGCAACAATCAAGTATCCATTTCTTTATATTATCAATGATCTTTGAAAGAAAGGCTGTCTAGTTTTCTTAGTTTCAAAGTAAAATAGACCATCTCTCTTTAGTACTACCAATCTTCTTCCCCATTGCTAGGTCCTGAAAAATGTAATGAGTAGGGTAGAAAGTTGCACGATGATTAAGGGACTTGGTCACTTTGCTAATGGACAATAAATTCCAAATAATTTTAGGTACATGAAGAACATAGTTTATAGTCAATGAAGGAGAAACAAAAATAGAAACAAAGCCTTTACCATTTATGTGGATAGAAGATTCATTGGCAATAGTGACTTTACCTTTTTGTCGAGCATATGATTGTGGTTTAGAAAACCATGTGATTCATTAGTCATGTGATTTGAAGCCCTTGGATCAATGATTCAGGGTTTAGATGGAGACTTCTCAAGAACATTGAGTGAGGAAAAAAATTATTTTCTGCTATATTGAATAATCCTTTACAAGGAAAAAATATATATATAGATTATCTACAGACTATTTAAGGAGAGTTTGACATCTTATCACAATCCTATCAATCCCCAAAATCAAGGGACAACCTTACTAATTATATGAAAGTTAGGAAAGTGTTACAATTAGGAAACTATTCTATTTTACCAAAATCCCTACTGTTGTATATTAATTTATGCAAGTCAAAGAATCACATAGATTCTCCAACACTCCCCCTTAAGTTGGCGAATAGATATTATCCATTCCCAGCTTGCTTGTAACCTCTTGGAATGAAGAGTTGGCCAATCCCTTGGTTAAAATATTTGTCAATTGTGCATGTGTTGGGACATATGGTGTACATATCAACCCGCTCTCAAGCTTCTCTTTGATGAAGTGTCTATCGACTTCAACATGTTTGGTTCAGTCATATTGAACCGGATTATGAGCAATGTTGATGGCTGAATTTTTGTCACAATACAACTTCATTAGTCCCTTCCACTTAATTTTGAGATCATCAAGAATGATTTTCAACCACAAAAGTTCAAAAATGTCATGAGCCATGGCTTTAAACTTTGCCTCGACACTTGACTTAGCCACCACAATTTGCTTCTTACTTCTCTAAGTTACTAAATTTCCTCCAAGTAGTGTGCAATGCCCTAAAGTTAACCTTCTATCCACAACCGACCCAACTGAGTTAGCATCTATGTATGCTTCAAGGCTTAGCTTTGCACATTTCTTAAACAAAATTCCTTTCCCAGGGGTACTCTTGAGATATCGGAGAACTCTATAGGCAACTTGAAAATGAACATCCTTTGGGTTATGCATGAATTGCCTTATCACACTCACGACATATGCTATATCTGGTCGTGTGTGCAAAAGGTAAATTAACTTGCCAACCAACCTTTGATATCTTCCTCAATCCATTGGTGTATCATCACTAGCCTCACCTAGCTTGTGATTTGGTTCAATCAGTGTGTCAATAGGCTTGCATCCTAACATTCCAAATTCCTTGAAGAGATCAAGTACATGCTTTTGTTGCGACACAAATATTCCTTCTTTTGATCAAGCTACTTCAATTCCTAGGAAATACTTGAGCTTTCCAAGTTCTTTTATTTCAAATTCCATGGCCAATTGGTCTTTAAGTTATTGCATTTCCATTGGATCATTACCTGTCACAATTATATCATCAACATACACAATTAATGTTATAACTCCTCTTGAAGCTGAGTGTTTAATCAACAATGTGTGATCTCCTTAACTTTCTTTGTACTTCATCTTCAACGTTACTTTAGTAAATCTTCCAAACCATGCTCTTGGAGACTGTTTCAACCCATACAAAGCTTTCTTCAACCTGCAAACTTTATTCATGTCAAATAATTGGTCAAAACCCAATGGTGTCTCCATATACACTTCTTCCAAATCACCATGCAAAAAATACATTTTTCAATTGTTGTAAACACCAGTCAAAGTTAGCTACCAAAGATAAGAGCACACACGATATTTATTTTTGCCACAGGTGCAAAAGTTTCTTGATAATCAAACCCATATGACTGCTAATCTTGCATTCTATCTTTCTAAAGACCCATCAACTTTATGTTTTACTGTAAACATTCATTTACACCCCACAATCTTTTTTCCTTTAGGAAGGTCCACTATTTCCCAAGTTTGATTTTTATTTAATGCCTTTATTTCCTCATTCATGGCATTTTTCCAATTCTTATCCCTAAGTGCCTCATGGTAAGTTTGAGGAATTTGAATAGAATTCACTTGGATGAAAAAAACTCTTGTATTGAGGAGATCGTTTGTCTAAAGAAACAAAATGAGATATTGGATGTTGAGTGCAATTTCTAATTCCCTTCCTAAGTGCTATGGGAGCACCTAGATCATTTATAGTAGGAGATGTTTCCATATCTGGTTGCGAATTGGATTCTTGAACTTGCAAAGGTGGAGGAATTGACATCCTTCTCCTAGAGTACACTTGGAGTGGCTGAGCATTAGCAGAAATCGAGGTTGGAATTTCTGTTTTAGGCTCTATTTCAGGTTGATTGTTGCTTGGAGTTGCAAGAAATGACTTAGGTAACACGAAGGAGGATAGTAGCTGCTGGGGTGAAGTAAAATTTGATGAACCTGATGGAAGAGAAACTGATTCTTATCCTTATCTTTTGTAGTGGTTGTCTCCCCTTGAAGATAAGGAGTGGAGAAAAAGAATTGTTTTTTTAGCAAAAGTAACATCCATGGAGATAAAGAATTTCCTTGAAGGTGGATGATAACAATTATATCCATTTTTTTTTTTTTTGTGGCGGAATATTCTAGAAAGATGCACTTCAAGGCATGTGGGTCAAGCTTTCCCTAGTTGTGGGCATAAATATGCGCAAAGCTAACACACCAAAAAACTTTAGGAGTAAGCTTGCAAGTGATGCGAGAATCTGGAAAATGGTTGGAAAAAACACTCATAGGACTCTTGAATCGTAGAACTCATGGGTGTTCGGTTTATTAAGTATGCTGCCGTCAACACGGCTTCTCCCCGATAAGATTTAGGAACATGTGTTTGAAACAAAAGTGCTTGTGTAACCTCAAGTAAGTGTTTATTTTTCCGTTCAACGACCCCATTTTGTTGTGGAGTATCTACACAGGATGAATGATGAACACCACCTTCTTTTTGAAGAAAAGTTGATAGGGTTTGATTAAAATAGTCCCTTGCATTATCACTCCTTAACCTCTTAATGCAGACCCCAAATTGGTTTTTGATCATTTTGAAAAAATTTGGAAAAACTTCACTCACTTCGGATTTTTGTTTCAAGAGAAATGCCCATGTTACCCTTGTGTAATCATCAATAAATGAGACAAACCACTTTGCACTCGAAACATTAGGAATTTTAGATGGTCCCCAAAAATATCAGAGTGAATCAAAGAAAATGGAGAAGATGTTCTTGTATTACTCAAAGGAAAGGAAACACGATGATGTTTAGCAAACTCACAAATATCACAATGTAAATTGCTAACATCAACATTTTTTAATAGTAAAGGAAACGTATCTTTGAGAAAACTAAATGGTGGATGTGCAAGACGAAAGTGTTGAAGCCAAATGTCATCTTTATTGAAGGAAAAATTATTGGATAAATAGGAATGTGAAGGCTGGTTGCAACTTCCACCCTTTTGTCTCAAGGAAATAGAATCCATCCTTTTCCTTTGCAAGTTGAATCATCCTCCCCATAACCCGATCCTGGAAAACACAGTAAGTTGGATAGAAAGTCACTCTACAATCCAAATCTTTAGTAACTTGATGAAGAAACAAAAGATTGATAGACAATTGAGGAACATGCAACACATTTTTGAGTGGAAGAGAGGGGTATAAAGTAATGGTTCCCTACCCTGCAACAGTAGTGAAAGAGTCATCTGCAATTTTGATTTTCTTATTACTAGGACAAGGATTATAAGTGATAAATGACTGAGAAGAACAAGTCATATGATCGGTTGCTCTAAAGTCTATGACCCAAGAATCATTGTGGAGTGTGTTTGAGGCACTAAGGGCATAAGAAGTAGGAAACTTACCTAATTGTGCAAATGAACACGATCCATTCGTTTTTTCAAGGGAATTAAGGAGATTTCTCAGTCTCTCTATCTCCTTATTGAATCCTCCAGTCTCCTAGCTATTTGAATTGAAATTCTCATAAGGATGACCTTCTGCATGAGTCAAGTGAGCCTGTCCTCTTTGCTGTCCACCCTTAAAACCACCATTCCGGCCTACTCCTTGGGGTTTCCCATGGAGTTTGCAACAAGTTTCTTTAGTGTCACAAGGCTTCTTACAATAAGTGCCCCATACTCTATCATGGTTGAACGACCTTGTTGACTCGTTCTTAACGGTTTCAGTTGCGCTTCCTTGTCTCTTAGCATCCCTCTTGATTCCTTCATCACTTGTTTTTGTGGAAACCATGGTAGACCCTTTTGGGGTTGTGATTCAAGTGTGACACCTCTTTGGCTTTCTTTGGCTCGAATTATTGAGAAAACACCCTACAATGAGGGTAGAGTTTCTTTTCCTAAAACTTGCACTCGGACTTGGTTAAACTTAAGATTAAGTCCTGCAAGAAACTCAAAAAGCCTTTCCCTTTCTACACTCTTTAATAACATAGCAGCATCTTCACTACACTTCATTTGAAAATTTTGATAATAGTCCAATTCAAGCCAAAGTCCTTTCATGACATTAGAGTATTCAGTGATTGAAAGAGTACCTTGTTTGGTTGTTATTTTTGTCTTGATTTCATAAATCAAGGCTACATCTTGCATCTTGGAATAGGTTTGGCGAACTGTTTCCCAAATCTCCCTTGCTCTTGTTAGAAACATACAAGTACCGCTTACTTCAAGCAACATTGAATTCCATAACCAAGACATGATCATGGAATCTTCCTCATCCTATTTGACAAAGGTAGGATCATTCTAAGTAGGTCTGGTTCCCATCAAATGACATAATTTCCCTTTTCCTTTCAGAAAAGTCTTCACCACTTGTGACCATTGTAAGTAGTTTCTGCCATTCAATAGATGACAATTGAATATTCTGCAAGTCCTCTTTTGGAGAGTTTTGTTGCATCTCTCTAGATTGGTTTTCAGTAATCACAGCAATAGGGTTAATTTCAGATGTTTCAAACATGGCTGAATAATGGATAGGACTGAATAATGGACAACAGGAAGGGATTTTTCAGAGAATCAAATTTCTCATAAAAATTTTTCAGCAAGAAAAGACGTAGGATTTTGCATAAATTTTTTACCAAAGAGCGAGAGCTTTGATACCATATGAGGAAAATTTTTTTTTTTATGCTGTATTGAATAATCCTTTACAAAGGAAAAATATATATACAAATTACCTACAACCTATTTAAAGAGGGTTTGACATCGTATCATAATCCTATCAATCCCCCACAATCAAGGGACAACCTTACTAATTACATGAAAATTAGGAAAGTGTTACAATTAGGAAACTACTTTATTTTACCAAAATCCCTACAACTCTATATTGATTTCTGCAAGTTAGAGAATCACATAAATTCTCAAACACTAAGGGATTTATATTACTTGATTGTGCTAAGAGAGCGGATGAGTTAGTGGAATTCCCAAACTGTCCCATCATCTTATATAAACTTCACTAAGGATTGAGTAGCACTTTTTGGTTTTGGGATCTCTATAGTAACACTCTAATAAGCATTAAAAGCTATTTGTTTCCTTTATCACCAAGTGGTGGCTTTCCATTCAACTTTTAGCATGTCTCCTTCATGTGTCTTAGTTTGTGTCAATAATCACACCATCTATAATCTTTTTCTCTAGCCCTCTTTTGTCGTGATTTGAAGGAACCCAAAGGACCATTAGGTTTACCATTTTGAGTAGCTTTGATGGCAAATTCTCTTGTGAGGCTGGTGCTAACGTGAAACTTCTACTTTCTTCACTACATACTTAAGAAGAATAAACTTCACTTAAGCATGGAAAAGGTTCTTTTCCAAGTACCCTACTTACCTTATCCAATCAAGCTTACGAGTAGCAAGAAAGTCAAATGCATGATCTCGTTCCAACATCTTAGTCAATATTGATGGATCTGCTGTAGATTCCATTTCAAAGTGTTAATGAAGATCCAACTCTTAATGCTAAACTTTCAAGGTATTGTTGTAGGTTGTTACTGTGACATTTTCTACTTTGTATTATGAATCATACTCTTCAACTCATAAATTCGAGCAGCATTTCCTTTCTTTGAAAAGGTTTGCAAGACGACATCCCAAACTTCTTTGATTGAGGAGAGGTACAAGAATTGTTTACCAATTTTTAGTTGCACATTTAGCAGCCATGACATAATCATGAAATTCTTTACTTCCCATAATTTATAAGATAAATCAAACTTCTTTAGTTCCTTAATGGTACCACGAAAATGCTTAATCCTTCCTCTACTGGTGAGAAAAAGTTTCGCTGATTAGGATAACTCAAAGAAATTTTTTTCATTCAATTTTTTTGTTGTAATTTGGAACATTGGATTGTCTAGATCTGTGACAGCTTTAGTTTGAAATGAAGAGATATTCGTGGAGGTATTTTCAAAGATTTCGGACATGGTCAAGGAAAATTGACAAAAAAAAAAAAAAGAAAAAACAAAGAAAAGAAAAGGATAGGAAAAACTAGTAATGAAGGCCAACAAAGATTATTATTATTTTTTTTCTTTTTCATAGAGGGAATAGCCATAAATTCTTTTCCAACTTTGACTACATGAAAATGAAAACCAAGTTTCTAAATAATTTGTTCATTCGAAATCAGATGGATGACAAGGTAATATATGAACAAGTTGTATAGAAAAATAACATATGAAACTAAATCAGATTTTATCCTAAAAATATGCGATTGAACCTAATTATAGACAGATTTCTAGGGAAGGAATAAGGAAATTAATATAATATACAACCATACAAATCAATTACTTTATTTACAAACAAATTGTAGCCATTCAAATCTCATCATAATTTGTCAAATCTTCTAATAGTAAAAAACCTTTAAAAATGTCTCATTACTTAGGAAAATTCCTCTTTACCCTCCAGCAATGTAGGAAAACAATTGAGTTCTTGTTGTTCCATACATAGTTGTTGAAAATTTACGATAATACAATACAACAATTAGGTACATTTTTTTATGTATCTTATCTTAAAGTGTATCTTATGATACATATATGATAAACAATATGATACATGATTTAACGATATAATGATACATATATCTTCAACTATTTTCCATAATTTTTAAGAAAAATCAAATTCAATTTTCTTTTTTTTTTTGTTAAAAGAATTTATTATATTAATTATTTAAAATGTACTAAAAAAAAATAAAAATTGATCGTTAAAAAGAAAAATAGGCAAAATAATCATATATGAAAAACTACATTCTTGTTGCCAAATACTATATTAGAAGTCAAGTAAGTTTATTTTTATAATGAATATTAAAGAATTTTCATTTGAATGTTGACATTGAAAATGATGGTGATTAGTAAATAAAATTTTTTATTTAATATATTAGCTTTTTTTTTTTTTGTTTAATTTCTTTTTTAGTGGGGAAGGAAGGATGGTGAACCTTAAAAATTTGGAACTTTGAGGATAACATATGTATACATATACATCAGTCAACAACAAACATAAGTGGATATGCTTAGTTAGAATTTAGAGCTAAATATCATAGCTAAAAATTCATGAAATTTATTTTTGCAGATTATGTGATGAATCTACACATAAAGTCATATTTTGTTTATTTATTTATTTGTTTGTTTTCATTGGCCAGGGGGTTTACATGTTCTGAACGTGCATGCAAATGAGTTCGCTTTCAAGGAGTCTATTTCCAATGGTGAAATTGTTAAAAATGTGGAGTCTCCCATTGACAAGCTTAAAGCTTTCCTCAATATCCTAGAGAACTGCAGCAATGACAGAAAGAACTTGACTGTCTATATTGGAGACTCTGTGGGTGACTTACTTTGCCTGCTTAATGCAGATGTAGGCATAGTGATTGGGTCAAGCTCAAGTCTAAAGAGAGTGGGCAGTCAATTTGGAGTTTCGTTTGTTCCATTGTTTCGTTTCTTGGTTAAGAAACAGAAAGAATATGTTGAAGGAAGTTCCTCTCGCTGGAAGGGGCTATCCGGAACTCTTTACACAGTCTCTAGCTGGGCTGAAATACATGCCTTCATTTTGGGGTGGTAGAGTCATTTTCTTGTTCTCATGCCCTTGTCTTCTTGGTAATTAGGATAAAGGAAGAAATCTTTATATATATATAATGGAACACACAGATACAAGTGGGTGGCTAGTTTTATTACAGCTCACATATCAACTTTTCTCTTCCCTTCATGTGTTCCTATGGGATTGTCCATTCACAGATATAAACATCAATCTGTTCCGGCTTGATATGCTAATAACAAGTGGGGTTATTTATGATCTCCTGTAATCTCTCTCTCTCTCTCTCTCTCTTATGCTCTATATTCTTGCTGACTTTTTTTTTCTTCTTTTAATTTGTTTTTTATGTAAAAACTTTCAGGTGTTGATAGGTTCGAGGTAGCAAACATTAAGGAAGAGGAGGGAGTCCTACCAGTTTGCCTGTTAATATAAATATCTCAAATTTAAGTTCTATATTTGTGCTTTCATAGGTTAATTGCCATTTGATATTTGGCAGAAATGGCAGTTTCTATAGTACATGGATTTCAATGACATTAATGTCAAACCGGATGAGCTCCTGTGAGCTATTCCTTGATCTCTTCCTAAAAGTATATATAAACATGATTCCTCCTTATTCTGTGATTAAGATTCTACAATTCATTTCTTGGTCCCTGTTTTAATGGTTGTTTTGGAAATTTTGTGCTTTTCGACCATGAATACTGACTTGGATATGGTATTAATACTTAGATGCTGGACTCATGCATCCATATAGCTAATTTGACAGAATCTGAGGTTTGTTTTTCCAGGTCAAGGTTGGGAACCCTATTCTTGAAGTACGCCATCTGTGACACAGCCGACCAGAGATGATATTCATTTGGTATAACTTTTAAGTTTGTTTTCAAACGTCCCTCAGAATTTGCTTTCTTTTAACAGTTTTTAGTTGTATGTTATGGTGCACTCTGTTTGAATGGAGAATTTGTTTGAAGAATCTGATGGTTGATTCTAGGACTAAGTTTTGTACTGAGCTCTATGCATGACATAAAAGATATAACTGATTTGCTTTTCCTCTCTTGGTTCTATGTCTTTGCCTCAACCTCAATTAGAGAGAAGAAAACACAAAGGAAAAAGAAGTGTAATGGCATATTGTTATAACTATTACCTTAACATTGGATTGTTCGCTTATTATCACATAGCTTAAAGCTTTTGGGTAGTTGGCCAATTAATTCAGTTCAAGAGTCCCGGTTCCTGGCAATGAGTATGAACATTGTATCATTTAATCTCTAGTTTCTAGAAATCTCAGTTTGATCATTTATAATAATTAATAGCCCTAAGATGAGTCTTCTTTTGTATGCTAATTACCCATCTAATCCATCCATATGTATATTTTAATTATGGCACTGTTAATTTATGGTTGGCTCTTAAACAACATGATTGCTTCATGTCATTGATTTATAAGACATATGAACTATAAAGTTCATTTATAGGTCTTTTTTTATTTCCATTTTCTGAACATTTTAGGAGCTTATAATCTAATTGGCATTCTTTTATGTTCTAAATTCTGGGTCTTGTAATTTAGAGTGTGTTTGGTAAAATTTAATACTTAATATTTAACAATTTAAAATAACTTTAAGTTAAATTATTCTTAAGTTGAAAATTTTATTTTAACTATTAAAGGTTGTTTGATAAAGTTAAATTTTTTTCTAAATCATCTAATTGGCAATTTATCCTTATTATTTTTAAATACTAAATTTATTTATTAAACATTCATATTAAAAATATTATTAGCACATAAATTTTTTCTAAATTGTCAAATTGACATTTTTATCATTATTAGTTTTAAGTAGTAAATTTATTTATTAAACTTTCATATTAAAAATATTATTAATAAATAAAATTTTATAAAATAATTCTAAAATATTTACTATATAAAATGAAATATTTTAACACTATATATATATAGTAAAATTAACATTAAAAAATCAAATAAAATTTATTATAGAACCAGTATGAAATCAAGTAAATTTTGTGATTCACTCATATTGTATAAGTCAGGAACACTTACTGTTATTTCTTTGTTTATATTATCTTGAAGTTTACCCATGAAAGCTTTTAGTCTTGGAACACTTACTGTAATGTCATTTGATGTATCAGAAAGATGTTTTAGCTGCTTTATAAATAGGACAAGCATCAATTAAGACACTTCCACCTTATTTTTATGCTCTGTTCTTATTAGAAATATGGGAAGAACTTTGTGGTTTTCTGTTATAGGGCCTATTGTGGATTTATTTATTTATTATTTTATACTTTTGTCATGATAACATTTGATAACTTTGTTCCAAAAGCACGAATAAGAATCTTTTGCCAAGTAATCATGCTGAGGGATGTGTGGTCTGCACCCTGCGTACCAAAACATCACCACCAAGCTTTTAATTTGTACCAGAGGATGAAAAATGGAAAACGAAAAGAAGAAAAAAAATCCTAAAATTGCTCCATTATATCAATATTCTACCAGAAATTTACCCTTCACGTTAAGAGAGAAGCTAGAGAGAGAAAAAATGGTTAGAGAGATGAAGTGACGATGTATTGTTCCTACTCAAACTTTAAGCTCTCTTTGACGGGTATCAGTTCAGTCCTGACTTTGGTTGTTGATCTGATTGGGGCTCTCCGGCTTGCTGGCAGCATAGTTGAGGAGCTAAGATAGGTCTTGTCATCGTTGGAGTTGAAGCAAGAAAGGAGGATGGAGGGATTGCAAGTTGATAAAGAAGGTGGACATTGATGGAGATGGAAGAGTAAACTAAAAGTAGTTGATAAAGAAGGTTGGATGTATTTTTGAAGGGTATATGGATAAGGGTCTCGCACTTTTCACGTGATCGATTTTGAGAAAAATGAAACAAATGTTTTATTTAATTAAAAACTTCAAAAATATTGATAATTTTAAAGCATAGAAAAATAAATAACAAATTATAAAATGGTTTACGACACTATTTCAAACATATATGTAGAATAGTGTTATGCTATGACCATAAAATGCCTTAATTCTTTCGAATGCAACAAGGTTCAACCCTAGACCAAGGTTTCCCAACTAAATTTCTTTTTTTTTTTTTTAATAAATCATCTAATACCTAAATTAGATTCAAATTTTCAATAAATAAGTGATTTAAAATTATTTACTTCAAATTACTGAAAAGAAATCAATCCAAATATTGAATCAAGGTTAGATGTGTTTACCTTGGGGTATATAAATTGATCTGAAGAATGATCTTGAAACTTTGCCATGTAACTTCTATACAAAATATTGAGAATAGCCAAACATAGATCTATAGGATTTCTAACAGAGAAAAGACAATTCAACCATCCATTTTTTGTTTATTCTTATTTTCTATGAGCCCAAAATCAATGTGTACATTTCAAGCCCAAAACTTAAAATTAAAGTCCTATTATATTTAACTAAGCCATTTTTTTTTTAAATAATCAAATTATGCATTTATCCAAACTTAAGGTTGAGATGTTACAATCTCCTCTCCTTACAAAAATTTTGTCCTTGAAATTGCTAGATCATTTTACTTTTACACCACTCTAATACTTTCATTATCAAATTAAGTAAGTCACCAAAGAAAACAATGAACAATGACAATGGATTCTCCCAATGGTAAGTGTTGGTTTAGTGTTGATTCGAAAACCATTGAGATTTCAATTAATAAGGTCAAAGGGAAGGTTCTTGGGAAGATATACAAAAGTAGTCCAAACTTTTCTTCTTGGATTAGGTTTGGTAGAAAGGGTTTGGCTTTGCTAGTGGAAGAGGTTGAGACTTGTTGTGTTATTAAGGATGCAAAACCCTTTAGAAAGGTTTGGGGGAAAGAGGGGCAAACATTATTTGTTAGAGTTGCATAGTAATAGAGCAAGACAATTTCTATTTTGCTTTGTTTGGTTAGTGGAGGAAAAGAGGTTCTTCTTGGTGTTTCTTGAAAGAAGAGGGTTTTTAAGGGGGTGGAAGATTCTATCTAGCAAGTTGAGAAGTCTTGGTGTTTCCTCGACCCTATGTAGGGTGGAGGAGTCTTTTGCTTCTTCTAAGAAGGTGTTGCCCCCTTATGAGGGTGACAAAGGAAATAGGGTTTGGTAGTAAAGGTAAGGTGTGGACCCTCACCCAATCCACGGGCCGGCGCGACTCGCTTTTTAAAAGAATAGGAAAGTAAGTGTGTTTTCGGGTTTTGGAAAATCCGTCCTCGGTGAGGAACGGTTTTGTTTGGAGTCGCCACTTACTTTTTATTTTTATTTTATAAAGGGGAAAATCAAGTAAGAACAAAAACCCTTAATGACTCTAGTATGGAAAAAGCAATCTGCGAAAACTAGATTTTGGGTTTGGGGATCAGGTTACCTATTGGGAAGGTACCTCATGCGAGGTAGCACCCCTCTAGGCCCGAAACTCGGTCTCGACTAATGAATTGGGTATATGGGAGCATATGGGTCAAATATTAATCGATCAATCAGGCTAAACAAATGACATGGATCACATGAACCTGCTCAGTATCTAGCATGCACTTAGTCTCCACAAATCAAAGCTAAAAGGTGCATACTTGTGGTCCCTAGCCAAGTGCTACATAAGAGGTTAGTCAAGCAATATAAACACACAACGATCAAACATATCCAAGCCCCACGCATGCAAATGAATCTAATTCCCAACAAGTTAAGTATGTACCTCGGGTTCCCAGCTAAGCACTGCAAATAGGGGCAAATAAATAGACACAAGCATTTTTAATCAAACATCAAAATGTGCCTAAGCCAAACATTCACAATAAGCCCCCGACCTTCCTAGCCAATAATACCCTTAACTCATAGGTGGGCCCATATTAATTCAAACCAAATCTGGATTTAGACCCTAAAGGTGGCCTACAAGTGCCTTGGAGCCTAAGGGCCTAAGCCACAACAAAAATGGGGGTCAAAACACGCTGAAACTGGAGCTACCTAGCATAACCAATTGAACAGGTTCCCAACCAGCTCAACTGGTTGAGAAAAAAATCTAAAACTTTACCAGAACATTCCTCAGAGAATAAGGAATCTAACAAAACAAACAACGCTCAATTCCGAGCCCAAATGAGGGAGAACCGGTCGAAACAATGCAAAGCATTTATAAAACAAGGCTGCCACCAAGCCACCTGTTGAACTGGTTCCCAACCGGTTCATCCGATTGAGAAAAAATCTAAAACTTTGCCAGAAGATTCCTTGAAGAATAAGGAATCTAAAAAAAAACGGCACTCAATTCCAAGCCCGGATGAGGGAGAACTGACCGAAACAATGCAAAGTGCTTCAAAATCGAGGCTGCCACAGAGCCACCCTATCATACTAAAATGAAGGCCACCCTCTCAAACTAAACTAAACCCTAGGAGGCAATGATGACTGAGGGCACCCTCTCATACACAACCAAGTGCCCTTGACTTCAAGTCTAAACCGGGTGTCCAAGATGGACAACCCCTAAATCCAACATAAAGAATGCCATGGAGACCTCATCCATTGACAAAATGAGGAGGATGAAAGTCCTCCACCCAAATCCTAAGCTAAGGAGAACTTTGACTTCAAGTAAGCCAAGCCTAAGCTTTACTTTGTCTTTTGATTTTAATCAACTGAAATGTGACAGGAATGGCTTGAGTTCCCCAAATCAATTATCAATATCCTTCCCATTTCCCAAATTCAAAACAAACATGCAATCAGAATTTTATTCAATATTTCCTCAAATGCACAACCTAGGCTTTAACCACTCATTCATGCTCAAGTAAAGACTAGGCCCCAAGTGGGCAAGTCTGGAATTGAGATCTGAACGGCCCAAAGGTCACTACCCTTAGCACACTAAGTGGTCATGGTGGCCCATTTTCTCAAACCAATGATATCAAGACCCTCTTACATTTCAATTGAGATATCCTACCAAAACAACACTCAGAGGTGGGCCTAAATCCCACATAAATCCAAACTGTACTGAACCTAGAAAACATTTGAATAAAAAAAAACAAAAGGGTCTCACAGCCTGGGCCTTCCTCTCCTTACCCAACAACATCAAGCATCAATCAAACAATGGGAGAGACATATTCACCAACATATGAATAGAGAGATAATCTGAAGGAAACCACAACTGTCATACCAAATTCTCATGCATTCCCAGATAGAGGAAAGATAAGAAAACATAGTAGAACGAGTGTGCCAAAAAAAAGTAACCAAACGACCTTCATCCTTATCCTCATTTCATGCAATACTTTGAGGGATGACAATAGTTAAGAGTGGCAGTGAGCCCAACCCTTACATAGCATGAATCAGATTCTAAAGAAACCGACACCCATGCATCAACTAAACACAAAGAATATTGAAATCCATGAATGGGAGCGTGAGTGCATACACAACAAGTCTAAAACAATCCACATAGCTGGAATAATCTACTTAAATCAGAAGATGATATCCAAAGATTGGCTGAGCATAAAAAAAGACAATTCAATCAAATAGATGAAATTCCTGAGATTTCCTCATGAATCTTACTTGGTAAAGATCCAAACTCGGACCTCTTTCTCATTCTTTTCTTCATGTGCAGAGCCTTTCAAATGTCAGAAGATTCCCACTTTCAAGCGGGGCCCAAAGAAGCAACCTTGATCCATACACAAGCATCGTTTCCTTACTCTGTTTTTCTTTTAAAAACAGAGGATCTACTCCCTCAACTTGCAAAGCTTCTCCAAACGTATCTGAGACCCCCAAAATTCTGAGGACCTCTTCACTCCACTCACGAAATAAAACCCTCCAAAAACCTCTTATAAAATTCCTCTCCCACGATTCCACAAAGTCCCCCCTCTCAGAAAATGAAGACATCCCTTCAAATATGATTTTTTTCTCTTTTATAGTCCCAGACCTCCAACCATCAAAGCCTCTTCATTTTTCTCTCCTTCAAGCTTTGGAAAGAGCTCCAGTCAGTCTCGGAATCAGCTTCCCCATTAACTCCCCTCCTCATTCTCCATGCAAGCTGACTATCTTAAGCTTTCAACTTGCTTCCCCACCAAGGATCCATATGGATTCATGGTGGGCTGCAAGGAATCCCAAATAAGGCCCAAAATGGATCCAAAATACAACCCAAAACTGATATGGAGCCCATGGGCCCAAGCCATGTAGGAATTGGGCTTTAAAATTACCAAAATCAGTGCTTCATACAAGCTGACTCGATGAACCTGTTGAACCAGATGCCAACTGGTTGAGCTGGTTGAGAAAAGTTTTGAAATTTTGATAGAATGTTCCTTGAAGAATAAGGAGTCCATAAAAAAAATGGTGTGCAATTCTGAGGTCGAATAAAGGAGATATGATCAAAACAAGCCCAAATGCTCCGAATTCGGACATGTTTCAATGAATTCTACCTAAACTGAAACTTTGGGAACCAGTTGAGACGGTTGAGAAAAAAATTTGAAATTTTTACAGAATGTTCCTTGAAGAATAAGGAGTCCATAAAAAAAAAACGGTGCATGATTCCGAGTTCGCATGAGAGAGATATGATCAAAACAAGCCCAAGTGCTCCGAATTCGGACCTACTTCAATGAATTCTGCCTAAACTGAAACTTTGGGAACTGGTTGAGCTGGTTGAGAAAAAAAAGTTGAAATTTTGAAAGAATGTTCCTTGAAGAATAAGGAGTCCATAAAAAAAAAAAACGGTGCGCAATTCCGAGTTCGAATGAGGGAGATATGATCAAAATAAGCCCAAGTGCTCCGAATTCAGACCTACTTCAATGAATTCTGCCTAAACTGAAACTTTGGGAACTGGTCGAGTTTGTTGAGAAAAAAAATTGTAATTTTGAAAGAATGTTCCTTGAAGAATAAGGAGTCCATAAAAAAAAAAACGGTGCGCAATTCCGAGTTCGGATGAGGGAGATATGATCAAAACAAGCCTAAGTGCTCCGAATTCGGACCTGCTCCTATGAATTCCAACTAAACTGAAATTTTTGGGGGCCTCACTTCCTTCGCTATAGCATGATGTGAACAACTAGGGAAATTGGCCGTGATGGAACTCCAAAATGAACTACACACCCTCACTACATTGGACCGCAAATGAACGTACACAAGGCTTAGAAACCGATCAAGGCCAAAAGGGGGCCATGGTAGGGTCATATGAAAACATGGGTGCATGTGACACCCATAGGATAAAATTCAAGTGTCAAGGGACAAAATTGAGGGTCTACATAAGGTCTTGTAGTTCTATTGAGCATTGTAATGCTGTGTGGATTAAATTTGAGAAGGAGGTGGCGACAAAAATGAGGAAGCTTTAAAATAAAGTCATGTAAGAAGATTGATTGGGGGGAAGGTCTGATTAGCCCTCAGACCTTGGTGTTTTGAGAAAATGGGTGTAGTTTAGCTGACAATTGACAGGGAAGCTCCATTTCGCTTTGTTGGGAGGGCCCCTCATCATTTTTGAGTTTGAAGGTGTTGGTGAAGTTGAGAGGGTGCTTCATTCAGGTGTGAAATGGTTCAAGGGTAAAAACTTCTTCTTATAGTGGTGGAACCCCTTTGTCGAGTACCTTAAGCAGGATAGGGGTGAGCATGAAGTTTAGGTGAGGATCTTGAGACTTCCCTTGCATCTTTGGGGGAAAGTTTGTTTAAACAACTAGGAGAAGCTTATAGAAGATTTGTGGCCGTTGATGAGGACACGATAGAGTGTAGGAACCTATAGTGGGTTAGAGTTTTGGTTGGGATTAGAGGATGGAAATTTCCAAGTTCTTTGTAGGTGGTGGTGAAAACCTTTGTTTTGGTGGTTTAGTTATGGTGGGAGATCCCTCCCTGGAGGAGCGAGGTGGGGCCTTCTCTAAGTTATAGTGAATGGGGAATTGGAGAAGAAAGTGTGGTTAGGTCACATGCCAAATAGTGGAAGCAGGATTCTCTGATAAGGTGATAGCTATGTGTTGAAGGAAGACTCGAAGAACTCTACAAAAGAAGAGAAGGGGGATGGGGGTGGGGGGGTTGTTGAGGTAGTGGGCCTTTCAAATGTGCCTTGTCAACTTGGCCCCTGTGGACCCTCCCCCGATCCATCGATCGGCATGACTCGCGATTAAAAATATGAGGAGAAAATGAGGTTTTCGAGTTTTGGAAAATTCGTCCTCAATGAGGAACGATTTTGTTTGGAGTCACCACTTACTTTTTTTTTTTTTTAAATGGGTAAAATTAAGTAAGAACAAAAACCCCTCAATGACTCCAGTTAAGAAAAAGCGGTCCATAAAACTCGATTTCTGGATCCGGGGATCAAGTTACTTATTAAGAAAGTACCTCATGCAAGGTAGCACCCCTCTAGGCCTGGGGTTCGGTCTTTACTAGTGAATTGGGTACATTGGAGCATATGGGTCAAAGATTAGTCAATCCCCCCTAGGTTACATGGATGACAAGACTCATACAATCCTAGTTGGTATTCGACATGCATAGGAAATTGACAATCAGAAAGATGATGCGTACTTGAGGTCCCTAGCCATGCGCTACGGAAAAGAGTGAGTCAATAAGCACAAGCACAGAACATATGCAACCATCAAATCTACTAAAATTTAGTCGCATTTCTACTTGAATTAAGAGAATTTTCAGCCATGAACAAACCCTATATATGTAACCTCTAATCTCCATCAAACAGCCACCAAAATGCAGCCATGAAACTTCATAACGTGGTTAAAATTTAGCTATTCAAATTCCATTGATTTTCAGTTGGGAATTAACATCTTTTCCACTTGAATTTCATCGATTAATAGCCATAAATTCCATAATTTGCCATAAAAAAAAATCAGCTACCAAAGATCAATTATAGGCCATCAAATTAAAAACTAAAAATTCAAAGGACCATAAAAAAATTAACATGGATCAACCAAAATAACAATTAATAATTTTAAGGACAATGCAAATTAACATGGATAGACCATAACTAAAAATTAAAATTTAAGGTGCAATATAAATTAACATAGGTATTTAAAATTAACAACAAATGATTTTATGAAAAATATAAACCAACATGGATATTCAAAATTTACAACAAATAACTTTATGAAAATGAAAAAAATAAATAAACAAACAAAATTTCATGAATATTATAAAGCTACATGGATATTAGTTTTCATTTCTTTCATTTTAAATTTATAACAATGCAAACCAATAATACTGTGACCCACCACATTCATTTTAATTTTTAATTTAATGAAACAAACCACTAACATACTTGAAACATCTCATGGTCGGCCATGTGTATATACATCAATCTCACTTTGAATTTTTATTTTATTTATTCATTTTTATAAAAAAAAGCCAAGCCACTAGCATCCAAACATTCATGACTCTATATTATATTAAAAAAAAAACTCACCTATGTGTGTTCCCATGAAGCAGTGCATGCCGAAGCTCCTTTGTGATGGAGAGATGCCAACAATGGTTTCAAAGTGGCAGCCCCTCAACATGGCAACCTTCTTTTATGTGAAGATGACGGTTGGTTCTATTGGTTTTCCAGTAGAGAGTGCGTCCCAATGACCGAGCGATCAATTCGTGCATGAAGATGGAGAGAGGTTGTCGATGGTGTGATGGTTCTACAATTTTGGTGGTGCACGCTAGGATGATGGCTCTTTTGTTGCATCTTCCTCTCCAAAAACTCCACCAAAACGTTGAACGACATGAGCCATCAAGCTATTAGAAGAAGCATCATGGTCATTGGTGTAGATGATGTAGTCCAGGTCGGAGCTCTCTTTTTGGATGGCCTTGATAGCATGCCACAAGACCCTCTCATCATCACCGCCATCAATGGTATATGGATGGAAGAATCTGAACCCCCGTCATCTATTGCTTCTGCCTTTGATGATCGAATATGACATATAACTTAAAATTAAGGCTCTTGCACCCGAAATTAGGCACCATACCACAACCTCATTCACCAATGATCTTTGATTTTCTTAATTTCAGTGGATTAAATGATCGAAGATGTCAAAAAGCCAGAAAAGTTCCTCTCAAGTCTTAATAACCCCCCTAGATGTTGTGGCTTCCAAAATTTGATGTGGACGATTTCCTCTCAACTTTCTAGAATGTGGTTTGGAACTCACAAAATGGTGCACAATACAACTTCATGTGTCCTTCTATGGTGCAAATAGCAAACAAACATCCTTGTTGTCCAAATGGCCATGTTGGATTCAATATGATCACAAGGTGATATCCTCTGATGAAGAAAAGGGTTATTGAATCATGTGGTCTATTGTAAGGAGACCTTCAAAATCAAATCTATCGTCCATGTTCCTGATTTCTTTTCTCCCCTTTTAGCCTTTTTTTTCCTTTCTGCTTTGAAACCCCCTTGAAAACTTTCTTTCTTATCATTGAGATGTCGTGGGAGCAGCAGTTCTTCCTCTCTGAAACGCTCTATCAGAATCCTTCCATCCTAAAACCTTTGGTTTTTTTCTCTGAAACACTTTCTCAGAATCTTCTCCTCTCTTTCTAGATGCAGAGCCCTCAGAGATGCCAAGAATCTCCCCACACTTTCAGTCGTACCCTAGTAGAATCTCCCCATCCAAAATTTCAAAAACCTCATTCACACTCTCTTTGAAATGCCTTTTATACCAGTTTGCACCCCTAAGCATCCGTACCACCTCATTTTTCTTCCCCTTCATCTTTGGAATCCCCCACCATTAACCTCGAAACTCCAGCTCATTCAACTCCTCCCTTAGTTACGAGGTGTGCAATTGCCCCTTAAAATTACACCATTGCTTACCCACCAAGAATCCACATGGATTCAAGGTGGGTTGTAATCAACCCATAAAATAGTCCAATTCAGACCTAAAACCATCATATAAACCCATCTGGAGCACTAAGGTTCGAACCGACCATAAAAAGGGTTCCAAAAAAATGCCAAAAACAAAGTCATTTGCAAGTAGCCTTGACGAACCAGCTGAGCTAGTTGAGAAAAATTCTCAAATTTTGATAGAATATTCCTTGAAGAATAAGGAATCAAAAAAAAAAAAAAAATGGTGCACAATTTCGAGCTCGGATGAGAGAGAAACGACTAAAACAAGCCAGAGTGCTCTGGATTCAGAGCCGTTTGCAAGTAGCCCCGATGAACCGGCTGAACTGATTTAGTTGGTTGAGAAAAATTCTCAAAATTTGACAGAATATTCCTTGAAGAGTAAGGAATCCAACAAAAAAATGGTTCACAATTCTGAGCTCAAACGAGGGAGAAATGACTAAAACAAGATAGAGTGCTCTGGATTTGGATGGGCTTTAGTGAGCTCCAATTAAACTAAAGTTTTTGTGGAGACCTTAACCTCTATCCTGTAGCATGATATGAACCAAGGAATTGGCCATGACGACATTTCATAATGGACTAAATAGTCGCACTAAATTGAACCATATGTGAACTCACATGAGGTTCGAAAATCGATTAAGCCCAACAAGGGCTCCATGGCCATGGCATACAAAAATTGGGTGTGGGTAACACCCCCAAGATACATGCAAGTGTCAAGGGACAAAATTGAGGGTCTAAAAATATAGATAAATTCTCAAATTTTTACAGAATATTCTTTGAAGAACAAAGAATCCCACAAAAAAAAAAAAAAAAAAAAACGATGTGTAATTCCGAGCTCGAAAGAGGGAGAAATGACTAAAAAAAGCCAGAGTGCTCTAGATTTGGATGGGCTTCAGCGAGCTCCAATTGAACTGAATTTTTTGTGGAGACCTTAACTCTATCCTGTAGCATGATATGAACCAAGGAATTGGCCATGACGACATTTCATAATGGACCAAACGCTCACACTAAATCGAACCATATGTGAACTCATGTGAGGTTCGAAAACTGATTAAGCCCAACAAGGGCTCCATGGCCATGGCATACAAAAATTGGGTGCGGGTGACACCCCCAAGATACATGCAAATGTCAAGGGACAAAATTGAGGGTCTACAACCCCCTTAGAGGAAAGGGGGACTAGAGGGCCAGTTTTTGTTGGTGAGACACTTGGGCTCTTCTTGGGCCTTCCCAATGCCCCTTCTTTATTGACTAAAGGAAGTCAGACTAGGCTTCCCAAGTTTGGGTCATTAGTATTCTAGCCCTTGCCTTTAGGAACCTTGTGTTTAAGTTTCGAAGAAAGGTGTCAAAGGAACCCTAGTGATGTTGCTTTCTTTTTGGTACTCTTCGACGATCCTCTCCTAATGGTGGTGGTCTAGAGTCTGGGGGGTGGGTTTTGGGGGTAAATAAAGCCCTTTTGAATGAAGCAGTTGGCTTTCAAGGTAGGGCCCCTCCTCTTTGATTTCTTTTTCTTCGTCTAGGCCTTTCACTCTTGATGTTGGGTTGGTTAGTCTGGCAAGGGTGTCATCTCCCTTAGGGACTTTTTCTTCTTTAAGATCTCAACTACGTCAAATGATGCCCTAAGATAGAAAGCTATTGGATCTCACAAGGAATGAAGGGAAGGGTCCTTCAAGTAAGGAGTTGGTGGGTAGGGCTAAGGAGATGAAGTTCAAAAAAGCTTTGGAGGTTGATGATTGGTTAGAGGGGGAGGAGCTTAGCTCTGCAATTATAACCAACAAATTTACCGATTTCAATAGTTTTTTAGGGTTGCCCAATGATGGAGTTTGAAAAGGAAATCACTGCTCTTTTGAAGAAAATGGAGTCAAGAAAAGAACGTGGGGTTAAGGTCTTAAGGGGAAGTAGCAAATCTTCATATTCTCATCTGGAAAGGGAATTTGAAAGCTTGAATGTCTAGTGAATTACAATTGCTCTCTTAGTCAAGGGAAAAGAGGAAACCAATGGGGGTTTAGTTCTCTCACTTTGATGTTTCGGTCTTGTTCTTTAGATTAGATGATGGTTTGTGGTTTCAAAAGGGCTCTCCGATAGCTTCTGGTCCTTCTTAGGGTTTAGCCAACTTTCTAAGGGGTTGGGCTTAGATGTTGTATGGGTGGTTTGTATTAGCTTTGCATCCTTTTTCTTTTGCTAGCCTTTAAGCCTTTTTTTGTATACTATGTGTGTACTTGATTGCGCCTTTTACTAGCGCTCTTTAATATATTCACCTATTTACCTATCCAAAAATAAATAAATAAATAAATAAATGAAGCAAGCAAATCATTTTTGAATATACATTAAAAATTATAATTATTTTTATTTTCTTTCGTAAGCTTCTTATGTGCTATTTCTTTATTAATTAATCTCCATTTATTTCCTTTATGTTCCCTATAAATAACATTAGAATATACTAAGGTCGAAATCATACTCTATAGAAATATCTTAGCCAACTTATACAAATGCCAGCGTACTCATTCATAACCTAGTAAGCAAGTATAACAAACAATCCAAAACAAGGTATATGAAAAAAGTGAACCAAATTGAAAAACTCGGAAGTCTTGTAGGGTAACACCTAGGGGGGGAAGGGTGAATGGGTGTATTTAAAAATTTATTTGTATATGATAACTAACGTTTTCCCTACGAGAAGTTAAGGATCATTCAATTATATGCAATGTAAACAAGATAATAAATATACACAATAAGGCACAAGGATTTTTACGTGGAAAATCCCCACACTAATTAGAGAGATAAAAACCCACGAGGTTTAAGACTACTCATTAGACTTTCTCCTAAATGAAACCCTTTTTAAAGAAATTAAGATCTCTTATCCTTAAGGGGTTATGGAGAGGTATTTATAGGCAAATAACTCGAAGAGGTTCGGTATGAATAGGTTTCCAAATCCAATTTGCATAAAGTTCTAAAAAATATTCTCTAAAGCTTGATAGAAAATACATGAGTGCTCGAGTGTACTTAACCATTGCTTGAGTGCCTTAGGCATTTAAGCAGTGCTAACTGCTTGAGCAGTCCTAAAGCTTGAGTGGTCCTAACACTTGAGCGTTTTTGCCCGTTGAGTGTCCCCTATTTCATTTAACTTGTACAAAAAATCATTTTTTATTGATTTAAAAAGTATCGTTCTTTATACATCATATTGCCTAACTTGTCACAAGTAAAATCATTTTAGGCGTATATATGACTTCCCAGTTGGGCAAACAAAAGAGTATGTCACTATCTAAAAGGACTTCCATGGACAAACATTAAAAAGAACAAAATCGCCAACATACAAACAAGACTCAATGTACTAACAATTTCCCCCTTTAGCAATTTTGTGACAAAATATCGTTACATAAACCCACCCGAACTCTCATAAAGGATTTTACATAACACATTAACGCTCAATTAAAAATAACTTAAGGGAATGCTTTTCACCATCTTATAGTACTTATATGCCAAACTTGTAATTTTCACACATAGAAAACTATACCTAAAGTAAAGCAATGTGTGGGATAAAGTAATGTAAAAAAAGCAACTCAAGATAGTTGGAGATTTTTCTTGATGCATTGTGAAAGTATAAAAAAGGAACAAATTCTTGTAGTGACACCAATGTACAAAGCAAAGCTCGAGAAGAATATAGATGCATGCAAATCAACCAAACATAATAGTGTTAAGATAGAACCATTTAAAGCATAACATGATGTAATAAATTTGGAATTCGTTATTTATTTAATGATGTTCCAACTTCACTTTTATTTATCCTTATTCCATGTATTATACTTTATGAGCATTCTTGTCTGCATCTTTTGTATTGTATGTAACTTAGGTGCATTAGGAGTCGCACAGAAGATCTAAGTCATGGGTTCTTTGCAAATAGATGACTTGTTCACAACCAGTTCATGGGTCTAGGCAACCCATTAGAGGTTTTAGTGCACCACCTCTTAATTAGAGGGATGATTGGTCTTGGCTATCGGGATGAGTTTCCCATGGTAAGTGCACTAGTACATTTGGTTACATATTGGACAAGACTTATAGTGAGTCATGACTGAAGGCAATCAATAGTCATGGCCTCACCAAGCTGCTTCATTATGTTGTCTCTCAACCTTGAGAGAATATTCAGCTTGTGCTAAAGTTAGCAATGGTTTTGACCTACGGGTGAGATCATAAGCTGATCATATATTCTTATGGATTGGTCACTATTGATGGAAGCCAATGAGAATAGGTATTCTCAATAAAGGCACCATGATATCTCATGGGATTGAGACACTATGTCCTCTTGGGTGATCCTAAGGAGGTGTGTTCATGGAAACTATGGCCATAGTAGTTCCTTAAGTGGAACTTGACATAGGTTCTTTGAGAGCTAAGACATGTCAGTTGAATACATAATATGAGGATCTGTAACTTAAGGATAGTAGAGTTAGTCTTGAAAGGCTGATAGCTTTTACCTTGTTAGACTGTGGACACTAGTTCATGGAGAGACTAAACATAATGGATAGCATGTCATGGACCCAAGCACGTAGTGTCTTGTTGTTATTTACATAGGATACTAGAGTTAAGTTGATTCTCTATAGTGGGATGTTGAATCAATTTCAAAATTGGATTTTGAGGGATCCAATACTCCTATGGGTCCTAGTGGTCCTTACTCTAAGCTCATATACCTTGTGCATAAGAGTGTTTTGGTAATTACGCAAGGTTGCATAAGGGTAAGTGAACAAGGTCTTTAGATCGGGCTAATTAATTAATTAATAGGCCTTATTCGGTTAAATAATCAATTTGACCCATTTTAGGCTAGATTAAGTGATCCAAGCCCATGTAGGCTCAAGTCACTTAAGCCCAATTAGGAACCTTATAAATACCCCCTAGGGGTTAGGGTTTCCATAACTTTTCTCTTCCGCCATCTAGAGAGAAAGAGAGCCATAGCCTTCACACTCTTTTCCTCCCTATTGGAAGTGTGCCAAGAACAAAGTTGAGTCATCGGGCGGAAGATCGTGGGTTTACAAGACTTCCAACAACTTCAATGTCATCTTCAACACTTGGATTTTAAGGTTTGGGAACATTCAAACCTAAAGGTTAGTTCTTTAACCCTAAAAGATCAATTTTTTAAAAATTTCTATTACTTCTGTTGCTTAGATCTAAGATGCTAACAAATAAAAGCTTGATAAGACACAATAAATTAATAGTAAAGCACATAGATCTATCTCTAACCAGAAAATAGGCAATGGAGATCATAGGAAGAAGGTTCTATGACTTAGAATAGTTTTAGAGAGATAGACAATTCAACCAAAAATATCTTGCAATAAACATCCGTGTTAGGTATCTCTCTTAAACTTTTAAGGCATGCTTTCAATAGGTGATTTGGTTTCCTCTAATGTCTCAAGTTTAGTTTCCTCTAATATTTCAATTAATTTCCCTTAATAATTTAAAAAATAAAAAATGAATTTAATAATATATATCTCTTTAAAGAATATCTTCCCATTTTTTGTCAAAAGTAATATCCTCCCTTTATTTCAGTGAGTCAAATATTGTTAATGATATTCCATTTTTTATCGCAAAAATGACAAAGTATTTAAAATATGAACAAGAAAGCAAAAAAGAAAGAAAAATAAAACATGAATATCATATACAAATATAAAAAAATGATTCTAGATACAAGAGATATGCAATAATAGAACAATCCAAATCAATATTATATAAAAAATAGCAAAATAAGCATCTGAAGGAGACAAAGTAGAAACGAAGCTTGAGGCTCCTTGAGAGTGGATCCAAGATTTGATATAAAAAGGTTGACCGTGGGTCTCATGGAACTAAGTGTCTTGTGAGTCCATCCTTAAGTGAAGACGGGTCATAGAATCCAACATCTTTTGGGAAGTCGGGTCGATCGAGGTAGATGCATCATGTGAAGCTTGTGAAGAACTAACACAACCATGACTGGAGTGAGTGTGAGAAGTTGGCTCAAGAAAATCTGCCTCTTGAATGGTAGTGCCCTACTCCAATGCTCAGAGCTCATTCTCCTCTACAAGTGCCTCTTATGCTGGGGTGACATCTCGAGGACCATGATGAGCAGGGGGTGCTATGGGTCCATAAACATGATTATAGCTGTTGGAAACCTTGGATTTCTCATTTTCCTTATCTTGGATTGAATAGGTGCATGCAAAACCACCCTAGGCCTTTAGATCCTATGCAAGAAGCAAAAATCATATTTTTACAATTCTAGGATCAAGAGGAAATCCATTATAGAAATTTACCTTTGATCTGGATGTTCTCAAATCAATTCTACTTGGTGAAGAAGAAGAACAATGAATTTGGAAGTCTTGTACACCCAAGATCTTTCACCTGATGACTCAAACCATGATCTTTAGCACTCCAAAGTGTGGGCTTTGAAAGGAAGGATCTCTTGGCTCCCACTATCTCTCTTTTCTCTGGAGGTCGAAAACAAAGTCTCTTTTAAGGTTATAGAAACCCTAGCTCTTAAGGGGGTATTTATAGGGTTTTCCTACTAGGCTTAAGTGACTTGAGCCTACCAAGGCTTGGGTCACTTAATCCAGCCCAAAATGGGTCCTAATTGATTAATTAACTAGACAAGGTCATCCAATTAATTCAATTAGCTCCATCCAGAAAACTTGTTCACTATCCCCTATGCAACCTCACATTAGTACCAAAACGTCCTTATGCAGAAGAGTGAACTAAAAGCTAATCCAACCCTCATATATGAGCTTAGAGTGAGGACCATTGGGACCCATAGGAGTATTGGCTCCTTCATAATCCAATTCTGAAGTTGATTCAACATTCCATTAAATAGAATCAAATGCACTCTAATATCCTATGTAAATAATAATGAGACAAAGCCTAGGGTCTGTGACACACTATCCACTACATACAGACTCCCTATGAACTGGTGTTTGTAATTTAACAAGGTAGTGTTATCACCTATCAAGATTACATTTCCAATCCTTGAGTTATAGATTCCACTTATTATGTGATCAATTGACATACTCTAACTCTAAGTAGTGTATGTCAAATTTTCACTAAAGGAAATGCTATGGTCATAGCCTTTTAGATCACATGTCCTTTGGATCACCCAAAGGGACACACTATCTCAATCCATGAGATATCATGGTGCCTTTATAGAGAATACCTGTTGCCGACAACTTCCATCAATAGTGACCTAATTCATATGAATGTATGATCACTTTAAGATCTCACCCATAGGTCAAAGCCTTCTATTGACTTTGGCATAGACTCAATATCCTCTCAAGGTTGAGAGTTCATGTAGTATAGTAGCTTGGTGAATCATGAGAATTGATAGCCTTATGTCATGATTCACTATAGGTCCCGTCCTATGCGCATCACATGCTCTAGTGCACTTACCATGGGAAAACCATCTCGATAGCCAAGACAAGCCATCCCTCCAATTAGGAGGTAGTTATGGACCCGCATTTTTCATGTGCATTCTCACTTGACAGTGAGACTTGCTTATTTAAAGTGAAAAACTGATTTTTATAAAAAAATTGGAGTCGTCACTTATTATTTTTTTTAAGGGAAAAATAAAATAATAAATAAAACCCCTAAAAAATGACTTTTGACTTTGAGAAAAGCAATCTAAAAAAAACCCGAGTTTGAGTTCGGGGATCAGGTTACCTATCGGGAAGGTACCTCCAAAGAGATAGCACCCCTTTAAGCCCTAACGTGGTCTCTACGAGTTAAGTTAAGGGAAGTATGACAATTAGTTAGTTGATTGAGGATACCTAGGTAGGATAAGTTGATTTAAAAAATCTATTAATTATAACATGCCAAACAAGGATTCAAACCACAATCATAAAGAAAGGATAACATGCATACCTGGATCTATAACTTAAATGCTATCACAAAACACCAAAGTTAGTTCAGGTATTATATCACTCAACATGCATTTTATTAGAGGAAAACAAATGTGTTGGGATTGAGCCCCTAAAAGCAAGACATGATGTAACAAAGTTAGACTTAACTATCCCCTTGCTATCCCTTTGGTATATTAACATTGATTTGAGCATTTAGCCCATGTCTCTTACATTATACATGACTTAGGTGCATTAAGAGTTGCACAGAAGATACAAGTCATGGGTTCTTTGTAAGTAGATAAGTTGTCCACAGTTGCTTCATAGATTTGGGCAATCCAATAGAGACTATAGTGCACCACCTCCTAATTGGAGGGATGACTTGTCTTGGTTGTTGGGATGAGTTTTCCATGGTGAGTGCACTAATGTATGTGATGCACATTGGATAAGACCTACGACGAATCATGATACAAGGTTATCAATTTTCATGATTCGCCAAGCTACTATACTACATGGACTCTCAACCTTGAGAGGATATTGAGCTTGTGCCAAAATGAACAAGAGGCTTTGACCTATCGGTGAGACCTTAAAGTGGTCATATATCCTTATGGATTGGGTCACTATTTATGGAGGCTGTTGGCAATAGGTATTCTCAATAAAGGCACCATGATATCTCATAGGATTGAGATAGTGTGTCCTATTAGGTGATCCAAAGGACATGTGATCATGAAATCTATGGCCACAGTAATTCATTTAGTGGAATTTGACATATGTTCCTTGGAGCTAGAGTATGTCAATTGATCACATAATAAGTGAGATCTATAACTCAAGGATTAGAGAGATAATCTTGAAAGGTGATAACACTACCTTGTTAGATTACGGACACCAGTTCATGCGGAGTCTGCATGTAGTGGATAGTAGGTTGTACACTTGAGCACTTTGTGTCTCATTGTAATATACATAAGGTACTAGAGTGCAGTTGACTCTTTATAGTGGGATGTTGAGTCAATTTTAGAATTTGATTATGAGGGATCCAATACTCCTATGGGTTCCAATGGTCCTCGCTCTAGGCTCACATTCCTTGATGGCATAGTTTATGAGGGTTGGATGAGTTATTAGTTCACTTTTGTGTATAAGGGAATTTTGGTAATTATGTAAGATTGCACAAAGATAAGTGACTGGTATGTCTGGATTGGGCTAATTGATTAATTAGGGTCTTGTATGGTTAATTAATCAATTAGAAACCTTTTTGGGATATATTAAGTGACCCAAGCCCATGGTGGGCTTAAGTCACTTAAACTCTATAAGAAGCCTATAAATACCCCTTTAGGGGTTAGGGTTTCCAAGTCTTGCCATTCTTTCCTTTAGTCTAAAGAGAGAACCTTAGTCTCCACCCTTGAGATTTCCACCATCTTAGTGCCTAGACATAAGGAAGAGTCATCAGGCAGAAGATCATGGAGTTTACGAGATCCATTATGACGTTGGAGTTATCTATATTGATTGGAATTGATCCGAGAACATCCAGATCAAAGGTATGTGGCTTTATTCTCTGGATCTATGGTATCCATATTGTTTTTTAATACTTGTTTATCCATTGTGATAGATTTAGAGAGCCTAGGATGGATTTGCATGCACCCTACATGATCTAGGGCATAGAAATGAAGTAATATAGGGTTCCCAACAACTGGTATCAGAGCCTTAAGGTAGGTTCTATCATGTTAAATTTGTTATAGGGTGTGCTAAATATGTTCTAGGTTGTTAACTCTATCTTGCAGGGTTGTTTTATTCATCCCATGACCCTAAGAGATGAATGGATGAGATGTTTTTATTCATTCAATTAAATATATCAATATATTTGGATTGATTGATTATAATTGTGATATGATCTTTGATTATTGTCCTCTAGATTGGGTTGTACACCCAATAAGGGGTATAAGATTTTATTTGGTTCTAAAAATATTTTCTTTTCAATAGATGGGTTGTAAGCTTCTTTATAGGAGCATAAGAATTTTTATTATTATAACATTATTAGTTTTTTGTATCCATCTATAATGTCCCAAGAGAAAATAAACAACCTTGAAGGTTTTTTTGTTTTTTTGTTTTTTTTTTTGTTTTGAGATTCTATGATGTTTAAAGAAGAAAGAAGGATTCTTGGAAGTTCTTGCTTTGAGATCCATGACTACATAGTGATGTCAAATTAAACTCAAAATTGGGACTACCTCCCATTAGTTTATGCTAGGAACCCTGGATTTCTCCATTCCCTTAACTTGGATTGTATAGGTGCATGCAAAAGTACCCTAGGCCTCTAGATCCTATGCAACATAAGCAAAATCATAATTTTACAAATCAAGGATCAAGTGGAAAGCCATTAGAGAACTTTACCTTTGATTTGGATGTTCCCAAATCAATTCCTCTTGAAGAAGATGAAGAATAATGAATCCGGAAGTCTCGTACACCCAAGATCTTTCGCCCGATGACTCGAACCACGATCTTGACGCTCCAAAGTGTGGACTTTGGAAATGATGATCTTTTGGCTCTCGCTATCTCTCTCTATCTCTAGAAATGGAAGACAAAGTTTCTCTAAAGGTTATGGAAACCCTAGGCCTAATGGGGTATTTATGGGGTTCCCCTACTAAGCTTAAGTGACCTGAGCCCACTAAGGCTTGTGTAGACCCTCCATTTTGTCCCCTTGACACATACCTTGATTAAGTACTCTTTCAGTACTTTATAACATTTCTTGGAAGCCTATTGTTACTCACATATCTTACCTCTTTGAGTCATTCTGAATACTATATACACATTTATGACAATTTGTTTGGACTTATTTAGGCCTAGTAGGCACACTTGGCCCATTAAGCGCACCTGGCCCATTTAGGTACGCCTAGTCCTTTTGGGGCTTGCTCCGGCATCCCTAAATCATTTTTATGGCTTGCATGGCTTATGTAGCTGGCATGAATATGTGTCACGTACTTATATCTATTTACCTTTCTTATTTATTTATTGATTCATTTCTTATTTATTATATCTATATGGTCATTGTATATTTTTGTTATCATTATTATTCTTGCCATTATATTTTATTTTTGATTATTTTATCATTATTATTATTATTATTATTTTTATTATTATTATCATTATTTATTTATTTTATGTTTTTTATTTATTTTATTTTATTGTATTCATTTTATTTTATTTACTTAAAAAAAAAAAGTTGGTGGACTGCATGAAAAAAAAAAGGTTTTTTTTTTGGAAAAAAATGAGGGTGAAGAAAATGATGCTTAGGAAAATTAAGGATTTTGGTGGGGAAATGGAGAAAACCATCGGGTAAGTGGACTGGAGATTGGAAGAGGGGATTTCTCTTTTTGGGAAGGGATGAGGAGGCAAAAGGTAGAGAAAGAGATTCAAATATAAGAAAGACATGGGAGAAGCCTGGGGGAAGGAGAGAGCATTCAGATTTGAGGAGAGGAAAGGAGAGGAAGAAGACGTTGAGAAGGAAGGGAAAAAAGAGGAGCTCACTGGTTTTGTCTAGGTATGATTACAATATGCTTCATACTTCTCTACTTCAGACTGTTTTGTCCTACCTCTTGTTGATTTTGGGTTCATTTTGAAGCTTGATGGTGGGCATTATGTGTTGTGCATGATTGTGGAGTCTGAGATTATTTTTTTTAATGTATTTTATGTCTGGTTTTGGCCATATTTCTTCGGCTCTGTTTTGATTCCCCTGTGAGATGCCCAATTATGCTTTTATCTCCACTTAAAATGTGTTTGGTTTCACTCACCTGTTTAAGCACGTTGATTAGAGCATGAAACAAGGTTTCGTTTGATGGTTTGTCATTTCATTTTCTTTTCTCTATCCATGCTCTGTTTTTTTTTTTTTTTTTTTGTTGATTCTCTGTTTTTTTGGTACCTACCTCTCTCGAGAGTGCTAGATTGTGCACATCCTTTTGGTTTGTTCTTGGTTTGAACATCAAATAGATGCCTGCTAGTGCCTTTATCATACCTCTGTTTCCTCTCTGGCATACTGGTCAAGGGCAAGACATCAATATGGCCATCGTCATAGTCTTCTAAAGGTTTTGATGAGAAGAGATTGTATTTTGGAAGTTTCACATAACAAACAGCGAATGCGGTTGACTCAAGGTTTAAAGCAAAAAAAAAAAAAAAAGGATGAAGGAAGAGAAAATGGTGCAGTGAAAGAAATCCCAAAATCTAAGCACATTCTCACTTTTTCTTTCTTTTCTTTCTTTCTGTATTTCTTTCTACGTTTCTGTATGTCTCAACTGCAAAATTATTGAGTTCCAAGAATGGTGGAACAAGCAAAGGGAGAAGCATCACGACCTCTTCATCGACAAATCTGAAACCCAGAGGTTGTTCATTTCCGTTGATATCCACGCTCCCACCGCCGATCCCGCCGTGATAAGGAGCGAACTCGGAGTGCCAACCAGTTCTCATGGGTTTGTCTTTTCAGATTATAGGCATGGCGGTTGTCATTGTTGTTTTTGCTAGGTATGTTGGTGTACGTCTATGGAGAACTATCCAAGGAACTTTTGAAGGATGGAGCAAGAGTATGGGTGTTATTCCCATTTCCTTGTATTTTATACTCTTATCCATTTGGTTCTGCATTTCTATGCCACTGACACTCTTGGGGAGATTCTTGGGAATGGAATCTATGCCTATTCAATACCCCAACATTTTGCAGAAGCTACAATAGCAGCTAGCTCATTCAACCCTTTGGTTGGTTCTGATTCTCATTTGGTCGAAGGTTGGGTATTGAAGTCACACAGCAGCCGTTACAGCTGGAAATAAAGGAATTCCAGTGAGAGTGTATAGGTATAAACTTGAGATATCAAGTTGGATAGCTCTACTAAGGGTTTAAGGTGTATACTTGCAAGAGACCATTTTCAGCTTCCTCCAACCATCAAGAGTGTTGAAGCCGAGAAGAAAGGCTTAGGGGGAACCCTCTTTGAACGCCTTGTTGATTTGTGTGGTGATGAAGTCTCGTTTATATTAACTGTACAATACTGCATGCATGAGGTTAGTATGAACAGGTCATCTAAAGAGCTATATAATAGTAAAATAACAGCTCACCCAAGTGTTGTTGCTCACATGTTCTATGATCTCAAGAATAGGGATAAAGCTGATCGGAACTCGCTGCCCAGTTTCACCGAGTTCATCTTGGGCTAACACAATGCTACCATGGTGGGCCCACCTGGGTCTATCCCCTGCCCTCTATGTCGACATGGGATTATCTCTTTCATCAAATTGCTTGGTTCCTAGCAAAGGAAATCAAACTACACCTATTTCAAAGCTATCAACCTCCATCATCCTACCACATTACCATGCTCACCTACAACTCACCCACAACCATCTCTCACCACCATGCAACCCATATGCTCACCTTCAGCTTACCCACAACCATCCCTCACCACCATGCAACCCACATGCTCACCTTCAACTCACCCATAGTCTCCACATACCACCATGCAGCCCACATGCTCACGTTCAACTCACCAATGGCCTCCACACACCACCATGCAAACCACATGCTCACTTTAAGCTCACCCATGACCTCCACACACTACCATGCATGAAACCCACATGCTCACCTTCAGCTCACCCACAACCATCCCTGACCACCATGCAGCCCACATGCTCTCCTTCAGCTCACCCATGGCCTCTACACACCACCATGCAACCCACATGCTCACCACAACCATCCCTCAGCTCCATGCAGCCCACGACTCATCCACAACTCACACTTCACCACACACCTCACCATAGCCCTCACGACCATCCCACAACCTTTATAGCCACTACACACCCGCCACATACAGCCCACATGCAGTCCACATGCACCCCATGGCAGCCATGGCCACCACATGCTCACCCACAACTCACCCACAACCCACACCTCATCACAGCTCACACATGCAGCCTGCACCTCCTCAAGGCCATCCCACAGTCCGCAAATAGTCCACAAAGCCCCCACACGACCACCATATGCACCACCTATAGCCCCACTCATTGTCTAGTCCTCTAAACCCACTTCTCTCTCTACCTCCTCCATTGTTCATTCTCCATAGAACCCAGCTCCCATGTAGCCCATGGCTCACCCATGGCCACCATACGGCCATTCCCCAACTCCTATGCAGCCCACGGTTCACCCATGCCCACCATCTGGCCATCCCATAGTTCCTACGTAGCCATGCATGGCCACCCTCCTAGGACATTCTCAAAGCCCACGTCTAAAAAATTGTTTTTTTTTTAAATCTAGTTTTCAAATAATTTAACTCACAACTTCTCATTCTTTTCTAGTGTTTAGGTTTATCAAAAATCCAATTTTCAAATTTAATTGTCAAAGCTTCCATTCTCAAATAATTTTCCAAAATCTCAATTCTCAAATTTAATTTCATAGCATCCATTTTCGAAATAATTTTCCAAAATCTAATTTTAAATTTAGTTTACAAAACTTAAATCCAATTTTCCAAAATTCTAATTTCCAAATTTAACTTTTATTCTCCATTTTTAAAATATCATTCTCAAATAAATTTTCCAAAATTCCAAAATTCCAATTTTTTAAAATACTATTCTCAAATAAATTTTTAAAAATTCCGATTTCCAAATTTAAAATTTTAAAATGCCATATTCAAATATTTAAAAAAAAATTCCAAATTTCAATTTTAATTTTCAAAACTCTCATTTTCAATTTTTTTTTTAAATATAAAAATGAATAAGTCTTCATAATTCCAAAATAATAGAATTTATGAAAATTAACTTATAACAAAATAAATTGGGCTTTGGTGGGGGCCCGACATTCATAACATTTCTTTCGAAAATAATTCAAGTAAACTATGTGATCAATTTTGATTTGGTTTTGTGTGAGATTTTTTTTACACTTGTCATTGTACACTGACCTTGTTTTCATGACAACACTTTATTATTTGCTACCAGGGTACACTCTTACCCTCACTTTGTTTATTATTTTGTTATCATGACTTGTTTTTGAACTTTGATCATTTTGGTATCCATTGATTTCCTGGTAAATTGCCATGCCTGCTTCACCTTATTTAGTAGAGACCCATTTTTTAAGAGCTTAGAGGGGTGCTATAGTCTTTACCATACCTTCCCAATAAGTAACCTGATCCCTGAACCCAGTTTTGGTTTTTTCACATACCATCTTTTCCAAATAAGGAGTCACACTTAGGGTTTTATTTATTATTTTTTCCCTTAAAAAATAAAACAAAAATAAGTGGTGACTCTAAGTCTTTTCTAAAAATTATATATTTTCACCAAATAAATTAAAAACGAGTCTTGCCAATCGAGCGGGAACGCATCGTGAAAAATATGGGGTCCACAAATTGGTGACTCCACTAGGGATCGAACCCAAAATCTCTGGTTTCATAGAAGATCAAGCTCGAACTTAAGTTGAGGCAAATATGGCGTTTGATTAGTCGATTGATGAATACCTTCTCTTTATGCTTTTCTATGATTGAGTGTTCATAGCACACTGAGAGTTTGATGTGATGATTTCCTATGCTTGATTGTCATATTCATTTGGGACATTAATGTGCTAACAACATTGATTGATTCTCTTTATTGTCATTAGCATATTGATTTTGCTCTTGCCATGATTATCTTGCTCACTTTGACATGTATGTTCACTTTGTTGTATCTCTTGTTTGTCTTAGTGTTGACTCTTTTGCTTGTATATTATCTTGATCATCTTTGAGTGTGCTATCCTTATTGCTATTGATTCGACTTATGGTAGCTTAGCTTTAAAGGCACATCAACAAAATTTATACCTTAAATACTATTATTGAAGTAGCCAAGCTACTATAACATTGTGGTTCTAGGATCGTTCACTGGGATGGGTTTTCGCAAACACTAGTGATATTCAAATTAGGAAAATAGGTGATTTTCTTATGGATGTTAGCTTTAAAAGAAGATGTAAATGTTTTAGAAAGATTTAAACTAATCTAAGTTAACATTAAAGACTAAAATGAAAGGGTGTAAAAACAAGTTTCTCAAAGATAGGATAGCTATGCTCTAGCTCTTATGCAAATTGGAAATCTCAGGATAGGCTCCTCGTGTTGGGGTTGCAACTATGGTGATGCTTGCTTCCTGAACCGGTATGGATTTAGCAAATCAAGTTTTAATCCTTTAAAATGGCAAAACAGATGGTAGTGAATTTCATCAATGGTTATTCACCTTAGACTTCCTTTGAATGGCTCGTAAGAGATAATTAATGGTCTAAAGCCAAAAGCTTACCAAATATTGGCAACTCAAAGTCATTCCAGGTGATAAACTCACCTTTCAATGGCCATTGAAATTGGTTATAACAGATTAATGCAAAACTTGGAATTGAAAGCCTCACATTCCAATAGCTCGTAGGAGATAACTAATGGATAGAAATCCAAAAGCTTATCAAGTATTGGCCGTTGGAAGTTGTCCAAAGGAAATAAAAAACCAAACTTTGCATTAATGAACCTTTAATGAAAAATGACTACCTTACCTTCCAGGTGCGAGAAATTTCCATGGGATTGCATCCAAGTCATCACATAACATCCATACTTTGAGAAACTAAAAGTTTTAACCGATCATCCTCTAAGGAAAAGCTCTCAGAGGCTATTTGGCTACTAAGAAAATAGAAATGGGGAAGAACAGGAGAAGAGAGAAAAACAGAGCAAGGCTCTGTATAGTCTATATATTTATATATCTATATCTATGGATCTCCGGGTTAAAACTCCCTGAGAGTCCCCTTTTTAGTGTTTACAAGAGAGTTTATATAGGAAGGTAATTTACCCTTCCTTGGATACTTCCTAGCTAAGGAATTACATGAGTGGCTGAATGCAAGGAGAAAATGGAAATTTATACAAAAATATCTGAAGAAAAGATCTAAAAGAGTCGGTGCACAAATATCCCAGTTCGCATGTAGATTTCACACGTTGCATGGTGACTTGCGAAAATCTCGCAAGTTGATTTCTCAACTTGGAATCCATTTTCGCACGTTGAGCTCCAAGTTCGCAAGTTGAAAAATCACTTTCACATGTTGGACTTCACCGCGAATGCACAGCTGCCATCCACTTTAAATTTCGCATGTTGGAGTTCCAATTTCGCAAGGTGCGAAATTGTCCTTCAGCTGATGCAGTTGTCTTCCAAAGGCCATATCTTCCTCATTTCAGCTCCAAATCATACACGGTTTGAAGCGTTGGATTCTTGACTTCCTGAGATTTGAAATGGTATATAGCATGTAGAAAATGGACTTTGGGAAGTACTCCAAAAGTGTGAAAGAAGACTGCAGCTGCTGTCCTCTATTTTCTTCACTTTGTTTTCCTCTTCTCCATTGTTCTTTCCTTGCATACTTTGAACGACTTTGGCAAAGGGATATGGAGCTCCAAAGCTTGGTTATTCATGAATTTGAGCTTCCAAAAGCTTTTCCATGAACTATATACAGCTCTCCCTCATTCTTGAATTGCTTTGGTGTAGCTAAAAGCTATCAAAAACACCAAAACTTAACACAATTTAATTAGAAACGATTGCAAGGGTCCTTAATATGTCAATTGAGTTAAAAGGTAATAATTACTACTCAAGAGTATTTAAAAGAGTTAATTACAAGCTACAAAATAACACTTTTTGAGTAGTAATCAGCTATCCATCTTAATTGTCATATTCTCGTTTAGCTTGTTTGTGGACATGGATGATATATTTACACCTTGCTTGACTGTTTGTTGTATGACTGCTCTTTTCCTGTGTGTTTGCATGTTGTTTGTCTGTGTAGGTCGCACATCTATCCCCTTACCTCCAACCCTCTGGTTTCGATCATTTCCTTCATTTATGCTCTTACTTTTGCAAGTGTGAGGCCTTGTGTGTGTTTGTTTCTCTGACCGAGCTAGTGGTTAGGAGTAGGGTTTAGCGATGGGCTATATCGATGTTTGGGAGCATTCTAGAGGTGGCCGACACACTAATGCTGATTGGAGTCCGATCTTTGAAGACTTGTATAGCTCAGAGCTAGGTTTCATGGATATTTGTGTGACTAGTGTGTTTATTTTTTTGTTTTAGCTTCATAGGATTTTTAGATGCACCCACACCACTCATTGTGCACTTTAGTTGACTATTGAGTGCTGAGAGTTGCGAGAGTTTTCACCATAGGAAACCCCCTAGGATGTCGAGGTAGTGCATGTGTGGAGGTGATGACCACCTTGCATGGAAGCACCCCGTCTCTTCGGAGGCTTGCAGAGGGTTGCTACCGTCAGAGGGTACAATCACTTCTGCTAGGGATCCTTTAAAATCCACTCTTTCCCTTTTAGAGCCACCTTATCCTTATATGATAAGCTTAGGCCCCATTAGGATTCCCTTCCTACATGTGGGTGCATTTGTGGACCTTCAGAGCCAGGTTAGTAGTGATAGGTCTAGTTACCTTCATAGTAGTCTCTTAGATATTTGCTTAGAATTGGATATCAATCTAAATACTTCTAGGTTACCTTCTTGTATAGTTGATAGACATTCCTTGTAGAGTTTCCCTTACACCGTATCTTATCTAGTATTTCCATTATTGTAGGAGAATTGATACATTCGACCTGGGTTCAACTTCTTGGATTCGAGTCAGACCAGTCAGATCAGACATATATGGATTCGCAGGTGGTTACAGTTGATCAGTTTGTTGCTGCTATGGCTTCAATCCATGAGGCCATAACTAGTCTTGGTCAGATGATGGATGGGTAGCAGGCTCAATAGGTTCCAGTTCATGAGAGTGTGCAGTATGATCCCATTATTCAGCCACCTCTCCCGCCTAGTTAGACATCTCCACATGACACTCAAATACCACCACCTTCCCCACTTGGTCAGACAGTTCCACAACCTACACCCTTCACTTTACAGAGTCAGACCGAGGTTGCCCCACTGCCTGTCATGGTGGTTGTTCCGACCTCGGAGGATGCCCATACACGCATGGATAGACTTGAGCAAAGGATGAGACAGTTGAGAGTATCATATGGAGGGATGGTATGGGATGATTCTGATGGACTGCCAATGGTCAGTTTGTTGACCAAGTTCAGGATGCCAAAGATCGAGTGATACACGGGGATTGGGTGCCCCCACATCCATTTGAGACTATATAGTACTGTGATGAGGGCCCACGATTTGGATGAGGCTCATATGATTATGCTATTCCCCTTGTCCTTTAGTGGGGCAACCCAGCGTTGGTTTGCTTCTTTGGATGTGTCACGCCGTTGTACATGAGATGATTTAGCTGAGGAGTTTCTATGACAGTTTGCATTTAACACTGTCATAGATATCTCATGGAGGGAGTTGGAGGCCTGATGAGACAGTCACATCATTCATTTTCCATTAGAGAGAGAAGATTGCCTAGATCATTGATAGGCCATCTGAGAGGGGTCAGATCAACATGATTATGAGGAGCTTGAAGCCTCGATTTGCTAGACATTTGATGGGATTCCCACACATGGACTTTGGATATTTGGTGTAGACATTATATGGTATTGAGGAGGGTATTGCTAGAGGATTGTGGCTTGAGTCTTTCCTTCAAACTCGAAGGGGGAAGAAACAGACTATTGGACAGAGATCAGGGGACGTCAGTGCCATCAGTGCCGCCAGACCAAGGCCCCTTAGATATTATCAAACAGTTGGGCAGACTTCCAGAGTTTATTATCCGCCATCACCCCATGTGCAGTATAGGTCACTTGCTCATTTTAGACCTAAGTCTCCCACGTATCTACACTCAGCTTCACAACCAGTGTATGTTACTCAAGCCACACAGAGGCCACCTATTCATCATCCCCAACCTAGGGCTCCACCTGCATAGAGACAGATGTGATAGTTTTCCTAGTTGGGAATGCCTTTGAGTAGAGCTTTCTAGAAGCTTGTAGAGGAAGGATTGTTGACTGCATTGGCACCAAGACCACCACCTCAGCCTATGCCACCTTAGTTCAGGTTGGACCTTCACTTTGCTTACCATCAGGGTCCAGGACATGACATTGATCGCTGCTCTGCTATGAGACATGCTATTCAAAACTTGATAGATTAAGGTCTGGTTAAATTGGGGCAACAAAGTGTGACCACGAACCCTTTACCTGCTCACACTACACATTCAGTGCCTCCGCTTACTGGTGGTATTCATCACATGGATTTTGTTCAGGATGATGTAATACATATGCTGAGTTGGGATGATGGATTGCCTGAGATGATTGTTCTAGACGATGGTTATGAGATTGTAGGAGTTACATCATATTTTTCGATCCCTGCACCATTTTGTTTGATCCTGGATAGAGCGCCATTATAGTTGATTCCTTCTACACCAACAGATATCGGGCATGGGGACATGTTTGCCCCGTTTATTCTATGGCCTGAGGATGTTGATGTACAGTTATGACTCGTAGTGGGAGGATAGCTCAGGCTGTACCTCTAGTTACTAGACGATTTGGTGGTATGGACTCTCTCTAGGAGGTTAGGAAGGAAGATGATGAGATCTTGAGACAGCTACAGAGAACCCAGGCTCGGATATCCATTTGGAGTTTGTTGGCCACTTTTAGTACCCATAGAAATGCACTTCTTTGAGCCTTGAGTCAGATACGTGTTGAGACCAATAAGGCCACCTGCATTGTGTTTTCTGCTGATGATCTACCATTGGAGGGTTCTGACCATACTCATCATCTCTATATTACAATTGTTTGTACAGGCCACAGAGTCACATCCGTCTTGTTGGACAATGTCTCTGCCTTGAATGTTTGTCCATTAGCCCCTACTGGTGCCCTCGGCTTTGCACCCTTAGATTTTGGTCCCTCCACATAGATAGTGAGAGCTTATTATAGCACTCAGAGGAAGGTCATGAGCACTTTGACTATAGATTTGTTGATCAGCTCGACAACACTCTCTATATTATTCCAGGCTTTGAGGATTCTTGCATCCTTTAACTTAATTTTGGGCTGACCTTGGATTCATTAGGCTGGAACCATTCCATCTTCCCTTCATCAGAAGGTGAAGTTTATCCATGACGGACAGGTTATTATAGTACAATCTACCAGAGACATGATTTCATCATCTGAGCTAGTATTGCAGGTCAGTCATAGTGATGATGATTTTTTTCTAACAAGATTCACATTTGATGAGGTACAGACCCTTGAGATTCAGGATTTTTACAGAGATTTCGTGGCCATGTCATTTGACCAGCATAGTAGTACCCTTGTCCTCGATATGATGAGAGGCATATCCTTTCTACCTGGTTTGGGATTAGGACGACGCCAACATGGATCTAGTGAGTTTGTGACTACTATTGATCATGATACTCCTTTTGAACTTGGATTCACCCCTTCATAGGATGATGTTCGTTATATGGCACGACTACATAGGGATAGGGCGAGGGCTCGATTGTCTGGCATCCCATTTGATTATCCTGTTCATCCTTACACTTTTAATTTAGCCGATTACTTTGTTAGGGGATCAAAGGTTCAACCTCACGTTGAGGAGATGTGTACTGATGATAGTATAGTGGATGAGCTTCAACATATGCTCCACCGGAAGCAGATGGGTGATGAGATCCCTGACATGTCAGCTTCTGTGATGATCGCTTCACCATCTCTGGATCAAGCCAACTTATTCTCCTTGTGCTTCTGTAGACCTTCAATTTTGTCTCTTGTCACCTATTTGTAGACCCTCAGTTTTGTCCCTTGACACCTATGTGTAGACCCTCAATTTTGTCCCTTGATACTTGCATGTATCTTGGGGGTGTTGCCTGCACCCGATTTTTGTATGTCATGACCATGAAGCCCTTGTTGGCCTCAATCAATTTTCGGACCTAACGTGGGTTCACCTATGGTTCGATCTACTATGAGCGTTTGGTTCATTATGAAATGCCATCATGGTCAATTCTATTTGTAGACCCTCAATTCTATCCCTTGATACTTGCATGTATCTTGGAGGTGTCGTCCGCATCCAATTTTTGTATGTCACGACCATGGAGCCCTTGCTGGGCTCAATACTTTTCGGACCTCACGTGGGTTCACCTATGGTTCAATTTAGTGCGAGCGTTTGGTCCATTATGAAATGCCATCATGGCCAATTCCTTGGTTCATATCATGCTAGAGAGTAGAGGTTAAGGTCTCTAAAAAAAACTTCAATTCAGTTGGGGCTCATTGAAGCCCATCCAAATTGGAGCACTCTGGATTGTTTTAGTTATTTCTCCCTCACCCGAGCTCATAATTGTGCATCAATTTTTTTTTTTGGATTCCTTACTCTTCAAGGAACATTCTATCAAAATTTGAGAATTTTTCTCAATCGGTTCGCAATTAGCTCAGCAGGTTCATTGGGGCAGCTCACTGAAGCCCATCCGAATTGGAGCACTCTGGCCTGTTTAGTCATTTCTCCCTCATCCGAGCTCATAATTGAACACCATTTTTTTTGGATTCCTTACTCTTCAAGGAACATTTTGTCAAAATTTGAGAATTTTTCTCAACCGGTTCATCTGGGCCTATTTTAGTTAATTTCTCCCTCATTCGAGCTCAGAATGGCGCATCGTTTCTTTTTTGGATTTCTTACTCTTCAAGGAACATTTTGTCAAAATTTGAGAATTTTTCTCAACTAACTCAATCGGTTGATCGGGGCGGCTCGCTGAGGCCCAACCCAATTGGAGCACTCTAGCCTGTTTTAGTCATTTCTCCCTTATTTGAGCTCAAAATGGCGCACAATTTCTTTTTTTTTTTTTTTTGGATTCCTTAATCTTCAAGGAACATTTTGTCAAAATTTAAGAATTTTTATCAACTAGCTTGACCAGTTTGCAGGTGCATTGCAGGCCACCCCGAATCCATGTGGATTCTTGATGGATAAGCAATGGGGGATTTATGAGGGGCAACTGCCCACCTCGTGACTAGAAGGAGGAGTTGAATGATCTGGAGTTTCGAGGCTGATGGTGGGGCATTCCAAGGCTAAAAGGGAAGAATAATGAGGTGGTGCAGATGATGAGGGGGGCTCTTGGTACAAAAGACATTTAAGAGAAAGTAAAGAGGAGGTTTTTGAGAGACATTTCCGATATTTCAGAATGAGGTTTTTGAGTAAAGACATTTCAAAGACATTTCAGATGTACAGATCAATAATCATGAACACCACAACCACATGCTGGTATATGTAGCCCATAGGTAGTCCACAAGTACCCCATGGCCACCATGGCCACCACATGCAACCCACACCTCCCTCACAACACATACACAGCCCATAGGTAGTCCACACGCACCCCATGGACACCACATGTAGCCTGCACCTTCCTCATAGCACATACACAACCCACAAGTAGTTTACACACACCCCATATCCACCATGACCACCACATGTAGCCTGCACCTCCCTCACAACACACATACACAACCCATACCATAGGTAGTCCACACGCACCTCATGGCCACCCTAGCCACCACATGCAGCTTGCACCTCCCTCACAACACATACACAACCCATAGGTGGTTCACACGCACTCCATGGCCACATGGCTACCACATGCAGTCCGCACCTCCCTCATAGCACACACATAGCCCATAGGTAGTCCACATTCACCCCATGGCCACCACATGTAGCCCCACCTCCCTCACAGCACACACAGAGCCCATAAGTAGTCCGCACACACCCCATGTCTACCATGGCCACCACATGCAGCCCGCACCTCCCTCACAAGACACACACAACCCATAGGTAGTCCACACACACCCCATGGCCACCATATGCAACCCACACCTCCCTCACAGCACATACACAACCCATAGGTAGTCCACACACACCCTATGGCCACTATAGCCACCACATGCAACCCGCACCTTCCTCACAACACACACACACACAACCCATAGGTAGTCCATAGGCACTCCATGGCCACCATGGCTACCACATGCAGCTCGCATCTTCCTCACATCACACATACAACCCATAGGTAGTCCATAGGCACCCCATGGCCACCACATGTAGCCCGCACCTTCCTCATAGCACATACACAGCCAATAGGTAGTCTACATGCACCCTATGGCCACCATGGCCACCACATGCAGCTCGCACCTTCCTTATAGCTCACCCATGCATACCTCACCTTCACACGCTCACCCACATGCAGCCCACACACCTCATAACTCACCCATGGTCTCCACGGCTCATCCAAAGCCACCCCATGCATCCCCATCTCACCACAGCTCACCCATGGCCTCCTCACCACCACCATGCACCCACAACCACCCTTAAGGCCACCATATAATTGATCTTTGGTAGTTGAATTTTTTATGAAGAGTTATGAAATTTGTGGCTGTTAGTGGATGAAATTCAAGTGGAAGAGATGTTAATTCCTAGCTGAAAATCAATGGAACTGGAATAGCTAAGTTTTAGCCATGTAATGAAGTTTCATGGCTACACTTTGGTGGTTGTTTGGTGGAGATTAGAGGTTACATATATAGGGTTGGTTCATGGCTGAAAATTCTCTTAATTCAAGTAGAAATATGACTAAATTTTAATAGATTTGGTGGTTGCATATGTTGTGTGCTTGTGCTTATTGACTCACCATTTTCTATAGCGCATGGCTAGGGACCTCAGGTACATATCATTGTTCTGATTGTTAATCTCCTATGCGTGCCGAATACCAACTAGGATTGTATGAGTCTTGTCATCCATGCAGCCTGGGGGGATTGACTGATCTTTGATCCATATGCTCCAATGTACCCAATCACTAATAGAGACCAAACTCCGGGTTTAAAGGGGTGCTACCTTGCATAAGGTACCTTCCTAATAGGTAACTTGATCCCAGGACCCAGAAATCGAGTTTTGCAGACCATTTTTTCTTCACTGGAGTCATTGAGGAGTTTTTGTTCTTACTTAATTTTCCTAATTTCAAAATAAAAATAAAAAGTAAGTGGCGACTCCAAACAAAATCATTCCTCAAGGGGGACAAATTTTCCAAAACTCGAAAACCACACTTTTTCTCCACATGTATATTTTAATTGCGAGTCGCGTCAGTCGGTGGATCGGGAGAGGGTCCACAACTTCCCAGATGAGACTACTGATTATGGAGTAGTCATTGAGCCTGCGAATATGATTGATGGAGTAGTTCCTCATGATGAGTATCGTGATGAGATGGACATGTTGGGTATCAGCCAATTCCTTAATGCAGCTCAACGTGAGCCTTTCTCGCCATTAGAGCTTTTTGGAGTATCTGTCATCGAGATTCTTGAGGAGGATTAGACTATTCATACTCCTGAGCTTTCAACTTTTGTTATTCCTACTATTAATATGTATGAGGGCACTATTGGCCCAGTTGAGAGAGCGTCCGACTCTGTGGACCCACTTCTTTCATTTGCCATTTTATTGGGATTTTTCACCCGCTCTGACTATGTTTTTGATGATTCAGTTATGGATTTGAGCATTTACGAGTATTCGTCTATATCTTGTGATGATGTTTAGTTACTTGCACCTTATTCACCCACTCCACAGATATTTGATATAAATGACTCTGATCCCATAGATGAGAGAGTTTCACCTGCTATAAGGGACATTGAGATTGTTGATTTGGCACAGATGATCAGCCTAGAGAGCTGAAGATTGATTTACTCCTATCCACTGATGAGAGGGATAGACTTATTCGTTTGCTCAAGTCATACTTAGATGTCTTTGCATGGTCATATGAAGACATGCCAGGCCTTGATTCCTCTATAGTTCAACATCATTTGCCCCTTCAACCACATGCTAGATCAATTACGCAGAAATTAAGGCGATTACACCCACGTTGGAGTTTGTAGGTGATTACTACCCAAAAAATGCTATTTTGTACCTTTAATTCATTATGTTTTAAGCACTTTTGTATAGTAGTTCTCCATTTTTATTCCAATTGGCATGTTAAGGACCTAGCAATGACTTCTAATCATATTTGTGGCTAGTTTTAGTGTTTTGACAGCTTTTTGGATCATTAATACAAGCCAAGTAAAGGAGAGAAGCAAAGAGGAAAAACAGAGGAAAGAAACAGTTTTTGTAGCCGTGCACTGTCACTTTGGGAGGCTCTATTTTGTTCATCGTGCAAAATCACCTTTCAAGAATCCCATATTCGGAACCAGCTCGGAATTGCTGACAAATCAAGTACCTATAGTGGTATATTACCATTCGTATAAGGAGCTCAAAATGGCAAATTTCGCACTTTGTACTGTTCATGCAAGTGCGAATTTCGTACCTTGTATTGTTCATGCGACTTTGGTGTGAAATCTCCTCTGTTCTGAAGACTCCACATGAGATATTTTCTTTTGTATTTTTTGATGTAAATTCCTTTCTTATCCCTGTAATTAGCCAATCACAGGCTTTGCTTTGTAAAGACTATAAGAGGGGTAGAAATCATCTCTCGAAGGGGACTTTTTTTGTATATTTTACACTGAGTGAAATTTTCCTCTTGGGGAGAAATATAGAGCTCTTTTTTCTTTTCTTTTCTCTCTTCTATTTTCTTTTTCTTGGAAGCCAAACAACCTCTGAGGATGTTTTCCCAAAGGATGAGAGGCTAAACCTTTGGTTTCTTGGAGTGAAGGAAGCTAGGTGAAAAGTCCAGATGCAAAAGTGGAAAACTCTCGTACCTTAAATACAGGTAGTTGGAGTTCATAAATGGCTTTTAAATCTAAAGTTTTGCTTTAAATCCCTTAGAATCACTTTGAATGGCCAATACATGATAAACTTTTAGGTCTCTGTGGATACTTATTGCTAGATCCACATAAGACCATTAGTTATCATGTACGAGCCATTGGAAAGTGGCTCAAGGTGAAGACCCATAGTGTCTAAAGCCATTAATGGAACTTGACTACCATTTCTATTGACTTTTTATGGATTAAATCTTCATTGTTAAACCTATACTGGTTCGGGAAACAACCATCCTTTATGTTGTTGTCCCCAATACGAGGAGAAAAATCCGGAATTTCCCACTTTGCATTCTGAACTTGATCCTAGCAACCTTTAGCTCCGGGAGACTTTCTTTCTTCCATTTTTACCTAGTTCTATGTTAGTTTAGTTCCAAACACCACTTTCAAAACAAATTTTATTTTCATTTAAACTTTAAGTTTTTGACAAAGGAAATCATCAGATTCAATTTCTAATCTTGAGTCTATCACTGGTAGAGTGAAAACCCATCCCAGAGTTTGACCCTAGAGCTGCTATACTATAGTAGCTTTGCTACGCTAGTATAAGGTCATAGGATTTATAAACATTTTTTATTAAAATACCCAACTGGGCACGAATCAGTAGGTGAAAGAGGAGATTCAGAAACAACTCAGTGTTGGATTTATATCAGTGGTTGAGTATCCAGAGTGGTTGGCTAACGTTGTCCTTGTTCCCAAAAAGGATGACAAAGTTAGAGTTTGTGTTGACTTTAGAGACCTTAATAAAGCTAGTCCTAAAGATGACTTTCCTTTCCCACACATTGATCTATTAGTCGATAGCACTGTAGACCATTCGATGTTGTCTTTCATGGATGGGTTTTCAGGGTATAATCAGATTTTGATGGCTCCAGAGGATATGAAGAAGACAACCTTTATTATTGAGTGGGGTACCTACTGTTACAGGGTTATGCCATTTGGGTTGAAGAACGTAGGAACCACTTATCAGAGGGCTGCTACTACTTTATTTCATGATATAATGCATAAGGATGTTGAAGTTTATATAGATGATATGATTGTGAGATCCCGAGGTAGAGCAAATCACCTAGTGGCTTTAGAGAGATTCTTTGAGAGGATTCAAAAATTCAGATTGAGGTTGAATCCCAAGAAGTGCACTTTTGGAGTCACTTTTAGGAAATCACTGGGGCATATGGTTAGTGAGCGAGGCATAGAGGTTGACCCAAATAAGATCAAAACCATACTTGACATGCCTGTGCCAAGGACTGAGAAAGAGATTAGGGGTTTTCTAGGCAGGTTACAGTACATTAGTCGATTCATAGCCAGATTAACAGACACATGTGAGCCCAATTTTCGTCTATTGAGGAAAAACCAGCCTATAGTTTGGAATGATGATTGCCAGCTTGCGTTTAAGAGGATTAAGGAGTACTTGCTTTCTCCTCCTGTTTTAGTGCCTCCCATGTCGAGACATCCACTTCTTTTATATATGTCAGTTTCAGACATGGCCTTAGGATGTATGCTAGCTTAGCTTCATGACTCAGGGAAGGAGCGGGCTATTTATTATCTGAGTGAGAGGATGCTGGAGTATGAGATGAGATATGTTATGATTGAGCACCTTTATTTAGCACTAGTTTAGGCTACTAGGAGATTGAGACATTACATGACAGAGTATTCAGTACACTTGATTTCCTGTCTTGATCCATTGAGATACTTGTTTGATAGGCCTACTTTGGTTGGTAGACTAATGAGATGGATAGTGCTTCTTACAGAATTTGATATTCAACATGTCTCTGAGAAATCCATTAAGGGGAGTGTTGTTGTAGATCATTTAATGTCCTTACCAATGATCGAGAGTAGGCCGATTGATGATGATTTTTCAGATGAGGAGTTTGTCGCTATGACTAGTTTATCAAGTTGGCGCATGTACTTTGATGGAGTAGCTAATCATTCGGGGTGTGGGATAGGTGTTTTGTTGGTATCTCCCCAAAGTGATCGCATTCTGAGATCTGTTCATTTAACATTTTTTGATTACCATCCCACCACAAATACTATTGTTGAGTATGAAGTAGTATCCTTGATTTAGAGAATTCATTAGAGCTTGACATCACACAGATGGATGTACTTGGTGATTCCAATCTGGTACTTAGACAAGTTCAAGGTGACTAGAAGACTAGAGATGCGAAGCTAAAGCCATACCATGCCTATCTAGAGTTATTGATTGAAAAATTTGAGGAGTTGAAATACATTCATCTCCCTAGGGCATTGAATCAGTTTGATGATGCCTTAACTACCCTAGCTTCTACAGTTGACATTCTAATTAATGTGTAGTTTGTCCCTTGCTGATTGAGACTAGATCTGCGCCCGCTTATTGTCACTTGATTGATGAGACCGAGGTCTAGGATGACTTACCATGGTTTCATGACATTCATCAGTTTCTCAGATCTGGCACATACCTTAAGGCTGCGACAACCAAGGATCGAAGAGCATTTAGGCAATTAGCCACTAGATTTATGATTTGTGGGGAGACATTATACAGACGATCATCCGATGGTATGCTTCTCTTATGTTTGGATCGAGCCTCTGTAGATCAAGTGATGAGAGAAGTTCATGCAGGAGTTTGTGGTCTGCATATGGGTGGGCATATGTTTGCCCATAAGATCATGAGGACTAGCTATATTTAGTTGACCATGGAGATTGATTGTTGCCAGTTTGTTTAGAGATGCCCAAAGTGTCAGATGCATGGGGATCTTATTCATGTATCGCCTTCAAAGTTTCATGCTTTGACATCGCCATGACCATTCTCAGTATGGGGTATTGATATCATTGGAAAGATTTCACCGAGATCTTTCAATGGCCATGAGTTCATCTTAGTAGCCATAAATTATTTTACTAAGTAGGTAGAGGTTGCATCATATGCAAAGTTGACATATGCTAGAGTTGCCAATTTTATCAGCTCACATATTATCTGCCATTATAGAGTTCCTCATGAGTTGATTTCAAATAGGGGATTACACTTTAGAGCTGAAGATGAAACCTTATTGCATAAATATGACATTCAACATCATAAATCATCTGCATATAGGCCACAAACTAATGGAGAGGTAGAAGTTGCAAATAAGAATAGAAAAATGATTCTGAGAAAGATGGTTGAGACTTATCAAGATTGGTCAGAGAAGATTCCTTTTTCTTTATGGGCATACCGTACTTCTTTTCGCACTTCTACAGGAGCTACACCTTACTCCTTGGTGTACGGTATGAAGGTTGTTTTACCCGTTGAGATAGAAATGGGTTCATTGAGAGTGGCCCTTGAGTAATAGATTTTTAAGGCAGGGTGGGTTCAGGCTCGATTTGATCAGCTTAACCTTATGGACGAAAGAAGATTGAGAGCAGCGGATCATGTTCAAGCTTACCAGAGGAAGATGACTTGTGCCTTCAGGAAATGGGTTAAGCCCAAACCATTACAGAAAGGGGATTTGGTTTTGAGGATTCTTAGAGGTTTGATTAGAGACCTTAGGGAGAAGTTTAAACCTAGTTGGAGTGGTCCTTATGTTATTTGAGAGCTAACTCCAGAAGGGGTTGCATGGTTGACTGACCTAAATGGAAACCCATTTTTAGAGCCAACCAACGTGGATCAGCTGAAGAAGTATTACGTTTAAGATCATGGTCAAAGGATGGGTGGCCATCATTTTGGTTAACCTTATATCTTATCGCAAGCCTGAGGGAAGGAGAGAGCATTCAAATTTGAGGAGAAGAAAGGAGAGGAAGGAGACGTTGAGAAGGAAGGGAAAAAGGAGGAGCTCACCGGTTTTGTCTAGGTATGATTACAACATGCTTCATACTTCTCTAATTCAGATTGTTCTATCTTACCTTCTATTGATTTTGGGTTCATTTTGAAGCTTGCTGGTGGGCATTATATGTTGTGCATGATTGTGGAGTCTGAGATTTTTTTTTTTAAATGTATTTTATGTCTGGTTTTGGCTATATTTCTTCAGCTCTGTTTTGATTCCCCTGTGAGATGCCCAACCATGCTTTTATCTCCACTTAAAATGTGTTTGGTTTCACTCACCTATTTAAGCACGTTGATTACAGCATGAAACAAGGTTTCGTTCGATGGTTTGTCATTTCATTTTCTTTTCTCTATCCATGCTCTATTTTTTTTTGTTGATTCTCTGTTTTTTTGGTACTTACCTCTCTCGAGAGTGCTAGATTGTGCACATCCTTTTGGTTTGTTCTTGGTTTGAACATCAAATAGATGCCTGCTAGTGCCTTTATCATACCTTTGTTTCCTCTTTGGCATACTAGTCAAGGGCAAGACATCAATATGGCCATCATCATAGTCTTCTAAAGGTTTCAGTGAGAAGAGATTGTATTTTGGAAGTTTCACATAACCAACAATGCATGCGGTTGACTCAAGGTTTAAAGCAAAAAATAAAAAAAAATAAAAAATAGGAAAGTGAAGGAAGAGAAAATGGTGCAGTGAAAGAAATCCCAAAATCCAAGCACATTCTCATTTTTTCTTTCTTTTCTTTCTTTTTGTATTTCTTTCTATGTTTCTATATGTCTCAACCACAAAATTATTGAGTTCCAAGAATGGTGGAACAAGCAAAGGGAGAACCATCATGACCTCTTCATCAAAAAATCTGAAACCCAAAGGTTATTCATTTTCGTTGAGATCCACACTCTCTCCGCGGATCCCGTCGTTGATAAGGAGCAAACTTGGAGTGCCAACCAATTCTCATGGGTCTGTCTTCTCAGATTACAGGCATGGTGGTTGTCACTATTATTTTTGTTGGGTATGTTGGCATATGTCTATGGAGAACTATCAAAGGAACTTCTGAATGATGGAGCAAAAGTATGGGTGTTATTCTTATTTCCTTGTATTTTATACTCTTATCCATCTGGTTCTGCATTTCTATGCCACTGACACTCTTGGGGAGATTCTTGGGAACGCAATCTAAGCTTATTCAATACCCCAACATTTTGCAGAAGCTGTAATAGCAGCTAACTCATTCAATCCTTTGGTTGGTTCTGCTTCTCATTTGGGCAAAGATTGGGTATTGAAGTCACACGACAATCGTTGCAGTTGGAAATAAAGGAATTCCAGTGAGAGTGTATGGGTATAAAATTAAGATATCAAGTTGGATAGCGCTACTAAAGGGTTCGAGATGTATACTTGCATGAGACTATCTTCAGCTTCCTACAACCATCTAGAGTGTTGAAGCTGAGAAGAAAGGCTTAGGGGGAACCCTCTTTGAACGCCTTGCTGATTTGTGTGGTGATGTAGTCATGTCTATACTAACTGTACAATACCGCATGCATGAGCTTATTATGAACTGGTCATCTAAAGAGCTATATAATAGTAAGATAACAGCTCACCCAAGTGTTGTTGCACACATGTTATCTGATCTCAAGAATAGGGATAAAGCTTATTGGAACTCGCTTCCCAGCTTCACTAAGTTCACCCTGGGCTAACTCAATGCTACCACGGTGGGCCCACCTAGGTCTATCCCCTGCCCTCTATGTCAACATGGGATTATCTCTTTTGTCAAATTGCCTTATTCCCAGCAAAGGAAATCAAACTACACCTGTTTCAAAGCTATCAACCCCCATCATCCTACCACACCACCATACAACCCACATGCTCACCCACAACCATCCCTCACCACCCTGTAGCCCACATGCTCACCTTCAGCTCACCTATGGCCTCCACACGCCACCATGCATGCAGCCCACATGCTCACCTTCAGCTCACCCATGGCCTCCATACACCACCATGTAGCCCACATGCTCACCCACAACCATCCCTCAGCTCCATGCAGCCCATGACTCATCCATAGCTCACACTTCACCACACACCTCACCACAGCGCTCATAGCCATCCCACGACCTCTACAACCACTACACACCCTCCACATACAGCCCACATGCAATCCACATGCACCCCATGGCAGCCATGGCCACCATATGCTCACCCACAGCTCACCCATGGCTGCTATGGCCACCACATGCTCACCCACAACTCACCCACAACCCACAACCCACACCTCATCACAACTCACACATGCAGCTTGCACCTCCTTAGGGCCATCCCACAGTCCGCATGCAACCCACAAAGCCCCCACGCGGCCATCGTATCTACCACATACAGCTCCACTCATTATCTAACCCTCTAAACCCACTTCTCTCTCTACCTCCTCCACAGTTCATTCTCCACAGAACCCAACTCCCATGTAGCCCATGGCTCACCTATGGATCACCCATGGCCACCATACGACCATTCCTCAACTCCTATGCAGCCCACGGTTCACCCATGCCCACCATCTAGCCATACCATAGCTCCTAAGTAGCCATGTATGGCCACCCTCCTAGGCCATTCTCAAAGCCCACGTCTAAAAAATTGTTTTTTATGGAAATCCAGTTTTCAAATAATTTAATTGACAACTTCTCTTTCTTTTCTAGTGTTTAGGTTCATCAAAAATCCAATTTTCAAATTTAATTGTCAAAGCTTCCATTCTCAATTAATTTTCCAAAATCTCAATTCTCAAAGCATCCATTTTCGAAATAATTTTCCAAAATCTAATTTTAAATTTAGTTTACAAAACTTTAATGCAATTTTCCAAAATTCTAATTTCCAAATTTAACTTTTATTCTCCATTTTTAAAATACCATTCTCAAATAAATTTTCCAAAATTCCAAAATTCCAAATCCAATTTTTTAAAATACCATCTTCAAATAAATTTTCCAAAATTCCAAAATTCCAATTTTTTAAAATACCATTCTCAAATAAATTTTCTAAAATTCTTATTTCCAAATTTAATTTTTTAAAAGGCCATCTTCAAATTTTTTTTTTAAAATCCCAAATTTCAATTTTAATTTTCAAAACTCCCATTTTTCAATTTTTTTTTAAATATAAAAATGAATAAGTCTTCATAATTCCAAAATAATGGAATTTATGAGAATTAATTCATAACAAAATAAATTGGGCGTGGGGGCCTGACATTCATAATTAATCTTTCGAAAATAATTCAAGTAAATTGTGTGATCGATTTTATTTTATTTTGATTTGGTTTTCTGTGAGATTTTTTTTACACCTGTCATTGTGCACTAACCTTGTTTTCATGACAACGCTTTATTATCAGCTACCAAGGTACACTCTCACCCTCACTTTGTTTATTATTTCGTTATCATGATTTGTTTTTGAACCTTGATCATTTTGGTATCCACTGATCTCTTAGTAAATTGTCATGTCTGTTTCACCTTATTTAGTAGAGACCCATTTTTTAGGGGCTTAGAGGGGTGCTACGGGTTTTATCGTACCTTCCCAATAAGTAACTTGATCCCCAAACCTGGTTTTGGTTTTTCACAGACCGTCTTTTCTGAATAAGGAGTCACACTTAAGGTTTTCTTTCTTATTTTGTTTTCTCTTAAAAAATAAAACAAAAATAAGTGGTGACTCCAAGTCTTTTCTAAAAATGATATATTTTCACCAAATAAATTAAAAGCGAGTCTTGCCAATTAAGTGGGAACACATCGTGAAAAATACAGGGTCCACAACTTAGGTCACTTAATCTAGCCTAAAACGGGTCCTAATCGATTAATTAATCATATAGGACCATCTAATTAATCAATTAACCCAATCTAGAGAACTTGTTCACTATCACTTGTACAACCTTATATAATTACCAAAATGCCCTTATGCACAAGGATGAACCAAGAGCCAATTCATCACTCACAAACCATGTCATCATGGTATATGAGCTCAAAATGAGGACCATTGGGACCCATAGGAGTATTGGCTCCCTCAGAATCCAATTATGAAGTTGATTCAACATTCCACTAAAGAGAATCAACTACACCCCAGTATCTTATGTAAATAACAACGAGACGAAGCTCGGGGTCTGTGACCTACTATCCATTGCGTGCAAACTCTCCATGAGTTGGTGTTTGTAATCTAACAAGTAGTACTATCACCTATCAAGATTACCTCTCCAATCCTTGAGTTACATACCCCACTTATTATGTGATCAATTGACATACTCTAGCTCTAAAGAGCATATGTCAAATTTCCATTAAAGGAAATGCTATGACCATAGTCTTCTAGATCACATGTCCTTTGGATCACCTAAGAGGACACACTGTCTCAATCCATGAGATATCATGGTGCCTCTATTGAGAATACCTATTGTCACTAGCCTTCATCAACAGTGACCCAATTCATTGGGATATATGACCACTTTAGGATCTCACCCATAGGTCAAAACCTCCTGTTAACTTTGGCATAGACTCAATTTCCTCTCAAGGTTGAAAGTCAATGCAGTATAGTAGCTTGGTGAATCAAGACAATTGATGGCCTTGTGTCATGATTCACCATAGGTCCTGTCCAATGCGCATCGCATGCACTAGTACACTCACTATGGGGAAACCATCATGACAGCCAAGACAAGCTATCCCTTTAATTCGGAGGTAGTATACTACAGTCTTAGATGGATAACCCAAATCCATAAACCAACTATGGACAACTCATCACTCTACAAGGATCCTGTGATTAGATCTTTTGTACAACTCTTAATGCACCTAAGTCATATATAATGTAAGTGATGTGGGGGCATGTAAAACTGAGAAAGGAGATAGGACACGGTCGCAGTGACCGAAATCACTTAAAATTGAGGATCGAGATGGGACACGATTGTAATGATCAAAATCACTTAAAATTAAGGATCGAGACAAGACACGGTCGTAATGATCGAAATCACCTAAAACTGAAGGAAGGATGAGACCTAGTTGTAATGACAAAAATCACCTAAAATTGAGGAAGGAGATGAAATGCGGTTCAATGATCAAAATCACCTAAAATAGAGGAAGGAGATGAGATGATGTCATAATGACCGAAATCACCCGAAATTGAGGAAGGAGACAGGACATGGTCACAATGATCGAAATCATTTAAAACTGAGAAAAGGGATGGGATGCGGTTGAAATTACCAAAATCATCTAGAACTAAAGAAAGGATAGGACATGGTCGTAATGACCAAAATCACCTAAAACTGAAAGAACGCCAAGATGTGCTCCCAGTGAAAGAAATTACTTACAATTGAGAAAGGAGATGGGATGCGGTTGAAATGACCGAAATCATCCAAAACAAAAGGAAGGACAGGAGTCGGTCGCAATGGCCTATATCACTTAAAATTGAGGAACGAGATAAGACATGGTAGTAATGACCGAAATAACCTAAAACTAAAAGAAGGATGAGTAATGACCGAAATCACATAAAGCTAAGGAAGGAGACGAGATGAGGGTGTAATAATCGAAATCACCTAAAACTGAAGAATGAGACAGGATGTGGTCTCAATGACTAAAATCACCCAAAATTGAGGAAAGAGATGAGAGGCGGTTGCAATGATTGAAATCAATGACTAAAATAAACAAAAACCGATGGAGGAACGGGAATCGATCGCAATGAGCTAAATCACTTAAAATTGAGGAGCGAGACAAGACACAATAGCAATGACCGAAATAACCTAAAACTAAAAGAAGGATGAGATGCGATTGTAATGATTGAATTCACCAAAAATTGAGGAAGGAGATGGAATGAGTCCCAATGATTGAAATCACCTAAAACTAAGTTAGGAGAGGAGCGAGACGAGACATAGTAGCAATGACTGAAATCACCTAAAACTGAAGGAAGGACGAGCTGTGCTTGTACTGAAAGAAATCACTTAAAACTAAGAAAGGAGATAGGACGTGGTCATAATGACTAAAATCATCCAAAATTGAGAAAAGACACGGGACGCGGTTGCAATGATTGAAATCACCAAAAATTAAAGGAAGAACGAGATGTGGTTGCAATGCCTGAAATGACTTAAAACTGAAGGAAGGACGGGATGTGCTCGCAATGAAAGAAATCACTAAAAACTGAGGAAGGAGATGGGATGTGGTCGCAATGATCGAAATCACCAAAAACTAAGAAAGGAGACGGGACGCGATTGCAATGACCAAAATCACCTAAAACTAAAGGAAGGATGAGAGTCAGTCGCAATGACCAAATCACCTAAAATTGAGGCAAGGATGGGACACCATTTTAATGATTAAAATCACCTAAAACCAAGAAATGAGATGGCATGCAATTGCAATGATAGAAATCACCAAAAACTTATGGAAGAACAGGAGTTGGTCGCAATGATAGAAATCCCTTAAAACTAAGGATTGAGATGGGACACGATAGTAAAGACCGAAATCACCTAAAATTGAAGGAAGGACAGGATGTGCTCGCAATGATCAAAATCACCTAAAATTGAGGAAGAAGACAGGATGCGGTCGAAATGATCGAAATCACCTAAAATTAAGAAAAAAAAACATGGGAAACTGTTGCAATGATCAAAATCACTTAAAACTGAAGGAAGGACTAGAGGTGGTCACAATGACCGAAATCACTTAAAACTGAGGATCAAGACGGGACATGGTCATAATGACCCAAATCATCTAAAACTGAATTAAGGAGGAGACGCAATTGTAATGACCAAAATCACCTAAATTTGAGGAAGGAGACGAGATACGATTACAATGATCGAAATCACCTCAATTTGAGGAAAAAGATAGGACATGGATGCAATGGTGGAAATCACCCAAAATTGAGGAAGGGGAGGGGATGGGTCGTAATGACCAAAATCATCTAAAACTGAGAAAAGAGAAGGGACGCGGTCGCAATGATTGAAATCATTTAAAAATGAGAAAGGAAATGGGGCGTGGTCATAATGACCTAAATCACCTAAAACTAAAAGAATGATGGGGCATGGTCGTAATGATCAAAATCACCTAAAACTGAAGGAAGGACGGGATGCGGTCATAATGATAGAAATCACCTAAAACTAAAAGAAAGATGGGATGTGCTCGCAATGAATGAAATCACATAAAATGGAGAAAGATGATGGGAAGCAGTTGCAATGACCGAAATCTCATAAAACTAAGAAAGAAGACGAGACACGGTCATAATGACCAAAATCACCTAAAATTAAAGGAAGGATAGGAGTCGGTTGCAATGACCAAAATCATTTAAAACTGAGGAATGAGACGGGACACGGTAGCAATGTTCAAAATCACCTAAAACTGATGGAAGGATGAGACACGATTGTAATAGCCCAAATCACTTAAATTTTAGGAAGGAGACGGGATGGGTCCCATTGATCTAAATCACCTAAAACAAAGAAAAGAGACGGGATACGGTCTTGATGACCGAAATCACCTAAAACTAAGGAAGTAGATGGGATGCGACCGCAATGACCAAAATCACCTAAAACTGAAGGAAGGATGGGAGTCAGCCGCAAGTACCCAAATCACCTAAAACTGAGGTAAGAGACAAAACACAGTCACAAGGATTGAAATCACCTAAAACTAAGAAATAGGATAAGACGTGGTTGCAATGATTGAAATCATCTAAAACTGAAGGAAGGATGGGAGTAGGTCGCAATGACCGAAATCATTTAAAACTAAGGACCGAGATGTGACACAGTAGCAATGATCGAAATCACTTAAAACACATGGAAGGATGAGACGTGGTCATAATAAGTGAAATCACCTATAACTGAGGGAATGATGAGGTGTGCTCGAAATGATAGAAATCACCTAAAGTTGAGGAAGGAGATGGGACGTAGTCGAAATGATTGAAATCACCTAAAATTAGGGAAAGATATAAGATGTGGTTGTAGTGATCGAGATCACCTAAAATTGAAGGAAGAATGGGAGGCGGTTGCAATGACTGAGATCACTTAAAACTGAGGATCGAGATGGGACATAGTCACAAATGACCAAAATCACATAAAACTGAAGGTATGATGAGACGCGATTGTAATGACCAAAATCACCTAAAACTGAGGAAAGAGACGGGATGGGGTCTCAATGACTGAAATCTTCTAAACCTGAGGAAGGAGATAGAATGCGTATACAATGACGAAAAGCACCCAAAATTAAGGAAGAAGATGGGACTCGGTCACAATGAGTTAAATCATCTAAAACTGAAAAAGGTGACAAGACGCGGTCCTAATGATCGAAATCGCCTAAAACTGAAGGAAGGATAAGACATGGTCGTAATGATTGAAATCACTTAAAACTGAAGGAAGGACGAGACGTGGTTGTAATGACCTAAATCAGCTAAAATTGAAAGAAGGATGAGATGTGCTCGCAATGAAAGAAATCACCTAAATTTGAGAAAGGTGATGGGATGTGGTAGTAATAGTAAAAAAATCTAAAACTGAAGAAAAGAAGAGAGTCAATCGCAATGACCCATATCACTTAAAACTGAGGAACAAGACGGGATATGAAAGCAATATCCGAAATCACCCAAAATTAATGGAAGGATAAGACACAGTAGTAATGGCCGAAATCACTAAATTTGAGGAAGAAGACAAGATGGGCCCCAATGATCGAAATCACCTAAAACTAAGGAAAGAGATAGGACGTGGTCGCAATGACTGAAATAACCCAAAATAGAGAAAGCAAAAAGGACATGGTTGTAATGACCGATATCATCTAAAATTAATAAAGGAGACGAAATGCGGTCGTTATTATCAAAATAACCTAAAATTAAAGGAAGGAGATGAGATGTGTGCGTAATGACGGAAAACACCCAAAATTAAGGAAGAAGATGGGGCTCGATCACAATAAGCTAAATCATTTAAAATTGACAAAGATGATGGGACGTGGTCACAATGACCGAAATCACCTAAAATTGAAGGAATGACAAGACGTGGTCGTAATGACCGAAATCACCTAAAATTGAAGGAATGATAAGACGTGGTTGTAATGATCGAAATCATATAAAACTAAAAGAATGATGGGATGTGCTCGCAATGAAAGAAATCACCTAAATTTTAGAAAGGTGACTGACTGGATACGGTTGTAATGACTGAAATCAGAAAAAACTAAGAGAGAAGATGAAAGGCGATCGTAATGACCAAAATAACCTAAAACTAAAGGAAAGACAGGAGTTAGTCGTAATGACCCATATCACTTAAAACTAAGGAACGAGACAAGACACAATAGTAATGTCTAAAATCACCTAAAACTGATGGAAGATGAGACATGGTAGTAATGGTCGAAATCACCTAAAACTAAGGAAAGAGACAGGAGACAGTCGTAATGACCGAAATCACCCAAAATTGAGAAAGTAGATAGGACATGGTCGCAATGATCAATATCATTTAAAATTGAGAAAGGAGAAAAAAAATATGATCATTATTATCGAAATAACCTAAAACTGAAGGAAGAATGAGACGTGGTCATAATGACCGAAATTAGCTAAAATTGAAGGAAGGACAGGATGTGCTCCTAATGACCAAAATCACCTAAAATTGGGGAAGAAGATAGGACGCGGTTGTGATGACCGAAATAAAATAAATCAAGGAAGGAGATGAGACATGGTCGTAATGACCAAAATCACCTAAAACTAAGAAAAGACATGAGATGCGATTGGATTGATCGAAATCACCTAAAACTAAAGGAAGGATAGGATGCGGTTGCAATGACCAAAGTCACTTAAAACCGAGGATCGAGATGGGAGACAATCACAATCACTAAAATCACCTAAAACTAAAGGAAGGATGAGATGCAATCGTAGTGACCAAAATCACCTAAAGTTGAGGAAGACGAAAGGATGCGATCGTAATAATTGAAATCACCAAAAACTAAAAAAAAGGAGACGAGACAAGGTCGTAATGACCAAAATCACCTAAAATTGAGGAAAGAGACGGTATGTGGTTGATTACTACTCAAAAAGTGCTATTTTATAGCTTGTAATTAACTCTTTTAAATAATTTTGAGTAGTAGTTATTACCTTTTAACCCAATTAACATATTAAGGACCTTTTCAATAGTTTCTAATCAAAGTGTGTGAGTTTTGGTGTTTTTGTTAGTAATTTGATCACCAAAGCAATCCAAGATTGAGGAGAGTTCTTTGGAATCCATGGCAAAGCAATGGAAAGCTCAGAAACATGAAGAACCAAAGTATTGAAGCTTTAAAGTCCTTTGCCATAAGAAAATCCGGAATGCAAGGAGGGGAAGCAAAGAGAAATCTGCCATGAAGCATTCTAGAGAATAGTCACTGTCAGTCACTTTTGGAGCACTTCTTGGAGCTCAATTTATGCATACTATATGTCGTTTCGAAGCTCGGGAAGTTAGAAATCCAATGCTTTAAATGGTGCATGATTCGGAGTTGAAATGAAGGAGTTACAGCCATTGGAAGCCGATCACTCCAAGTTGAAGGAAAATTTCGCATGACTGCGAAATCAGCCTTGGGCTGCGAAAATGGTGTCCTTTTGTTGCGAAATTTCGTAGCCCTCTTGCTGTGGAATTTCTCCTAAAGCTTCCCGATATTTGCGACCGACATTTTGAGATATTTTGCTTTAGATATTTGATGTCTAAATCCCCAAACTCTCTTTGTAACCCACTTATCATAGGATTCCTTAGTCTTTAAGTAAGAACAAAGGGTGAATAACCTCTTATATATAGTTTGTAATTTTCTTTACACAATCATCATGTAATCGGCGAAAGGAAGAAATATAATTTACAAAGCACTTGCTCTGTTTTTTCCTTCATATTTTTGTTTTCTCGTTCTTTTTATTTCTAGCCAATCAAACTCTGAGGATTTTTCCTCAGAGGATGAGAGGCTAGGTTCTTCGGCTCTTGGAGTGAAGAAAGCCGGGTAAGTTTCCAAATGCATAAATTGAAAGTTTTGTTGTTTTAGTTTTTAATGAAGAGAAAGTGTGACCCGTTAATGGTTTTTATCTTTTTAGTTAACTTAAAACGCTTTTAAATCACCTGGGCCAACACTTGGTAAGGCAAGTGATCTCCATCCATTGAGATGCATTAGTTTATTTCTTGCGAGCCTTTGGGAGGTGGTTTGAAGGTAGGATTTTCTAGAATAGGAAACACTTGGTAAGCTTTTTGACTCTAAGGAGACATCCATTAGTTATCTCTTGCAAGCTTTTGATGGGTAATCCAAGGTTAAGGATCACCTTGAATGGTAAATGCTAGGTGAGAGGCATGAGCCATTGCAAGATGCATCAGTGAGAGGGATTTAGTGTTTGAACCCATTAAAGGGAAGCATCTGTACCACACCGATTAGAGAATTAACTATATGTTAATTCTCTAATGCAAGGAAAAGAAACAAGTGACCGAAACTCCCTTTTTGTACAAGGAATCTGAGCTTAGTGATCTGAAACTCCAAGAAACACTTTTCTTAGTAAGTAATTTGCATTACTATTTTTGGTTAGCTTAAAACTAAGCCCTTTTTCAACCAACCAAAGTTTATGTTTTCTTTTAAAGCTAACCTTGAAATGAAAAAGCACCAATTTAGCTTTGAATTGATATCAATTGTGAAGTGAAAACCCATCCCAGTGAACGACCCTAGAGCCACTATGCTATGCTAGCTAAGGCTATCCTAGTACATGATGTAATAGGTTATAAATTTTGTTGATTACTCCCTTCTGAGGACCACAATCAAGGGACACCAACTAGACACAAATCAAATGGTACCACTGTCAGGGACCATTGAAAGGACATGAATCAGTTGAGACACCAATTGGGAATGTATCAAATGGCGCCATTGCCGGGGATGGTGCCACTTTATAGTGATATCACCTTTTTAGAGTACTTTGACTCCTTCATTTCAACCATTGAGAGGACATGAATCAACTAAGACACCAATTGGGAACGAATCAGTGGTCACAATGATTGAAACCAATGGCCAAAGTGAACACAATGATGGAGGGACAAGAGGCGGTTGCCATGACCAAAATCACTTAAAATTGGGGACCGAGAAGGGACATGGTCGCAATGACCAAAATTACCTTAAATTGAAGGAAGGATGAGCCATGGTCATAATAACCAAAATCGCTTAAAACTGAGGAAGGAAACGAGATGGGTCCTAATGATCGAAATAACCTAAAATTGGGAAAACAGATAGGATGCAGTCGTAATGAACGATATCATTTAAAATTGAGAAAGGAGATGGAACACGATCGTTATTATCAAAATGACCTAAAACTGAAGGAAGAAAAAGATGTGCTCGTAATGATCGTAATCACTTAAAGTTGAGGATCAAGATTGGACACGATCTTAATGACCGAAATCACCTAAAACTGAAGGAAAGATGAGACACGGTCATAATAACCAAAATCGCCTAAACTGACGAAGGGGACGAGATGTGGTTGCAATGATCGAAATCACTTAAAATTAAGGAAAGAGATTGGACATGGTCATAATGACCAAAATGACCTAAAACGGAGGATGGAGACGAGACACGGTCGGAATGATCGAAATCACCTAAAACTGAAGAAAGGATGAGACATTGTTGTTATGACCTAAAACAACTAAAGTTAAGGAAAGAGATGGGATGTGGTCGTAATAATCAAAATCACGTAAAACTAAAGGAAGACGGGAGGCGATCGCAATAACAGAAATCACTTAAAATTGAGGATCGAGATGAGACACGGTCGCAATGACCAAAATCACCTAAAACTAAAGGAAGGACGAGACACAATCATAATGATAAAAATCACCTAAAACTGAGGAAGGAGACGGGATGAGGTTGCAATGACAGAAATCACCTAAACCTAAGGAAAGAGACGGGAGACATATACACAATGACAGAAAGCACCCAAAATTGAGGAAGAAAATGGGACACAGTCGCAATAAGCGAAATCACCTAAAGTTGAGAAAGGAGATGGGATGTGGTCCCAATAATCGAAATCACCTAAAACGGATGAAGGAGACGTGACGCAGTCATAATGATCAAAATCACCTAAAATTGAAGAGGGAGACAAGGTGCGATTGCAATGACTGAAATCAACAAAAACTGAAGAAGGGATGAGAGGCAGTTGCCATGACCGAAATTGCTTAAAATTAAAGATCAAGTTGGGACAAGGCCATAATGACCGAAATCACCTAAAATTGAAAGAAGGATGATACATGGTCATTGTGACCAAAATCACCTAATACTAAGGAAAGAGACGGGATGAGACCCAATAATCGAAATCACCTAAAACTAAGGAAGGAAATGGGACATGGTCGCAAGGATAGAAATCACCCAAAATTGAGAAAGCAGATGGGACGTGGTTGCAATGACTGATATCATCTAAAACTGAGAAAGGAGATGAAACACGCATGTTATTATCGAAATGACCTAAAAATAAAGGAAGGACAGGACATGGTCGTAATGATTGAAATCACCTAAAATTGAAGGGAAGAACGGAATGTGCTCGCATTGATCGAAATCACTTAAAACTGAGGATCAAAATGGGACATGGTTGCAATGTTCGAAATCACCTAAAATTGAAGGAAGGATGAAACACGGTTATAATAACCAAAATCACCTAAAATTAAGGAATGAGACGGGACGCAATCATAATGACCCAGAAGACCTAAAATTGAGGATCGAGATGGGACATGGTTGCAAAGATATAAATCACCTAAAACTGAATGAAGAATGACATGCGGTTGTAATGACTGAAATTAAAAAAAGCGGAGGAATGAGACAAGATGTGGTCACAATAATCAAAATCACCTAAACCTAAGGAAGGAGACTAAACGTAGTCGAAATGACCGAAATCACCTAAAACTAAAGGAAGGGTAGGTGGCATTTGCAATAATCGAAATCACTTAAAACTAAGGATCACCGAAAATTGAAGGAATGATGAGATGTGGTCATTATGACCAACATCACCTAAAACTGAATGAAGGATGACATGCGGTTGTAATGACTGAAATCAATAAAAGTTAAGGAAGGAGACTGGACGTAGTCGAAATGACCGAAATGACCTAAAACTAAAGGAAAGGCAGGTGGCATTTGCAATAATCAAAATCACTTAAAATTAAATATCAGCGAAAATTGAAGGAATGATGAGATGCGGTCATTATGACCAACATCATCTAAAATTGAGGAAGAAAACAGGATGTGGTTGCAATGACCGAAGTCACTTAAAATTGAAGGAAGCACGGGAGGCGGTTGCGAAGACCAAACTTATTTAAAATTGAGGATCGAGATGGGACATGGTCGCAATGACCAAAAACACCTAAAACTAAAGGAAAGATGAGACACAATCGTAATGACTAAAATCACCTAAAGTTAAGGAAGAAGACGAGATATGGTCCCAATAATTGAAATCACCTAAAACTGAAGAAGGAGACGGGATGCGGTCACAATGACCAAAATCACCCAAAATTGAGGAAAGAGACGAGACGTAGTCACAATGATCGAAATCAATGACCAAAATGAACAAAAATTGATGGAGGGACAGGCGGCGGTCGCCATGATTGAAATCACTTAAAATTGAGGATCAAGATGGGACATGGTCTCAATGACCGAAGTCACCTAAAATTAAAGGATAAGAAATGATCATAATAACAAAAATTATGTAAAATTGAGGAAGGAGACAGGATGGGACCCAATTATCGAAATAGCCTAAAACCAAGGAAGGAGATGAGACGTGGTAGCAATGACTGAAATCACACAAAACTGAGATGGCAGACGGGACGCGATCGCAATGATAGATATCATCTAAAACTTAGAAAGGAGACAAAACGAGGTCGTAATGATCGAAATCACCTAAAATTAAAGAAGGAGTTTGGACACAATCGTAATGGCCGAAACGACCTAAAACTTAGGATCGAGATGGGACACGATCGTAATTACTAAAATCACCTAAAACTAAAGGAAGGATGACATGCAGTCGTAATGACCAAAATACACTAAAGTTGAGGAAGAAGAGAGGATGTGGTTGTAATAATCGAAATGATCTAAACCTAAGGAAGGAGACCGGATGCGGTCACAATGATCGAAATCACCTACAATTAAGGAATGAGACAGGACGTGGTTGCAATGACTGAAATCACCTAAAATTAAAGAAAGGATGGGAGGTAGTCGCAATGATCGAAATCACTCAAAACTAAGGATCGAGATGGGACATAGTCACAATGATTGAAATCACCTAAAACTAAGGAAGAAGATAGGATGAGGTCACAATGATCAAAATCACCTAAAATTGAAGGAATGATGGGAGACGGTTGCAATGACCAAACTCAATTAAAACTAAGGATCAAGAAGGGACAAAGTCGCAATGACCAAAATCATCTAAAACTAAAGGAAGGACGAGACGTGATTGTAATGATCGAAATCACCTAAAGTTGAGGAAAGAGATGGGATGCAGTCCCAATAATCAAAATACCTAAAATTGAGGAAAGAGATAGGATGCGATTGTAATGACCAAAATCACCAAAAATTGAGCAAAGAGATGGAATGCGGTCGCAATGACCAAAATCAATGGCCAAAATGAACAAAAACTAATGAAATGATGGGAGGTGGTCTCTATGATCAAAATCACTTAAAATTGAGGATCGATGATTACTACCGAAAAGTGCTATTTTGTAGACCTAATTATAAGGGTTTTAAGCACCTTTGAGTAGTAATCATATTCATTTAACCCAATTAATTCATTAAGCTCCTTAGTAATTAGTTCTAACCATTTTTAGTGGCAACTTTACATGTTTTTCATCAGCTTATGAACCAATTCAAGCATACCAATTGATGGAGGAGCTACTTGGGCGAGTTAAGTAAGGATTTTGGATGTTTACAGGCTTGAACTTCAAGTGGAAACACGAGCACAAGCAATGGGAACACGATTTCGCAAGGGGATTTTCCTCATGGTGCAAAATTTGGCCATTTCGCACCATGAAGAACCACCTTGCGAAATTTCGCAAGGTGGCTTTTCACCTTGCGAAATTTGGACCTTTCATCTTCCCCCCTTTGTGAAATGCCTTTGAAATCCCCTGTTTTGAGATGCTGTTGATGATATTCCACTGCCGGTTCTCTAAGATATTTTGCTTGACTTTTAGCTTTGTAAATACCTATTTTACCCTTGTAATCAACCAATGAAAAGGTTGCTTTTGTAATAGATCTTGTAATTTAGCTTTTTATTGTCTTTAAATAGAGGTGAAGAGCCTCAGACATGAGAATCTTGTAACCTGTAACTTTATAAGTTATAAGAGCACTTTTGTTCATATGCTTCTTTTCTCTTTTCTTTCTCATTTTCTTAGTAGCCAAACATCCTTGGAGGATGAAATCCCCAAGGATGAGAGGCTAAAACCTTTTAGTTTCTTGAAGTAATGGATGCCATGTGAAGCTCCTGTGTCAGGATGGAGATTTCCAAGCCATAAATGTAAGTAGTTGAGCGTCATAAATGTTTTCATTCAAAGTAAAGCTTTTAATCCCTCTGATTTGCTTTGAATGGCCAATACTTGATAACCTTTTGGTCTCAGTGGATTCTTATTGTTAGATCCACTGACGTTCATTAGTTATCTCCTACGAGCCATTGTATTGCAAGTCGAGGAGATGACCTATACCAATAAAAGAGCATTTATGAGGTTCAGCTACCCTTTTTGTTCAAGGACTAAAACTCAGTTGTTAAACTCATACCGGTTTGGGAAGTAAGCATCACCTTAGTTGCTTCCCCAACTCGAGGTGAAGAGTCCTAAAATCTCCATTTTTACACAGTGAGTTAAGCATGGCTATTCAAAGCTTTGAGAAACTTCTTTTTCCATCTTTTAACCTATTTTCATGTTAGTTTAGTTTACAACACCTTCATCTTTTTATGTTTTCATCTTAACCTAATTTTTATTAAGAAAAGTTCACTCCATCCTCCGAACTTCACCAGTTAAAGTAAAAACCCTTCCCAGTGTTCGATCTTAGAGCCACTATGCTATAGTAGCTTTGCTACTTTAGTGTAAGGACCTTAGGTATAAATTTTGTTGATACCCTTACATGCCAAGCTACCAAGAGTCAGGTTGTCAATCGAGATGAGACATGATTGCAATGACCGAAATTACCTAAAACTGAAGGAAGGATGAGACATGGTCATAATAACCAAAATCACCTAAAATTGAGGAAGGGGACAGGATACAGTCACAATGATCGAAATCACCTAAAATTGAGGAAGGAGACAAGACGCGGTCACAATGACCGAAATGACCTAAAATTGAGGATCGAGTTGGGACACAACCATAATGACCAAAATCACTTAAAACTGAAGATAGGATGAGACGTGGTCGTAGTGACTGAAATCAATTAAGGTTGAGGAAGGAGATAGGATGTGGTCGCAATAATTGAAATCACCTAAAACTAAAATAGGGATGGGATGTGGTTGTAATGATCGAAATCACCTAAAACTAAAAGAATGACGGGATGTGCTTGTAATAAAAGAAATCACGTAAAACTGAGGAAGGAGACGGGACACGGTCACAATGACCGAAATTACCTAGAAATGAAGGAAGAATGAGTCAATTGTAATGACCCAAATCACATAAAATTGAGGAATGAGACGAGACATGGTAGCATTGACCGAACTAACCTAAAACTAAAGGAAGGATGATATGCAATCATAATGACTGAAATCACATAAAGCTAAGGAATGAGATGGGATGCGGTTGCAATAATCAAAATCACCTAAAATTGAGGAAGGAGATGAGACGTGGTTGCAATGATTGAAATCACCTAAAATTGAGGAAGGAGATGGGACGCGGTCACTATGATCGCAATCAATGACCAAAATCACAAAAACCTAATGAAAAAATAGGTAGTGGTCCCCATGATCCAAAATCACTTAAAACTGAGGATTGAGATGAGAGATGGTCGCAATGACCAAAATCACTTAAAACTGAAGAAAGGATGATACATAGTCATAATAACCAAAATCACCTAAAATTGAGGAATGGGATGAGATGCGGTCGTAATGATTGAAATCACCTAAAATTAAGGAAGGAGATGGGACGTGGTTGTAATGACTGAAATGAATTAAAACTATGAAAGGAAAGGAGACGTGGTCAGAATGACTAAAATAACCTAAACTTAAAAGAAGGACAGGATGCGGTTATAGTGACCGAACTCACTTAAAATTAAGGTTCAAGACGGGAGATGGTCGTAATGATTGAAATCACCTAAAACTGAAGGAAGGATCAAATACGACCATTATGACCAAAATCACCTAAAATTGAGGAAGGAGACGGGATTCTATCATAATGATCAAAATCACCTAAAACTGAGGAAGGAGATGGGACACTATCACAATGATCGAAATCACCCAAAATTGAGGAGGGAAATGAGACGTGGTCATAATGATCAAAATCAATGAACAAAATGAAGAAAATCTAATGAAGGGACAGGAGACACTCACAATGATCGATTTCATCTAAAACTGGGAAAGGAGACGGAAGATGGTTGTTATTATTGAAATGACCTAAAACTGAAGAAAGGACGGAAAGTGGTTGCAATGATCGAAATCACCTAAAACTGGGGAAGGAGATGGGATGCGGTTGCAATGATCGAAATCACCAAAAATTAAAGAAGGTGACAGGACATGGTCGCAATGACTGAAATCACGTAAAACTATGAAAAGACACGAGACGCGGTCGGAATGACCTAAATCACCTCAAACTAAAAGAAGGATCAGATGCAGTTGCAATGATCAAACTCACTTCAAATTGAGGATTGAGATGGGACATGGTTGCAATGACCAAAATCACATAAAATTGAAGAAATGATGAGACACGGTTGTAATGGCCGAAATCAACTAAAACTAAGGAAGAATATGAGATGTGGTCATAATAATTGAAATTACCTGAACCTAAGGAAGGATACTGAATGCGGTTGAAATGACTAGAATCACCTAAAATTAAGGAAGGAGATGGGACGTAATCGTAATGACGAAAATCACCTAAAACTTAAGGAAGGACGGGAGGTGAACAATGACCAAAATTGCTTAAAATTAAGGATCAAGACGGGACACAATCACAATGTCCGAAATCACCTAAAATTGAAGAAAGGATAAGACACGGTGCTTATGACTAAAATCACCTAAAACTGAGAAAGGAGATTGGATATTGTTTCAATTATCAAAATCACGTAAAATTGAAGAAGGAGACAAGGTGCTATCACAATGATCAAAATCACCTAAAACTAAGGAAGAAGACAGGACGTAGACTCAATGACTGGAATCACCCAAAATTGAGGAAGGAGATGCTCAAAACTAAGAATAGAGATAAAACATGCTCGCAATAACCTAAATCATCTAATATTGAAAAATGAGATGGGACGCTGTAATGACCGAAATCACCTAAAACTGAAGAAATGATGGTAGACGATTGCAATGAACGAAATCACTTAAAATTGAGGATCGAGATGGGACATGGTTGCAATGACTAAAATCAACTAAAACTAAAGGAAGGATGAGACATAATCGTAATGAAAAAAAATCACCTAAAACATAGGAAAGAGACTAGATGCGGTCGCAATCATCGAAATCGCCTAAAATTGAGGATGGAGATAGGACACAGTCACAATGCCCGAAATCACCCAAAATTGAGGAAGGAGATGGGATGTGGTCATAATGACCGAAATCATATAAAACTAAGAAAGGGACAGGATGCGGTCACAGTGATTAAAATGACCTAAAATTAAAGAAAGGACGAGACATGGTCTTAATGACCGAAATCACCTAAAATTGAGGAAAAACATGGGATGCGGTCACAATAACCAAAATAATCTAAAACTAAGAAATGAGATGGGACGTGAGCGTAATGACCGAAATCACCTAAAGTAGAAGGAAGGACATGACATGGTCGTAATGGCCAAAATCATGAAAAACTGAAGAAATGATGGGATGTGCTACCAATCAAAGATATCACCTAAAATTGAGGAATGAGACAGGATGCAGTCGTAATGATTGAAATCACCTAAAATTAAGAGAGGAGACAGGACGAAGTTGCAATGATCGAAATCACCTATAACTGAAGGAATGATAGGAGTTAGTCGCGATGACCCAAATGACTTAAAACTAAGGATCAAGACTAGACAGGTAGCAATGATCGAAATCACCTACAGTTGATGGAAGGATGACACGTGGTTGTAATGGCCTAAATCACCTAAAATTGAGGAATGAGACAGGATGTGGTCATAATGATCAAAATCACCTAAAACTGAGGAATGAGATAGGATATGGTAGAAATGACTGAAATCACCTAAAACTGATGGAAGGTTGAGACATGGTTATAATGGTTGAAATCACCTAAAATTGAGGAATGAGATATGATGTAGTCATAATGATCGAAATCACCTAAAATTGAGGAAGGAGATGAGACGTAGTCGCATTGATCGAAATCATCGAATATTGACTAAGGAGATGGGATGTGGTCGCAATGACAAAAATCTTCTAAAACTAAGAAAGGAGAAGGGACACAGTCATAATGACCAAAATCATCTAATACCGAGAAAGGAAATGGGGCGTGGTCACAATGATTGAAATCATCTAAAATTGAGAAAGGAGATGGGACACGATCGTAATGAGCGAAATCACCTAAAACTAATGGAATGCCGATAGGTGGTTGCAATGAGCAAAATCACATATAATTAAGGATCGAGACGGGACACGGTCATAATGACCAAAATCACCTAAAACTGAAGGAAGGATGGAAGGCAATCGCAACAACCAAAATCACTTAAAAATGAGGATCGAGATGGGGCGTGGTTGTAATGACCGAAATCACCAAAAATAGAGGGAAGGATGAGACATGGTAGTAATGCCAAAAGTCACCTAAAATTAAGGAATGAGATGGATGCGGTCTCAATGATCGACATCACCTAAAACTGATGAAGGAGACGAGACATGGACACAATCATCAAAATCACCCAAAATTTAGGGAGGAGACATGACACTATCGTAATAACCGAAATCTTTTAAAACAATAAAATGGGATGGGGCACATTCATAATGACCGAAATCACCTAAAACTGAAGGAGGGGTGGGAGGCAGATGCAATGACCAAAATCACTTAAAACTGAGGATCGAGACAAGGCACGATCACAATGGCTGAAATAATCAAAAACCGAGGAAGGAGACAGGATGTAGTCTCAATGATCGAAATAATAGAAAACTAAGAATGCAGACGAGATATATTTGCAATGATTGCAATCATCTACAACTGAGAAAGGACACGGGATGCAATCACAATGATCGAAATCATCTTAAATTGAATGAAGGACGGGATGTTGTCTGAATGACCGAAATCACCTAAAATTGAACGAATGGTGGGATGTGCTAGCAATGAAAGAAATCACCTAACATGGAGGAAGGAGACAAGACATGATCGTAATGACCAAAATCACCCAAAACTAAGAAAAGAGATGGGATGTAGTCACAATGATCGAAATCCTCTAGAACTAAAGGAAGGACATGAGTCAGTTGCAATGACGTAAATGACTTAAAATTGAGGATCAAGACTGGACACGGTAGCAATGAATGAAATCACATAAAACTGATGAAAGGATGAGACATGGTCATAATGGTCGAAATCAGCTAAAAATGAGGAATGAGAAGGATGCGGTCGCAATGATAGAAATCTCCTAAAACCAATGAAGGAGATGGGATACATGCATAACTATCTTAGGATTTTTCTAAATACTATGCACAATGAAAAAAAAGCATTTTTTATATTTTAAAAGGATTTAGAAAGTGCTAACGAAAACCATACCTCAAATTTGGATGTTCTCGAATCAAATCCACATGGTGAAGATGAAGAACAAAATCGTAGAAGTCTCGTAAACCCACGTTCTTCCACCCAATGACTCGAACCTTGATCTTGGCACACTTCTTGTAGGGAGGAAAAGAGGGTGAAGGCTATGGCTCTCTATCTCTCTAGATGGAAGACAAAAGCTATGGAAACCGTAACCCGTAAGGGGTATTTATAGTGTTCCTAAGTGGGCTTAAGTAACTTGAGCCCAGATAGGCTTGGGTCACTTAATTTAGCCCAAAATGGGTCCTAATTGATTAATTAACCCAATAAGGCCTATTAATGAATCAATTAGCCCAATCTAGAGACCTTGTTCACTTACCCTTGTGCAACCTTATGTAATTACCAAAACGCCCTCATGCACAAAAGTGAACCTAAAGCCAATCCGACCCTCATAACACATGTTAAGAAGGTATAAGAGCTCAAATCAAGGACCATTGGGACTCATAAGAATATTGGCTCCCTTATAATCCAATTCTAAAGTTGATTCAACATGCCACTATAGAGAATCAATTGAACTCTACTATCTTATGTAAATGACAACTAGACACTAAGTGCTCTGGTCCGTGACCTTCTATCCATTGTGTTCAGTTTCCCCATGAACTAGTGTCGATAGTCTAACTAGGTGAAAGGTATCAGCCTTTCAAGACTACCTTTACCATCCTTGAGTTACAAACCCTCCTATTATGTGTTCAATTGATATATCTTAGCTCTCAAAAGAGCCTATGTCAAATTCCACATAAGGAACTACTATGGCCATAGTTTCCATGAACACACCTCCTTAGGATGACCTAAGGGGACACATTGTCTCAATCCAAGAGATATCATTATGCCTCTATTGAGAATACCTATTGCTATCAGCTTCCATCAACAATGACCCAATATATAGGGAATGATCAACTTACAATCTCACCCGTAGGTCAAAGTCATTGCTAACTTTAGCACAAGCTCAATATTCTCTCAAGGTTGAGAGACAACACAATGAAGCGGCTTGGTGAGGTTATGACTACTTGATAGCCTTAAGTCATGACTCACTATAGGTCCTATCTAATGTGTAACCATACATACTAGTGCACACACCATAGGAAACCCATCCTGATAGCCAAGACCAGCCATCCCTTCAGTTAGGAGGTGGTGCACTACAACCTCTAATGGGTTGCCTAGAACCATGAACTGGTTGTGAGCAAGTCATCTATTTGCAAGGAACCCATGACTTAGATCTTTTGTGCAACTCCTAATGCACCCAACTCATATATAATGCAAAAGATTTAGGCAACAATACTCATAAAGTATAATACGTGGAATGAGGATATATAAAAGTGAAACTAAAACATCATTAAATAAATAATGAATTCCAATGTTATTACATCATGTCATGCTTTTAAGGACTCTATCCTAACATTCTCCCACTAGCCCTCAAAGCATTAGGCCTATAAAGCATGCTAGATACTCATTTGAAACCCATGTTATCCTTGTGACCAACAAAGACACTCCTTATCAATGTCTTAGTGAAGCGATTCATCAGGTTCTCTAGAGAAGGTATCTTGTCAACCATCATGTCACCTTTTAAACTATCTCAACACTTTGGAGCACAAACACATAATTCCTCGTTCTCCTAAGATACTAGAGTATATGCTTGATAGTTGTCCAATGTTTTGGACCTAGATTAGACTGATATCTACTCACCATACCCACTTCAAAGCAAATATCTGGCCTAGTATATAGCATCACATACATAAGACTACCCATTGCAGAGGCATAGGGTATTGACGACATACGCTCTTTCTCCTCAGGTGTTTTAGGACACTGATCCTAAGAAAGAGGAATTCCATGCCTAAAAGGTAATAAATCTTTCTTGGAATCCTGCATCACATACTTTACCAAAAGCTTATCTATGTAGGTAGCTTGAGATAGCATTAGTTTCTTGTTCTTGCAATCCCTAAAGACCTTAATCCTAAGAATATACTATGCTTCTCCCAGATCCTTCATCTGGAACTGAGTAGACAACCAGATCTTGACTGATGACAATAACCCTACATCATTACCAATGAGTAGAATGTCATCAACATACAAGATCATAAAGACTACCATGCTTCCCTGCACCTTCTTGTACACACAAAACCCTTTGCTATGAAAATACCTAGTTACATCATATAGATGCTAATATCAAGATAAGCATTTAAGAACACTATTTTGACATCCTATTGCAATATCTCATAAATAAGATACACTGCAAAGGGTAAGAGTACTCTGATGGATCTAAATATGGTTATTGGTAAAAAGGTTTCTTATATTCGAAACAATGGTTCAAACTATAAACTTTAGCTACAACCTAGGCACATAAAACTCAAAATTTTCCATTTACTCCTTTGTCCCTCCTGTAGACCAACTTACACCTATGGGTTTTGTCCTTTTAGGTGCTTCTACAGGAACCCAGATGACATTAGAATCATAAGGATTCTAACTCTACCTCCATAGATTTTTGCCAAAGATGTGCATCCACATCGCTCATTGCTTCATCGTAATCTATGGGATCGATCTCATGTTCCTTTAGAATGGCCTCAAAAGGCTTTCCCAAATACATGAATCGGTCTAGTTGTTTAACAACCCTTCCATTATGATGAGGCATTAGTGCACTAGAAATGGGAATGGTTGGTACTGGATCCATAGTATCTTGTGTATAGTGGGACTATCTTCTAATATTCTCCAATCTATATCATTGTTTGCCTTATTACATATCATATAGTCTTCATCAGAAATCTTTTATTTGTAACAACAAACACCTTTTGATAATCTTGACTATAAAGTAATAGTCCCTAAATCCTCTTGGATATCTTATAAAGTGATACACCTCTTTAGAAAAAGAGGTATTATACATCCTTTAAGATATATCCCCAAAGAATATGGGAAGTAATGAGAAACCAATCACCGATCTCACTATGTCTTTCAAAGTTTAATATCTTCTTTCCATTACTCCATTTTGCAATGGAGACCTTGGTGTACACAACCAAGATATAATCTCATACTCCATATGGAAATGATCGAACCTACTAGACACATTACCTCGATCTAATTCAAGTGTCTTGATATGTTTATCCAATAGGTTATCTAATTCCACCTTAAATTCAATGAATTTATCCAAGACATCAAATTTCCTATCTATATATCCAAAACTAGAGTTTTTATCAATAAAATGATCAAATACCCATACTTTCCATATATAAACACAAAAAGGTTCATATACGTGAGTATGCACTAACTCCAAACATTCCTTGGTACCAAGTCCTTTAAAATTAAAGGGGCCTCTTGGTCATTTTACCATCTATATAGGATTCGTAGACTGAAAAATCTTCTGGATTAAGAAGGTATAGACTTAATTAGTCTTTGGATCTTATATAAATTAATATGACATAGGATTTAGAAGCAAAATGTTTGATTAGTGCTAGGTTCTTTCTTTTAGATAGATCTGACTATTCTCATTACTTGGTCAAGTGATAATGGAGCCTCACATAAAAAGGGTAATACCTCCCACTAACTTGCACAACTAATCTTGCAACTAAAGCTAAGGTAAGTACAATCCCATCATGTGACCTTCTCACTTGTTGAAAACCCTGTAAAAAACTACAAATAGTGGGCCTGGAATCTATCCACCACAATTGCTGAAATCCACCACTATGTATTCAACAACAAGAACATGATATGTACTTGCCTATCCTTAGGCACTCCAAGCATTCCTTTTCTAAGTGTCCTAAAAGGTCACAAAGGAATCATTGCCCATGAGTTTGTTCTCTCTCATTTTCTTAAACTTTCCTTATTTGGTGTTGCTCTTCTTCTTCTTGGCAAAAATGCCTGAAAAACCTAGACTTCTATATGTACACCCTTTTACTATTTAAGAATATTCTTACCCATCCCAAAGGAATTTAGTAAGATCTTTAAGATAACTTGAATCCTAGTGTTCATAATAGTCTTAAGGTTAACTTGTCTAGTTGACTTTCCCTTATCACCAAATAACCCTTGCAAATTTAAAGAGAACATCATAGACTATGGCAATAGACATGTGTTGCTTTTGCAACACATCATTTAAAGATCCAAGTATGAGAGACTTAGTCTTTTGATTCGTCTTATGCCACCTTTGATATGATTCTCTTACTTTATGATAGGATAGTTCAAAGGAAAAAAACAAACTCTACCAAAATCAGCTTCTATGCAATTAATACAATATCCAGATTATTTTTAGTATATAATTAGGTCCAATTTAAACAAAAGATAATAGGTGATAGGTTAAAGACATGATATTTGTAACAAATATAATAATTCCATGCATTAATAAAAAGAAATTGAGCATTCAAGGCAAGTTGGTAATAATTGAGCAAAAATATAATGCTCTCAAACTACATATATCCATGCAATTTCTCCTACTATCATAAGAATTAAGCCTACTTTAGGCAAGTCATGACTCTTATTACTAGGTAGAGACCCTCTTTAATTAATCAACCCGCCTTAAGCCTCTTAAGGTTATCCTAAGGGATTGATCAACATACCTTTATGTTTAGCCCTTAGCCCATGCAAGTGGGACCACTTTAGGTGATTTTACCACTTCATGTCTAAGTTAAGTGTGTAACCAAGATCCTTGACATCAATTTTACCAAGTGAAGAGTTCCATCTTTAGGATTGGCCACTCCCACTACAAACATATATAGTCTTGTCCATAAAGGATAATCCATATCTCTTGATTCCTTGGGCCACCCCATCTTTAGGATGGTGATGGGCCCAAAATCAAGATGGGCTTGCTCTTAGAGGCTATGGGCTTGTATATGGCCTGCTCCCACTTAATATTTTGGAAGAGAGACTTTAAGATAATTTAGGTAACTATCTTAAAATAAATTATTTATCATGAGAATTTCATAAACTTTTATTTACTTGAATTAGGACTCCTATGCCAAATAGGGATATCTTTCATATTCCTTATCTTTGAACTTTCTTTTTTCAAACTAAACGGTTTCCTATTTCTCTTGGGGAGGGGGAGGGGGGGGGGGGTGTGGGCTTGGAGAACCACCTAACCCACTGAAAGTCCTAAAAAGGAATTTGAAATTCCAAATGACAGCAACCAATTCCTTAAATAAATATTAATGGAAATAAAACTCATGAAAATTCATTCTTTTAAGAAAATCCAAAGTTACCATTTTAATTTATTTTATTTGAAACAATATCTTGGTAAGTTATCTTAATCATGAATTATTTATCATATATTTTTTTCCAAAAATAATTTATTTCTTTAAATTAGAATCTTGTGCTAAACAGAAAAGATTTTATTTCTTTAAATAAAACTTCTTCCTTAAAAGAAAAAGATTCTTAGAGATCTAAAATCTAAAAATATTTATTTAAAAAAAAAATCTCTAAGAGTTTAATTTTGAAAAGGAAGTAAGTTCCTTATTTCTCTCTAACTTGTCTTTACCTAAAATAAAATATTTCCTAATTCCTAGCACATTCCAATTTAATAAATTATCTAAAATAAGGAAAAATATGAAAAATCATTAACTTAAGAATACCAAAATATATTCCATGCCAAAAATAAAAAAGCATAAAAGACATGAAAGAAAATTAAATAAATAATTCCCATGGCCTTAGGGACCCTGTTGCAAATTTGGTAACTAAAACTTGGATAAAATCCAAATTACCAAAATAGCCCTATAACCAAAGATAGGGTTAGTGAAAAAAGAAAAACCCAATAGGCCCAATTTCTATAAAAAGAGGCTAAAAAAAATGAGCCCAAACAACCAAAAACAATTTGGCCCGAACTCAATCCCGTAATTGCATGCCCTTTGTGCCACCTTTCTTCAATCAACCATATCTCCCTCATTTCAACTCCAAATTGCAATTTGTTTAAAGCATTGGATTCTTGACTTCCTAAGCTTCAAAACCATATGTGGTTTACCCAAAAAATCTTATAGGAGGTTTCCCAGATTTTGAGTTGAATTCAGTGTTATTGTATTGCCATGCTTTCTGTGCAACCTTGATTCAATTAGCTGTAACTCTCTCGTTTCAACTCCGAATTATGATCCATTTGAAGCCTTGGATTCATGACTTTCTAAGCTTCAAAACTATAGGTCGATTGCTCCAAGAAGCTCCGAATTTATTCTAGTTTTAAGTTAAAGATGACCAAACTGTGCTGCTAAGGATCTGAAATCAAGAACTTCCAAGATTCTTTCCTTTCCCTTAAACCACCATAGGAACTCATGAAAGAAACTTCAAGAAGCCTTCTTTTCTCTTTTCTAGCAAGGGAATGTGCGCAAACACTTTTTGATGCTTCGGACTACTTCCATACTCTCCATAGGTTACAAAGAATGATAAAAAATGGATTTTTACAACAAAATCCTATACTTTAAAGTTTTGGAATTTACATATTGCTCTAAGATAAAAACGGGATTTTTAAAAAAGAACAAAAATTCTATGCCTCTTATGAGGCTTACAACCCATCTAGGAAAAGTAAAAGCCAATCCAAGTAATTATTACATCCCCAATAAAAAGCAATCACAATTATAATCATCATATTATAACAAGATCATAATAAAGAACGCACAATAATTATCCCTGGGACCATGGGATAAACAAAAACCTAGCAAAACCAAGTTAGCACACCCTAGAATGCTTTTGGCACGATTACTAACCTATGTCTCTAATACCAGTTGAAGGGAAAAATCCAAATCTCTCTGCTTCCCAAGCCCAGATCAGGTTAGGAACATGCATAACTATCCTAGGATTTTTCTAAATCCTATGCACAATGGAAAAATAAAATTTTTATATTTTAAAAGGATTTAGAAAGTTCTAACGAAAACCATACCTTAGATTTAGATGTTCCTGAATCAAATCCACATGGTGAAGATGAAAAACGAAATCGTAGAAGTCTCGTAAACCCACGATCTTCCGCTCGATGACTCGAACCTTGATCTTGGCACACTTCTAGTAGGGAGGAAAAGAGGGTGAAGGCTATGGCTCTTTATTTCTCTGGATGGTGGAAGACAAAAGCTATGAAAGCCCTAAACCCTAAGGGATATTTATAGGGTTCTAAGTGGGATTAAGTAACTTGAGCCCACACAGGCTTGGGTCACTTGATCTAGCCTAAAATGGGTCCTAATTGATTAATCAACCCAATAAGGCCTACCAATTAATCAATTAGCCCAATCTAGAGACCTTGTTCACTTACCCCTGTGCAACCTTACGTAATTACCAAAATGCCCTTATGCACAAAAGTGAACCTAGAGTCAATGCGACCCTCATAACCCATGCTAACAAGGTATATGAGCTCAGAACGGGGACCACTGGGACTCATAGGAATACCGGCTCCCTTATAATCCAATTCTAAAGTTGATTCAACATGCCACTATATAGATTCAATTGAACTCTAGTATCCTATGTAAATAACAACGAGACACCAAGTGCTTGGGTCCGTGACCTGCTATCCATTATGTTCAGTCTCCTCATGAACTGGTGTTCATAGTCTAACTAGGTGAAAGCTATCAGTCTTTCAAGACTACCTCTACCATCCTTGAGTTACAAATCCTCTTATTGTGTGTTCAATTGACATATCTTAGCTCTCAAAAGAGCCTATGTCAAGTTCCACTTAAGGAACTACTATGGCCATAGTTTCCATGAACACACCTCCTTAGAATCACCTAAGGAGACACATTGTCTCAATCCTAAGAGATATTATTGTGCCTCTATTGAGAATACCTATTGCTATAAGCTTCAATCAACAATGAGTCAATCCATAAGGAATATATGATCAACTTACGATCTCACCCATAGGTCAAAGTCATTGCTAACTTTAGCACAAACTCAATATTCTCTAAAGGTTGAGAGACAACACAATGATGCAACTCGGTGAGGTCATGACTACTTGATAGCCTTAAGTCATGACTCACTGTAGGTCCTGTCTAATATGTAACCATACACACTAGTTCACTCACCATGGGAAACCTATCTCGATAGCCAAGACCAGCCATCCCTCCAATTAAGAGGTGGTACACTACAACCTCTAATGGGTTGCCTAGACCCATGAACCAGTTGTGAACAAGTCATCTATTTGCAAGAAACCCATGACTTAGATCTTCTATGCAACTCCTAATGCTCCTAAGTCACGTACAATGCAAAAGATGCAAGCAACAATGCTCATAAAGTATAATACATGGAATGAGGATAGATAAAAGCGAAATTAGAACATCATTAAATAAATAATGAATTCCAATTTTATTACATCATGTCATGCTTTTAAGGGCTCTATCCTAACAATCTCAATGACCAAAATCACCCAATATTGACGAAGGAGACAAGATGTGATCACAATGATCAAAATCATCTAAAATTGAGAAAGGAGATGGGACACAATTGTAATGACCGAAATCATCTAATATTGAGAAAGGACACTGGATACGGTCATAATGACCAAAATAATCTAAAACTAAGAAAGGAGATGAGATGTGGTTGTAATGAGCAAAATCACCTAAAACTAATGGAAGGACAACATGCGGTTGCAATGACCGAAATCACTTAAAATTAAGGATCGAGATGGGACACGATTGTAATGACTGAAATCACCTAAAATTAAAGGAAGGATTGAGATGGGATATAGTCGCAAGACAAAAATCACCTAAAACCAAGGAAGGAGAGGGAATCCGGTCATAATGATCGAAATCACCTAAAAATGAGGATGGAGTCGAGATGCGATTACAATGACCAAAATCACCCAAAATTGAGGAAGGAGATTGGATGCAGTTGCAATGATCGAAATAATCTAAAATTGAGAAAAGGGACTGGACGCGATCGTAGTGACCGAAATTACCTAAAACTAAAAGAAGGATGGGACGTGGTTGTAATAGTCGAAACTAGCTAAAATTGAAAGAATGACAAGATGAGCTCGCAATTGAAGAAATAACCTAAAATCGAGAAAGGAGACAAGACATGGTTGTAATGATCAAAATCACCAAAAAGTGAAGAAAGGACGGGAGTCAGTCGCAAAGATCCAAATCACTTAAAATTGAGGAACGAGACGAGACACGATAGCAATGACCGAAATAACCTAAAACTAAAGGAAGGATATGACGTGATCGTAATGACCAAAATCACCTAAAGTTGAGGAAAGAGACATGATGCAGTCGCAATGATCAAAATAACCTAAAATTGAGGAAAGAGATGGGACGTGGTCTAAATGACTGAAATCACCCAAAATTGAGGAATGAGATTAGATGTTGTCGCAATGACCGATATCATCTAAAACGGAGAAAAGAGACGAAATGCGGTCGTTAATACTGAAATCACCAAAAACTGAAGGAAGGACAAGACGTGGTCGTAATGATCGAAATCACCTAAAACTGAAGAAATGACGCGATGCGCTCGTAATGACTAAAATCACCTAAAACTAAGGAAGGAGACGGGATGCAGTTGCAAAGATGAAAATTTCCCAAAATTGAGAAAAGGGATGGGATGTTGTCGGGGTAGCTAAAATCATTTAAAACTAAGGAATGACAGGGCTTGGTCGTAATGGCCGAAATCACCTAAAACTGAAAAAATGATGAGATGTGCTCGCAATGACTAAAATCACCTAGAGCTAAGGAAGGAGACGAGACATAGTTGCAAAGATGAAAATATCCTAAATTTGAGAAAGGGGACAGGATGCTGTCAGCATAATTGAAATCATCTAAAACTAAGAAAGGACACAGGACGTGATTGTAATTGATTCATGCCCACTTGGTGTATCAGCTAATTCATGTCCAGCTGGTGCTCCTTGATTGAGGAAGTAATCAACAAAATTTATAACCTATTACACCATGAACTAGGGTAGCAAAGACAAAACTACTATAGCATAGTGGCTCTAGGATCGTTCACTGGGATGGGTTTTCACTTCACAAATGATATTAATTCAAAGTTGAATTGGTGCCTTTTCATTTCAAGGTTAGCTTTAAAAGAAAACATAAAGATGTTTGAATGAAAAAGGTTTGGTTTTAAACTAACCAAAAATAGTAACTGATTTTACTTACAAAGAAAAGTGTTTCTTGGAGTTTCAGATCACTAGGCTCAGATTCCTCATACAAAAATGGAGTTCCGGTCACTTGTTTCTTTTCCTCACATTAGAGAATTAACATATAGTTAATTCTCTAACCGGTGTTGTACAGATGCTTCCCATTAATCGGTTCAAACACTAAATCCCTCTCACTGATGCACCTTGCAATGGCTCATACCTCTCACCTAGCACTTGCCATTCAAGGTGATCTTTAACCTTGGATTACCCGTCAAAAGCTCGCAAGAGATAACTAATGGATGTCTCCTTGGAGTCCAAAAGCTTACCAAGTGTTGGCTATTCTAGAAAATCCTACCTTCAAACCACCTCCCAAAAGCTCGCAAGAGATAAACTAGTGAATCTCCATGGACGGAGATCACTTGCCTTACCAAGTGTTGGCTCAGGTGAATTGAAGACGTTTTAAGTTAACTAAAAAGATAAAAACCATTAACGGGTCACACTTTCTCTTCATTAAAAACTAAAACAACAAAACTTCCAATTTATGCATATGGAAACTTACCCGGCTTTCCTCACTCCAAGAGACAAAGAGCCTAGCCTCTCATCCTCTAAGGAAAAATCCTTAGAGTTTGATTAGCTAGAAAGAAAAATAACGAGAAAACAAAAATATATATATATGAAGGAAAAACAGAGCAAGTGCTTTGTAAAATATATATCTTCCTCCCGTCAGATTACATGATACTCTGAGAACAAGCTCCCGAGAGCTATATATAAAGAAAATTAAAAAACAAAATATCTGAGGTTATTCACCCCTTTTCTAAACTTAATAACTAAGGAATCCTATAATTGGTGGGTTACAAGGAGAAAATGGGGATTTAGGCATCAAAAATCTGAAGCAAAATATCCAAAAGTGTCGGTCGCAACTATCGGGAAGCTTCAAGAGAACACCCGTGCACTGTGCAAAATGGCTGCGAAATCATTTCGCAGCAAAAGGGTGATTTTGCAGCCAAAGGCTGATTTCGCAGCCCTGTGAAATTGGCCTTCAGCTTGGAGTGATCTGCTTCCAATGGCTCTAACTTCTTCATTTCAACTCCAATTCGTGAACCGTTTGAAGCATTGGATTGTTGACTTCATGATCTTTGAAACAACATATAGCATGTATAAATTGGACTTCAGAAAGTGCTCCAAAAGTGACTGACACGACTGTCATAAAAAATTACTTCATGGCAGATTTCTCTTTGCTTCCCCTCCTTGCATTCCGGATTTGCTTATGACAAAGGACTTCAAAGCTTTGGTTCTTCATGTTTCTGAGCTTTCCATTGCTTTTCCATGGATTCCAAAGAACTCTCCTCAATCTTGGTTTGCTTTGGTGATCAAAAAGCTATCAAAACACCAAAACTTAACACAATTTGATTAGAATTGATTGCAAGGGTCCTTAACATGCCAATTGAGTTAAAAGGTAATAACTACTACTCAAAAGTGTTTAAAAGAGTTAATTACAAGCTATCAAATAGCACTTTTTGAGTAGTAATCAGTAATGATCGAAATCACCTAACATAGAAAGAATGAAGGGACGTGGTCGTAATGACCAAAATCACCTAAAACTAAAGGAAGGACGGGATGTGCTCACAATAACTTGATTCACCTAAAACTAAGCAAGGAAATGGGACGCGATCGCAATGACCAAAATAACCTAAAACTAAGAAAGGAGATGGGACGTGGCCACAACAATTGTAATCACTTAAAATTGAAGGAACGACGAGACTCGATTACAATGATCGAAATCACTTAAAACTAGGGATAGAAACGAGACAAGGTAGTGAACACCGAAATCATCTAAAATTGATGGAAGGATGAGACACGGTAGTAATGACCGAAATCACGTAAAATTGACAGAAGAACGGGATGTGCTGGTAATAATTGAAATCACCTAAAACGAAGGAAGAAGATGGGACATAGTTGAAATGATCAAAATCATCTAAAATTAAGGAAGGAGATGGTACGCAGTCCCACTAATCGAAATCCCTTAAAACTTAAGGAATGACAAGAGGCGGTCGCAATGACTAAAATAACTTAAAACTAAGAATCAAGATGGGACACGATCACAATGATTGAAATCACTTGAAACTAAGGAAGGAGACAGGATATAGACGCAATCATCGAAATAACCCAAAATTGAGGGAGAATACGAGATGCGGTTGCAATGACCAAAATCATCTAAAATTGAAAAGGGAGATGGGATGCATTTGCAATGACCGAAATCACTTAAAACTGAAGTAAGGATGAGAAGTGTTCTCAATGACCAAAATCACTTAAAATTAAGGATCGAGATGGGGCATTGTCACAATGATCGAAATCATAAAAAATTAAGGAAGGAGGCGGGATACGATCCCAATGACCGAAATCATCGAAAACTAAGAAAGGAGACGAGACGCAGTCTCATTGACCAAAATCATCTAAAAATGAGAAAGGAAACATGATGTGGTCGCAATGACCAAAATCAACTAAAACATAAGGAAGGACAGGACGTGGTCGTAATTATTGAAATCACCTAAAACTGAAGGAAGTATAGGATGTGTTGGTAATAAAAGAATTCACCTAAATTTGAGGAAGGAGATGGGACGTGGTCATAATGATCGAAATAATCTAAAACTATGAAAGAAGATGGGACACGGTCGCAATGACTGAAATCACTTAGAACTAAAAGAAGGATAAGAGTTAGTTGTAATAACCCAAGTGACTCAAAATTGAGGATCAAGACTGGACACGATAGCAATGACCGAAATCACCTAAAACTAGTGGAAGGATGAGATGTGGTCGTAATCGCCAAAATCACCTAAAACTGAGAAAGGAGATGAGACGCAATTGCAATGGTCGAAATCATCTAAAATTAAGAAAGGAGAAATAACGCAGTCGCAATGACCTAAATCACCAAAAATAAAAGGAAGGACAAGACATGGTTGTAATGATCGACATCACCTAAAATTGAAAGAAGAATGGGATGTGTTAGTAATCAAAGAAATCACTTAAAATTAAGGAAGAAGATGGGATGCGGTCATAATGATCAAAATCATTGATTACTACTCAAAAAGTGCTATTTGATAGTTTTTAATTAACTCTTTTAAACACTTTTGAGTAGTAGTTATTACCTTTTAACCCAATTAACATATTAAGGACCTTTGCAATCATTTCAAATCAAATTGTGTAAGTTTTGGTGTTTTTGTTAGTAATTTGATCACCAAAGCAATCTGAGATTGAGAGTTCTTTAGAATCCATGGAAAAGCAATGGGAAGCTCAGAAACATGAAGAACCAAAGCTTTGAAGCTTTAGAGTCCTTTTCCATAAGCAAATCATGAATGCAAGGAGGGGAAGCAAAGAGAAAAAGCTAACATGAAGAATTTAAGAGGACAACAACTATCAGCCACTTTTGGAGCACTTCTTGGAGCTCAAAATATGCATACTATATGTTGTTTCGAAGCTCAAGAATTTAGCAATCCAATACTTCAAATGGTGTACAATTCGGAGCTGAAATGAAGGAGTTAGAACCATTGAAATCCAATCACCCCAAGCTGAAGGCCAATTTCGCGGGCTGCGAAATCAGCTTTTGGCTGCGAAATGGTGTCCTTCATGCTGCGAAATTTCACAGCCATCTTGCACGGCTACGAAATTCTGCTGAAGCTTCCTGATATTTGCAACCGACATTTTTTAGATTTTTTGATTTAGATATTTGATGTCTAAATCCCCAAACTCTCCTTGTTATCCACCTATCATAGGATTCCTTAGTCTTTAAGTAAGAACAAAGGGTAAATAGCCTCTTATATAGTGTTTGTAATTTCCATTACACGAAGAGGTCTGGAGCTTGTTCTGAGACATCCTTTGTATAGTTTTGCAAGGAAGTAAAATACAGAGCCTTTGCTCTACCTTACCTTCTCGTTTTGATTGTATTGTATATTATTTAATTTTTCTTACTAGCCAAACAAGCTCTGAGGATGTTTCCTCATAGAATGAGTGACTAGGCTTTTAGTTCCTTGGAGCTAAGGTTGCCGGGTAAGGCCCCAAATGCAAGAATTGGTAGTTTTGTTGTTTCAACCATTAATGAAGAGAAAGTGTGACCCATTAATGATTTCTATGTTTTTAGTTAACTTAAAACACCTTCAATTCACCTGAGCCAACACTTGGTAAGGCAAGTGATCTCCGTCCATGGAGATGCACTAGTTTATCTCTTGCGAGCTTTTGGGAGGTGACTTGAAGGTAGGATTTTCTAGAATTGCCAACACTTGGTAAGCTTTTGGACTCCAAGGAGACATCCATTAGTTATCTCTTGCGAGCTTGAGAAAGGAAGTCCAAGGTTAATGATCACCTTGAATGGAAAATGCTAGGTGAGAGGCACGAGCCATTGCAAGTTGCATCAGTGAGAGAGAGTAGTACTGAAATCCATTAAAGGGAAACATTTGTACAACACCGGTTAGAGAATTAACTATACGTTAATTCTCTAATGCGAGGAAAAGATCCAAGTGATCGGAGCTCTGTTTTTGCATGAGGAGCTTCCCTTGTGAACCTAAAACTCCAAGGAATGTTGTCCTTCATAAGTAATTTCTATTACTTTCTTTTTAGTTAGCTTAAAACAAAACCTTTTTCAACCAAAGTTTATGTTTTCTTCTTAAGCTAACCTTGAAATGAAAAAGCACCAATTCAACTTTGAATTGGTATTAGTTGTAAGTTGAAAACCCTTCCTAGTGAACAATCCTAGAGCAACTATGCTATATTAGTTAAGGCTATCCTAATGCATGGTGATATAGGTTATAAATTTTGTTGATTACTCCCTTCTAAGGACCACAATCAAGGAACACTAGCTGGATACGAATCAAATGGCACCACTGTCAGGGACCATTGAGAGGACATGAATCAGTTGAGACACCAATTGGGAATGAATCAAATGGCGTCGTTGCTGGGGAAGGTGCTAACTTCACAGTGATATTATTTCAGCGTACTTGTGATTTTCATCACAAGTTTGGTGATTTTTCTTTCATTGTACTAACTCTTTTAATCGTTTCTTTTACCTGTTTATATTCTAATATATCTTTTAATTTAGTTTTAGTTAATGTAAGTCTTTTTGTAGTTTTGTGTTCTTTTGTTTTCCTCTGTTTTTGTTTGTGTTACAGTTGATACTAGTTGTGTATGCCAAATTAGATACGAGATAGTGGAGGAAGGCTTGTTAAACGTGAAGCACCTCATAACAAGGAATTGGAATTGAGCTTGAACATCATGGAAACTACACCTGAAGATCAGCATAGTCACCATGGTCATCAAGACAATCCCAATAAATTCAGATCAATGAGGGACCCCATGCATCCACCTCGTATGAGTGCACCATCATGTATAGTGCGCCCTACAGAGCAACTAGTGATCAGACCGCATATTGTTCCACTTCTACCAACTTTCCATGGAATGGAAAGAGAGAATCCTTATGCACATATCAAGGAATTTGAAGATGTTTGTAATACATTCCGAGAGGAAGGAGCTTCAATCGACTTGATGAGGCTTAAGCTATTTCCTTTTACCTTAAAGGATAAGGCCAAGATTTGGCTTAATTCTTTAAGGCCAAGGAGTATCCGTACTTGGACTAATTTACAAGTTGAATTCCTCAAGAATTTTTTTCCTACTCACAGAACAAATGGCTTGAAAAGGCAAATTTCAAACTTCTCAGCTAAAGAGAATGAGAAATTCTATGAGTGTTGGGAAAGATACATGGAAGCCATCAATGCTTGTCCTCACCATGGTTTTGATACATGGCTGTTGGTGAGTTATTTCTATGATGGGATGTCTTCCTCAATGAAGCAACTCCTCGAGACAATGTGTGGAGGGGATTTCATGAGTAAGAATCCGGAGGAAGATATGGATTTCTTGAGTTATGTGGCTGAAGTATCAAGAGGATGGGATGAATCGAACAAAGGAGAAGTGGGAAAGATGAAGTCTCAACTGAATGCTTTTCATGCTAAGGCTGGGATGTACACCTTGAATGAAGATGTTGATATGAAAGCAAAATTTGCAGCTATGACAAGAAGATTGGAGGAGCTAGAACTGAAAAAGATGCATGAAGTGCAAGTTGTTGCTAAAACACCAGTGCAAGTAAAACCATGTTTTATTTGTCAATCTTAGTTGGTGGAGGAGTGCCCTACAATTCCAGTTGCTAGAGAAATGTTTGGAGATCAAGCAAATGTCATTGGACAATTTAAGCCCAATAGCAATGCTTCGTATGGAAACACTTACAACTCAAGTTGGAGGAATCATTCAAATTTTTCATGGAAGCCAAGAGCACCTCAATACCAACAGCCGGCTCAACCATCTCAACAAGCTTCAAGTCTTGAACAAGCAATAGTGAATCTCAACAAGGTTGTGGGAGATTTTGTTGGAGACCAAAAATCCATCAATGCTCAACTTAGTCAAAGAATTGATAGTGTAGATAATACTTTGAATAAAAGAATGGATGGGATGCAAAATGACTTATCTCAGAAGATAGATAATCTCCAATACTCAATCTCAAGGCTCACTAATTTGAACACAGTGCAAGAGAAGGGTAGATTTCCTTCTCAACCTCATCAAAACCCCAAGGGTATCGATGAAGTGGAAACTCATGAGAGAGAATCTTCACAGGTGAGAGATGTCAAAGTCTTGATCACTCTAAGGAGTGGTAAAAAGGTTGAGTTGCCAACACCCAAGCCACATGTTGAAGAGAAAGAAGAAGAAGAGACAAAGAAGAGGGAGGAAATAAAAGGAAAGAAGAAAGATATTAGTGAAGGGAAAGAGGACCATGACTCAATAGTGAATGTAAATCTGAAGAAAGAGCTTATTAAGGAAGAAATGACGAAGAAACACATCTCTCCACCTTTTTCTCAAGCTTTGCATGGGAAAAAGGGGATAAAAAATGCATCAGAAATCCTTGAAGTATTGAGGCAAGTGAAAGTCAATATTCCATTGCTGGATATGATTAAGCAAGTTCCAACATATGCAAAATTCCTAAAGGACTAGTGTACTATCAAAAGAGGGTTGAATGTGAATAAGAAAGCCTTCTTGACTGAGCAAGTAAGTGCCATCATCCAATGCAAGTCCCCTTTGAAGTACAAAGATCCGGGATGTCCTACCATTTCAGTCATGATAGGGGGAAAGGTAGTGGAAAAAGCTTTGTTAGACTTGGGAGCAAGTGTGAATTTGCTACCATACTCTGTCTACAAGCAATTGGGACTTGGTGAATTGAAGCCAACATCAATCACTCTATCTTTAGCTGATAGATCAGTGAAAATTCCAAGGGGGATAATTGAAGACGTCTTAGTTCAAGTTGATAATTTCTACTATCTAGTAGATTTTGTTGTTCTTGATACTGATCCATTTTTCAAGGAATCTAATTATGTTCCTATCATCCTTGGAAGGCCATTCCTTGCTACCTCAAATGTAATCATCAATTGTAGGAATGGACTTATGCAACTCACTTTTGGCAACATGACACTTGAGCTCAATATCTTTTATATGTCTAAGAAGCTAATCACTCCGGAAGAAGAAGAAGGTCCATAAGAGGTATGTATTATTGACACTCTAGTGGAGGAGCATTGTAATAAGAATATGCAAGACAAGTTGAATGAAAGTCTTAGGGATCTTAAAGAAGGGTTGTCTGAACCCGCTAATGTGCTTGCTACTCTACAAGGTTGGATGAGGAAATAAGAGATTCTACCTTTATTCAATAAAGATGAGGCACAAGAAGCTACTAAGGAAGAGATCCCAAAGCTCAATTTGAAATCTCTACCCATGGAGTTGAAATACACGTACCTGGAAGAAAATAACCAATGCCCTGTTGTTATATCTTCATCTCTTACTACTCATCAGGAGATTTCTCTACTTGAAGTTCTTAAGAGGTGTAAGAAAGCAATAGGATGGCAAATATCTGACTTGAAAGGCATTAGTCATTTGGTTTGTACACATCACATATATATGGAGGAGGAAGCTAAACCAATTTGTCAACCTCAAAGAAAATTGAATCCTCATTTATAAGAGGTGGTGTGAGCTGTGGTGCTGAAGCTACTTCAAGTGGGTATTATTTATCCCATATCTGACAGCCCTTGGGTGAGTCCTACTCAAGTGGTACCAAAGAAGTTAGGGATTGCTGTGGTTCAAAATGAAAAGGGAGAATAAATTGCTACACGCCTCACTTTAGGTTGGAGAGTGTGTATTAATTATAGGAAATTGAATGTCGTGACAAGGAAATATCATTTTCCACTGCCGTTTATTGATCAAGTGTTGGAGAGAGTTTCTGGCCATCCTTTCTATTGTTTCTTGGACGGATACTCAGGGTATTTTCAAATTGAAATTGATGTTTAAAGATCAGGAGAATACCACTTTCACATGTCCATTTGGAACATACGCCTACAGAAGAATGCCTTTTGGTTTATGCAATGCACCTGCAACATTCCAAAGATGTATGCTTAGTATCTTCAGTGATATGGTGGAGCAAATTATGGAGGTTTTCATGGATGATATCACCATATATGGAGGTACATTTGAAGAATGCTTAGTCAATTTGGAAGCGGTTCTTAATAGATGCATTGAAAAGGACTTGGTGCTCAACTTGGAGAAATGCCATTTTATGGTACATCAAGGAATTGTCCTTGGCCATATCATCTCCGAGAAAGGCATTGAAGTTGATAAAGCAAAGGTGGAACTTATTGTCAAATTGCCATCCCCAACAACTGTAAAAGGAATAAGGCAATTCCTTGGCCATGTAGGGTTCTACAGGAGATTTATAAAAGACTTCTCTAAGCTTTCAAAGCCTCTTTGTGAACTTTTGGTTAAGGATGCTAAGTTTATATGGGATGAAAGATGTCAAAAGAGTTTTGATCAATTGAAGCAATTTTTGACAATCGCTCCAATAGTGAGAGCCCCCAACTGGCAACTACCATTTGAAGTAATGTGTGATGCCAGTGACTTTGCTATAGGAGTTGTACTTGGCCAAAGAGAAGATGGGAAGTCCTATGTGATCTACTATGCAAGCAAAACATTGAACGAAGCTCAAAGGAACTACACAACTACAGAGAAAGAATTGTTAGCTGTGGTGTTTGCCTTAGACAAGTTTCGTGCTTATTTGGTAGGGTCTTTCATCATTGTTTTCACTGACCATTCAGCCTTGAAGTATTTATTGACAAAGCAAGATGCAAAAGCAAGGTTGATTAGATGGATTCTTTTATTACAAGAGTTCGATCTCTAAATCAGAGACAAGAAAGGAGTGGAGAATGTGGTAGCTAACCACCTTTCAAGGTTGGATATAGCACATAATTCCCATGTCTTACCTATTAATGATGACTTTCCTAAGGAATCACTCATGTTGCTAGAGAAAACTCCTTGGTATGCTCACATTGCTAACTATTTGGTTACTGGTGAAGTTCCAAGTGAGTGGAAAGCATAAGACAGGAAGCACTTCTTTGCAAAGATTCATGCTTATTATTGGGAAGAGCCTTTTCTTTTCAAGTATTGTGCAGATCAGATAATCAGGAAGTGTGTCCCTAAAGAAGAGCAATAAGGAATCCTCAGCCATTGCCATGAGAATCATGTGGAAGCCACTTTGCCTCTCATAAAACAGCCATGAAGGTGTTGCAATCAAGGTTTACTTGGCCATCACTTTTCAAAGATGCCCACACCATGTGTAGGAGTTGTGATAGAGGCCAAAGGCTCGAGAAGCTAACAAAAAGAAATCAAGTGTCCATGAACCCCATCCCAATAGTTGATCTCTTTGATGTTTGGGGTATTGACTTCATGGGACCTTTCCCAATGTCTTTTGGTAACTCTTATATTTTGGTGGGGGTGGACTATGTTTCTAAATGGGTTGAGGTAATCCCCTGTAAACACAATGATCACAAGGTGGTTCTCAAATTTCTCAAGGAGAACATCTTCTCAAGATTTGGGGTGCCCAAGGCTATAATCAGTGATGGAGGTACTCATTTTTGCAACAGACCTTTTGAAACCCTATTAGCCAAGTATGGAGTGAAGCATAAGGTAGTTACACCTTATCACCCTTAAACTTCCAGGCAAGTGGAGTTAGAAAACAAGGAAATCAAGAACATATTGATGAAAGTGGTGATCACGAGGAGAAAAGATTGGTCTATTAAGCTTCATGATTCATTATGGGCATATAGAACAGCTTACAAGACTATTCTTGGTATGTCTCCCTATCGCCTAGTCTATGGCAAAGCATGCCATCTCCCTGTGGAAGTTGAATATAAGGCTTGGTGGGCAATCAAGAAGTTAAACATGGACTTGATCAGAGCCGGGGCAAAGAGGTGCTTAGACCTTAATGAGATGGAGGAATTAAGAAATGATGTTTACATCAATTCCAAAGTTGCAAAACAGAGGATGAAGAGGTGGCATGATCAATTAATCTCCAATAAAGAATTTCGAAAAGGACAAAGAGTCTTACTCTATGACTCAAGGCTCCATATCTTTCTTGGGAAGCTCAAGTCAAGGTGGATAGGCCCTTTCATTATTCACCAAGTGCATCTCAATGGAGTGGTGGAATTACTGAATTCCAATGACACAGACATCTTTAAAGTCAATGGTCATCATCTCAAGCCATTCATTGAGCCATACAAGCAAGAAAATGAGGAAATCAACCTCCTTGAGCCACAAAAAGCCTAATCAGAGAAGGGTTAGATGGACTTGGTTTCACCAAAGTCCATATTTTTGTTTAATTTTGTTAATTTATAAGCTTTGTAAATTGTTTTGATTTTAATTTTGGTCTTAAATTGTGTTATTATATGTAACTTAATCTTTTTGAATTATCAAAATTAGGAGGAATTGCAAGGAAATTGAAAGAAGGAAGCTAGGAATCAAGAGGAGCTCAAAATCAAGGAGAAAACATGGTATGCAAAATTTCGCAGCCTAAAAAGGGCCCCTGTGAAAATGGCCCTTGGTTGCGAAAGAATTTTGCAACCCCCAAGCATCCGCTATGAAAATTGCCTCCCGCTGCGAAATGATTTTGCAGCCTCCTATCCCCCTCTGCGAAAATTTTCGTAACTGCAAAACACCCCTTTGGCACACGAGTGCCATTTCGCAGATCCCCTCCCTCATTTCGTAGCTGCGAAATGGTTGCGAAACCATCCCTTGGCACATGAGTGCCATTTTGCAACTCCGTACCCTCATTTCGCAGCTGGGAAATGGGCTGCGAAAAGGTTCCGAAAATGCCCCCCTTTGGGAAATCCATCCCCCCTGCGAAATTGCTCCCCTGCTGCGAAAATCAAAAGCGTCCCTTGGCATCCTTTTTAAACGTTATAAATTCCCTATTCTCTATTCTAACCGGTCATTTGAACTTCAAAAAGGTACCAAGAGGAGCCAAGACAGAGCACCCTCCCGTCTGCCTCCTCCGCCTGAGCAAACCGCGCGTACCTCTGACCATCTTCTCCACACAACCATGGCTAGAACTCGAGGATCTAAGTCCTCGTCCCTATCGACTCGCCTGAGAATCCCAAGAGACACACCTGTTCAAGGCTCCATATCTGAGCCTCCGCGGCCCCGAGTCGTCCCACCTCCGGTTGAGGACGCACCTATCAGTCCTCTGCCCAGGCGTTATAACACACGAAGGTCACTTACCATGGCCGGTGCAAGCTCTTCTAGAGGCCAAAAATCAGGTACCGGTCCCTCAAAGAAGAAAGCTAAGGTCTCTTAGCCAATTAATCTAACAGAGTTGTCTTTAGAGCCTGAATCAGAGCCTACGCCATCTTCACCACCTGTCAAAAAGTCTTCACCACCTGCCAAAAAGCCTCAGCCATCTCAGACACCAACAAAAGAGTCTCAGATTCCCTCAAGCATGACTCTTGAGGTAGTTATCAGACGCCCCATGGTTACACAACCACCAATTGAAGGAAATTTGGATTATAGGGCAAGGACATTCCACTTAGAGCTCTGTTTCGACATAGCCACTTTCAGACTTCAGCCTGAGCTCAGGGATTCCTTCTGTCTACTATAGAGGTATCATATGGATCACTTGCTAACTCCCAAGGATTTTTTCTATCCCCGCGTGGCATTGGACTTCTATCAGTCCATGACCACAAATCAGGTCCGAGATCCTACAGTCATCCACTTCACCATAGACGGACGCCATGGTATTCTGGGAGCCCGACATATAGCAGAGACACTCCATATTCCTTATGAGCCAGCACGTCTAGAGGATTTTCGAGCCTGGACTCATCCTGCACAGAGCGACATAGTTCATACTCTGTCCAGAGGGGCATCCTCACGCCACTATATCTTGAGGAAGGAGCTCCTTCCTAGCATGTTCTTCATTGATGCACTCCTACGCCATAACATTTTTCCACTTCAGCATTGGGTGCAGAGGAGAGGAGTTTTACTGGAGGCATTGTTTAGGATATCTAAGGGATACTTCTTTGGCCCTCATCATCTCCTCATGGCCGCTCTTCTGCATTTTGAAGAGAAGGTCCATAGGAAGAAGCTACTCTGAGCGGATGCTATTCCACTTCTCTTCCCCAGATTGTTATGCCAGATATTGGAGCACTTGGGATACCCAGCAGAGCCTCAGCATGAGCGTAGACGCATTTGTCAAGAGATATTCACTCTCGATAGATGGACAAGTATGACAGCCTATGGTGCAAACCAGGGAGCCCCAACTGGTCCAAAGCATCCAGAGCAGCCAGAGGAGCTAGTTGAGATACCAGTTGACACTCCACCACCTACCCCTACAGTGGCTTCTACTGAGCCTATACCAGAGGTTCCACCCTCTGCTCCTCAGGCCACACCACAGACGCCCCCTGTTATTCCACCCATATCAGAGCCATCTCCTTCAACTGAGCCAAGGATTGCTATACCCATTATCGAGTATAAAGGCCTATGCCACACTTTCCAGGCATTGGCTACTTCTCAGAGCATCCTCACTCAGCAGATGATAGCTCTTCGTGCTCATCAGGAGCAGATTATCGCCACTTAGACTTAGCACATTGCCATCCTGAGACAGATTCAACATCATCTAGGTATTATATCAGCTCCTAAGCATACCATTCCTAGCCCACCAGAGCCATCATAGGCCCCTTCTTTCGTCGATCAGCCTATGCCTCCTGAGGAGCCCACTACAGGAGAGGTAGAGGCAATTGAGCTATCATCTCCACATCATCCTCCAGCCACCATCTGATCATTTTGATATTTCCTTTTTATATTTCCTTTATATATTTCGATTATGTATTTCCTTATCATAGTAGCACTTGAAATCCCATGCTTTTGATATTATATATTGGGATTACTTGTATTACTTGTTCTCCATTTTGTACTTACATGAATCAAAGTAATACAAATCTATCACTTTTTTATCACTCTTAGCATTATTTTATTTTATTTCCTCTACTCATATCTTTTATTATTTTTGAAACATGTGGTTTCTCCTATTCTACTTGAAATTGATATCACTCAAGAGGTACCACTTCCTCCCTATAATCTCAAACGCTCATGCCACATTGAGGACAATGTTCAGCTTGGTTGGGGGGAGAGTTGAGGAAGGAAGTTTTTGTTATTTATGCTAAGTTATTTTGGTAATTTAGTTGATTTTTGTTTAATTTTAAAGTTTTTAAAATTTTTTTATTCTACTCTCCTTGGTTATTAAGGAAAAATTTTCAAATTGAAATGGGAGAAATTGAATTTTTTTTTTTCACTTGACTTAGAGTTTGTATTATGCTTACTAAAGTTGATGAATTGTTGAAGCTTCTATTGAATTCAAGCTTAGTTCTTCCACTTTAAGCTATTCACACACTGTGCACAATAGATTTCGATTATAAGATGAGAAACTATTTCCCTCTTGACTTAGGAAAATTTAGACTTGGTATCTTTGACCTTATTTTAATAGTGTTGAGACACCTTATAAAAGGCCAATGAGCCTTTGAAAAAAAAAGAAGAAAGAAAAAATGTTTTACTTGCCTTGAAACCCGAGCAAGGTCTGAGGGGTATATGGTGAAAATATTTAAAACCTGGTGCCCTAAGCCTTCATTGGTTGGGAGTCACTAACCTCAATGCTCGTTACAAGGGTGAATAGGTGGAGTTTAACATACTGTAGGTGCTTGGGTATTAAAATTCATTCTCAAAAGTCCGGGGTAAAATCTGAGGAGTTAGTGGTTGAAAGATCCTTAAAGCTTGATGCCCTAAACCTTAATTGGTTGGGAGTCATTGATGGACCCTCGTTACATGGACAATTTAGAAAAGAATACCCTTAAGCCTTGTACTCCTACAATGAAAAAAATTGTGAAACAAAAGGGTGCGTTCTTGGCCTATTAAATTTGGTCAGTTTGCTAAGTGTTGAAAAAGAACTAGGTTGGGGGGAGAGATTAGTTCAGCATACTATATTCGGAAACTATCAACTAACACTTAGATTTTTTTGGAAGAGTAAGGTTTGGTCCTTTGGAAGTAGAAATGATTTTAAATCTTCAATTTGCATAATGCCTTCCCTTTATGAACTGTGATTAGCAAAGTATTTGATAACTCTTGTTGAAATTTGAGTTTATATTTCTTTAATGTTCCATGTGAGAGTTTGATCATCATGCTACTTAGAATTTTTTGGAAGTGATCAGCATGATCTTGTAAAGTATATTACTTTTTATTTTACTTTTTCTCTCCTTTATTGCTAAGGGACTAGCAATATGTCGGTTGGGGGGAGTGATTACTACTCAAAAAGTGCTATTTGATAGTTTGTAATTAACTCTTTTAAACACTTTTGAGTAGTAGTTATTACCTTTTAACCCAATTAACATATTAAGGACCTTTGCAATCATTTTAATCAAATTTTGTAAGTTTTGGTGTTTTTGTTAGTAATTTGATCACCAAAGCAATCTAAGATTGAGGAGAGTTCTTTGGAATCCATGGAAAAGCAATGGGAAGCTCAGAAACATGAAGAACCAAAGCTTTGAAGCTTTAGAGTCCTTTGCCATAAGCAAATCATGAATGCAAGGAGGGGAAGCAAAGAGAAAAAGCTAACATGAAGCATTTAAGAGGACAGAAACTGTCAGCCACTTTTGGAGCACTTCCTGGAGCTCAAATTATGCATACTATATGTCGTTTCGAAGCTCATGAAGTCAGCAATCCAATGCTTCAAACGGTGCATGATTTAGAGCTGAAATGAAGGAGTTAAAGCCATTGGAAGTCGATCACACCAAGCTAAAGGCCAATTTCGCGGGCTGCGAAATCAGCCTTTGGCTTCGAAATCACAAGAGGATGGATGCAAAATCAGCCTTTGGCTGCGAAATGGTGTCCTTCATGCTGCGAAATTTCGCAGCCATCTTGCACGGCTACGAAATTCTCATGAAGCTTCCCGATATTTGCGACTGACATTTTTTAGATTTTTTGCTTTAGATATTTGATGTCTAAATCCCCAAACTCTCCTTGTAATCCACCTATCATATGATTCCTTAGTCTTTAAGCAAGAACAAAGGGTAAATAGCCTCTTATATAATGTTTGTAATTTCCATTACACGAAGAGGTCTAGAGCTTGTTCTGAGACATCCTTTGTATAGTTTTGCAAGGAAGTAAAATACAGAGCCTTTGCTCTACCTTACCTTCTTGTTTTGATTGTATTGTATATTATTTAATTTTTCTTACTAGCCAAACAAGCTCTGAGGATGTTTCCTCATAGAATGAGTGGCTAGGCTTTTAGTTCCTTGGAGCTAAGGTTGCCGGGTAAGGCCCCAAATGCAAGAATTGGTAGTTTTGTTGTTTCAACCATTAATGAAGAGAAAGTGTGACCCATTAATGATTTCTATGTTTTTAGTTAACTTAAAACACCTTCAATTCACCTAAGCCAACACTTGGTAAGGCAAGTGATCTCCGTCCATGGAGATGCACTAGTTTATCTCTTGCAAGCTTTTGGGAAGTGACTTGAAGGTAGGATTTTCTAGAATTGCCAACACTTGGTAAGCTTTTGGACTCCAAGGAGACATCCATTAGTTATCTCTTGCGAGCTTGAGAAAGGAAGTCCAAGGTTAATGATCACCTTGAATGGAAAATGCTAGGTGAGAGGCACGAGCCATTGCAAGTTGCATCACTGAGAGGGAATTAGTGTTGAAATCCATTAAAGGGAAACATCTGTACAACATCGATTAGAGAATTAACTATATGTTAATTCTCTAATGCGAGGAAAAGATCCAAGTGACCGGAGCTCTGTTTTTGCATGAGGAGCCTCCCCTGTGAACCTAAAACTCCAAGGAATGCTGTCCTTCATAAGTAATTTCCATTACTTTCTTTTTAGTTAGCTTAAAACAAAACCTTTTTCAACCAAAGTTTATGTTTTCTTCTTAACTTTGAATTGGTATCCGTTGTAAGTTGAAAACCCTTCCCAATGAACAATCCTAGAGCAACTATGCTGGATACATGGTGATATAGGTTATAAATTTTGTTGATTACTCCCTTCTGAGGACCACAATCAAGGAACACCAGCTGGATACGAATCAAATGGCACCATTGTCAGGGACCATTGAGAGGACATGAATCAGCTTAGACACCAATTGGGAATGAATCAATCACCTAGAACTGAAGGAAGGATAAGAGTCCGTTGCAATGACCTAATTGACTTAAAACTAAGGATCAAGATTGGACACGGTAGCAATGATAAAAATAACCTAAAACTAATGGAAGGATGAGACATGGTTGTAATGGTCAAAATCACCTAAAACTAAGGAATGAGACGGGATGTGGTCGCAATGATCAAAATCACCCAAAATTAAGGAAGGAGACGAGATGCGGTTGCAATGACTGAAATCATTTAAAACTGAGAAAGGGGATAGAATGTTGTCGCAATGACCGAAATCACCTAAAATTGATGGAAGAACGGGACGTGGTCATAATTATTGAAATCACCTAAAATTGAAAGAACAATAGGATGAGCTCGTAATTAAAGAAATCGCTTACAACCGAGGAAAGAGACAGGACACGGTTACAATGATCAAAATCAACTAAAATTGAAGGAAGGACGGAAGTTGATCGCAATAACCTAAATGAGTTAAAACTGAGGAATGAGAGGAGACACGGTAGCAATGTGATGCGACTCATGGTAGCTTAGCTTTAAAGGCGTATCAACAAAATTTATACCTTAAATACTATTACTAAAGTAGCCAAGCTACTATAGCATAGTGGTTCTAGGATCGTTCACTGGGAAGGGTTTTCGCAAACACTAGTGATATTCAAATTAGGAAAATAGGTGATTTTCTTATGGATGTTAGCTTTAAAAGAAGATGTAAATGTTTTAGAAAGATTTAAACTAATCTAAGCTAACATTAAAGACTAAAATGAAAGGGTGTAAAAACAAGTTTCTCAAAGATAGGATAGCTATGCTCTGGCTCGTATGCAAATTGGAAATCTCAGGATAGGCTCCTCGCGTTGGGGTTGCAACTATGGTGATGCTTGCTTCCCGAATCGGTATGGATTTAGCAAATCAAGTTTTAATCCTTTAAAATGGCAAAACAGATGGTAGTGAATTTCATCAATGGTTATTCACCTTAGACTTCCTTTGAATGGCTCGTAAGAGATAACTAATGGTCTAAAGCCAAAAGCTTACCAAATATTGGCAACTCAAAGTCATTCCAGGTGATAAACTCACCTTTCAATGGCCATTGAAATTGGTTCTAACGGATTAATGCAAAACTTGGAATTGAAAACCTCACCTTCCAATAGCTCGTAGGAGATAACTAATGGATAGAAATCCAAAAGCTTATCAAGTATTGGCCGTTGGAAGTTGTCCAAATGAAATAAAAACCAAACTTTGCATTAATGAACCATTAATGAAAAATGACTACCTTACCTTCCAGGTGTGAGAAATTTCCATGGGATTGCATCCAAGCCATCACATAACATCCATACTGATTACTACCAAAAAGTGCTATTTTGTAGACCTAATTATAATGGTTTTAAGCACCTTTGAGTAGTAATCATATTCATTTAACCCAATTAATTCATTAAGGTCCTTAGTAATTGGTTTTAACCATTTTGTGGCAAGTTTACATGTTTTTATCAGCTTGTGAATCAATTCAAGCATGCCAAATGATGGAGGAGCTACTTGGACAAGTTATGGCAAAGCTTTTGGAAGCTCAAATTCATGAAGAACCAAGCTTTGGAGCTCCATAGCCCTTTGCCAAAGTCGTTCAAAGTATGCAAGGAAGGAACAATGGAGAAGAGGAAAACAGAGGACAGCAGCTGCAGTCTTCTTTGGCTCTTTTGGAGCACTTCCCGAAGTCTATTTTCTACATTCTATATACCATTTCAAAGATCAGGAAGTTAAGAATCCAACGCTTCAAACCGTGTATGATTTGGAGCTGAAATGAGGAAGATATGGCCTTCGGAAGACAACTGCTCCAGGTTTGTGCGAAAATTTAGCACAACACCTTCCAAATTCGCACACCCCCTTGCATGGTGCGAATTTTCCCCTGTTTCTGCCGACTCCACACGAGATCTTTTCTTTTGGATATTTTTGTATAAATTTCCATTCTTCTCCTTGTAATCCACCAATCATAATATTTCTTAGCTAGGAAGGTTGGAAAAACTTCTCTATTTATATCCCCTTGCATCCGTTGTAACAAATAATATTGAGATATTGATATATTGATATATAGACACTTAGAATATTTACAGAGCTCTCCCATTTCTATTTTCTTGGAAGCCAAACAGCCTCTGAGGACTTTTCCTCAGAGGATGATTGGCTAAAACTTTTAGTTTCTCAAAGTATGGATGTTATGTGATGGCTTGGATGCAATCCCATGGAAATTTCTCGCACCCGGAAGGTAAGGTAGTCGTTTTTCATTAAAGGTTCATTAATGCAAAGTTTGGTTTTTATTTCCTTTGGACAACTTCCAACGGCCAATACTTGATACGCTTTTGGATTTCTATCCATTAGTTATCTCCTACGAGCTATTGGAAGGTGAGGTTTTCAATTCCAAGTTTTGCATTAATCCATTAGAACCAATTTCAATGGCCATTGAAAGGTGAGTTTATCACCTGGAATGACTTTGAGTTGCCAATATTTGGTAAGCTTTTGGCTTTAGACCATTAGTTATCTCTTACGAGCCATTCAAAGGAAGTCTAAGGTGAATAACCATTGATGAAATTCACTACCATCTGTTTTGCCATTTTAAAGGATTAAAACTTGATTTGCTAAATCCATACCGGTTCGGGAAGCAAGCATCACCATAGTTGCAACCCCAACGCGAGGAGCCTATCCTGAGATTTCCAATTTGCATAAGAGCCAGAGCATAGCTATCCTATCTTTGAGAAACTTGTTTTTACACCCTTTCATTTTAGTCTTTAATGTTAGCTTAGATTAGTTTAAATCTTTCTAAAATATTTACATCTTCTTTTAAAGCTAACATCCATAAGAAAATCACCTATTTTCCTAATTTGAATATCACTTGTGTTTGCGAAAACCCTTCCCAGTGAACGATCCTAGAACCACTATGCTATAGTAGCTTGGCTACTTTAGTAATAGTATTCAAGGTATAAATTTTGTTGATACGCCTTTAAAGCTAAGCTACCATGAGTCGAATCACATACTTTGAGAAACTAAAAGTTTTAGCCAATCATCCTCTGAGGAAAAGCCCTTAGAGGTTGTTTGGCTACTAAGAAAATAGAAATGGGGAAGAACAGGAGAAGAGAGAAAAACAGAACTTTATATATTTCTAAGTTAATGTACAGAGGATCGATCCCCCAATATCCAATATCTTTTGGAGGCGTTGTGCACCTCTATATATAGCAAAATTACAAGATAAAGCCTTATGTCGGTTGAATACAAGGTTACAAAAGGAATTTACACGAGAAAATATCAAGGCTAAAAATATCTGGGAAGTCGGTGGTGCGTGTGTGGAGAAATAGAGGATTTCAAAGGTATTTCGCAAGGTGCCTAAATCCACCTTACGAAATTTTGCAAGGTGCTTTCTTCATGGTGCGAAATGGCCAAATTTCGCGTCATGAAGAAAATCTCCTTGCGAAATGGTGTTCCCATGACTTGATGCAGTTGTCTTCCGAAGGCTATATCTTCCTCATTTCAGCTCCAAATTGTACACGGTTTGAAGCGTTGGATTCTTGACTTCCTGAGCTTTGAAATGGTATATAGCATGTAGAAAATGGACTTCTCAAAGTGCTCCAAAAGTGCGAAAGATGACTGCAGCTGCTGTCCTCTATTTTCTTCACTCTGTTTTCCTCTTCTCCATTGTTCTTTCCTTGCATACTTTGAACGACTTTGGCAAAGAGCTATGGAGCTCCAAAGCTTGGTTTGTTTGTGCTCGTGTTTCCACTTGAAATTCAAGCCTGTAAACTTCCAAAATCCTTGCTTTAACTTGTCCAAGTAGCTCCTCCATCATTTGGCATGCTTGAATCGATTCATAAGCTGATAAAAACATGTAAACTTGCCACAAAATGGTTAAAACCAATTACTAAGGACCTTAATGAATTAATTGGGTTAAATGAATATGATTACTACTCAAAGGTGCTTAAAACCATTATAATTAGGTCTATAAAATAGCACTTTTTGGTAGTAATCACAATGACTAAAATAACTTAAAACTAAAGGAAGGATGAGACACAATCATAATGGCCGAAATCACCTAAAGCTGAGAAAAGAGACGGGATGCGGTCATAATAATTGTAATCACATAAAACTAAGGAAGGAGATGACATACGGTCGTAATAATCGAAACAACTTAAACTAAGGAAGGAAAAGGGACGCAGTCATAATAAATCACCTACAATTAAGGATGAAGATAGGATGTGGTCACAATGACCGAAATCACCTATAACTAAGAAAGGAGTTGGGACACAATCACAAGGACTAAAATCACCTAAAATTGAAGGAAGGACTAGAGGCAGTTGCAATGACCAAAATTACTTAAAATCGAGGATCAAGACGAGACATAGTCATAATGACCAAAATCACCTAAAACTAAAGGAATGATGAGACACTGTCATAATGACCGAAATCGCATAAAACTGAGGAAGGAGACAGGATGTGATCACAATGACTAAAATTATCCAAAATAGAGAAAGGAGATGAGATGCTCTCGCAATGACCGAAATAATCTAAAACTAAGAAAGGAGACAGGATGCATCACAATGATCGAAATAACTTAAAACTAAAAGAAGGATAAGACATGGTTGTAACGACTAAAATCACCTAAAATTGAAGGAATGACATGACGTGGTCATAATGACCAAAAATTGAAGGAATGACAGGATGTGCTCGCAATGAAAGAAGTCACCTAAAACTGAGGAAGGAGATGGGACGTAGTTGTATTGACCGAAATCACCAAAATTTAAGAAATGAGAAATGATGTGATCACAATGACCAAAATCACCTAGAATTGAAGAACAGACGGGAGTCAGTTGCAATAATTGAAATCATTTAAAACTGATGAAAGGATAAGACGTGGTCCTAATGGCCAAAATCACCTAAAAATAAGGAATGAGACGGGATGTGGTCTCAATGATCGAAATCACCTAAAACTAAGGAATGAGACAATACACGGTTGTAATGACTGAAATCACCCAAATTTGAGAAAGCAGATGGGATGCGGTCATAATGAACGAAATCATCTAAAACTGAGAAAGAAGACAAGACACGATCGCAATGATCGAAATCACCTAAAACTAAAAGAAAGACGAGACGTGGTCGTAATGACCAAAATAACCAAAAACAGAAGGAAGGACAATGCGTGGTTGTAATGACCGAAATCACTAAAACATAAGGAAAGACAGGATGTGCTCGTAATGAAGAAATCACCAAAAACTGAGGAAGGAGATGAGACGTGGTTGCAATGATCGAACTCACCAAAAACTAAGAAAAGAGAAGGGACACAGTCACAATGATCGAAAATGCCTAAAACTGGAGGAATGACGAGAGTCTCTCGCAATGACCAAAATCATAAGGATCGAGGTGGGACACGGTAGCAATGACCGAAATCACCTAAAATTGATGGAAGGATGAGACGTGGTTGTAATGGAGAAATCACCTAAAATTGAGGAAGAAGAAAGGATACGGTCCCAATGATCAAAATCACCAATAACTAAGGAAGGAGACGAGACATGGTCGCAATGGTCGAAATCACCTAAAATTGAGGAAAGAGATGGGATGCGATATAAATGACTCAAATCACCAAAAACCACTTAAAACTAATGTGGTCGTAATTTCATAAATCACCTAAAACTTAAGAAGGAGACGCGACATGATCGTAATGACCGAAATCACCTAAAATTAATTAAAGAGATGGGATGTAGTCATAATGACTGAAATCACCTAAGACTAAGAATGGAAAAGGGACACTGTTGAAATGATCGAAATCACCAAAAATTGAAGGAAGGATAAGATGCGTTTGCAATGCCCAATGTCACTTAAAACTGTGGATTGAGATGGGGCACGATCGCTATGACCAAAATCACCTAAAACTAAAGGAAGAATGAGATGTGGTCGAAATGATCGAAAACACCTAAAGTCGAGGAAGGAGAAAGATGTGGTCACAACAATCGAAATCACCTAAACTTAAGGAAGGAGGCAAGACATGGTCGCAATGATTGAAATCACCAAAAATTAAGGAATGAGATAGGACGTGGTCGCAATGATCGATATCAATAACCAAAATCAATAAAAATTAAAGAAGGGACGGGAGGCGGTCGTAATGACCGAAATCACTTAAAACTGAGGATTGAGATGGGAGGCGATTGCAATGACTAAAATCACCTAAAACTGTGAAAGGTCACGAGACGCAGTTAGAATGACTGAAATAACCTAAAACTGAACTAAGGACAAGATGTGATTGCAATGACTGAAATCACTTAAAAATGAAGGATGAGATGCGATCATAATGAACAAAATCACCTAATGCTAAAGAATGAGATGGTATGCGGTCGCAATAATTGAAACAACCTAAAACTAAGGAAGGAAAAGCGATGTGGTCGCAATGACAGAAATCGCCTAAAATTTAGGATGGAGATGGGACCCGATCATAATGACCGAAATCACCTATAACTAAGAAAGGAGTTGGTATGTAGTGACAATGACCAAAATCACCTAAAACTGAATAAAGACTAAAGGCGGTTGCAATGACCGAACTTACTTACAACTGAGGATCAAGACAAGGCATAGTCACAATGATTGAAATCACCTAAAACTAAAGGAAGGATGAGACGTTATCGTAATGACCGACATCACATAAAATTGAGGAAGAAGATGGGATGCGGCCGCAATGATCAAAATCACCCAAATTTAAGGAATGAGACGAGACGCAGTTGCAATGACATAAATCATTTAACATTGAGAAATGAGACAGGACACGTTCACAATGAACAAAATCACCTAAAATGGAAAGAATGATGAAACATGGTTGTAATGACCAAAATCACTTAAAACTGAAGGATGGACAGGAGGTGGTTGTAATGATTGAAATCACCTGAAATTGAAGGAAGGACAGGATGTGCTTGTAATGAAAGAAGTCACCTAAAATTGAGGAAGAAGATGGGAAGCAATCGCAATGACTAAAATCACCAAAATTTAAGAAATGAAATGTGACGTGATTGTAATGATCGAAATCACCTAAAACTAAAGATAGGACGGGAGTCTATCGCAATGACCGAAATCACTTAAAATTGAGGATAGAGACGAGGCATGGTAATAATGATCAGAATAACCCAAAACTAATGGAAGGATGAGACACGGTCATAATGGTTGAAATCACCTACAACTAAAGAAGGAGATGGGATATGGGTCCAATGATGATTACTACCCAAAAAGTGCTATTTTACACCTTTAATTCATTATGTTTTAAGCACTTTTGTATAGTAATTCTCCATCTTTATTCCAATTGGCATGTTAAAGACCTAGCAATGACTTCTAATCATATTTGTGGCTAGTTTTAGTGTTTTGACAGCCTTTTGGATCATTAAGACAAGCCAAGTAAAGGAGAGAAGCAAAGAGAAGCAAAGAGGAAAAGCAAGCAAAGTGAAGAGAAGCAAAGAGGACAGCAGATGCAGTCTTCTTTCGCACTTTTTGAGCACTTCCCGAATTCCATTTTCTACATGATATATACCATTTCAAAGCTCAGGAAGTCAAGAATCCAACGCTTCAAACCGTGTACGATTTGGAGCTGAAATGAGGAAGATATGGCCTTCGGAAGACAACTGCTCCAGGCTTGTGCGAAATTTTCTCACAACACCTTGGTTGTGCGAACCTTGTGCGAAACTCGCACAACACTCGCACAACACCTTTAAAATTCACACAACCCATGCGTGGTGCAAATTTTCCTCTGTTTTTGCCGACTCCACTTTAGATCTTTTCTTATGTAATTTTTTGATGTAATTTCCTCTCTTATCCTTGTAACTAACCAATCACAAGATTTTGCTTTTGTAAAGATTATATAAGGGGTGGAAATCACCTCTTGAAACATATACATTATGTGTGTTACGTTTTACACTTAGAAATATACAGAGCTCTCTCGTTTCTCTTTTCTCTTTACTATTTTATTTTTCTTGGAAGCCAAACAACCTTTGAGGATGTTTTCTCGGAGGATGAGAGGCTAAACTTTTGGTTTCTTGGAGTGAAGGAAGCTAGGTGAAAAGTCCAGATGCAAAGGTGGAAAACTCCCGTGCATTAAATTCAGGTAGTTGGAGTTCATAAATGGCTTCTAAATCCAAAGTTTTGCTGTAAATCCCTTAGAATCACTTTGAATGGCTAATACATGGTAAGCTTCAGGTCTCTGTGGATGCTTATTGCTAGATCCATATTAGTCCATTAGTTATCATGTACGAGCCATTGGAAAGTGGTTCAAGGACCCATAGTGTCTAAAGCCATTAATGGACCTTGACTACCATTTCTATTGACTTTTTATCGATTAAATCTTCATTGTCAAACCTATACCGGTTCAGGAAATAACTATAGGTTAAATCCCCAATGCGAGGAGAAAAATCCAGAATTTTCCACTTTGCATTCTAAACTTGATCCTAGCAACCCTTAGCTCCGGGAGACTTTCTTTCTTCCATTTTTACTTAGTTTTATGTTAGTTTAGTTTCAAACACCTTTCAAAACAAATTTTATTTTCTTTTAAACTTTAAGTTTTTGATAAAGGAAATCATTAAATTCGATTTCTGATCTTGAGTATATCACTAGTAGAATGAAAACCCATCCCAGAGTTCGACCCTAGAGCCACTATACTATAGTAGCTTTGCTACGCTAGTATGAGGTCATAGGTTTTATAAATGTTTTTGATTAAATGACCCAATTGGAGTTATACGCGAATCAAAATGGCGCCGTTGCCGGGGATGGTGCCACAATACAGTGATACAACCTTTTAGAGGCTACTTGTGATTTCCATCACAAGTTTGGTGAATTCTTTTTTCATTAACTTCATTTCCTTTCTTTTCGTTAAGTTTATTTTCGTTTTCTTTCTAACTGTAACCTTTTTTCTAGTTTTCTTTTGTTTTTGTTGTTATTTCAGGTATTGTAACTTGTACATGCCCTATTGGATTCGGGACCAAGAGGGAAGATTAGTAAGGATTGAGAATCCTCAAGACACAAAGTTGGATATCTGTGTAAACATCATGGACCCTCCACCAGAGGATCAGAATTCTCAACACGGTCAAGGGGGTAATCCAAATGCATATCTATCCATGAGGGATAGAATGCATCCACCAAGGATGAGTGCACCCTCATGCATCGTACCTCCTCTTGAGCAGCTGATTATAAGGCCCCATATTGTGCCCCTCCTACCAAATTTCCATGGAATGGAGAGTAAGAATCCATATGCCCACATCAAGGAGTTTGAGGAGGTGTGCAATACCTTTAGAGAGGGAGGAGCTTCAATAGACTTGATGAGACTCAAGCTATTCCCTTTTACTTTGAAGGACAAGGCAAAAATATGGCTTAATTCTTTATGGCCAAGGAGCATAAGGAATTGGGTTGATCTTCAAGCCGAATTTTTGAAGAAAATTTTCCCCACCCATAGGACCAATGGGTTGAAGAGACAAATCTCAAACTTTTTTGCAAAAGAAAATGAGAAGTTCCATGAATGTTGGGAAAGGTATATGGAGGCCATCAATGCTTGTCCTCATCATGGCTTTGATACATGGCTCTTGGTGAGCTATTTTTATGATGGGATGTCTTCCTCCATGAAGCAAATTCTTGAAACCATGTGTGGGGGAGATTTTATGAGCAAGAATCTGGAAGAAGCCATGGACTTTTTAAGTTATGTGTCTGAGGTGTCAAGAGGATGGGATGAGCCCAACTCAAGAGAGAAAGGAAAGTTTCCCTCTCAACCAACCCAAAATCCAAAGGGTGGAATGTACGTGTTAAGTGAAGACATGGACATGAAGGCTAAAGTGGCAACAATAGCAAGGAGGTTGGAAGAACTTGAGTTGAAAAAGATGCATGAAGTCCAAGCCATTTCCGAGATCCAAGCCCATGTCATGCCATGCATCATTTGCCAATCATGTGATCATGTGGTAGATGAGTGCCCAACCGTGCCAGCTGTGAGGGAGATGTTAGGTGATCAAGCCAATGTTGTGGGGCAATTTAGGCCTAACAACAATGCACCTTATGGAAACACCTATAATTCAAGCTGGAGAAACCATCCAAATTTTTCTTGGAAACCAAGACCACCTCCATACCAACCACAAGCCCAAACCCAAGCACCTCAACAAACCTCTTCAATGGATCAAGCCATTGTGAACCTAAGTAAAGTCATGGGTGACTTTGTGGGTGAACAAAAGGCAATCAACTCCCAATTGCATCAAAATATTGAAAATGTTGAGAGTTCTCAAATTAAGAGAATGGAGGGGATGCAAAATGATCTATCTCAGAAGATAGATAATATTCAATACTCCATCTCTAGGCTTACCAACCTCAACACAGTGAATGAGAAGGGAAAGTTTCCCTCTCAACCAAGCCAAAATCCCAAGGGTGTTCATGAAGTTGAACCTCAAGAGGGGGAGTCTTCAAAATTGAGGGATGTTAAAGTTGTGATCACTTTGAGGAGTGGAAAGGAGGTTGATCAACCCTTGCCTAAGGTGAGGCAAGATGAAGAACTCATGTCAAAGAAAACCTTGGTTAAAGAGAGCAATAACCAAGAAGAGAAGAGTGGGAAGAAAAGTGCATCCAAATCAAGCATTGAAGAAGAGCCAAGGATAGTGATTAAAGAGGATATGATGAAGAAACATATGCCTCCCCCTTTTCCTCAAGCTTTACATGGAAAGAAGGAAATCAAGAATTCATCAGAAATGCTTGAAGTCTTGAGACAAGTGAAGGTGAATATACCCTTACTTGATATGATCAAGCAAGTCCCCACATATGCAAAGTTTCTAAAGGACTTATGCACAGTCAAGAGAGGGTTACATGTGACAAAGAATGTATTCCTCACTGAGCAAGTAAGTGCTATCATTCAGAGTAAGTCTCCAGTTAAGTATAAAGATCCGAGATGTCCCACCATTTAGTCAATATTGGAGGGACGCATGTGGAGAAAGCTTTGCTAGACTTGGGGGCAAGTGTGAACTTGCTCCCATACTCTGTGTACAAGCAACTGGGACTTGGAGGATTGAAGCCCACAACCATCACTCTCTCCTTAGCTGACAGGTCAATCAAAATCCCAAGGGGGGTAATAGAGGATGTTCTAATTCAAGTGGACAAATTCTACTATCTTGTGGATTTTGTGGTGCTTGATACTGATCCCACTGTTAAGGAAGCAAACTATGTACCAATCATCCTTGGGAGACCTTTCCTAGCTACCTCCAATGCCATCATCAATTGTAGAAATGGGGTGATGCAGCTCACATTTGGAAACATGACATTGGAATTGAATATATTCCACCTATGCAAGAGGCATCTTCACCCAGAAGAGGAGGAAGGATTGGAGGAGGTGGGCTTGATCAACACTTTGGTTGAAGAGCATTGTGACAAGAATTTAGAAGAGAGCTTGAATGAAAGCCTTGAAATGTTTGAAGAAGGGTTACTTGAACCCTCTGATGTTCTAGCCATCATGTCTCCTTGGAGGAGACGGGAATAGATCTTACCACTGTTCAATAAGGAGGACTCACAAGGAGCAGCTGTGGAGGACCCTCCAAAGCTTGTTTTGAAGCCGCTTCCTGTTGATTTGAAATATGCATATTTGGAGGAAGATGAGAAATGTCCAGTGGTGGTTTCTTCAACTCTCACTAGTGATCAAGAGGATAGCCTTTTGGGAGTCCTCAGGAAATGCAAGAAAGCCATTAGATGGAAAGTTTCTGATCTGAAAGGGATTAGCCCTTTGGTGTGCACCCACCATATCTATATGGAAGAAGATGCAAAACCAGTGAGGCAACCCCAGAGGAGGTTGAACCCTCACATGCAAGAGGTGGTGAGGGGTGAAGTTTTGAAGCTACTTCAAGTTGGGATCATATATCCCATTTCAGACAGCTTGTGGGTAAGCCCCACCCAAGTAGTCCCAAAGAAATCTAGAATTACTGTGGTCCAGAATGAGAAAGGGGAGGAAGTCTCTACACGTCCTACCTCAGGATGGAGGGTGTGTATAGACTATAGGAGGTTGAATTCAATGACTAGGAAGGACCATTTCCCATTGCCTTTCATGGACCAAGTCCTTGAGAGAGTCTCAGGACATCCTTTCTACTGTTTTCTGGATGGTTACTCGGGGTACTTCCAAATAGAGATTGATTTGGAAGATCAAGAAAAGACAACCTTCACTTACCCCTTTGGTACTTTTGCGTATAGGAGAATGCCCTTTGGTCTATGTAATGCTCCTACAACTTTCCAAAGATGTATGCTGAGCATCTTCAGTGATATGGTGGAGCACATCATGGAAGTCTTCATGGATGACATCACTGTGTATGGAAGTTCTTATGAGGAGTGTTTGTTGCATTTAGAAGTTGTTCTCCAAAGATGTATTGAGAAAGACCTAGTGCTAAATTGGGAGAAGTGCCATTTTATGGTGCAACAAGGAATTGTATTAGGACATATCATCTCCAAAAATGGCATTGAGGTAGATAAGGCAAAGGTGGAGCTAATTGTTAAGTTGCCACCTCCCACAAATGTTAAAGGAATTAGGCAATTCTTAGGACATGACGGGTTCTATAAGAGGTTCATTAAGGATTTCTCAAAAATCTCAAAGCCTTTTTGTGAACTTTTGGTAAATGATGCCAAGTTTGTGTGGAATGAGAAGTGTCAGAAGAGTTTTGAGGAACTGAAGCAATTCCTCACAACTGCACCAATAGTGAGAGCCCCAAATTGAAAATTACCTTTTGAGGTAATGTGTGATGCAAGTGATCTATCTATGGGGGCTGTTTTGGGGCAAAGAGAAGATGGAAAGCCCTATGTGATTTATTATGCGAGCAAAACTTTGAACGAGGCTCAAAGGAACTACACAACTATTGAGAAGGAGTTGTTGGCAGTAGTTTTTGCCTTGGATAAGTTTCGTGCTTATTTGGTAGGGTCCTCTATAGTGGTGTTCACTGACCATTCCGCTTTGAAGTACTTGCTAACCAAGCAAGATGCCAAGGCAAGATTGATAAGATGGATCCTTTTGCTCCAAGAATTCAATCTCCAAATCTGGGATAAAAAAGGGGGTAGAAAATGTGGTAGTTGACCACTTGTCAAGACTTGTGATAGCACATGACTCACATGGTCTGCCTATCAATGATGACTTCCCTGAGGAGTCTCTCATGTCAATAGAGGTAGCTCTATGGTATTCTCACATTGCAAATTTCTTGGTTACTAGAGAAGTTCCAAGTGGGTGGAGTGCCCAAGACAAGAGGCATTTCTTTGCTAAGATCCATGCCTATTATTGGGAGGAGCCTTTTCTCTTCAAATATTGTGCGGATCAAATCATAAGGAAATGTGTTCCTGAATAAGAGCAATCAGGAATTCTTTCCCATTGCCATGATAGCGCATGTGGAGGTCATTTTGCCTCCTAGAAAACAACTATGAAAGTGATCAAATCAGGTTTTTGGTGGCCCTCTCTTTTCAAGGATGCCCACTCTATGTGCAAGGGATGTGATCGATGTCAAAGGCTTGGTAAGCTAACACGCCGAAATATGATGCCCTTGAACCCCATCTTGGTAGTGGATGTCTTTGATGTGTGGGGAATAGACTTCATGGGACCATTTCCAATGTCATTTGGACATTCCTACATTTTGGTGGGAGTGGATTATGTCTCTAAGTGGGTAGAAGCAATCCCATGTAGGAGCAATGATCATAAGGTGGTTCTTAAATTCCTCAAGGACAACATCTTTGCAAGATTTGGAGTGCCTAAGGCCATTATCAGTGATGAAGGAACCCACTTTTGCAATAAACCTTTTGAGACTCTTCTAGCCAAATATGGGGTTAAGCACAAGGTAGCTACACCTTATCACCCTCAAACAAGTGGCCAAGTTGAGTTAGCCAACCGGGAGATCAAGAATATATTGATGAAGGTGGTGAATGTGAATAGGAAGGATTGGTCTATTAAGCTTCTGGATTCCTTATGGGCTTATAGGACCGCTTACAAAACCATTCTTGGAATGTCTCCTTATCACCTTGTTTATGGCAAAGCTTGTCATCTTCCAGTGGAGGTTGAATATAAAACATGGTGGGCAATCAAGAAGCTCAACATGGATTTGACAAGAGTCGGGTTGAAGAGATGTTTGGATTTGAATGAATTGGAGGAAATGAGGAATGATGCTTACCTCAATTCAAAAATTGCAAAAGAGAGGTTGAAGAAATGGCATGATCAATTGGTAAATCAAAAGAATTTTGCCAAGGGACAAAGAGTCTTGTTTTATGACTCTAAGCTTCATCTTTTTCCTGGAAAATTGAAATCAAGGTGGACGGGTCCTTTCATAATTCATGATGTGCAATCAAATGGAGTAGTGGAACTACTCAACTTCAATAGCACTCGAACTTTCAAAGTGAATGGGCATCGTCTCAAGCCCTATATGGAATCATTTTCCCGAGATAAGGAGGAATTCATCCTCCTTAATCCACCTCCAACATGAAAATACTTGGTTATTGGTTGAACTTAGTCTCTTCAAAGACTAAAAAGTTCATCCTCTTTTTGTTTTCTTTTAAGTTGATTTTAATTTTAATCTAGTGTTTTTCTTGTGTTTTTCCATGTTTTGATTTTTATTTTTGACTTTAAGGTTGTTCTAATGTGTTTTGAATTGGTTTTTTGTGTTAACATTCAGGTAGGAAAGCTTGAAGAATGAAGTCATGGTGAAAACAAGGGAAAACAAGGGAGAAAAAACCAAGACTCAACCATTTTCGCACAACACTTCCTGTTGTGCGAAATTTTTGCACGACACATCTCTTGTGCGAAAATGCTTTTGTGCCAATTTCAAAAAATGCATGCTCTCGGTCCCTTCCCAAAATCCCTTGTGCGAATTTCACAGGAATGCGAACCTTGTGCGAACCTTGTGCGAATTTGTTTTTGGGACAAATTTTCAAAACCATGCTCTCTGTCTTGGTACTCCACAGGAATGCGAAATTTGCACTTCCTCTTTAAAGGTCGTGTTCTCCTCTCCAAATGCTAAGCTTCTTCTTCATTTCTCTCAACACCTCTCTTCCGATCACCCAATCCCTTCCTTAAGCCCATTTTCTTCATCATTCCCCATTCTCAGCACCACCATGGCAGCCCATCTCCATAACTCCACTCCATAGCCGCGACATTCAATATTCACCATAGTCCACATCTTCAATTTTCAGCTCCTTCCACCATAAAAAACCTTCCAATTCTTCACTCAATACTCTAAATCCATCCCTCAACCAATCCCAACCTTGTATTTACCAAACCAAAGCCTCAAGCTAAGGATTCAAGCCACGTTTTCTTCAAAGGAAACCCATTGCCGCTGGGTAGAGGAACTCCAAATTTCAAATTCTCTTCTTGAAAAAGCTCCAATTTCCAAGCCTAGCCACCATGAAAAATCATTTTCCTACCTTAGCCAGCATTTCCCACCCTCAAAAGCCAAAAATTTTCACCATTTGAACGAGTTTCAAATTTGCAAAGGGCGGGTGAATAGTGCCTTGTGCGAAAAATTCGCACAACACCTTGTGTTGTGCGAGTGTTGTGCCAAATTCGCACAACACCCCCCCTTGTGCGAATTTTTTAGTTTCTCCATCCCTACTCTCCCCAATCCCAAGCCTCTGAGCCTCATTTTGTTGCTTCATCATGCCTAAGACCCGAGGAGGATATACCTCAGCTTCCTAGAGCAGTCAGAGAGCCGCCCCTGTACGGGCCCCACTAGATGCGCCTCCACATTTAGCTGATTCTGCCCCTTAGAGCAGATACCAAACGAGGAGAGCATCTGCCATGCCTGTGGCCCCTACTCAGATTCCACCTCGGGGTCTTCCTACAAAGAAAGCCAAGACTTCAGAGCCAAGAGAGTCCTCTAGAGCACCTCAGGATTCACAGTCTTAGCCTCCTTCCACCAGGCGCCCTAGACCCAGCCCGCCCATTGAGGGCAACTCAGATTGCCGATCCAGAGCATTTCATGTCGAGGCATATTTTGATCATACTATTTTGCGCCAACAGACTGAGTTACGGGATTCATACAGCCTACTGGAGAGGTACCATCTTGTACCCTTTATGACTCTGCCCCAGTTCTTTTATCCTTGAGTAGCTTTAGACTTTTACCAATCTATGACTACTCGTGGCGTCCCGGTACCCGCCTCGATCCTTTTTACCATTGATGGATGCCAGGGTATTTTGGGGGCTCGACAGATTGCTGAGGCTTTCCATATCCCTTATGCACCAGCCGGTCCCACTGCATTTAGACGTTGGGCCCCATTTTCTGATTGGGACATGGTTCGTATCCTATCTCGAGGGACATCTTCCCAGAGGACCATTTTCAGGAGGGAGCTTCCCCCAACGATGCTCCTAGTTGATGTGGTGCTTCGTACCAATCTTTTTCCTCTTCAGCATAGAGTGTAGAGGCGAGGGGCTATTCTAGAGGCATTATTTCGTATCTCTGAGGGCTACTACTTTGGCCTCCATCATTTGATTATGGCCGCTCTCCTCCATTTTGAGGAGAAGGTGCATAAGCGGCGTCTTATGAGGGCGGCTTCCATTCAGTTACTTTTCCCTTGGCTGCTATGCCATGTTTTGGCGCATATGGGTTTTCCTGCAGATCCTCATTCTGAGCCCCGCCGCCATTGTCGAGAGAGCTTCTCTCTTGACCAATGGAATCAGGTATGGCTCCATCAGCATTCCCCAAAACTTCCCGAGCCAAGGGAAGTCCCTCCTGCTCCGTCCACTTCAGCTCCCTCGGAGCCTATACCAGAGGCAGCATCATCTGATGCTCCACCTGCTGTTCCTTCTACCTCAGAGCCGCCCATCACTATCCCTGGTGCAGAGTATCGTGCCTTGCTCGCTTCTTTACAGGCTCTGACCACTACTCAGACGGCCATTATGGAGCGGATGGACCACTTCCAGCTTTAGCAGGACCAGTAGACTCTCATTCTCCGTGAGATTCAACAGCACCTCGGTCTTTTGCCACCAGCTGCACCTGTAGAGATGCCTTCCTCAGTTCCAGTAGAGGACCCCTCCTATCCACCAGAGGAGCCTACTACTTGATCATACGATCACTCCTCTCCCTTTTTGTATCTATATTCTATGTTTTTCGATGTCTTATATATTTTGGACCACTTTTATACTGTGATTGGATATATTTCATGTTTATCTTGTATATTGTACTCTCTCAGTTTATATAGACATCTTCTTTTTTGTGTATTTTAGCTATTCCTTTTTATTTCCTCTAATCATCACTCTTATGATTTTTATTTTCTTATGCAACATGTGGTTTCTCCTGTCTATTCAGAGTCCCTTACTATCAGGAGGTATCACTTCCTCCCTTTTATTATCACTTGCTTTTGGAACATTGAGGACAATGTTCATCCTAGTTGGGGGGAGAGTTGAGGAAGTAATTTGTTGAATTTTTGGTTAAGTTATATTCCTAACAAATTTTTTGCAAACTCTCCTTGTTTTCTTAAAGATAAATTCTCAAAAGTAAATGGGAGAAATTAAAATCTTATCTTATTGCCATAGTCTCAGAGTTTGTATTATGCTTATTAAAGTTGATAAATTGTTGAAGCTCCTTTTGATTTCAATCTTATGTCGTCCACTCTAATCTTTTCACACACTGAACACATTAGATTCCAGTTATAAGATGGAAAACTTTCTCACCCCCTAAACTTAGGAAATTTTTGACTTGGTTCCATTGACCTCATTCTATTAGTGTTGGGACACCTTATTAAAGGCCAATGTGTCATATAAATTTTTTTTTGCTTCACTAGCTTTGAAACCCGAGCAAGGTCCGAGGGGTATATGATGAAAATCTTTAAAACCTGGTGCCCTAAGCCTTAACTGGTTGGGAGTCACCGACCTCACTGCTCGTTACATGGGTGGATGGGTGGAGTATTTTTTTTTTTTTTTAAAAAAAAAGAAAAAAAAGAAAAAAAAAAGAGGTGCGTTCTTAGCCTTCTATATATGAGTTAGTGTTGCTAAAGTTAGAGAAAAACCTTAGTTGGGGGGAGAATATAGTTTGACATACTATAACTGGAAACTAAGCATCTTAGCACTTAGATTTTTGTGGAAGATTAAGAGTTGGTCCTTTGGGAGTGGAAATTATTTTGATACTCAAATTTGTATAATGCCTGCTCTTTGCATGTTATGATAGGTAAGTTATTTGATGACTCTTGTTGATGATTGAGTTTTATATCCTTGACTTGCCATGAGAGAGTTTGATCCAATCATGCCACTTGATTATTTTTTGGAGTGATCAGCATGATTTTGTAAATTATTATATTATCTATTTTTCTTTCTTTCTTTTTCTCTCCTTCATTGCTCAGGGACTAGCAATGTGTCAGTTGGGGGGAGTGATTACTACCCAAAAAGTGCTATTTTACACCTTTAATTCATTATGTTTTAAGCGCTTTTGTATAGTAATTCTCCATCTTTATTCCAATTGGCATGTTAAGGACCTAGCAATGACTTCTAATCATATTTGTGGCTAGTTTTAGTGTTTTGATAGCCTTTTGGATCATTAAGACAAGCCAAGTAAAGGAGAGAAGCAAAGAGAAGCAAAGAGGAAAAGCAAGCAAAGTGAAGAGAAGCAAAGAGGACAGCAGATGCAGTCTTCTTTCGCACTTTTGGAGCACTTCCCAAAGTCCATTTTCTACATTCTGTATACCATTTTAAAGCTCAGGAAGTCAAGAATCCAACGCTTTAAACCGTGTACGATTTGGAGCTGAAATGAGGAAGATATGGCCTTCGGAAGACAACTGCTCCAGGCTTGTGCGAAATTTTCGCACAACACCTTGGTTTTGCGAACCTTGTGCGAAACTCACACAACACTCGCACAACACCTTTAAAATTCGCACAACCCATGCGTGGTGCGAATTTTCATCTGTTTTTGCCGACTCCACTTTAGATCTTTTCTTATGTAATTTTTTGATGTAATTTCCTCTCTTATCCTTGTAACTAACCAATCACAAGCTTTTGCTTTTGTAAAGACTATATAAGGGGTGGAAATCACCTCTAGAAACATATACAACATGTGTGTTACGTTTTACACTTAGAAATATACAGAGCTCTCTCGTTTCTCTTTTCTCTTTACTATTTTATTTTTCTTGGAAGCCAAACAACCTCTGAGGATGTTTTCTCGGAGGATGAGAGGCTAAACTTTTGGTTTCTTAGAGTGAAAGAAGCTAGGTGAAAAGTCCAGATGCAAAGGTGGAAAACTCCCGTGCATTAAATTCAGGTAGTTGAGTTCATAAATGGCTTCTAAATCCAAAGTTTTGCTTTAAATCCCTTAGAATCACTTTGAATGGCCAATACATGGTAAGCTTCAGGTCTCTGTGGATGCTTATTGCTAGATCCATATCAGTCCATTAGTTATCATGTACGAGCCATTGGAAAGTGGTTCAAGGTGAAGACCCATAGTGTCTAAAGCCATTAATGGACCTTGACTACCATTTCTATTGACTTTTTATGGATTAAATCTTCATTGTCAAACCTATACCGGTTCGGGAAATAACTATAGGTTAAATCCCCAATGCAAGGAGAAAAATCCGGAATTTTCCACTTTGCATTCTGAACTTGATCCTAAAACTGAAAAAAGTATAGGATTTGCTCGCAATGAAACAAATCACCTAAAACTGAAGGAAGAACGGGAGTTGGTCTCAATGACCCAAATCACTAAAAACTGAGAATTGAGACTGGACATAGTAGCAATGACCAAAATCACCTAAAACCAAGGAAGGAGACAAAGACGTGATCACAATGATCAAAATCACCCAAATTTAAGGAAGCATATGGGACCCGGTTACAATGACTAAAATCATTTAAAACTAAGAAAGTCATAATTACCGAAATCACTTAAAATTGAAGGAAGGACGGGACGTGGTTGTAATGACCGAAATCATCGAGAACATCAAGAATGATAGGATGTGCTCGCAATGACCAAAATAACCTAAAACTGATGAAGAAGACGGGATATGGTCATAATGACTAAAATCACCTAAAATTAAGGAAGGAGATGGGATGCAGTCATAATGACCGAAATCAGCTAAAACTAAGAAAAGACATGGGAATCGATCGAAATAACTAAAATCACCTAAAATTAAAGGAATGATAGGGTGTAGTTGCAATGATTGAACTCACTTAAAACTAAGGATCAAAACGGAACATAGTAGCAATGATCGAAATAACCAAAAACTGATGGAAGGATGAGATGCAGTCGTAATGGTTGAAATAACCTAAAACGAAATAAGGATTCGAGATACAGTCCCAATGATCTAAATCACCTAAAATTAAATAAGGAAATGACATGCGATGACAATGACTAAAATCATCCAAAATTGAGAAAGTGGATAAGACGGAGTCACAATGATGAAAATCATCTAAAATTGAGAAATTAGACGAAACGAGGTCATAATTTCTGAAATCACCAAAAACTGGAGGAAGGACAGGATGTGATCGTAATGATTGAAATCACCTAAAATTAAGAAAAGAGACGGGACGCAGTTGCAATGACCAAAATCACCTATAATTGAAAGAACGACGGTAGGTGGTTGCAATGATTGAAATCACCAAAAAGTTAGGAAATAGACGGGACGAGGTCGCAGTGACAAAAAGAACCCAAAATTGAGAAAGGAAACGGGACATGGTTGCAATGACTAAAATAATCTAAAACTGCGAAAAGAGATGAGATGTTGTTGAAATGCTCGAAATCACCTAAAATTGAAGGAAGGACAGGACATGGTTGTAATGATCGAAATCACCTAAAAATAATGGTAGAATGAGACACGACCATAATGGTTGAAATCACCTAAACTTGAGGAAGGAGATAGGATGTGGTCCAAATGATCCAATTCACAAAAAACTATGTGGACCCTCACCCGATCCACTCGGATGGTGCGACTTGCTATCTCTTTTTCTAAAGAGTAGTGTGGAATGGAATGGAATGGAAAAGTGGTTTTCGAGTTTTGAAAAATCCATCCCCGATGAGGAACGGTTTTGTTTGGAGTCGCCACTTACTTCTTATTTTTATTTTTTAAAGGGGAAAAATTAAGTAAGAACAAAAACCCCTGATAACTCCAGTATGGAAAAAGCGGTCTATGAAACTTGAGTCTGGGTTTGAGGATCAGGTTACCTATCGGGAAGGTACCTCATGTGAGGTAGCACCCCTCTAGGCCCGGAACTTGGTCTTTACTATTGAATTGGGCATGTGGAGGTATATGGGTCAAGGATCAAATAGCCTCTTAGGCTAATCATAGACAACATGAATCACACAAACCTACTCGATATCTAGCATGCATAGCACTCAATAAATCAACAAATGGCATACCTAAGGTCCCTAGCCATGCGCTGTAGAAAAGACCAGTCAATAAGCATCAATGCACAACAAGAATCGCAATCCAAATGCCATGTGGGCATACTAACACAAAAGCCAACAATCAAACACATACCTGTGGTCCCTAGCTAAGCGCTGCATAAATGATTAGCCAATAGGAATAAATACTCAACAAGCATGCATGGCAATCACATGTCAAAACATCAATCACTAGATACCAAGGCCCACAAATGAGCTCAAACCATGGGTCAAAGTACGTATCTTGGGTCCCTAGCCAAGCACTGCAATGAGGGGTTAGTCAACATGTGGCAAACATTTTTTAAACAAACATCAAAATGTGCCCAAGCCAAACATTCACAATAAACCTTCCCGACCTTCCTAGCCAATAATACCCTTAACTCATAGGTGGGCCGACATTAATTCAAACCAAATCTGGATTCAGACCCAAAGGTGGCCTACAAGTGCCTTGGAGCCTAAGTGCCTAAACCATAACAAAAATGGGGGTCAAAACACGCTGAAACTGGAACTACCTAGCAGAACCGGTTGAATTGGTTCCCAATTGGCTCAACCGATTGAGAAAAGATCTGAAACTTTACCAAAATATTCCTCAGAGAATAAAAAATCCAACAAAATAAATGGTACTCAATTCTGAGCTCGGATGAGGGACAACCGGTTGAAACAATGTAAAGCATTTATAAAACAGGGCCGCCACCAAGCCACCTGTTGAACCGGTTCCCAACTAGTTCATCCGATTGAGAAAAAAATTGAAACTTTACTAGAATATTTCTTAGAGAATAAGGAATCCAAAAAAACAAATGGCACTCAATTCTGAGCCCGGATGAGGGAGAACCGGCTGAAACAATGCGATGTGTTCCATAAAAGGCCAAACCCGAGCCACCCAAAATGCATTGTTTTCTTTAAAATTCGCCACTTAAGCCAATGCTTTAGTAGATGCAATTTTTCCATAAGCCTTTAGCATGCATGCCTAAAAGGGCAAGGCCACAAATGAAAGGGCCTACTTCCCAAACAAATTAACAGTATTTCCTACAATCAAAGGAAATGAACACCATGTCCCCTCCTTTGCCAAATCTAGGACCAACGAGGCCCCAATGGCTGAATGATGAGCACAGTGGCTCAACCAATATGCCATAACCTCTAATCCTAATTGAAAAACTGAAATGGTCTACCCTAAATTCCAAACAAAATAGTCCAAAGAGACTTTTGTTTTGACAAACCTAAATTGAGGGCTAAGGAACCCTCATTCCAAACCTGAATCCGAGTACCAGAGACCTTTGCTTACTCAAAGCAAATCAAAACTGGTTGCTAATGAGAGAAATACTTGCTTTATTCATAAAACAAATCACACCATACATGGGAGCTTAGGCATGCAATAACGAAAATGCAAGGATCCCAACCTTATCTTTCATATACCTCCAATGACCGTTTCGAATGCTAAAAAAATAACAGACTCACTCTCAGTTGAATTAGACATGCATAGTCTCAGACAACTTACAAACTTGACCCAAAGACTAATCAGCAAAGACCCTCATTTTCTTGTTTAAACAAATTATTGCAACAAACCTAAAAAAGAATGAGAATATAAAATAGCAGAAAGCAGGATCAAAGAGTTACCTATGCATGCGTTGAAGATGCCGAGGTAGAAATGAAGTCACTGGGGTAGCAAACATCCAAGTTCTGCTTCCAGAAATCAAGGCCTTCCCCTTCAACAGCACGAACAAGAAACTACTCCCTCTACAACCAGAAAATCTCTCAAAACCTCCGTCTCCTTCACTATTTCCTCTGTTTTTTTTTTCTATTTTTTTTCCTCTCTTCTTTCTTTTCCTTTCTATCCCAACACACAGAACTTTCTCAAATCTATAACTCTTCCCCCACTCTCTCTCTCTCTTTTAAGCTCTCACCCTCTTCTCCTTTGGCTTTCACCGTTTTGACAGAGTTTCCTCCTAGAATCCAAAGAGAAGTCCACCTCTTGTTTTTGGCTTTTTATGTCAGACCCCTTTGTTCCTCCAGCTTCCATTCATTTTCCCATGCATTCAGCTTTGGAAAACAGCCCTTCAACCTCGAAACCACACTCCCCAATAACTCTCCTCACCAATTCTCCATGCAAGTTGACTCCTTTAAGTTTTTTAGCTTGCTTCACCACCAAGGATCCATATGGATTCATGGTGGGCTGCAAGGAACCCAAACCAAGGCCCAAAATGGACCCACAATATATCCCAAGATCGATCTGGAGCTTATGGGCCCAAGCCATGTAGGAATTGGGCTTCAAAATCATCAAAATCAGTGCTCCATACAAGCTAGCTCGATGAACCGGTTGAACCGGATGCCAACTGGTCGAACCGGTTGAGAAAAATTATGAAGTTTTGCCAAAAGTTTTCTTAAAGAATAAAGAGTCCATGAAAAAAAATGGTGCACAATTCCGAGGTCAGATGAGGGAGATATGGCCAAAACAAGCCCGAGTGCTCCGAATTCAGACTTGCTCCCATGCATTCTGCCTAAACTGAAACTTTGGGGACTGGTCGAGCCGGTTGAGAAAAATTATGAAATTTTGATATAATTTTCCCTGAAGAATAAGGAGTCCATGAAAAAAAACAGTGTATAATTTCAAGTTTGGATGAGGGAGATATGGCGAAAACAGGCCCAAGTGGTACGAGCTTAGACACACTTCGATAAACTCCAATTGAGCTAAAACTTCAGGATGACCCCACTTCCTTCCTATGGCATGATGCCAACAACTAGGAAAATGGCCATGATAGCACTCCAAAATGAACCATACTTGCACCACAATGAACCACATATGAACTTAAACAAGGCTAAAAAAAACTGACTAAGCCCAAAAGGAGGCCCTAGTGGTGTCATATGAAAACATGGGTGCATGTGACACTCATAGGATAAATGCAAGTGTCAAGGGACAAAATTGAGGGTCTACAAATATGCTGCTCTTCAGTAGAGTTAATGAACAAGTGATTCGCGAGTGCGAAGTGCAAGCGATGCGAGAGTGAAATGAACTCTAGTGAAGAATTCAAATGACCAACAATTTTGTCCCCACACCACCATAAAGAGGCTAAGGGAATGAGCCATGATGACCGAAGGACTAATGGACCCAGGCACACTACTGGAGAAAGCTAAAGGAATCTAGACACGATGCTAGAGAAGACAGGAGAAAATTGGAGGCATTGCCGGAGAAAATAGGAGAAAATCGGACACGATGCCAGAGAAGATAAGGGACCCGGGCACGATGCTGGAAAAGCAAAAGAGATCCCGACATGCTGCTGGAGATAACAAAGGAGATCCAGAGGCAATGTCAGAGAGAATAGGAAAGCCAATCCGGGAAAGAATCGAAAAAAGGCTCGGGCAAGTACCGAAGAAGTCAAAATGAAGGATCATATCTAGGCGAGTACCGAAGAATATGAAGTATAGGAGAATGAATCCGGACGAGTACCATAAAATGGGTTAAATCCGGGTGAGTATAGAAAAGGTAAAATCCGAGCGAGTCCCAGAAAAGTGTGGGATCCGGGTGAGTACCGGAGAAAGAGTCGTAGCCGGGTGAGTATCGGAGACTACGAGATATGAGGGATCAAATCTGGGTGAGTACCAGAGAACCTAAAACAATAGGATCGAATCCGGGCACGATGCTGGAGAACCCGAAATAGAAAGGATCGAATCCGGACGCGATGTCGGAGAACCCGAAGCAGAAGAGATCGAATCCGGGCACGATGCCGGAGAACCCGAAACAAGAGGGATCGAATCTGGGCACGATGCCGGAGAACCTGAAACAAAAGGGATCTAATCCGGGCACGATGCCGGAGAACCCGAAACAAGAGGGATCGAATCCGTGCATGATGCTGGAAAACCCGAAACAAGAGGGATCTAATCCGGCACGATGCCGGAGAACCCGAAACAAAAAGGATAGTATCCGGGCACGATGCCGGAGAACCCTAAACAAGAGGGATCGAATCCGGGCATGATGCCGAATAACCCAAAACAAAAGGGATCGAAGGGGGTATGCCCCAGTGTGAGATTAGAAAATGATGACAAACAAGACATGAATAACCCAACCAAAAATATGGAAAGAAAGGGGGTATGCCCCTATATGACAACTCATAAAAGTGACTAAAGGCACAAAGAAGGGGTTATGCCCTAGTCTAAGGCATCAATACTAGGTCAGAAACCCACAAGTGCACATAGAGTCAAAGTCAGAAAGCTGGAAATATCACAAACATCCATCCCTGAGGAAAAACCCTCCACTCTAATCCATAACATCCAATATCCATAGAAAAACTGATGGGGGGTATGCCCTAGTGTGTACATCTGAAGCTCAAATATCCCAATAAAAACTCTGAAATACATCTCCGAAGACCCAATCGTCTGAACAAGTGAATCGAACAACGTCTAGGGTATACCCCAGTGTGCACACCCGTTGGGTCAATAAATACCGTGAATCGGATTCCGAGTCAACTCTCAAAAGCACTCCGCTGTATGAAGAAACCAAGCTGAATGTGGGGCTTACTCAAACTCTGATATCCAAAACATCTCTAGGCAAAACGGACTGCCTGCGTACATGTGTAAGAGCCAAAACCAGCATGCAAGGATGGGGGTATGCCCCAGTATGAATATATCAAAGCATCAAGCAAAGGTGCCCTCAACGGTCCAACTCTCTATATCATCTGTCTCTGATCATGGACCTGAGGCAAGCAGCTAAATAAAAAGGCAATATGTAACCCTCGATATCCCTAAGAATGGAGACCCGTCAACATCCCGTACTCAATCAGTAGACGGAGCCTATCTATATAAGATGCGTCGAAGCCAACACGAGATCTCATAGCCTCAGGGTGGTCTTACGACTTGGACCGTAACGTAGGCTAGGTGTAAAAAGGTGAATGAAATGACGGGAAACAAAGGCCCAAATACCCAATAGATAATGCCAGGCCCCTATGCGTGCCATGCCAAATATCGAAGAATCATGTGAGTAAGGTGACTCAACCAACATCCGAATGAATAATGTCAAAATGACAAGTGGTGTATACCAAGGACACGTCGTTCAAGAAGCGAGACAACGATCGACAAGGATGGAAGAAGAAGATGAAGAGAGATAAGACAAGTGATGAACGGATGGAGAAGAAAATAGAAAAACCAGATGGGATAAAAATGTAGCAATGCGTGACAATGACGAACAACTCCTCCTACGAACGCCAAACCAAAGCAAGTCACTGTAAGATGAGAATAGTGAAGTAGACAATGATCCAGGGTACCTAGTATCAAAGAGACCCGAACCTTACTCCCAATGTGTTACCCAGATCCATGGAAAAAGATCATACAATGCTCTCACCCGACTCTTACCACAAAAATAAGTCTCTCAAACCCCAAATGGCCTCTGATGATCAAGCTGTATCAACAAATATCAATCAAGCATCTTTTTTTTTTTTTTTTTTTTTTTTTTTTTTTTTGCGTCGAACAACCAACAAAGCAAGATGAATGCCATACCAACACAATCCAACTAGATGAACCTCAAACTCAAAACCCAAAGTGGTCTCCTCTCAACCTAAGAATCCTGGATCAAAGCCTACAGGTGGAATGAAGGGTGTGACAGGCTTGACCTATAGCTCCGGGACAAGAGCATGTCATCATCACATAATAGGAGATAGAAGTGAAACGAATAGAGATGATAGAAACTGGACTTAGAAAATATTTCCTTGTAACTAACCAATCACAAGCTTTTGCTTTTGTAAAGACTATATAAGGGGTGGAAATCACCTCTTGAAAAGAAGGAGAGGTGTTATGTTTGACACTTAGAAAATATACAAAGCTCTCTCGTTTCTCTTTTCTCTTTATTATTTTATTTTCTTGGAAGCCAAACAACCTCTGAGGATGTTTTCCCGGAGGATGATTGGCTAAAACTTTTAGTTTCTCAAAGTATGGATGTTATGTGATGACTTGGATGCAATCCCATGGAAATTTCTCACACCTGGAAGGTAAGGTAGTCGTTTTTCATTAAAGGTTCATTAATGCAAAGTTTGGTTTTTATTTCCTTTGGACAACTTCCAACGGCCAATACTTGATAAGCTTTTGGATTTCTATCCATTAGTTATCTCTTACGAGCTATTGGAAGGTGAGGTTTTCAATTCCATGTTTTGCATTAATCCGTTAGAACCAATTTCAATGGCCATTGAAAGGTGAGTTTATCACCTGGAATGACTTTGAGTTGCCAATATTTGGTAAGCTTTTGGCTTTAGACCATTAGTTATCTCTTACGAGCCATTCAAAGGAAGTCTAAGGTGAATAACCATTGATGAAATTCACTGCCATCTATTTTGCCATTTTAATGGATTAAAACTTGATTTGCTAAATCCATACCGGTTCGGGAAGCAAGCATCACCATAGTTGCAACCCCAACGCAAGGAGCCTATCCTGAGATTTCCAATTTGCATAAGAGCCAGAGCATAGCTATCCTATCTTTGAGAAACTTGTTTTTACACCCTTTCATTTTAGTCTTTAATGTTAGCTTAGATTAGTTTAAATCTTTCTAAAACATTTACATCTTATTTTAAAGCTAACATCCATAAGAAAATCACTTATTTTCCTAATTTGAATATCACTTGTGTTTGCGAAAACCCTTCCCAGTGAACGATCCTAGAACCACTATGCTATAGTAGCTTGGCTACTTTAGTAATAGTATTTTGATTCGCGTGTAACTCCATTTGGGTCTTTTAATCAAAAACATTTATAAAACCTATGACCTCATACTAGCGTAGCAAAGCTACTATAGTATAGTGGCTCTAGGGTCGAACTCTGGGATGGGTTTTCATTCTACCAGTGATATACTCAAGATTAGAAATTGAATTTAATGATTTCCTTTATCAAAAACTTAAAGTTTAAAAGAAAATAAAATTTGTTTTGAAAGTGTTTGAAACTAAACTAACATAAACTAAGTGAAAATGGAAGAAAGAAAGTCTCCCGGAGCTAAGGGTTGCTAGGATGAAGTTCAGAATGCAAAGTGGAAAATTCCAGATTTTTCTCCTCGCATTGGGGATTTAACCTATAGTTATTTCCCGAACCGGTATAGGTTTGACAATGAAGATTTAATCCATAAAAAGTCAATAGCAATGGTAGTCAAGGTCCATTAATGGCTTAAGACATTAAGGGTCTTCACCTTGAACCACTTTCCAATGGCTCGTACGTGATAACTAATGAACTGATATGGATCTAGCAATAAGCATCCACAGAGACCTGAAGCTTACCATGTATTGGCCATTCAAAGTGATTCTAAGGGATTTAAAGAAAAACTTTGGATTTAGAAGCCATTTATGAACTCCAACTACCTGAATTTAATGCACGGAAGCTTTCCACCTTTGCATCTAGACTTTTCACCTAGCTTCCTTCACTCCAAGAAACCAAAAGTTTAGCCTCTCATCCTCCGGGAAAACATCCTCAGAGGTTGTTTGGCTTCCAAGAAAAAGAAAATAATAAAGAGAAAAGAGAAACAAGAGAGCTCTGTAAAAAATTCTAAGTGTCAAACGTAATATGTATTATATCTTCCAAGAGGTGATTTCCACCCCTTATATAGTCTTTACAAAAGCAAAAGCTTGTGATTGGTTACTTACAAGGATAATAAAGGAAATTACATCAAAAAATACATAAGAAAATATCTAAAGTGGAGTCGGCAAAAACAGAGCAAAATTCGCACCACGCATGGGTTGTGCGAATTTTGAAGGTGTTGTGCGAATTTCGCACAAGCCTGGAGCAGTTGGCTTCCAAAGGCCATATCTTCCTCATTTCAGCTCCAAATCATACACGGTTTGAAGCGTTGGATTCTTGACTTCCTGAGCTTTGAAATGGTATATAGCATGTAGAAAATGGACTTCGGGAAGTGCTCTAAAAGTGCGAATGAAGACTGCAGTTGCTGTCCTCTATTTTCTTCACTCTGTTTTCCTCTTCTCCATTGTTCTTTCCTTGCATACTTTGAACGACTTTTGCAAAGGGCTATGGAGCTCCAAAGCTTGGTTATTCATGAATTTGAGCTTCCAAAAGCTTTGCCATAACTTGTCCAAGTAGCTCCTCCATCATTTGGCATGCTTGAATTGATTCATAAGCTGATAAAAACATGTAAACTTGCCACAAAATGGTTAAAACCAATTACTAAGGACCTTAATGAATTAATTGGGTTAAATGAATATGATTACTACTCAAAGGTGCTTAAAACCATTATAATTAGGTCTACAAAATAGCACTTTTTGGTAGTAATCATATTTAAGGTATAAATTTTGTTGATACGCCTTTAAAGCTAAGCTACCATGAGTCGAATCATGCTCCCTCTCAGGTCAAATCTCGAATAACATACGACCCGCTCTAAGTAGGTCTAAACTTGCTTCTAGGGTTGCTGATCACCTTTCTGAAATTTCCTAGGCTTGACCCTCCTTCTGAATGCAAGGGCCATCTTCCTCTGATAGGCCTGAACATGATCTGCTGCCCTCAATCTCCTCTCATCCAAAAGGCTAAGCTGATCAAAATGAGATTGGGCCCACTCGGCCTCAGATATCTGTTGCTTTTAGTGCTACTCTCAAGGATCCCATCTCAATCTCAACAAGCAGCACTACCTCCATACCATACACCAAAGAATACGGGGTAGCTGATGCGACTCATGGTAGCTTAGCTTTAAAGGCGTATCAACAAAATTTATACCTTAAATACTATTACTAAAGTAGCCAAGCTACTATAGCATAGTGGTTCTAGGATCGTTCACTGGGAAGGGTTTTCGCAAACACAAGTGATATTCAAATTAGGAAAATAGGTGATTTTCTTATGGATGTTAGCTTTAAAAGAAGATGTAAATATTTTAGAAAGATTTAAACTAATCTAAGCTAACATTAAAGACTAAAATGAAAGGGTGTAAAAACAAGTTTCTCAAAGATAAGATAGCTATGCTCTGGCTCTTATGCAAATTGGAAATCTCAGGATAGGCTCCTCGCGTTGGGGTTGCAACTATGGTGATGCTTGCTTCCCGAACCGGTATGGATTTAGCAAATCAAGTTTTAATCCTTTAAAATGGCAAAACAGATGGTAGTGAATTTCATCAATGGTTATTCACCTTAGACTTCCTTTGAATGGCTCGTAAGAGATAACTAATGGTCTAAAGCCAAAAGCTTACCAAATATTGGCAACTCAAAGTCATTCCAAGTGATAAACTCACCTTTCAATGGCCATTGAAATTGGTTCTAACGGATTAATGCAAAACTTGGAATTGAAAACCTCACCTTCCAATAGCTCGTAGGAGATAACTAATGGATAGAAATCCAAAAGCTTATCAAGTATTGGCCATTGGAAGTTGTCCAAAGGAAATAAAACCAAACTTTGCCTTAATGAACCTTTAATGAAAAACGTCTACCTTACCTTCCGGGTGCGAGAAATTTCCATGGGATTGCATCCAAGCCATCACATAACATCCATACTTTGAGAAACTAAAAGTTTTAGCCAATCATCCTCTAAGGAAAAGCCCTTAGAGGCTGTTTGGCTACTAAGAAAATAGAAACGGGAGAACAGGAGAAGAGAGAAAAAACAGAGCAAGGCTCCGTCTCTGTATATATGCGTCTATATGTTCAAGAGGTGATTTCCACCCCTTATATAGTCTTTACAAAAGCAAAAGCTTGTGATTGGTTAGTTACAAGGATAAGAAAGGAAATTACATCACAAAATACAAAGGAAAATATCTAAAGTGGAGTCGGCAAAAACAGAGCAAAATTCGCAACACGCATGGGTTATGCGAATGTTATGCGAATTTCGCATAACACCTTGTGGAATGCGAAATTTTCGCATAACCTGGAGCAGTTTTCTTCCGAAGGCCATATCTTCCTCATTTCAGCTCCAAATCATGGACGGTTTAAAGCGTTGGATTTTTGACTTCCAGAGCTTTGAAATGGTATATAGCATGTAAAAAATGGACTTCGGGAAGTGCTCCAAAAGTGCAAAAGAAGACTGCAGCTGCTGTCCTCTTTGCTTCTCTTCACTTTGCTTGCTTTTCCTCTTTTCCATTGTTGTTTCCTTGCATACTTTGAACGACTTTGGCAAAGAGATATGGAGCTCCAAAGCTTGGTTCTTCATGAATTTGAGCTTCCAAAAGCTTTGCCATAACTTGTCCAAGTAGCTCCTCCATCATTTGGCATGCTTGAATTGATTCATAAGCTGATAAAAACATGTAAACTTGCCACAAAATAGTTAAAACCAATTACTAAGGACCTTAATGAATTAATTGGGTTAAATGAATATGATTACTACTCAAAGGTGCTTAAAACCATTATAATTAGGTCTACAAAATAGCACTTTTTGGTAGTAATCAGTAGCCCCAATAGAAGTACGAAAAGATGTACGATAAGCCCATAATGCGAAGGGGAGCTTCTCTGACCAATCTCGAGAAGTCTCGATCATCTTTCTCAAAATCCTCTTGATATTCTTGTTCGCGGCCTCAACTGCCCCATTAGTCTACGGCCTATACGCAGACGATCTGTGATGCTGAATGCCATACTCCTGAATCAATGTATCCACCTCACCCCTGAAATGCACCCCTCTGTCAGAAATCAGCTCATGGGGGACCCCATATCGGTAGATAATGTGCGTTCTGATGAATTTGGCCACTTTGGCCACTGTCAATCTAGCATAGGAAGCAACTTCCACCCACTTGGTGAAATAATCAAAGGCAACTAAGATGTACTCATGGCCACTGGAGGACTTGGGCGAGATCTTCCCAATAATATCAATACCCCATACTGAAAATGGCCAAGGGGATGTGAGTGCATGCAACTCCGAAGGTGGCACGTGAATGAGATCACCGTGCATCTAACACTTTGGACATCTTTGTACAAACTGGCAACAATTTGTCTCCATGGTCAACCAAAAGTAGCCAGTCCTCATAATCTTGCGGGCTAGCATGTGTCCTCCCATGTGTGGGTCACAGACTCCTGCATGGACCACTCTCATCACTCTATATGTAGAGGCGTGTCTAGACATAATAATAATAAGCCACCGGGCGATCTCCTATAAAGTGCATCCCCACAAATGACAAATCCGGTGGCCAACTGCCTCAACACTCTCCTATCCTTGGCTATAGAAGCCTAAGGATGTGTGCCACATGCCAGAAAATGATAAATTTCATGATACCAGGGTAGCTCATACTGATCCTCAATATCTCCAATAAGACAATAGTAAGCTGATGCAGACCTAGTCTCAATCATCAATGGTGGCACAGTCACCCCCGCAGGGATCTCAATCATAGAAGCCAAGGTGGCTAAAGCGTCAGCAAACTAATTCCCTGCTCTGGGTAGGTGTATATATCTCAACTCATCAAACCTATCAACCAATAAATCTAGATATGCATGATAAGGCTTCAGCTTCTCATCTCGAGTCCTCCAAATACCCTGAGTCTGCTGAATAACCAAGTTGGAATCCCCATGGATCTCCAACTATCTAACTCCAAGATCTAGTGCAGTCTCTAGACCTATAATGCATGCCTCATACTCAACAATATTATTCGTCAGCCGGTGATGATCAGAAAACATCAACCGAACTGACCTAGGAATATGATCGCCCTATGGTGATATCAATAGGATACCAATGCCAAACCCCGACTGATTGGCGGCACCATCAAAGTACAACCGCCATCCTACAATACTAGTCACTAAAACAAACTGCTCATCTGGGAAATCGTAGTCGATCGTTCTGTCATCGAATACTGGCAAAGAAGGCAAATGATCTGCAATAATACTTCCCTTCACTGATTTCTACATGTCATATCGAATATCAAACTTTATAAGCAACACCAACCATCTCATGAGCTTGCCAGTCAGAATAGGCTTGTCAAATAAATATCTCAGTGGATCCAATCGTGAGACCAATAATATGGAATACTCTGTCATATGCTCCTTGATTAAGGGAGTAATCAACAAAATTTATAACCTATTACACCATTTACTAGGGTAGCAAAGACAAAGCTACTATAGCATAGTGGCTCTAGGATCGTTCACTGGGAAGGATTGGCAAATTATCAATGATACCAATTCACAGTGAATTGGTATTGTTTCATTTCAAGGTTAGTTCAAGAAATAAAATACAAACTTTGATTGGCAAAGATTTAAATTTAAACTAACTATAAAACAAGTAATGGGAATAACTTAGGAGGAAAAACATTCCTTGGAGGGTCAGGTTCACTGGGGTGGTTCCTCATGCAAAAGACTTAGCTCCGGTCAGTTGGTTCATTTCCTTGCGTTAGAGAATCAACATATAGTCAATTCTCTATCCGGTGTTGTACAGATACATCCTTTAATTAGATTTCAGCTTTAATTCCCTCTCACTGATGAAACTTGCAATGGTTCATGTCTCTCACGAGCACTTACCCTTCAAGATGATCTTCAACCTTGGACTTCCCTTCAAAAGCTCGCAAGAGATAACTAATGGATGTCTCCTTAGAGTCCAAAAGCTTACCAAGTGTTGGCAATTCTAGAAAATCCTACCTTCAAGTCACCTCCCATAGGCTCGCAAGGGGTAAACTAGTGCATCTCCATGGTTGGAAATCACTTGCCTTACCAAGTGTTGGCCCAGGTGACTCTAAGGTGTTTTAAGTTAACTAAAAACATAGAAATCACTAAAGGATTTCACTTCCTCTTCATTCATGGCTGAAACCACATAGCTTTGCATTCTTGCACTTGGAACCTTCCCCGGCAACCTTAGCTCCAAGGAACTAAAGGTTTAGTTACTCATTCTCTGTGGAAAATTCCTCAGAGAGTGCATAACTTAGTAAGAAATAAAAAAATACAAAGTGAGAAGGTAAGGCAAAACAAAGGACTTGAACTTTACTTGCTTTTTTCAAAACTTTACAAAAGGTCTCCTCCTCTGAGAACAGGCTCTCGAGAGGTTTAAATATGAACATAATACAAAACTAATTATTACATGGATATTTTCTCTTTTTACTAACTTAAAAGCTAAGGAATCTTGTAATTGGTGGCTTACAAAGAGTATTTTGGGATTTAGACAACAAAAATCTGATGGAAAATATCTCCCAATGTCGGTAGCAAAAATCGGGAAGCACTACGGACCATTTCGCAAGAGAAAATGATGTCTGCGAGATTTCGCAGACACTAAAAAAGGGCTGCAAAATCACTTCGCAGCAAAAGGCTATTCTCGCAGGGCTGCGAAGTTGGCTTCCATCTTGAGGTTCTCAGCTTCCAACTTGTCGCATATATTGGGCAACTTCAGGAGGAAATCCACCACACTGTACAAAAAGGCTGTGAAATCACTTCGCAACAAAAGGGTGATTTCGCAACACTTTGCAAAATGCTTCCTTCAGCTTAGAGTGATTGACTTGCAATGGCTGTAACTTCTTTGTTTCAACTCCGATTTGCGTACCATTTAAAGCATTGGATTGTTAACTTCCTGAGCTTTGAAATGGTATATATCACGCATCAATTAGACTTCAGAAAGTTCTCCAAAAGTGGCTGCCACAACTGTCATCAAGAATATGCTTCATGGCAGATTCTCTTTACTTTTTCTCCTAGCATTCCAGATCAACTCTTGGAAAAGGGCTTCAAAGCTTTAGTTCTTAATGTTTCTGAGCTTCCAATTGCTTTGCCCAAGATTCCAAAGAACTCTCCTCAATCTTGGATTGCTTTGGTGATCAAATTAATAACAAAAACACCAAAACTTAACACAATTTAATTAGAAATGATTGCAAGGGTCCTTATCATGCCAATTGAGTTAAAAGGCCAAAACTACTACTCAAAAGTGTTTAAAAGGATTAATTACAAGCTATCAAATAACACTTTTTGAGTAGTAATCATTCTTAGCCTATTGAATTTTTTTAGTTTTCTAAGTGTTGAAAAAGAACTAGGTTGGGGGGAGAGATTAGTTCAACATACTATATTCGGAAACTATCAAGTAACACTTAGATTTTTGTGGAAGAATAAGGTTTGGCCCTTTGGGAGTGGAAATTCTTTTAAAGCTTAAATTTGCATAATGCCTTCTCTTTATGAATTGTGATTAGGTAAGGTATTTGATAATTCTTGTTGAAGTTTGAGTTTTATATCTTTAATGTTCCATGTGAGGGTTTGATCTTCATGCCACTTAAAATTTTTTTAAGTGATCAGCATGATTTCGTAAATTATACTACTATTTATCTTTTCTTTTTCTCTCCTTAATTGCTAAGGGACTAGCAATATGTCAGTTGGGGGGAGTGATTACTACTCAAAAAGTGTTATTTTGTAGCTTGTAAATAACTCTTTTAAACACTTTTGAGTAGTAGTTATTACCTTTTAACTCAATTGGCACGTTAAGGACCCTTGCAAGTGTTTCTAATCAAATTGTGTTAAGTTTTGGTGTTTTTGATAGCTTTTTTATCACCAAAGCAATCCAAGATTGAGGAGATTTCTATAGAATCCATGGCAAAGCAATTGGAGGCTCATTTACATGAAGAACCCAAGCTTTAAATCTTTATAGTCCTTTTCCAAAAGCAAATCATGAATGCAAGGAGGGAAAATAAAGAGAGAAATCTAACATGAAGAATTCAAGAGGACATCAACCGTTGGACACATTTAAAGCATTTTATGGAGTCCATTGCATGCATACTATATGTCGTTTCAAAGCTCGGGAAGTTAGGAATCTAACGCTTCAAACAATCCATGAATCGGAGCTGAAATGAAGAAGTTATAGCCATTGGAAGCCAATCACACCAAGTTGAAAGCTGATTTCGCAGCTGCGAAATCACAAAGTGCTAGCTGCGAAATCGACCTTTGGCTGCGAAATGGAGACTTTCCGCTTGTGAAATCTCACAGCCCATATTGCATGCTGTGAAATCCACCTGAGTGCTTCTAGATATTTGCGATTGACTCTTTTAGATTTTTTCTTCAGATATTTGTTGTTTAAATCCCCATTTTCTCCTTGTAATCCACCAATCATAGGATTCCTTAGTTAGTAAGTAAGAACAAAGGGTGAATAACCTCTTACATATAGTTTTGTAATTTTCTTTACTCAGAAATCTCGGGAGCTTGTTCTCAAAGACAAATTTTTGTATAGTTTTGAAGGAAGTAATACATAGAGCTTTGCTCTGCCTTACCTACTCATTTTGATTGTATTTTTCTTACTAGCCAAACAAGCTCTGAGGATGTTTCCTCAGAGAATGAGTGGCTAGGCATTTTGTCTCATGGAGTTAAGGAAGCTGGGTAAGGTGCCAAATGCAAAAATTGGAAGTTTTGTTGTTTCAGCTTTTAATGAAGAGAAAGTGTGACCCGTTAATGGTTTCTATGTTTTTAGTTAACTTAAAACGCCTTTAAATCACCTGGGCCAACACTTGGTAAGGCAAGTGATCTCCGTCCATTGAGATACACTAGTTTATCTCTTGCAAGCCTTTGGGAGGTCGTTCAAAGGTAGGATTTTCTAGAATAGCCAACACTTGGTAAGCTTTTGGACTCTAAGGAGACATCCATTAGTTATCTCTTGCAAGCTTTTGAAGGGAAATCCAAGGTTAAGGATCACCTTGAATGGAAAATGCTAGGTAAGAGGCACGAGCCATTGCAAGATGAATCAGTGAGAAGGATTTAGTGTTTGAATCCATAAAAGGGAAGCATCTGCGCCACACCGGTTAGAGAAATAACTATATGTTAAATCTTCAATGTGAGGAAAAGATTCAAGTGATTGGAACTCTATTTTTGTATTAGGAGCCTGACCCCAGTGATCCAAAAACTTCAAGAAACACTTTTCTTTATTAGTAATTTCAGTTACTATTATTTTTGGTTAGCTTAAAACCAATCCTTTTTGAACCAAAGTTTATGTTTTCTTTTAAAGCTAACCTTGAAATGAAAAAGCACCAATTCAACTCGGAATTAATATCAGTTGTGAGATGAAAACCCTTCCCAGTGAACGATCCTAGAGCCACTGTGCTATGCTAGCTGAGGCTATCCTAGTATATGGCGATATAGGTTATAAATTTTGTTGATTACTCCCATCTGAGGACCAAAATCAAGGTACACCAATTGGGAATGAATCAAGTGTTATCAAATAACTTGCCTGATCACAATTCATATAGAGAAGACATTATGCAAATTTATGCATCAAAGGAATTTTCACTCCCAAAGGGTCAATCCTTACTCTTCCATAAAAATCTACGTGGTATTTATTAGTTTTCGAAAATAGTATGCCAAACTATTCTTTCCCCCTCAACCTAGTTCTTTTTCAGTCCTTAGTAAACTGACCAACAAAACACATTGGTTAGGAACGCACCTCTTCTATTTCACAATTTATTTTTAAATTTTTTTTCATTGTAGGAGTGCAATGCTTAAGGTATTGTTTTCAAAAGTGTCCACATAACGGGGGTCCATCGATGTCTCCCAACCAATTAAGGTTCAGGACATCAAGCTTTAAGGATCTTTCGACCACTAACTTTTCAGATTTTACCCCGGACTTTTGAATTTGAAATTTAATACCCAAGCACCTACAATATGTTAAACTCCACCCATTCACCCTTGTAATGAGCATTGAGGTCAGTGAGTCCCAACCAATCAAGGCTTAGGGCATCGGATTTTAAAGATTTTCACCATATACCCCTAGGACCTTGCTCGGGTTTCAAAGCAAGCATAACACTTTGTTATTTTTATTTTTTCTGAAGGCTCATTGGCCTTTCACAAGGTGTCCAAACACTATTAAAACAAGGTCAAAGGAAAACTAAGTCAAAATTTTCCTAAGTAAATGGGGTGAAAAAGTTTTTCATCTTATAAACGGAACCTAGTGTGCACAGTGTGTGGTATGATTAAAGTGGAAGAAATAAGGTTGAATTCAATAGGTGTTTCAATAATTCATCAACCTCGATAAGCATAATACTAACTCTAAACTTAAAGTAAAAAGATAAGTACTCAATTCCTCCCATTTCATTTTGAGAATTTTTCCTTAATAAACATAGAGAGTAGAGTAAAAAAATTTTTTAAAAAAATTAAATTTAAGCAAAACAACTAAATTAGTAAATTAACCTAATATTATTAACAAAACTTCCTTCCTCAACTCTCCCCCTAACCGAGATCTACATTGCCCTCAATGTGGCAAGAACGATTAAAAATAGAGGGATGAAGTGGTACCTCCCGAATGTATTTGGATGTGAGTTGTATAGAAGAAACCACATGCTTAAAAAAAAAAAAACAAACGAGTAATGAGTAGAGGAAGAAAAAAATGGCAAATATAATTAGAAATCATGTCTTTATATTACTCTAGAAAAGTACATATGGAATATGAGCATGTAATATATTCAATCCTAGAATACAAAATCAACTAAATAAAATAGTATAACTATGCTATAATAAGTAAATACAAAAGATAGAAAGATGATCAACTGGTGGCTGGATCATGTGATGATGATGGATTTGTGGTCACCTCTTGTGTAGTCTGGATCGGGGCCTCGGCTGTGATGGCATACTCAGCTGGAGCTGCAGGCTCTGATGGGCCAGGAATGTCAGCCTGAGGTGGTGGCAGGATTCCCAGATGTTACTGTATCTGATGAAGGATGGCAGTATGCTGGTTGAGCTGTGTACACATCGAGTCCATCTGCTGGAATAAAGCGTTATGTGTCCTAGTTAGTGTTTCGAACAAACTAATCATAGGATGAAATTTTGTGGCTGATATGGTCATAAAGGGCTATGGTGTAGAAGATACGAATGCGGCTAGTGGAAGAGGAAGTGTAGTAGAAGTACTCTCAGGTACTGGCACTGTGGTAGGTGCTGCAAGAGTAGGTGGTGGAACAATAGATGTGACCTCAGGCATAGGTGGTGTAGGGGCATGTGGTAGAGACTATATGGAATGCTCATCCTGCGGTACCTTCTCAGCCTGTGGTGGCTTTGCTACAGGGGCTGCATAACATGTCAATGTGTCCATTTGTCAAGAATGAAATGCTCTCGACAATGATGGCGGCGCTCAAGGTGGGGCTCAGTAGGGTAGCCCATGTGCTCCAATATATGACAAAGCAGCCTCGAAAATAATAGAGGAATGTGGTCTGCTTGTTGTAGCCTTTTCCTGTGCACCTTCTCCTCAAAATGGAGGAGAGTGACCATAATTAGGTGATGGGGCCCAAAGTAGTAGCCCTCAGATATACTGAATAATGCCTCCATGATGACTCCTCATCTTTGCACTAGATGCTGGAGAGAGAAGATGTTGGACCGCAACATCACATCCACTAGGAGCATCACAGATGGAAGCTCCTTACGGATAATATATGAGTCTGATGAGGTCCCCTTAGATAGGATATGGACCATGTCCCGTTGAGATATATGAGACCACTCTCTGAAGTTTGCTGGGTCAGCTGGTTCATATGGAATATGAAGAGCCTGTGCTATGTCTTTCGCCTTTAGGATCCCCTGTCGTTCGTCAATAATGAAATGGACGGTTGTCGGGCTTAGGACATCTCAAGTAGTCATGGTTTGGTAGATCTATGGCTACTCGGGGATAGAAAAACTCCCTGGGGGTCATGAGGTGTTCCAGATGGTACCTCTAAAGTAGACCGAATGAATCCTGAAGCTCTGGCTACTGTCGTAAGGCCTTTATGTCAAAATAAAGCTTAAAATGAAAAGGTCGGGCTTTGCAGTCAGAATTTCCCTCAATGGGTGGCATAGTAACCATAGGCCTCTTGATGATGGCTTCCGGACCAAGGCTGGAAGGTATCTGAGAATCTGAAGGGGCCCTCGACTCAGGCCGTGGATGCCTAGAAGACTCTCCAGGGCCTGAGGTCCTGGATCTCTTGGGTGGGGCTCTGCGTACTAATGGCTCAAGGAGAGGAGACATTGGTGGTCTCTGTGTGGTGTATCTCCGTTGAGGAGGGCTAGATGGCACTCCTCCCTCGGATGATGGTATGGTCTGAGGCGCGGGGGCCTGAGAAGAATCCAAAGGTGGGGAGGCTCTTGGCCTCTGGTCACGAGAACCTGAGGGGTTGGTGTGGCCTCCTTTAATGCGCGCCATGGTTGGAATGAAATGAGAGGTATCATTTGTTGGCCACTGGTCACTTGAGTTTCAGAAAGTGGTGGAGAGGTTTCGCAAGGCTTAGGTAGGAATGCGAAATGAAAACAGGGCTTGTCGCGTTTAAATAGTTGTTTTAACAGGTAGCTTTTTGAATTCAAACGCCTATTGGGATTCGCAAGGCGTTTCGCAAGGCTGTTTGAAGTTCCGAAATTTCCGCAACCTATTCGCAAGATAAATAAACTTGCGAAATGGTTTCACAAGTTGTTCGCAGGGTAAATGGGAAGTTGCGAAATTTTCGCAAGTTGGATTTGAAGTTGCAAAACGTGCTTTGTTTTTCTCTTTCAGAATTTTTCTCTTCCCGAAGAATTTTCATAGATCTTTCCATCTATTTTGTAATCTACCTGCAATTAATAATTAAAAGGTAAATTAAATCACTATAGATTAGAATTGAAACAAAAAGATCAAATTTAAAACAAGAAATAAATCAATGAATCTTTCAATCAACAGTAAAGCAAAAAACTATGGACATATAAAAAAATATGGACTTCAGTAGTCTTTTGACATACGAAGCCCATCTAACCCGTTCTTTTTCAAGTTTGATGTGGCTCAAGGAGGGTGATTTCCTCCGTGTCTCGAGAGAATTGCTCCATGAACGGCTTGAGACGTTGGCCATTGACTTTAAAGCTCCCGCTGCTGTTAGGATTGAGTAGTTCAACTACTCCATTTGAATATACTTGGTGAATAATAAATGGACCTATCCACCTTGACTTCAGCTTTCCTATAAAGATGTGGAGCCTAGATTCATACAGCAAGACTCTTTGTCCTTTCTAGAATTGTTTGCAGGAGATTAATTGATCATGCCACCTCTTCAATCTCTGCTTTGCAATGTTTGAATTATTGTAGGCGTCATTTCTCAATTCCTCCATCTCATTAAGGTCTAAGAACCTTTTCATGCCGGCTTTATTCAAGTTCATATTGAGCTTCTTGATTGCCCACCAAGCTTTGTATTCTACTTCCACGGGGAGATGATAGGCTTTGCTATAAATGAGGCGGTAAGGTGACATTCCAAGAATGGTCTTATAAGTTGTTCTGTAAGCCCATAATGAGTCATGGAGCTTAACTGACCAATCTTTTCTACTTGCATTGACCATCTTCATCAGTATGTTCTTGATCTCGCTGTTTCCTAACTCGACTTGGCCACAAGTCTGAGGATGATAAGGTGTAGCTACCTTATGCTTTACCTCGTACTTGGCTAAGAGAGTTTCAAATGGTTTGTTACAAAAATGAGCACCCCCATCACTAATAATGGCTTTGGGTACTCCGAATCTCGAGAAAATGTTCTTCTTCAAAAATTTGAGAACAATTTTGTGATCATTGTATTTGCATGGTATTGCTTCAACCCATTTAGAGACATAATCAACCCCCACTAGGATGTAAGAGTAGCCAAAGGATATAAGAAAAGGTCTCATGAAGTCAATGCCCCAAACATCGAAAATATCAACGATTAAAATGGGGTTCAAAGGCATCATGCTCCTTTTTGTCAGCTTCCCATGCCTTTGGCATCTTTCACAACTCCTGCACAAGGTGTGAGAATCTTTGAAAAGGGAGGGCCAATAGAAACCCGATTGCAATACCTTCATAGCTATCTTTTGTGAAGCAAAGTGGCCTCCACATATGCTTTCATGGCAATGGCTGAGGATCTCCTGTTGCTCTATTTCAGGGACACACTTCCGGATTATTTGGTCCGCACAATATTTGAATAAGAATGTCTTCTCCCAATAGTAAGCATGAATTTTTGCAAAGAAGTGCTTCTTGTCTTGAGCTTTCCACTCACTTGGCAATTCTCTAGTAACTAAATAGTTAGCAATATGGGCATACCAAGGAGCAATTTCTGTTAGCATAAGCGACTCCTTTGGAAAATCATCATTGATTGGCAAACAATGGGAATTATACGTGATGGTAAGCCTCAAGAGATGATCGACTACCACAAAAGGCACCAATTCAGCTTTGAATTAATATCATTTGCAAAGTGAAAACCCATCCCAGTGAACGATCCTAGAGCTGCTATGCTATAGTAGCTTTTTCTTTGCTACCCTAGTATATGGTGTAATAGGTTATAAATTTTGTTGATTACTCCCTCAATCAAGGAGCACCAGCTGGACATGAATCAGCTGAGACACCAATTAGGCACGAACCAAATGGCGCCATTGCCGGGGATGGTGCCACTTTACAGTGATATCTCCTTTTTAGAGTACTTGTGATGTTCATCACAAGTTTGGTGACTTTTCTTTTCCTTTTACTAACTCTTTTTATTTCTTTATTGTTCATATTTTAGTATACCTTTTATTTAGTTTTTAGTTTACATTAATTTTTTTTTCTTTGAATTGTTTTTCTTTTGTTTTCTTTGTTTTTAATTCACAAATTGCTAGTTGTGCATGCCATATTGAATAAGAGATAACAAAGGAAGCCATGAACTTCATGAGTTATGTGGCTGAAGTCTCAAGAGGATGGGATGAACCAAATGCTAGAGATATGGGAAGAATGACGTCTCAACCTAATGCTAAGGGTGAGATGTATATTTTGAATGACAGCATAGACATGAAGGCGAAGATTGCAGCTATGGCAAGGAGATTGGAAGAGCTAGAAATGAAGAATATGCAAGAAGTGCAAGCCATCTCTCAAACACCATTGCTACCTATGCCTTGTTCCATTTGTCGATCATATGAGCACTTGGTGGATGAGTGTCCTACCATTCCAGCCGAGAGGGAAATGTTTGGTGATTGCAACACCTATAATTCCAATTGGAGGGACCATCCAAATTTCTCTTGGAAACCACAGCCGCCTCAGTACAAGCAACCTGCTCAAGCACCACAGCAAGCCTCAAACCTTGAACAAGGTATGATGAATCTTAACAAGGTCATGGAAGACTTTGTTGAAGCTAAAAAATCCATCAATGCTCAGTTCAGTCAAAGAATTGGCAGTGTAGAGAGTTCATTGAACAAAAAAATGGATGAAGTGCAAAATGATCTATCTCAGAAGATAGATAATCTCCAAGATTCAATCTCAAGGTTTGCCAACCTCAACATAGTGCAAGAGAAAGAAAACTCTCCTTCTCAACCTTATCAAAATTCCATGAGTATCCATGAAATGGAGGCTAATGAGGGAGAACCTTCACAAAAGAGGGAAGTCAAAGAAGTGATCACTCTGAGGAATGGTAAAGAGGTTGATCTGCCCACATGCAAGCTAGAGCATAAGGTAGAGAGTGAAACAGAGAAAGAAAAGAGGGAGGAAATCAAAGGAAAGAAAAAGGGGAAAAGCATAGAGAAAGATGGTTATGATGTTAATGTACAAAGAGAACCATAGAGGATAGTCATCAAGGAAGAATTGATGAAGAAACACATGCCTCCACCTTTTCTCGAAGCTTTGTATGGGAAAATCATACAAAGAAAGTCTCAAGTGAGGGATGCAAACTTCATATGGGATCCGGGCAAGCTAAATCAGGAGAAAATTTTTTTATGGACTTAGTCTTTTTAAAGACTAGCTAGTCCATATCTTTTTGTTTTGTTTTTTTTTTACTTGTTTTAATTTTGATTTCAATGTTTTAAATTTTGATTTAAATGCTTTAATTTTGATTTAAATGCTTTAATTTTGATTTAAATGCTTTAATTCTAATTTGTTTTGATGTAATATAGGTTTTTGGATGATCAAAATCAGGAGAAAATGCAAAGAAATTGAAAGGAAGTCTTTCGGAGCAAAAACGGAGCAAAAATAGGGCAAAAACAGGGGTCTGCGAGATTTCGTAGCCTCTGCGAAATCAGCACTTTGCTGCAAAACCAGTTCGCAGCCTTAGGCCCCTCTCTGCAAAAATTTTCGCAGCTACGAAACCACTTTTGGCACACGAGTGCCATTTCGCAGCACAGGAGCTCCCATTTCGCAGCTGCAAAACGGCTGCGAAGCTCCAAAGCATGAAATATCCCATTTTCGCAAGGAAAGCTTCATTTCGCAAAGGATTTCACAGCTGCGAACCAACTTTTGGCACACGAGTCTCACTTCGCAGCACAGGAGCCCCCATTTCGCAGTTGCGAAACGGCTGCGAAGCTCCAAAGCATGAAAATTCCCAATTTTGCAGCCAAAGCTCCATTCCGTGGGGTGTTTTGTAGCTGCGGAACCAATTTTGGCACACGAGTGCCATTTCGCAACATAGTGACCCTTATTTCATAGCTGCGAAATGACTGTGAACCACCAAAGCATGAAAGATCCCATTTTCGCAGGGAAAGCTCCATTTCGCAGAGGATTTCGCAGCTACGAAGCCATTTTTTGGCACACGAGTGCCATTTTGCAGCATAGTGACCCTCATTTTGCAGTTGCGAAATGGCAGCAAAGCATAAAAACTCCCAATTTCGCAGCCAAAGCCCCATTTTGCAGGGTGTTTTGCAGCTACGAAACCACCCTTTGGCACACGAGTGCCATTTCGAAGCCCCATACACTCATTTCGTAGCTGCGAAATGGTCTGCGAAAATGCCACTTTTCTGCGAAATGATCTCTAAGCTTCGAAATGGCTGCGAAATCATCTCCAAGCTTAGAAATGGCCTTCAAATTGTGAAATTGACTTGCGAAATGGAGGAAGGTTTGCAAAAACACCTTGCAAAGCCAAGGGAAGTTGCTAAAATGCCAACAGAGCCCTGCGACCATGCATATGAAGAGAAGAGCCCAACGCACCCTGGGATCACACACATTAAGCCTCTCATTCCATTTCTGACCTCCTAAAACCATCAGAGCCCATAGCTCCAGCTCAGAGCTCAGAGCTCCAACTAAGAGCTCCAGTTGAGGAGACTATGCCACCTAAGGAGACTACCAGAATAGAGGCCAAAGTCCTGATCCAACCCATTCAAGAGGCTACCACAGACGCATCAGCTCCACAGGACCCTACCATTTCTTGATCATCTCTTTATTTTTTGTCTTTACATATTATATTAGTATACATAGCTCCATGTTTTGATGTCTTATATTCTGGGATTGGATGTATTACTGATGATGCATCATATATAGACATCATTTTTGTTTAAACTTGGCATTTTTCTATTTCCTTTACTCACTAACTCTTATGTTTTCTTTGAAACATGTGGTTTCTCCTATACGACTCAGACTCCATGTCACTCAGGAGGTACCACTTCCTCCCTATTTTTCAATCGTTTTTGTCACATTGAGGACAATGTTCAGCTTGGTTGGGGGGAGAGTTGAGGAAGTAAGTATTGTTAATAATGCTAAGTTATTTTGGTAATTTAGTTGCTTTTTGCTTAATTTAAATATTTTTTTTTTTTAGTTTTTATTCTACTCTCCATGGTTATTAAGGAAAAATTTTCAAACTAAAATGGGAGAAATTGAATTTTTGTCTTTTTAATTGACTTAGATTTTGTATTATGCTTATTAAAGTTGATGAATTGTTGAAACTTCTTTTGAATTCAACCTCAGTTCTTCCACTTTAAGCTATTCACACACTATGCACAATAGGTTCCGATTATAAGATGAAAAACTATTTCCCTCTTGACTTAGGAAAATTTTAGACTTGGTACCTTTGACCTTATTTAATAGTGTTGGGACACCTTGTAAAAGGCCAATGAGCCTTTGAAAAAAAAAAAAAAAAAAAAGAAAGAAAAAATGTTTGCTTGCCTTGAAACCCGAGCAAGATCTGAGGGGTATATGGTGAAAATCTTTAAAGCCTGGTGCCCTAAGCCTTCATTGGTTGGGAGTCACTAACCTCAATGCTCGTTACAAGGGTGGATAGGTGGAGTTTAACATACTGTAGGTGCTTGGGTATTAAAATTCATTCTCAAAAGTCCGGGGTAAAATCCGAGGAGTTAGTGGTTGAAAGATCCTTAAAACTTGATGCCCTAAACCTTAATTGGTTGGGAGTCATTGATGGACCCCCGTTACATGGACAATTTAGAAAAGAATACCTTTAAGCCTTGTACTCCTACAATGAAAAAATTGTGAAAAAAGAGGTGCGTTCTTAGCCTATTGGAGGTTGATCAGTTTGCTAAGCTTTGAAAAAGAACTAGGTTGGGGGGAGAGATTAGTTCAACATACTATATTCAGAAACTAATAAATAACAGTTAGATTTTTGTGGAAGAGTAAGGTTTGATCCTTTGGGAGTGGAAACTCTTTTAAAAGCTTAAATTTGCATAATGCCTTCTCTTTAAGAATTGTGATTAGACAAGTTATTTGATAACTCTTGTTGAAGTTTGACTTTTATTTCTTTAATGTTCCATGTGAGAGTTAGATCATCATGCCACTTGAAAATTGTTTTTTGATCAAGCGTGATCTTGTAAATTATAGTATTGTTTATTTTTATTTCTCTCTCCTTCATTGCTAAGGGACTAGCAATATGTCGGTTGGGGGGAGTGATTACTACTAAAAAAGTGCTATTTCATAGCTTGTAATTAACTCTTTTAAACACTTTTGAGTATTAGTTATTGCCTTTTAACCCAATTAACATGTTAAGGACCCTTGCAATCAATTCTAATCAAATTGTGTTAAGTTTTGGTGTTTTGATAGCTTTTTGATCACCAAAGCAATATGAGATTGAGGAGAGTTATTTGGAATCCATGGCAAAGCAATGGAAAGCTCAAATTCATGAAGAACCAAGCTTTGGAGCTCCATAGCCCTTTGCTAAAGTCGTTCAAAGTATGCAAGGAAAGAACAACGGAGAGAGGAAAAACAGAGTGAAGAAAACATATGACAGCAGTTGCAGTCTTCTTTCGCACTTTTGGAGCACTTCCCGAAGTCCATTTTCTACATGCTATATACCATTTCAAAGCTCAGGAAGTCAAGAATCCAATTCTTCAAACGGTGCATGATTCGGAGTTGAAACGAAGGAGTTACATCCATTTCAAGCAGATTACTCTAAGTTGAAGGAAGATTTTTGCACGGCTGCGAAATCAGCCTTTTGCTGCGAGAATTTTGCAGCCATTTTACACAGTGCACAGGTGTTCTCCTGAAGCTTCCCGATAGTTGCAACCGACACTTTGAGATATTTTTCTTCAGATATTTTTGTATAAATTTCCATTCTTCTCCTTGTAATCCACCAACCATAAGATTTCTTAGTTAGGAAGATTGGAAAAACTTCTCTATATATATTCCCTTGCATCCACTGTAATAGATATAGAATCATGTAATCCGATGACATATAGATATATAAATATATAGAATATACAGAGCCTTGCTATGTTTTTCCTTCTCTTTCATTTTCATTTTCTTTTTCTTTCTAGCCAATCAAACTCTGAGGATTTTTCCTCAGAGGATGAGAGGCTAGGCTCTTCGTCTCTTGGAGCTAAGGTAACCGGGTAAGTTTCCGCATGCAAAAATTGGAAGTTTTGTTGTTTTAGTTTTTAATGAAGAGAAAGTGTGACCCGTTAATGGTTTTTATCTTTTTAGTTAACTTAAAACGCCTTTAATTCACCTGAGCCAACACTTGGTAAGGCAAGTGATCTCCGTCCATGGAGATGCACTAGTTTATCTCTTGCGAGCTTTTGGGAGGTGGTTTGAAAGTAGGATTTTCTAGAATAGCCAACACTTGGCAAGCTTTTGGACTCCAAGGAGACATCCATTAGTTATCTCTTGCGAGCTTTTGACGGGTAATCCAAGGTTAAAGATCACCTTGAATGGCAAATGCTAGGTGAGAGGCACGAGCCATTGCAAGATGCATCAGTGAGAAGGATTTAGTGTTTGAACCCATTAAGGGGAAGCATCTGTACAACACCGATTAGAGAATTAACTATATGTTAATTCTCTAATGCGAGGAAAAGAAACAAGTGACTGGAACTCCCTTTTTGTATGAGGAATCTGAGCCTAGTGATTTGAAACTCCAAGAAACATTTTTCTTTGTAAGTAAAATCAGTTACTATTTTTGGTTAGTTTAAAACCAACCCTTTTTCATTCAAAAATCTTTATGTTTTCTTTTAAAGCTAGCCTTGAAATGAAAAGGCACCAATTCAGCTTTGAATTAATATCATTTGCAAAGTGAAAACCCATCCTAGTGAACGATCCTAGAGCCGCTATGCTATAGTAGCTTTTTCTTTGCTACCCTAGTATATGGTGTAATAGGTTATAAATTTTGTTGATTACTTCCTCAATCAAGGAGCACCAGCTAGACACGAATCAGCTGAGACACCAATTGGGCATGAATCAGGTCCTTAACCTTGGAATACCCTTCAAAAGCTCGCAAGAGATAACTAATGGATGCCTTCGAAGAGTCCAAAAGCTTACCAACTGTTGGCTATTCTAAGTACTCCTACCTTTAAACCACCTCTTAGAGGCTTGCAAGAGATAACTTAATGGATCTCTATGGGCTGAGTGCAAATGCTTACCAAGTGTTGGCCTAGATGATTTTAAGGGATTTTAAGTTAACTAGAAAAATAGAAACCATTCACGGGTCACAACCTCCTTTCATTAAAACTGAAATAAGGAAAACTCCCAATATTGTATCTAGATGATTTACCTAACTTCCTTTAGTCTAAGAAACGAAAAAGTCTAGCCACTCATCCTTTGAGAAAACGTCTTTAGAGGGTGTTTGGCTAGAAAGAAAATAAAAGACAAAATGAGAAGGTAAGGCAGAGCAAAGCTCTGTATTTTTACTTACTAATAAGAATGTACTAGTGATCCCCCAAGAACTTTTTTCGAGAGTTTGAGATTGATATTACAAAAGAGATATTCTAAGCCATATATAAAGAAATATTTGCAACCCCTCACTAAACTATCCTAAAAATCTAAAAACAAAAGATCTTCAGCTAGTTATAATATCTAAAAATATATTCTGCTGATTACAAGGAGAGAATAGGAAATTACACAAAATATCTTGAAATAAAAATCTAACGGAGTCGGTAGGAAAATATCCCAAATTTACATAGGGGGAATTTTCGCAAGTTAAAAGTGACTTGCGAAAATTTTGCAAGTTAAAACAGGGACTTGGGAAATTCCTTCAGCTTTGTTGCTCTTTGTCCTGCAGTACAAACTCCTCACCAGTTTTGCAAGTTGAAAGAGGAACTTGCGAAAATTTCGCAAGTTGAAAGGTAACTTACGAAATTGATGAATGTTAGATTCCTTCTCTGATTCTCCTCCTTGCTCACTTGATTGAATTGGCAAAGGCTTCAAAGCTCTCCAAGACTTGGATTCTTCATGTTTTGAGATTCAACTAGCTTTGCTATGAACGGAACAAAGTACTCCCTCATTCTTGGCTCATTTTAATGATTAAAAAGCTATTAACAACACCAAAACTTACCAAAATTTGATTAGTATACTTGCAAAGGTCCTTAATGTGCCAATTGGGTTAAAAGGTGTTAATTACTACTCAGAAGCATTTGAAAAGAGTTAATTTCAGGCTATAAAATAGCACTTTTTGATTAGTAATCACTATGAACAACTCAGGATTGTGGTTGACATGAATTATTCTGGGTTGTGATCAGAGGGCTCTAGATGTTGTGAATAGCTCAAGGCCGTGGATGATATGTGGTACTCTGGTTCATGAGCTCAAGGCTATGAATGCTTTGACTAGCTTAACATTGTGGGTGATATGAATGAATTAGGATCCCATAAGCTCAAGCCTCTAGATGATATGAACAGCTTAGGGATGTAGATGATATGAATGATTCTACGTCATGAGCTCAAGGTTGTGCATGACAAGAACGACTCCAAGTCATGAGCTCATGACTCCAGATACTATGAACAAATCAAGGTTATCATTGACATGAACCACTTTGAGTCATGAGCTTAAGGCTTTAGATGCTATGAAAAGCTCAGAGTTGGGGATGTTATGAATGACTTGAGATCCCATAAGATTGGGCCTCAAGATGCTATGAACACCTCAAGGTTAAGGATGATATGAACAAATCAAGGCTATGGTGAACATGAATGACTCTGGGTCATGAGCTCAAGGCTCTAAATATTATGAACAACTCAGGACTCTAAATGTTATTAACAGCTTAGGGATGTGGATGATATGAACAACTTTTGGTCATGAGCTTAGGGTTATAGATGCCACATACAACTTAAGGCTATGGTTGACATGAATGACTCTAGTTCTTGAGCTCTAGGCTCTAGATGTTATGAACAACTCAAGGTTATGGATCATATGAGCTACTATAGATTATGAGCTTAGGTTATAGATGCTTTGAAATGCTCTTCTTTATGGATGGTATGAACGACTTGGAATCCTGTGAGTTGAGCCCTCTAGATGTCATAAACAACTCAGGGTTGTGTATGATATGAATGATTCTTGGTCATGAGCCTATGGCTCTAAATGCTATGAACAACTCAAGTATAAGGATAACATGAACGACTTAAAGTCATCAGCTCAGGGCTTTAGATGTAATGAACAGCTCAGGGCTGTCGTTCACATGAATGACTTTGGGTTGTGACCTCAGCACTTTAGATCTTATGAACAACTCAAGGTTGTGGATGACATGACTTACTTTGGGTCGTTAGCTTAGGGCTCTAGATTCTATGAACAACTTAAGGTTGTGGATGATATGAATGACTTGGGATCTCGTGAGCCTAGGCCTCTAGATGGTATGAATAACTTAGGGGTGTGGATGATATAAATGATTCTTGGTCATGAGACCATGCCTAAAAAAATTCTATGAACATCACAGGCCTATCCTTGTGATGAATGACTCTAGCTTGTGAGCTCAAGGCTATAGATTCTATGAACAACTTAGGGTTATGGATGACATGAATGACTTCAGGTCGTGAGTTTAGGGCTCGATATGTTATGAACAACTCATGGTTGCGGATGACATGAACAACTTCGGGCCATGTGCTTAGAATCTAGATACTATGAACAACTCAGGGTTGTGGTAGACATGAATGTCTTCAGGTTGTTACCTTATGGCTCAAGATGCTATGAATAGCTCATGGCTTTAGATGACATGAACGACTCTGTGTCGTGAGCTCAAGGCTTTAGATGCTATGAATAGAATAAGGCTATAGATGACATGAATGACTCTTCGTCGTGAGCTTAGGGCTCTAGATACTATAAATAGCTAAGGGTTGTGGTTGACATGAATGACTCTAGGTCGTGAGCTTAGGGCTCTAGATGCTATGAACAAGTCAAGGCTTTGGATGATATGTGCTACTTTGAGTCGTGAACTTTTAGGTCATGGATGCTTTGAACAACTCAACATTACGAATGATATGAACAACTTGGTATCCCGTGAGCTTAGGCCTCTAAATGCTATGAACAGCTCAGGGATGTGGATGATACGAATGATTCTGTATCATGAGAGGAGGGTTGTTGAGGAGTTGAATGACTCTAGGTCGTGAGCTCATGGTTCCAGATATTATGAACAGCTCAAGGCTGTGGTTGAGATGAATGACTCAGGGTTATGAGCTCAAGGCTCTAGATGCTATGAGCAGCTCAAAACTGTGGATGATATGAACGACTTGGGATGTTGTGAGCTCAAGCCTTAAGATGATATGAACAACTCATGGCTAAAGATGATATCAATGATTTTTGGTCATGAGCCTATGACTTTAATTACTATAAATAGCTTAGAGCTATAAATGACATGAATAACTCTAGGTCGTGAGCTCAAGGCTCAAGATGATATGAACAACTTAAGGCTATGTATGACATGAACAACTTTGGGTCATTGGCTTAGGGCTCTAGATGTTATGAACAACTTAGGGCTATTGATGACATGAATGACTCAAGGTTGTTTGGTCAGGGTTTTAAATGTTATGAACAAATAAAGGTTATGGTGGACATCAACGACTTTGGGTCATGAGCTTGGGGCTCTAGATGCTATGAACAACTCAAGGTTGTGGATTACATGAACAACTTCGAGTTGTGAGCTTAGGGCATGATTCGACTCATGGTAGCTTAGCTTTAAAGGCGTATCAACAAAATTTATACCTTGAATACTATTACTAAAGTAGCCAAGCTACTATAGCATAGTGGTTCTAGGATCGTTCACTGGGAAGGGTTTTCGCAAACACTAGTGATATTCAAATTAGGAAAATAGGTGATTTTCTTATGGATGTTAGCTTTAAAAGAAGATGTAAATGTTTTAGAAAGATTTAAACTAATCTAAGCTAACATTAAAGACTAAAATGAAAGGGTGTAAAAACAAGTTTCTCAAAGATAGGATAGCTATGGTCTGGCTCTTATGCAAATTGGAAATCTCAGGATAGGCTCCTCGAGTTGGGGTTGCAAATATGGTGATGCTTGCTTCTCGAACCGGTATGGATTTAGCAAATCAAGTTTTAATCCTTTAAAATGACAAAACAGATGGTAGTGAATTTCATCAATGGTTATTCACCTTAGACTTCCTTTGAATGGCTCGTAAGAGATAACTAATGGTCTAAAGCCAAAAGCTTACCAAATATTGGCAACTCAAAGTCATTCCAAGTGATAAACTCACCTTTCAATGGCCATTGAAATTGGTTCTAACGGATTAATGCAAAACTTGGAATTGAAAACCTCACCTTCCAATAGCTCGTAGGAGATAACTAATGGATAGAAATCCAAAAGCTTATCAAGTATTGGCCGTTGGAAGTTGTCCAAAGGAAATAAAAACCAAACTTTGCATTAATGAACCTTTAATGAAAAACGTCTACCTTACCTTCCGGGTGCGAGAAATTTCCATGGGATTGCATCCAAGCCATCACATAACATCCATACTTTGAGAAACTAAAAGTTTTAGCCAATCATCCTCTAAGGAAAAGCCCTCAGAGGCTGTTTGGCTACTAAGAAAATAGAAATGGGGAAGAACAGGAGAAATGAGAGAGCTCTGTGAAATATTCTAAGTGTTAAACGTAATATCTATTCTATATATTCCAAGAGGTGATTTCCACCCCTTATATAGTCTTTACAAAAGCAAAAGCTTGTGATTGGTTAGTTACAAGGATAAGAAAGGAAATTATATCACAAAATACAAAGGAAAATATCTAAAGTGGAGTCGAAAAAAGCAGAGGAAAATTCGCAACACCCATGGGTTATGCGAATTTTGAAGGTGTTATGCGAATTTCGCATAACCTGGAGCAGTTGGCTTCCGAAGGCCATATATTCCTCATTTCAGCTCCAAATCTTACACGGTTTGAAGCGTTAGATTCTTTACTTCAAGAACTTTGAAATGGTATATAGCATGTAAAAAATGGACTTCGGGAAGTGCTCCAAAAGTGCGAAAGAAGACTGCAGCTGCTGTCCTCTGTTTTCCTCTTCTCCATTGTTTGCTTTTCCTCTTTGCTTCTCTTTGCTTGTGCTCGTGTTTCCACTTGAAATTCAAGCCTGTAAATGTCCAAAATCCTTGCTTTAACTTGTCCAAGTAGCTCCTCCATCATTTGGCATGCTTGAATCGATTCATAAGCTGATAAAAACATGTAAACTTGCCACAAAATGGTTAAAACCAATTACTAAGGACCTTAATGAATTAATTGGGTTAAATGAATATGATTACTACTCAAAGGTGCTTAAAACCATTATAATTAGGTCTACAAAATAGCACTTTTTGGTAGTAATCAGGGCACTAGATGCTATGAGGAACTCAGGGTTTTGGATGACATGAACTACTTCGGGTTAGGAGTTTAGGGCTCTAAATGCTATGAATAGCTTAGGGCTATCGATGACATGAACAACTTTGAGTGGTGTGCTCTAGGCTCTAAGTACTATAACAACTCAGAATTATGGTGAACATGAATGACACTGGGTCATGAGCTCAAGGCTTTAGATGCTAAGAAAAGTCAGGTTAGGGATGACATGAATGACTCTGAGTCATGATCTTAGGGCTTTAGATTTTATGAAAATCTTAGGGTTATAGATGACATGAATGATTTTGGGTTGTGGGCTTAGGGGTGTAAATGATATGAATAACTTAGGCTTATTGATGACACGAATGACTCTAGGTTGTGTGCTTAAGGCTCTAAATGCTATGAATAACTCAAGGTTGTGGATGATATGTGTCAGTTTGGGTCATGTGCTCAAGTTTATGGATGCTTTCAACAACTAAGCATTGTGAATGATATGAATGACTTTATATCCCATGAACTAAGGCCTTTAGAAGCTCTGAGCAGGTTAGGGCTATGAATGATATGAATGATTTTGCGTCATGAGCTAAGGGTGGTGGATGGCATGAATGACTATAAGTTATGAGCTCACAACTCCAGATACTATGAACAACTCAAGGCTGTGGCTGACATGAATGACTTCGGGTCATGAGCTCAAGGCTCTGGATGCTATGAGCAACTCAGACTTATAGATGATATGAACAACTTAGGATCCCATGAGCTCAAGCCACAATATACTAGGAACAAATTAGAGTTATGGGTATTATGAACGATTCTTCGTTGTGAGCTTATGACTTTAATTTCTATAAATAGCTCAGAGTTATGGATATCATAGCAATTTCGAGTCATGAGCTCACAACTTTAGATGTTATGAATAGCCCAAGGCTTATGATGACATAAACAACTTCGGGTCATGGGCTTAGGGGTCTAAATGCTATGAATAACTCAGGGTTATTGAAGATATGAACAACTCCAAGTCATGTGCATAGGGCTCCAAATGCTATGAACAGCTCAAGCCTGTGGATGATATGTGTCACTCTAGGTTGTGAGCTCAGGGGTATGGATGCTTTGAACAACTCAACATTATGGATGATATGAATGACTAGGGATCCTATGAGCTCAAGCCTTTAGATGCTATGAGCAGCTCAGGGCTATTGATGATATGAATGACTCTGCATGAACTGAGGGTTGTGGATAACATGAACAACTCTAGATCCTGACCTCACGACTCAAGATACTATGAACACCTCAAGATTGTGGTTGACATGAATGACTTTAGGTCATGAGCTTAGGGCTCTAAATGATATGAGTAGCTCTGAGTTGTGGATGATACGAAAGACTCAGGATCCGATGAGCTCATGGTTTGAGATACTATGAATAGCTCAGGGCTATGGATGACATGAGCAACTCTAGGTCGTGAGCTGAGGGCTCTAAATGCAATGAACAACTATGGGTTATGGTTAACATGAATGACTCCGGGTCGTGACCTTAAGGCTCATGATATTATGAATAACTTAGAGCTATGGTTGACATGAATGACTCCGGGTTGAGAGCTCAGGGTTCTAGATGTTATCAGCGACTGAAGGCTATAGATGACTTGAGTTACTATGGGGCATGAGCTCAGGCTCTAGATGCTATGAAAAACTCTTTGATGTGGTTGAAATGAAAAACTCAGGGTCGTGATCAAAGGGCCCTAGATTCTATGAACAACTTAGGGTTGTGGATTACATGAGCTACTCAGGGTCATGAGCTAAGGGATCTAGAAACAATGAACAACTCTAGGCTATGGTAGACATAAACGACTCTGGGTCATGAGCTTAAGGCCCTAGATACTATGTACAACTCAGGGTTGTTGACCACACCAAAGACTCCGACTCTTAAGCTAAGGGTTCTAGATGCTATGAACAACATAGAGTTATGGATTACATGAACGACTCAAAGTTGTGAGCTCAAGGCTCTAGATACTATAAACAACTCAGGGATATGGTTGACATGACTGACTGCGGGTCATGAGCTTAGAGCTTTAGATGTTATGAATAGCTCAAGGTCGTGGATGACATGAGCTACTTTGGGTCATGAGCTCAGAGCTCTAGGTGCTATGTACGACTCTGAGGTATGGTTGACATAAACAACTTTGGGTCATGAGGTCAAGGCTCTAGATACTATGTACAACTCAGGGTTGTGGTTCACATGAATGTTTCTAGGTCATGAGTTGAGGGCCTTAGATGCTATGAACAACTAAGGGTTATCGATGCCATGAAAGACTTTAGGTCATGAGCATAGGTGTCTAGATGCAATGAACAACTCAGGGTTGTGGATTACATGTACTACTCAAGGTCGTGAGCTCAAGGCTATACATATTATGAACATCTCAAGGATGTGGTTGACATGAAAGACTTCGGGTCATTAGCTCAGGGCATTAGATACTATGAACAACTCAAGGCGATCAAAGACAAGAGCTTTTATAGGTCATGAGCTCAAGGCTCTATATGCTATGAACAACTCAGGGTTGTTGATCACATGAACCACTCTAGATAGTGAGGACAGGACTCTAGATGCTATGAATAGCTCTAGGTTGTGGTTGAGGTCATGAGCTCAGGGCTTTAGATGCTAAGAATAACTACGGGCTCTGGATAATATGGGCTACTTTGGGTCATGAACTCATAGCTCGGAATCCTGTGAACAATGTTGGGTTATGGTTGACATGAATGACTATGGGTCATGAGCTTGGGACTCAATATGCTATTAACAACTTAGGGTTGTGGTTGACATGAATGACTCTAGGTCGTGAGCTCATGGCTCTAGATGCTAGGTGATAACCCAACTCTTGGTATCTTGGCATGTAAGGGTATCAACAAAATTTATACCTAAGGTCCTTACACTAAAGTAGCAAAGCTACTATAGCATAGTGGCTCTAGGATCAAACACTGGGAAGGGTTTTTACTTTAACTAGTGAAGTTCAGAGGATGGAGTGAACTTTTCTTAATAGAAATTAGGTTAAGATGAAAACATAAAAAGATGAAGGCGTTGTAAACTAAAATAACATGAAAATAGGTTAAAAGATGGAAAAAGAAGTTTCTCAAAGCTTTGGATAGCCATGCTTAACTCACTGTGTAAAAATGGAGATTTTGGGACTCTTCACCTCGAGTTGGGGAAGCAACTAAGGTGATGCTTACTTCCCGAACCGGTATGAGTTTAACAACTGAGTTTTAGTCCTTGAAAACTTACAAAAAGGGTAGCTGAACCTCATAAATGCTCTTTTTTTGGTATAGGTCATCTCCTCGACTTGCAATACAATGGCTCGTAGGAGATAACTAATGAACGTTAGTGGATCTAACAATAAGAATCCACTGAGACCAAAAGGTTATCAAGTATTGGCCATTCAAAGCAAGTCAGAGGGGTTAAAAGCTTTACTTTGAATGAAAACATTTATGACGCTCAGCTACTTACATTTATGGCTTGGAAATCTCCATCCTGACACAGGAGCTTCACATGGCATCCATTACTTCAAGAAACTAAAAGGTTTTAGCCTCTCATCCTTGGGGATTTCATCCTCCAAGGATGTTTGGCTACTAAGAAAATGAGAAAGAAAAGAGAAAAGAAGCGTATGAACAAAAGTGCTCTTATAACTTATAAAGTTACAGGTTACAAGATATTTTTGTCTGAGACTCTTCACCTCTATTTAAAGACAATAACAAGCTAAATTACAAGAGCTATTACAAAAGCAACCTATTCATTGGTTGATTACAAGGGTAAAATAGGTATTTACAAAGCTAAAAATCAAGCAAAATATCTTGGAGAACCGGCAGTGGAATGGAAAGATGAAGGGTCCAAATTTTGCAAGGTGAAAATCCACCTTGTGAAATTTCGCAAGGTGGTTCTTCATGGTGCGACATGGCCAAATTTCGCACCATGAAGAAAATCTCCTTGCGAAATGGTGTTCCCATGGCTTGATGCAGTTGTCTTCCGAAGGCCATATCTTCCTCATTTCAGCTCCAAATCGTACACGGTTTGAAGCGTTGGATTCTTGACTTCCTGAGATTTGAAATGGTATATAGCATGTAGAAAATGGAATTTGGGAAGTGCTCCAAAAGTGCAAAATAAGACTGCAGCTGCTGTCCTCTGTTTTCTTCACTCTGTTTTCCTCTTCTCCATTGTTCTTTCCTTGCATACTTTGAACGACTTTGGCAAAGGGCTATGGAGCTCCAAAGCTTGGTTCTTCATGAATTTGAGCTTCCAAAAGCTTTGCCATGAACTATATACAACTCTCCCTCATTCTTGGATTGCTTTGGTGTAGCTAAAAGCTATCAAAAACACTAAAACTTAACACAATTTGATTAGAAACGATTGCAAGGGTCCTTAACATGTCAATTGAGTTAAAAGGTAATAATTACTACTCAAGGGTGTTTAAAGAGCTAATTACAAGCTACAAAATAGAATGTTTTGAGTAGTAATCACTCCCCCCAACCGACATATTGCTAGTCCCTTAGCAATGAAGGAGAGAAAAACTAAGCAAACATAATAATATACATAAAAGAGGTCATGCAAATCACTCCAAAAAATAATTGAGTGGCATGACTGATATCAAAACACATCTCACATGGTGAACTAAAGATATGAAGATTCAAAATGCAATAGGAGTTGTCAAAGCTAAAACTTAAACAAAAAGTACAAAGAGTGGAGATTATGCAATTAAGTATCAAAAGAATCTCTACTCTCAAGGTTCCGGATCAAACTCTTCCATAATGAGCTAAGTGTTAATGAGATTAGCTTCTGGATATAGTATGTACAACTATCCTCTCCCTCCAACCTAAGCTTTTCTCGAACATTGGCAAAATTAACCAACTCTTAATAGGTTAGGAACGTACCTTCTTATTCACAATACTTTTTACTCACTAAACTTAACCAATTCACCTATGTAGCAAGCAGAGGATCGATGACTCCCAACCAATCAAGGTTTAGGGCATCGGGTTTTAAAGGCTTTCGCCACCCCTTCGGATCATGCTTAGGTTTCAAGGAAAGAATAGAAGCTTATTTTTTTATTTTTTTATTTTTTTATTATTTTTTTTATTTTTAAGACTCATTGGTCTTTTTGAGGTGTCCCAACACTATTAAAAAGAAGTTAAGTAATGAACCAAGTCAAAATTTTCCTAAGCTTAGAGGGTGAGAAAGTTTTACATCATATATCCGGGATCTAATATGCACGGTGTGTGTAAAGCTTGAAATGGAAGAAATAAGTTCGAAATCAAAGAGGGCTTCAATAGATTATCAACTTTGAAAGCATAAAACAAACTCTAAGACTTAAGTAATTAAGTTAAAACTCGACTTATCCTATTTTATTTTGAGAAATTATCTTTAACAACCATAGAGAATGAAACAAAAAATTTTGAAGAAGTGCAAAAACTACTAAATCAACAAAATAACTAACTAAAATAGGAAATACTTACTTCCTCAACTCTCCCCCCAACCGAGATGAACATTGTCCCCAATGTTTCTATCGAAAAATACGAGGAAGGAATGATATACCTTATGGTGATGTGGTATTCAAAGCGTGTGAGTGCATCCACATGATTTAAAAACCATAAGAAACGTGAGAGAGGAAATAAGATACAAAAAATGATGCTTATATAAACTGAGAGAGTTGAATACAAGATATAAGCATGAGGTACATACAATCTCAGAATATAAAACATGTACATATACAAAAAACATATACAAAATGGAGATAGAAATATCCAACCATGGATGTGGCTCCTGAGGTGGAGGAGGTGATATGCCCAGGTGATGGTGGATCTGAGAGAGCCTGACGTGTCTGTATGGTATCCATCTATCGTTTGATGGCTTGCATCTCATGGACTAAGGTGGCTTGAGAGGCGCTCAATGAGTGAAAGGATGACATGAGAGCTCTGAACTCTGTAGCGGAGACAGTGATGGACGGCCCGACTGAAGACTCAACATAGGCTGGAGTAGGAGTGACTGGTGGTGTGGGAGTATCAGTAGTGCAAGTCACTGGAGCAGGTACTGAAAAAGAAGGCTCTGTGGTATGTGGGTCCTGCTCTGGTGATGTCTGTACTGTAGGTGTTGAGGCTGCTAGAAACTCAGGAGGCGCTGGAGAAGCTGGAGGCGCGGGAGCTAATGGTCTAGGGATACCCTGGTCTATAGGTGAGCGGTCTAAGAACTGGGTCCAACTCTCACTGGTAAAGAGCTCTCGACAATGACGACGACGCTCTAGGTGGGGCTGAGAAGGGTATCCCATATCCTCTAAGACCTGAGAGATCAGCCTTGGAAATAAGAGTGGAATAGTACCAGCTCTGCGTAGGTGCTTCCTATGCACCTTCTCCTCAAAATAGGTAAGAGCAGCCATGACTAGATGGTGGTGTCCAAAGTAGAATCCCTCAGAGATGCAGTAAAGCGCATCTAGGATAGCACCTCTCCTCTGAACTACATGCTGGAGTGGAAAAAGATTGGTGCGGAGCACCAAATCGATAAGTAACATCCGTGGAGGAAGCTCCCTCCTCAAAATGGTCCTACCAGTGACTCTACCTCCTGATAAGGTAGACACCATGTCGAGCTTTGAATACTGAGACCAATGCTGGAAGGAACCAAGGTCCTCAGGGATAGGCGGAAAATGCATAGAGGCGGCTATATCTCGGGCCTCTAAAATACCACGCTGGCCATCAATCACAAAATGAATGGCTATAGGGTCCTGGACTCCTCTAGTAGTCATAGTCTGGTAGAAATCTAAGACTACCCTAGGGTAATAGAAGGACCTAGGAGTCATAAATGGCTCGATGTGGTACCTTTGCAGAAGGCGGTATGACTCCTCTAGCTCTGGTAATAGGCGGAGAGTCTCATGCTCCGTACACATCTCCTCGTGAAATGGCCTATCTCTAATATCCGTTTTGCCTGGGAGGGGTGGCCCTACTATCATAGGCTGCTTGAGGACCTCTGCTAGGTGTGAAGAGTGATTACTACTTAAAAAGTGCTCTTTGGTAGCTTGTATTAAACCCTTTTAAACACTTTTGAGTAGTAGTTTTGGCCTTTTAACTCAATTGGCATGTTAAGGACCCTTGAAAGCAATTTTAATCACTTTGTGTAAGTTTTGGTGTTTTTGTTAGTAATTTGATCACCAAAGCAATCCAAGATTGAGGAAAGTTATGAGGAATCTTGGCCAAAGCTTGGAAGTCATTTGCCAAGAGTAAATCCGGAATGCAAGGAGAAGAAGTAAAGAGAATCTACCATGAAGCATATTCTTGATGACAGTCGTGGCTACCAATTTTGGAGCACTTTCTGAAGTCTAATTGATGCATTCTATATACCATTTCAAAGCTCAGGAAGTCAAAAATCCAATGCTTCAAACGGTACACAATTCGGAGTTGAAAAGAAGAAGTTACAGCCATTGCAAGTCAATCACTCCAAGCTGAAGGAAGCATTTTGCAAAGTGTTGCGAAATCACCCTTTTGTTGCGAAGTGATTTCGCAGCCTTTTTGTACAGTATGGTGTATTTCCTCCTGAAGTTGCCCGATATATGCCGCAAGCTAGAAGCTGGGAACCTCAAGATGGAAGCCAACTTCGCAGCCCTGCGAGAATAGCCTTTTGCTGCGAAGTGATTTCGCAGCCCTTCTTGAGTGTCTGCGAAATCTCGCAGACATCATTTTCTCTTGCGAAATGGTCCCTAGAGCATCCCGATATTTGCTACCGACATTGGGAGATATTTTCCATCAGATTTTTGTTGTCTAAATCCCAAAATACTCCTTGTAAGCCACCAATTACAAGATTCCTTAACTTTTAAGTTAGTAAAAAGAGAAAATATCTATGTAATAATTAGTTTTATATTATGTTCATATAAATACCTCTCGGGAGCCTGTTCTCAGAGGAGGAGACCCTTTGTAAAGTTTTGAAAAGCAAGTAAAGTTCAGGCCCTTTGTTTTGCCTTACCTTCTCACTTTGTATTATTTATTTCTTACTAAGTTATGCACTCTCTGAGGAATTTTCCCTAGAGAATGAGTAACTAAACCTCTAGTTCCTTGGAGCTAAGGTTGCCGGGGAAGGTTCCAAGTGCAAGAATGCAAAGCTTTGTGGTTTCAGGCATCAATGAAGAGGAAGTGAAATCCTTTAGTGATTTCTATGTTTTTAGTTAACTTAAAACACCTTAGAGTCACCTGGGCCAACACTTGGTAAGGCAAGTGATTTCCAACCATGGAGATGCACTAGTTTACCCCTTGCGAGCCTCTGGGAGGTGACTTTAAGGTAGGATTTTCTGGAATTGCCAACACTTGGTAAGCTTTTGGACTCCAAAGAGACATCCATTAGTTATCTCTTGCGAGCTTGAGAAGGGAAGTCCAAGGTTAAAGATCACCTTGAATGGTTAAGGCTTAGTGAGAGGCTTGAACCATTGCAAGTTGCATCAGTGAGAGAATTAAAGTTGAAATCTAATTAAAGGATGTATCTGTACAACACCGATAAGAGAATTAACTATATGTTGAATCTCTAACGCGAGGAAATGAACCATCTGACCGGAGCTATGTCTTTTGCATGAGGAACCACCCCAGTGAACTTGACTCTCCAAGGAATGCTTTTCTTCCTAAGTTATTCCCATTACTTGTTTTGTTAGTTAGTTTAAATCTAAATTTTTACAAATCAAAGTTTGTGTTTTAGTTTTTAAGCTAACCTTGAAATGAAACACTACCAATTCACTTTGAATTGATATCATTGATAATTTGGAAACCTTTCCCAGTGAACGATCCTAGAGCCGCTATACTATAGTAGCTTTTTCTTTGCTACCCTAGTATATGGTGTAATAGGTTATAAATTTTGTTGATTACTCCCTCATCCAAGGAGCACCAGCTGGACACGAATCAGCTGAGACACCAATTGGGCACGAATCAAAGAGCCTGGGATAGTAGATGCTGGCGGTGATGGAGGGGCTCTGGAGGACTCGCCTGGTCCTGAAATCCGAGTCCTCTTAGGTGGAGGACTGCTCACAGGGGGTGGCACTGGTGCCTTGGAAGACCCAGATGATCGTCTGGTCCCGTACCCGTGCTGAGTAGAGGGAACTAGGGTCGGGGCAGGCTGAGATGGTGTAGAACAACCACCTCTCTGTGAGTGGGCCCCACGCTGACTAGTTGAAGAGGATGCCCCCCGTGTCCGTGCCATGGTATAAATACTGAAATAATACTAAAAAGCACGAAAAATAGAGCATCCCAGGGGTAAAGTGTCAAAAATACAGTTGAAATGGTAACCAGTGCAAAATTTGCAAGGCATGAATAGTGGTTGCTAAATTTGGCAACGGGACTATTCACGCAGCACTATTCATCTTCTTCTCCAATGCTTACTTTGACTTTGAGTTTTCATTTTTAACGGTTTAAAATTCAGAAAAAAGGTATGGTTTTAATGGAAACATGATTCTAAATGCAATGGAGTAAGTTTGGGAGCCTAAAACACATTGCAAGATAGAGATTTTTTCAAAAATGGTGGCCGGCCATGTGGGTCTTTGATTTGAAAAAAATGGATTTTTTTAAATGGTTTTAATGGATGAAAATGCATGTTTATGGTTCCTAAAACATAGAAATGACATAAACAAGCAATTTAAGGAGCCAAAAATGGATAAAAATGAAAAATTACTCACCTTGGAACAATGAAGCACGCGGCCTAGAGAGGAAATGCAAGGTGAATAGTGTTTTGTGCATGAAAAATAAAGTTGAGAAGGCTAAAAGGGTTTTTGGCCATGAAAAAATTTTGAAAATTTTGTCTAAGTACGGGGATGAACTGAGGAGTGTTAAAACTAGAAAATTGAAGTTTGAAAATGAATTTAAAAAGAATCAAATCCTTGGTAAGCATGAAGAAAAAATTTTCGCAAGGTGAAAATTCACCTTGCCAAATTTTCGCACTGGCTATTCCCCTTAAAAACCAATCCGGAGAGGTTGCATTTTGATATTTGCTTTGAAAACAATTTCGCAAGGTGAAAAATGACTTGCGAAAATTTTCGCACTGGTTACTCCTTGCGAAAGTGCAATCCCGAGAGGTTGCATTTTGATATTTGCTTTAAAAACAATTTCGCAAGGTGAAAAATGAATTGCGAAAATTTTCGCACTGGTTACTCCTTGCGAAAGTGCAATCCCGAGATGTTGCATTTTGCATCTTGCCAAAATGTGTATTTCGCAAGGTGAAATTCACCTTGCGAAATTTTCGCAACTCGCTTTTTGAGTTGCGAAATAGGCTTTTAAGCTTGGACTTAGATAAATTTCTCCCCTATTTCACCTTTCTCTCCACATTTGTGAGCTTGTGAGCTTTCGTACCTGCTATTGGACATCAAAGCTCCATTAAAAACATAAAAAATAAAAATCAAAACTAAGAAACCTAAACAAAATATGTGCAAAAGTATTAAAAATGCAAAGTAAACAAGAATGTAATACTAAAATTAAAACAAAAAGAGATGAGCACTTAGCTTTTCATGCTAAGCTCATCAACTTACCACACTTTCTCAAGGATGTGATGGGTCATGGAGGATGAGTACCTCCTTGTCATGGGAAAATGGCTCAATGTAGGGCTTGAGTCTTTGCCCATTTACCTTGAAAGTCTTTTCACTTTTTGAGTTGAGTAACTCAATTACTCCATGTGAGTGTACTTGGTGGATGACAAAAGGCCCTACCCACCTTGATTTGAGCTTTCCCAGAAATAGGTGAAGCTTAGAGTCATATAGCAAGACTTTTTGTCCCTTGAAAAATTCTTTCTTGGTCACCAACTAATCATGCCATCTCTTTAGCTTTTCCTTAGCTATTTTTGAGTTGAGATAGGCATCATTTCTCAATTCCTCAAGCTCATTCAAATTCAAACTCCTCTTTAGCCCAGCCTTAGTTAAATCCATGTTGAGCTTTTTAATGGCCCACCATGCCTTGAACTCAATCTCAACGGGAAGATGGCAAGCTTTGCCATAAACAAGACGGTACGGTGACATTCCAAGGATAGTCTTATAAGCCGTCCTATACGCCCATAGGAAATCAAGGAGCTTAGCAGACCAATCTTTCCTATTGGTGTTCACCACCTTCATCAAGATGTTCTTAATTTCCCAGTTGGCTAGCTCTACTTGGCCACTCGTCTAAGGATGATAAGGTGTAGCTACCTTATGCTTAACTCCGTACTTGGCCAAAAGAGCTTCAAAGGGCTTGTTGCAAAAATGAGTGCCTCCATCACTGATGATTGCTTTAGGCACTCCAAACCTCGAGAAGATGTTTTCTTTTAGGAACTTGAGAACCACTTTGTGATCATTGGTTCTACAGGGTATAGCTTTAACCCACTTTGAAACATAATCAACTCCTACCAAGATGTAGGAGTGGCCAAAATACATAGGGAAAGGTCCCATGAAGTCTATGCCCCAAACATAAAAAAGATTCACTATCAAGATGGGGTTCAAAGGCATCATGTTTCTCCTTGAAAGCTTGCCTAGTCTTTGGCACTTATCACATCCTTTACTTACCTCATGGGCATCCTTAAAAAGTGAGGGCCACCAAAAGCCCGATTGAAGAACTCTCATTGCCGTCTTTTGAGAGGCAAAGTGGCCTCCACATGCATTCCCATGGCAATGAGATAGGATCCCATGCTTCTCTTGTTCAGGCACACACTTCCTTATAATTTGGTCCGCACAATACTTGAAGAGAAAAGGCTCCTCCCAATAATATGCATGGACCTTGGCAAAGAAATTCTTCTTGTCCTGAGAGCTCCATTCACTTGGTATTTCTCCCGTGACCAAGTAATTGGCAATGTATGCAAACCATGGCACTTCCTCCACAAGCATCAAGGATTCCTCAGGGAAATCATCATTTATGGGAAGTCCATGGGTGTCATGAGCGATGTTGAGTCTTGACAAGTGGTCAGCTACCACATTCACAACACCTTTCTTACCTCTGATCTGGAGGTTGAACTCTTGAAGCAAAAGTATCCACCTAATCAACCTAGCCTTGGCATCTTGCTTGGTTAGCAAATACTTCAAAGCTGAATGATCCATGAATACCACAATGAAAGACCCTATCAAATAAGCTCTGAACTTATCCAAAGCATACACCATAACAAGTAATTTTTTCTCAGTGGTGGTGTAATTCCTTTGAGCATCATTCAAAGACTTGCTTGCATAGTAGATCACATAAGGTTTACCATCTTCTCTTTGTCCCAAAACAGCCCCAATGGCATAATCACTTGAGTCACACATCACTTCAAATGGCAACTCCCAATTTGGTGCTCTCACAATGGGCGTTGATGTCAAGAATTGCTTAAGAAGCTCAAAACTCCTTTGACATTTATCATCCCACTCAAACTTGGCATCCTTCACCAATAATTCACAAAGAGGTTTGGCAATCTTGGAAAAATCCTTTATAAACCTCCTATAGAACCTGGCATGCCCAAGGAATTGCCTTATTCCTTTTACATTGGTGGGAGGTGGCAACTTCAAAATTAGTTCCACCTTAGCTCTATCTACCTCTATACCCTTCTTTGAGATTACGTGCCCAAGAACAATACCTTGATTTACCATAAAATGGCACTTCTACCAATTGAGTACGAGGTCTTTCTCTATGCATCTTTTCAAAACATCTTCAAGATGTGACAAACAATCCTCAAAAGAAGTCTCATACACAGTTGTCATCTATGAAGACTTCCATGATTCGTTCAACCATGTCACTGAAGATGCTAAGCATGCATCTTTGGAAGGTAGCAAGAGCGTTGCATAATCCAAAAGGCATCCGCCTATAAGCATAGGTGCCGAATGGACAAGTGAAGGTAGTCTTCTCCTGGTCCTCCACAACAATCTCTATTTGAAAATACCCGGAATACCCATCCAAGAAGCAATAAAAAGGATGCCCAGATACTCTCTCAAGGACTTGATCCATGAAAGGTAAAGGGAAGTGATCCTTTCTCGTTACTGTGTTCAGCTTCCTGTAGTCAATGCACACCCTCCAACTAGTTGTGAGGCGTGTGGACACTTCATCTCCATTTTCTCCCTTGACTACGGTTATCCCGGACTTCTTTAGAACAACTTGGGTTGGACTCACCCAAGTGCTATCTAAAATGGGGTAAATGATGCCCGCTTGAAGAAGCTTCAACACTTCAGCCCTTACTACCTCTTGCATATAAGGATTCAATCTCCTCTGTGGCTGACGAGTTGGCTTAGCTCCCTCCTCCATATAAATATGGTGCGTGCAAATCAATGGGCTTATCCCCTTTAAATCAAAAATTTGCCTTCCGATGGCCTTCTTGTGCTTTCTAAGGATTCTCAAAAGATTGTCCTCTTGTGAAACGGTTAAAGAAGAAGAAATTACCACCGGGGCTTGATTCGATGCCCAGCCGGGTCTTTTAATCAAAAACATTTATAAAACCTATGACCTTATACTGGCGTAGCAAAGCTACTATAGTATAGCAATTCTAGGGTCGAACTCAGGGATGGGTTTTCACTCTATCAGTGACAGACTCTAAATTAGAAATTGATTCTGATGATTTCCTTTAGCACAAACTTGAAATTTAAAAGAAAATAAAATTGTTTTGAAAGTGGTGATTTAAACTAAACTCACATAGAACTAAGTAAAAAGTGGAAGAAAGAAAGTCTCCCGGAGCTAAAGGTTGCTAGGTTCAAGTTCCAGATGCAAAATGGAAAATTCTGGATTTTTCTCCTCGCATTGGGGATTTAACCTATAGTTATTTCCATAACCGGTATAGGTTTGACAATGAAGTTTTAATCCATAAAAAGTCACTAGAGATGGTGGTCAAGGTCCATTAATGGCTTAAGACACTATGGGCTATCACCTTGAATCACTTTCCAATGGCTCATACATGATAACTAATGGACTGATATGGATCTAGCAATAAGCATCCACAGAGACCTTAAGCTTAACATGTATTGGCCAGTCAAAGTGATTCGAAGGGATTTAAGGCAAAACCTTGGCTTTAAAAACCATTTATGGACTCCAACTACCTGAATTTAATGCACGGAAACTTTCCATGTTTTAATCTGGACTTTTCACCTAGCTTCCTTTACTCCAAGAAACTAAATGTTTAGCCTCTCATCCTCTGGGAAAACATCCTCAGAGGGTGTTTGGCTTGCAAGAAAATAGAAAATAGAAGAGAGAAAAAGAAAGCAAAAGAGATCTATGTATTTCACTAAGTATCAAATTTACATCATTTGGTCTCCTGGAGAAAGCTCCCCGAAAGATTCATTTTCAGTGATTACAAGCGAATTTATATAGGAAGGTAATTTTACCCTTCCTTGGATACTTCCTAGCTAAGGAATTACATGAGTGGTTGAATACAAGGAGAAAATGGAAATTTAGACACAAAAATATCAGAAGAAAAAGAGTTGGCAAAAATATCCAATTTTCGCACGCTGGAGTTCCAATTTCGCACTTTGATTTGAGGTGTGCGAAATTTTCGCACAGTGGACTGAGGAATTCGCACCTTGATTTCCATCGTGCGAAATTGTCCCTCAGCTTGATGCAGTTGTCTTCCGAAGGCCATATCTTTCTCATTTCAGCTCCAAATCGTACATGGTTTGAACCGTTGGATTCTTGACTTTCTGAGCTTTGAAATGATATATAGAATGTAAAAAATGGACTTCGGGAAGTGCTCCAAAAGTGCAATGAAAGACTGAAGCTGTGTCCCCTATTTTCATCCCCTGTTTTCCTCTTCTCCATTGTTTCTCCCTTGTATACTTTGAACGACTAAGGCAAAGGATTATGAGGCTCCATAGCTTGATTTCTTCATAAATTTAAGCTTTCAAAAGCTTTGCCATGAACTATAAATAGCTCTCCCTCATTCTTAAATTGCTTTGGTGAGTATAAAGCTATCAAAAAGCACCAAAACTTAACACCATTGTTAGAAACGATTACAAGGGTCCCTAACATGTTAATTGGGTTAAAAGGTAATAATTACTACTCAAGGGTGTTTAAAAGAGCTAATTACAAGCTACAAAATAGCATGTTTTGAGTAGTAATCACTCCCCCCAACCGACATATTGCTAGTCCCTTAGCAATTAAGGAGAGAAAAACTAAGCAAACGTAATAATATACATAAAAGAGGTCATGCAATTCATTCCAAAAAATAATTGAGAGGCATGACTGATATCCAAACACATCTCACCTGGTGAACTAAAGATATGAAGATTCAAAATGCAATAGGAGTTGTCAAAGCTTAAAACTTAAACAAAAAGTACAAAGAGTGGAGATTATGCAATTAAGTATCAAAAGAATCTCTACTCTCAAGGTTCCAAATCAAACTCTTCCATAATAAGCTAAGTGTTAATGAGATTAGCTTCCGGATATAGTATATACAACTATCCTCACCCTCCAACCTAAGCTTTTCTCGAACATTGGCAAAATTAATCAACTCTTAATAGGTTAGGAACGCACCTTCTTATTGACAATTCTTTTTACTCACTAATCTTAACCAATTCACCTATGTAGCAAGCAGAGGATCGATGACTCCCAACCAATCAAGGTTTAGGGCATCGGGTTTTAAAGGCTTTCGCCACCCCTTCGGATCATGCTTAGGTTTCAAGGAAAGAATAGAAGCTTATTCTTCTTTCTTTTTTCTTTTTTTTTTTTTTTTTTTTTTCAAAGACTCATTGGTCTTTATGAGGTGTCCCAACACTATTAAAGAGAGGTTAAGTAATGAACCAAGTCAAAATTTTCCTAAGCTTAGAAAGTGAGAAAGTTTTACATCATATATCCGGGATCTAATGTGCACAGTGTGTGTAAAGCTTGAAATGGAAGAAGAAAGTTCGAAATCAAAGAGGCTTCAATAGATTATCAACTTTGAAAGCATAAAACAAACTCTAAGACTTAAATAATTAAGTTAAAACTCGACTTATCCTATTTTATTTTTGAGAAATTATCTTTAACAACCATAGAGAATGATTCAAAAAACTTTTAAAAGTTTAAAATTTTAAGAAAAAATCAACTAAAATACCAAAATAACTTAGTATTAACAACAAAACTTCCTTTCTCAACTCTCCCCCCAACCAAGTTGAACATTGTCCTCAATGTTTCGAAAGCGATTAAAAATAAAGGGAGGAAGTGGTACCTCCTGAGTGAGACAAAGTCTGAGTGTAAAGGAGGTATGGAGTACCTTAAACCACATGTTCCAAGGACAAAAGAGTAATGAGAAAAGGGAATATAATCAAAAAGGATATATATATATATATATTACTTGTAAAAGAAATATACAATGTATGATTTCAAGTAATACTTCCAATCCCAGTTTATAACACATGCAAAAGATGGGATTTACAAGTCTAAAATAAAAAACAAGTAAAATATAAAAATATCAAATATGAGGGGTGTCATGTGATGGCTCTGCTCTGATCTCCTCCTCTGGTATGGGCTGCTCAGCTGGTAAGCTCTCCTTATCTGGCACTAGAGGCTCGGATGGTGCAGACCTATCATGCCCAAAAGGTGTCTGCATACTCAAATGCTGCTGAATCTGATGAAGGATCGTGGTATGCTGGGCCTGAGTAGCAATGATCTGATCCTAGTGTGCCCGAATAGTGGCCATCTGGTGGATAATAGAATCCTGAGCAGTGCTCAGTGTCCGCAATGAACGCTCTAAGCCTCTGAATTCCGTAAGAGAAACGGTGATAGTGGGCTCAGATGAAGGAGGAGGTGATGGGGTAGCTGGCATGACTGGTGGAGCACCCGAAGTGATAGGAGAAATAGGATGTATAGGCTCAGGAATATGCTCTGAGGGGTGTGCTGCAGGGGCAAGAGGTGTGGTCTCTGTGAGAATCTCATCCTGCTGGGCCTGAGGCATCTGCTCATCTTGGGGTAGCTCTGGAGGTGCAGGCACAGCTGGGGCTCCCTGGGGTGCAAAGTAGGCTACCAAGTGATGCCATTTGTCGAGAGAGAAGTCCTCTCGGCAATGGCGGCGCCTCTCAAGACGGGGCTGTTCAGGATAGCCCAGGTGCTCTAAAATCTGGCAGAGGAGCCTCGGAAATAGTAATGGGATGCCATCTGCCCTTTGAAGCTTCTTCTGATGGACTTTCTCTTCAAAATGAAGAAGAGAAGTCATAATCAAATGATGAGGGCCGAAGAAATAGCCCTCAGAAATCCTAAATAACGCCTCAAGTATAGCTCCTCGCCTCTGAACTTTGTGCTGAAGGGGGAAAAGGTTGGCACGCAGGAGCACATCAATAAGGAGCATCCCAGATGGAAGCTCTCTTCTAGTCAACACTGAGGCTGTAGAAGTCCCCCTGGACAAAATGCGGACCATGTCACTCTGAGAGAATGAGGACCACTCCCTGAAGTCTGCCTGAATCACAGGCTCATAAGGTATACGGAGGGCCTCAGCAATGTGACGAGCTCCAATGGCACCCTGGCGTCCATCTATGGTAAATTGGATGAGGGTAGGATTATGGAGGCCTCGAGTAGTCATAGATTGATAAAAATCTATAACTACTCTGGGATAGTAGAATTGCCTAGGAGTGAGAAGATCCTCCATGTGATACCTCTGTAGTAGTCGGAATGAATCTCTGAGCTCTGGCTGCTGTCTGAGGGCCTCTATATCAAAGTAGGTCTCGGAATGGAAGGATCGATCTCTACAATCCAAGTTGCCCTTTATCGGTGGTCCGGCTATCATGGGACGCCTGATAACGGTCTCAGGAGTAATCCCCACAGGAATCCGAGAGTCCTCTGTAGGTGGCTCTGGCTGAGGTGCGTGGGATGGTTCTCTAGGACCCGAGAACTTGGTTCTCTTCGCTGGTGGCCGAGAAACTAAGCTCGTGGCTTGATCGGCTGGTGGCACAGGGTCCGTGGGTGGTCTCCTGGTAGGGTATCGGTGCTGAGAAGGGGCTTCCCCCTCAGATGGGGGAATGGCCGGGGCCTGAACAGGTGGCGAAGCTGCGGCTCCCATGGCGACTCGATGTGGTCGAGGTGTCGGTGAGGATGGGGAGCCGGAAAGGCCTCCTCTGGTCTTCGCCATGGCCGAAATGGAGGTGGGTGACTGTTCGGGATTCCAGAGGCTTCTCAGCTGGTTCGTGGGGGAGTCCTTTGAGCTTTTGGACTTCAAGGGATTATATAGGAATGAGGTTTAGGGGGGTTTTTTTTATGTTTTAAAATTTTCCAAGGCAACCGAAAAGTCGTTTTTGGACGTTAGGCACAATTTCGGGGGTAAAATTTTAATTTAAAAGTCCGTTGAAAATTTTTTTGGAACTTAAAATTTTACCGTGCGAAATTTTCGCACCTTGGTCTGCAAATTTCGCACCTTGAAATTAGGTGTGCGAAAATGGCACCCCTTTAACTGAGGATTTCGCACCTTAAAATGAGGTGTGCGAAATTTTCGCACCTTGAAATCAGGTGTGCGAAATTTTCGCACCTTGTTTCGCACGGTGCGAAAAGTGGCTTGAGGTGTGCGAAAATGGCACTCGTGTGCCAGGAGGGGATTTCGCACCTTGCACAGTGGTGTGCGAAATTGGTTTTTAGGGAATTCGCACCTTGAAATCATTTTTCGCACCTTGAAATAAATTTCGCACCTTGGTTTTGGGGTGTGCGAAAATGGCTCTCTTTGGACCGAGGATTTCGCACCTTGGTTTTGGGGTGTGCGAAATTTTCGCACCTTGGAATCAGGTGTGCGAAATTTTCGCACCTTGAAATCAGGTGCTCTGTTTCCTTGGTTTTACTCCCCTTTCTTGATTTTGAAGAGTTCTCCCCATCTTTCATGATTTTTTTCTGAAATTTATCATCAAAATTGACTTGAATTAAGACAAAATAAACTAAGATTGAGGAAAAATTATAATAAAAAGAAATAAAAATAATGATATAACTATAAAATTATAACAAAAAATTCATGGACTTATTTAGCCCATGATACCCTGCTTTCCCTCAGAGTTGTGGTGGTTCAAGGAGGTTGATCTCCTCCTTGTCTGTACTGTAAGGCTCTATGAATGGCTTGAGACGATGACCATTAACTTTGAAGGTTTGATTGCCTGTGGGATTGAATACTTCCACCACTCCATTGGGGTGTACTTCATGAATTATGAAAGGACCCGTCCACCTGGATTTCAATTTTCCTGGAAAGAGATGAAGTTTAGAGTCATAAAGCAAAACTTTTTGTCCTTTGGTAAAATTTTTCTGATTTACCAACTGATCATGCCATTTTTTCAATCTTGCTTTTGCAATTTTTGAATTGAGGTATGCATCATTCCTCATTTCCTCCAATTCATTCAAATCCAAACATCTCTTTAACCCGGCTCTTGTCAAATCCATGTTGAGCTTTTTGATTGCCCACCATGCTTTATACTCAATCTCTACTGGAAGATGACACGCTTTGCCATAAACAAGGCGATAGGGAGACATTCCTAGAATGGTCTTGTAAGCGGTCCTATAAGCCCATAAGGAATCCAGGAGCTTGATAGACCAATCCTTCCTATTCACATTGACCACCTTCATCAATATATTCTTGATCTCTCGGTTGGCTAACTCAACTTGGCCACTTGTTTGGGGGTGATAAGGTGTAGCTACCTTGTGCTTAACCCCATACTTGGCTAGAAGAGTCTCAAAAGGTTTATTGCAAAAGTGGGTTCCCCCGTCACTTATAATGGCTTTTGGCACTCCAAATCTTGCAAAGATGTGGTCCTTGAGGAATTTAAGTACCACTTTATGATCATTGCTCCTACATGGGATTGCTTCTACCCACTTAGAGACATAATCCACTCCTACCAAGATGTAGGAATGTCCAAATGACATTGGAAATGGTCCCATGAAGTCTATACCCCAGACATCAAAGATATCCACTATTAAGATGGGGTTCAAGGGCATCATATTTCAGCGTGTTAGCTTACCAAGCCTTTGACACCGATCACATCCCTTGCACATAGAATGGGCATCCTTGAAAAGAGAGGGCCACCAGAAGCCTGATTGGATCACTGTCATAGCTGTTTTCTGGGAGGCAAAATGACCTCCACATGCACTATCATGGCAATGGGAGAGAATTCCCGATTGCTCTTGCTCAGGAACACATTTCCTTATAATTTGATCTGCACAATATTTGAAAAGAAAAGGTTCCTCCCAATAATAGGCATGGATCTTAGCCAAGAAATGCCTCTTGTCTTGAGCACTCCACTCACTTGGTACTTCTCCAGTAACCAAAAAGTTTGCAATGTGAGAATACCATGGAGCTACATCTACTGACATGAGAGACTCCTCAGGGAAGTCATCATTGATAGGCAGACCATGTGAGTCATGTGCTATCACAAGTCTGGACAAGTGGTCAGCTACCACATTTTCTACCCCCTTTTTATCCCTGATTTGGAGATTGAATTCTTGGAGCAAAAGAATCCATCTTATCAATCTTGCCTTGGCATCCTGCTTGGTTAGCAAGTACTTCAAAGCAGAATGGTCAGTGAACACCACTATAGAGGACCCTACCAAATAAGCACGAAACTTATCCAAGGCAAAAACTACTGCCAACAACTCCTTCTCAGTAGTTGTGTAGTTCTTTTGAGCCCCATTCAAAGTTTTGCTTGCATAATAGATCACATAGGGCTTTCCATCCTCTCTTTGCCCCAAAACAGCCCCCATAGCAAGATCACTTGAATCACACATTACCTCAAAAGGTAATTTCCAATTTGGGGCTCTCACTATTGGTGCAGTTGTGAGGAATTGTTTCAATTCCTCAAAACTTCTCTGACACTTCTCATCCCACACAAACTTGGCATCCTTTACCAAAAGCTCACACAGAGGTTTTGAGATTTTTGAGAAATCCTTAATGAACCTCCTATAGAACCCGACATGTCCAAGGAATTGCCTAATTCCTTTAACATTTGTGGGAGGTGGCAACTTAACAATCAGCTCCACCTTTGCCTTATCTACCTCAATGCCATTTTTGGAGATGATATGTCCTAAGACAATTCCTTTTTGTACCATAAAATGGCACTTCTCCCAATTTAGCACTAGGTCTTTCTCAATACATCTATGGAGAATAGCTTCTAAATGCATCAAACACTCCTCATAAGAACTTCCATATACAGTGATGTCATCCATGAAAACTTCCATGATGCGTTCCACCATATCACTGAAGATGCTTAGCATGCATCTTTGGAAAGTTGCAGGAGCATTACATAGACCAAAGGGCATTCTCCTATATGCGAAAGTACCAAAGGGACAAGTGAAGGTCGTCTTTTCTTGATCTTCCAAATCAATTTCTATTTGGAAGTACCCTGAATAACCATCTAGAAAACAATAGAAAGGATGTCCTGAGACTCTCTCAAGGACTTGGTCCATGAAAGGCAATGGAAAATGGTCCTTCCTAGTCACTGAATTCAACCTCCTATAGTCTATACACACCCTCCATCCTGAGGTAGGACGTGTAGAGACTTCCTCCCCTTTCTCATTCTGGATCACAGTGATTCTAGATTTCTTTGGGACTACTTGGGTGGGACTTACCCACAAGCTGTCTGAAATGGGATATATGATCCCAGCTTGAAGTAGCTTCAAAACTTCATTCCTCACCACTTCTTGCATGTGAGGATTCAATCTCCTTTGGGGTTGCCTCACTGGTTTTGAATCTTCCTCCATATAAATATGGTGGGTGCACACCAAAGGGCTAATCCCTTTCAGATCAGAAATTTGCCATCCAATGGCTTTCTTACATTTTCTGAGGACTCCTAAAAGACTATCCTCTTGATCACTAGTGAGGGTTGAGGAAACTACCACTGGACATTTCTCATCATCCTCCAAGTATGCATACTTCAAATCCACAGGAAGTGGCTTTAAAATAAGCTTTGGAGGGTCCTCCACAGTAACTCCTTGTGAGTCTTCCTGGTTGAACAGTGGTAAGATCTCTTCCCGTCTCCTCCAAGGAGACATTATGGCTAGTACATCAAAGGGTTCAGGGAACCCATCTTCAAGGACTTCTAGGTTTTCATTCAATCTCTCCTCTAAACTCTTGTCACAGTGCTCTTCAACCAAAGTGTTGATCAAGCACATCTCCTCGAATCCTTCCTTCTCTTCAGGGTAAAGATGCCTCTTACATAAATGGAATATGTTTAATTCCAATGTCATGTTTCCAAATGTGAGCTGCATCACCCCATTCCTACAATTAACAATAGCATTGGAGGTAGCTAGGAAAGGTCTCCCTAGGATGATTGGTACATAATTTTCTTCCTTGACAGTGGAATCAGTATCAAGCACCACAAAATCCACAGGATAGTAGAATTTGTCCACTTGAACTAGAACATCCTCTATCACTCCCTTGGAATTTTGACAGACCTATCAGCTAAAGAGAGGGTCATGGTTGTGGGCTTTAATCCTCCTAGTCCCAATTGTTTATACACAGAGTATGGGAGCAAATTCACACTTGCTCCCAAATCTAATAAAGCTTTTTCCACATGTGTCCCTCCAATGTTGACTGATATGGTGGGACATCCCGGATCTTTATACTTAACTGGGGACTTACTCTAGATGATAGCACTCACTTGCTCAGTGAGGAATGCATTCTTTGTCATCTGTAAACCTCTCTTGACTGTGCACAAGTCCTTTAGAAACTTTGCATATGTGGGGACTTGCTTGATCATATCAAGTAAAGGTATATTCACCTTCACTTGTCTCAGAACTTCAAGAATTTCTGATGAATTCTTGATTTCTTTCTTTCCATGTAAAGCTTGAGGAAAAGGGGGAGGCATATGTTTCTTCATCATATCCTCCTTAATCACTATCCTTGGTTCTTCTTCAATGCTTGATTTGGATGCACTTTTCTTCCCACTCTGCTCTTCTTGGTTATTGCCCTCTTTAATCAAGGGTCTCTTTGATCTGAGTTCTTCATTAAGCCCCACATTAGGCAAGGGTTGATCAACCTCCTTCCCACTTCTCAAAGTGATCACAGCTTTGACCTCTCTCAAATTTGAAGACTCACCATCTTGGGTTTCAATTTCATGAACACCCTTGGGATTTTGGCTTGGTTGAGAGGGGAATTTTCCCTTCTCAATCACTGTGTTTAGGTTGGTAAGCCTAGAGATGGAGTACTGAATATTATCTATCTTATGAGATAGATCATTTTGCATCCCCTCCATTCTCTTTATTTGAGAACTCTCAACATTTTCAATCTTTTGATGCAATTGGGAGTTAATTGCCTTTTGTTCACCCACAAAGTCACCCATGACTTTACTCAGGTTTACAATGGCTTGCTCCACTGAAGATTGTTGTTGAGGTACTTGGGTTTGGCCTTGTGGTTGGTATGGAGGTGGCCTTGGTTTCCAAGAAAAATTTGGGTGGTTTCTCCAGCTTGAATTATAGGTGTTTCCATAAGATGCATTGTTGTTGGGCCTAAATTGCCCCACAACATTTACTTGATCACCTAACATCTCTCTCACAGCTGGCATGGTTGGACACGCATCTACCACATGATCACATGATTGGCAAATGGTGCATGGCATAACATGGACTTGGGTATCGGAAATGGCTTAGACTTCATGTATTTTTTTCAACTCAAGTTCTTCCAACCTCCTAGCTAATGTTGCCACTTTAGCTTTTATGTCCACGTCTTCACTTAACATGTACATTCCAGCCTTTCGATTTTGGGTTTGTTGAGAGGGAAACTTTCCTTTCTCTCTTGAGTTGGGCTCATCCCATCCTCTTGACACCTCAGCCACGTAACTTAAAAAGTCCATGGCTTCTTCAGGATTCTTACTCATAAAATCTCCCCCACACATGGTTTCAAGAATTTGCTTCATGGAAGAAGACATTCCATCATAAAAATAGCTCACTAAGAGCCATGTATCAAAACCATGATGAGGACAAGCATTGATGGCCTCCATATACCTTTCCCAACATTCATGGAACTTCTCATTTTCTTTAGCAGAAAAATTTGAGATTTGTCTCTTCAACCCATTGGTCCTATGGGTGGGGAAATTTTTTTTCAAAAACTCAGCATGAAGATCAACCCAATTCCTTATGCTTCTTGGCCTTAAAGAATTAAGCCATATTTTTGCCTTGTCCTTCAAAGTGAAAGGGAATAGCTTGAGTCTCATCAAGTCTATTGAAGCTCCTCCCTCTCTAAAGGTATTACACACCTCCTCAAACTCCTTGATGTGAGAATATGGATTCTCACTCTCCATTCCATGGAAAGTTGGTAGGAGGGGCACAATATGGGGCCTTATAACCAACTGCTCAAGTGGGGGCAGGATGCATAAGGGTGCACTCATCCTTAGGGGATGCATTCTATCCCTCATGGATAGGTATGCATTCGGATTACCCCCTTGACCTTGTTGAGAATTCTGATCCTCTGGTGGAGGGTCCATGATATTTACACAGATATCCAACTCTGTGTCTTAAGGATTCTCAATCCTTACTAATCTTCCCTCTTGGTCCCTAATCCAATAGGGCATGCACAAGTTACAATTCCTATAATAGTAAAAACAAAAGGAAACTAAAGAAAAGGTTAAAGTTAGGAAGAAAATGAAAATAAAATTAACAAAAGGAAAATGAAAGAAAATGAAATTAGTGAAAAAGGAATTCACCCTGGTTGTGATAAAAATCACAAGTAGCCTCTAAAAGGTTGTATCACTGTATTATGGCACCATCCCCGGCAACGGCGCCATTTGATTCGATGCCCAGCCGGGTCTTTTAATAAAAAACATTTATAAAACCTATGACCTTATACTGGCGTAGCAAAGCTACTATAGTATAGCAATTCTAGGGTCGAACTCAGGGATGGGTTTTCACTCTATCAGTGACAGACTCTAAATTAGAAATTGATTCTCATGATTTCCTTTAGCACAAACTTGAAATTTAAAAGAAAATAAAATTGTTTTGAAAGTGGTGATTTAAACTAAACTCACATAGAACTAAGTAAAAAGTGGAAGAAAGAAAGTCTCCCGGAGCTAAAGGTTGCTAGGTTCAAGTTCCAGATGCAAAGTGGAAAATTCCGGATTTTTCTCCTCGCATTGGGGATTTAACCTATAGTTATTTCCCGAACCGGTATAGGTTTGACAATGAAGTTTTAATCCATAAAAAGTCACTAGAGATGGTGGTCAAGGTCTATTAATGGCTTAAGACACTATGGGCTATCACCTTGAATCACTTTCCAATGGCTCGTACATGATAACTAATGGACTGATATGGATCTAGCAATAAGCATCCACAGAGACCTTAAGCTTACCATGTATTGGCCAGTCAAAGTGATTCGAAGGGATTTAAGGCAAAACCTTGGCTTTAAAAACCATTTATGGACTCCAACTACCTGAATTTAATGCACGGAAACTTTCCATGTTTTAATCTGGACTTTTCACCTAGCTTCCTTTACTCCAAGAAACTAAATGTTTAGCCTCTCATCCTCTGGGAAAACATCCTCAGAGGGTGTTTGGCTTGCAAGAAAATAGAAAATAGAAGAGAGAAAAAGAAAGCAAAAGAGATCTCTGTATTTCACTAAGTATCAAATTTACATCATTTGGTCTCCTGGAGAAAGCTCCCCGAAAGATTCATTTTCAGTGATTACAAGCGAATTTATATAGGAAGGTAATTTTACCCTTCCTTGGATACTTCCTAGCTAAGGAATTACATGAGTGGTTGAATACAAGGAGAAAATGGAAATTTAGACACAAAAATATCAGAAGAAAAAGAGTCGGCAAAAATATCCAATTTTCGCACGCCGGAGTTCCAATTTCGCACTTTGATTTGAGGTGTGCGAAATTTTCGCACAGTGGACTGAGGAATTCGCACCTTGATTTCCATCGTGCGAAATTGTCCCTCAGCTTGATGCAGTTGTCTTCTGAAGGCCATATCTTTCTCATTTCAGCTCCAAATCGTACATGGTTTGAACCGTTGGATTCTTGACTTTCTGAGCTTTGAAATGATATATAGAATGTAAAAAATAGACTTCGTAAAGTGCTCCAAAAGTGCAATGAAAGACTGCAGCTGTGTCCCCTGTTTTCATCCCCTGTTTTCCTCTTCTCCATTGTTTCTTCCTTGTATACTTTGAACGACTAAGGCAAAGGATTATGAGGCTCCATAGCTTGATTTCTTCATAAATTTAAGCTTTCAAAAGCTTTGCCATGAACTATAAATAGCTCTCCCTCATTCTTAAATTGCTTTGGTGAGCATAAAGCTATCAAAAAGCACCAAAACTTAACACCATTGTTAGAAACGATTACAAGGGTCCCTAGCATGTTAATTGGGCTAAAAGGTAATAATTACTACTCAAGGGTGTTTAAAAGAGCTAATTACAAGCTACAAAATAGCATGTTTTGAGTAGTAATCAGGGCTTTATTGCCTTCTTCCAAGTAAGCATACTTCAACTCGGCAAGAAGGGTCTTCAATTCAAGCTTAAGGATTGCATCCTTAGGTTCTTTCATCTCTTCCTCATCCTTGAACAAAGGGAGGATCACTAGCTTTTGTCTCCAGTTTGACATAACAACATTCATTCCCATGGGTTCAGCTAACCCATCATCAAGATCTTCATGGCTTTCATCTGGATTCTCTTCAAACTGATCAAGCATACTCTTATTACAATGCTCCTCCACCAGGGTATCTATCATACACACTTCTTTTGGGCCCTCATCTTCTTCAGGATGGATGTGCTTTTGACATAGATGGAAGATGTTGAGTTCCAATGTCATATTCCCAAAAGTGAGTTGATTCGCATGTAACTCCAAATGGGTCATTTAATCAAAAACATTTATAAAACCTATGACCTCATACTAATGTAGCAAAGCTACTATAGTATAGTGGCTCTAGGGTCGAACTCTGGGATGGGTTTTCATTCTACCAGTGATATACTCAAAATTAGAAATTATATTTAATGATTTCCTTAATCAAAAACTTAAAGTTTAAAAGAAAATAAAATTTGTTTTGAAAGTGTTTGAAACTAAACTAACATAAACTAATTAAAAATGGAAGAAAGAAAGTCTCCTGGAGCTCAGGATTGCTAGGATCAAGTTTAGAATGCAAAGTGGAAAATTCCGGATTTTTCTCCTCGCATTGGGGATTTAACCTATAGTTATTTCCCGAACCGGTATAGGTTTAACAATGAAGATTTAATCCATAATAATCAATATAAATGGTAGTCAAAGTCCATTAATGGCTTTAGACACTATAGGTCTTCACCTTGAACCGCTTTCCAATGACTCGTACATGATAACTAATGGACTAATATGGATCTAGCAATAAGCATCCATAAAGACCTGAAGCTTACCATGTATTGGTCATTCAAAGTGATTCTAAGGGATTTAAAGCAAAACTTTGGATTTAAAAGCCATTTATGAATTCCAACTACCTGAATTTAATGCACGAGCGTTCTCCACCTTGCATCTGGACTTTTCACCTAGCTTCCATCACTCCAAGAAACCGAAAGTTTAGCCTCTCATCCTCCGGGCAAACATCCTTAGAGGTTGTTTGGCTTCCAAGAAAAAGAAAATAGTAAAGAGCAAAGAGAACGAGAGAGCTCTATAAAATTCTAAGTGTAAAAACGTAATACGTATTCCATATATTTCAAGAGGTAATTTCCACCCCTTATATAGTCTTTACAAAAGCAAAAGCTTGTGATTGGTTAGTTACAAGGATAAGAAAGGAAATTACATCAAAAAATACATAGGAAAATATCTAAAGTGGAGTCGGCAAAAACAGAGCAAAATTTGCACCACGCAAGAGGTGTGCGAAATTTTCGCACACCTGAAGAAGGTGTGCGAATTTCGCACACCATTCGCACAGCTAAGGGGGTGTGCGAAATTTTCGCACACCTGGAGCAGTTGTCTTCCGAAAGCCATATCTTCCTCGTTTCAGCTCCAAATCATACAGGGTTTGAAGCGTTGGATTCTTGACTTCCTGAGCTTTGAAATGGTATATAGCATGTAGAAAATGGACTTCGGGAAGTGCTCCAAAAGTGCCAACGAAGACTGCAGCTGCTGTCTTCTATTTTCCTCCTTGCTTCTCTTTGCTTTTCTCCTTTGATTGGCTTGTCTTAATGATCCAAAAAGATGTCAAAACACTAAAACTAGCCACAAATATGATTAGAAGACATTGCTAGGTTCTTAACATGCCAATTGGACTAAAGATGGAGAACTACTACACCAAAAGTGCTTAAAACATAATGCATTAAAGGTGTAAAATAGCACTTTTTGGGTAGTAATCACTCCCCCCAACTGACACATTGCTAGTCCCTGAGCAATGAAGGAGAGAAAAAGAAAGAAAAATAGATAATATAATAATTTACAAAATCATGCTGATCACTCCAAAAAATAACCAAGTGGCATGATTGGATCAAACACTCTCGTGGCAAGTCAAGGATATAAAACTCAATCATCAACACGAGTCATCAAATAACTTACTTATCACAACATTCAAAGAGCGGCCATTATGCAAATTTGAGTATCAAAATAATTTCCACTTCCAAAGGATCAATTCTTAATATTCCACAAAAATCTAAGTGTTAAGGCGCTTAGTTTCCAGTTATAGTATGTCAAACTATATTCTCCCCCCAACTAAGGTTTTTCTCCAACTTTAGCAACACTAACTCATATATAAAAGGCTAAGAACGCACCCTTCCTTCTCTTTTTTTTTTTTTTTTTTTTTTAAGTGTCACTATACCCATCCACCCATGTAACGAGCAGTGAGGTCGGTGAACTCCCAACCAGTAAAGGCTTAGGGCACCAGGCTTTAAAGATTTTCACCATATACCCCTCGGACCTTGCTCGGGTTTCAAAGCAAGTGAAGCAAAAATTATTTTCATAAGACACATTGGCCTTTAATAAGGTGTCCCAACACTAATAGAATGAGGTCAATGGCACCAAGTCGATAATTTCCAAAGTTTAGGGGGGTGAGAAAGTTTTCCATCTTATAACTGGAATCTAATGTGTTTAGTGTGTGAAAAGATTAGAGTGGAAGACTTAAGCTTGAAAACAAAAGAAGCTTCAACAATTTATCAACTTTAATAAGCATAATACAAACTCTGAGACTATGGCAATAAGATAAGAATTTAATTTCTCCCATTTACTTTTGAGAATTTATCTTTGAGAAAACAAAGAGAGTTTGCAAAAAAATTTGTTAGCAAAATAACTTAACAAATTCAACAAATTACTTCCTCAACTCTCCCCCCAACTAAGATGAACATTGTCCCCAATGTTCCAAAAGCAAGCAATAAAATAAGGGAGGAAGTGATACCTCCTGATAGTAAGGGACTCTGAATGAACAGGAGAAACCACATGTTGCATAAGAAAAGGAAAATCATAAGAGTGATGAAAATAGGAAATAAAATGGAATAGCTAAAATACACTAAAAGAGAAGATGTCTATATAAACTGAGAAAGTACAATATACAAAATAAACATGGAATACATCCAATCCCAGTATAAAAGTGGTCCAAAATATATAAGACATCCCAAAACGTAGCATATAGATACAAAAAAGGAGAGGAGTGATCGTATGATCAAGTAGTAGGCTCCTCTGGTGGATAGGAGGGGTCCTCCGCTGCAACTGTGGAAGGCACCGCTACAGGTGGAGCTGGTGGCACAAGACCGAGGTGCTGCTGAATCTCACGGAGAATGAGAGTCTGCTGGTCCTGCTGAGTCTGGAAGTGGTCCATGCGCTCCATAATGGCCGTCTGAGTAGTGGTCAAAGTCTGGAAAGAAGTGAGCAAGGCACGATACTCTGGACCAGGGATAGCAATGGGCGGCTCTGATGTAGGAGGAACAACAGGTGGGGCATCAGATGATGCTGCCTCCGGTACTGGTTGTGGAGGGTCTGTAGTGGACGGAGCAGGAGGGACTTCCCTTGGCTCGGGAAGTTCTGGGGACTGGCGATGGAGCCATATCTGAGTCCATTGGTCAAGAGAGAAGCTCTCTCGACAATGGCGGCGGGGCTCTGAACGAGGGTCTGTAGGAAAACCCATATGAGCCAAAACATGGCATAGCAGCCGAGGGAAAAGTAAAGGAATGGAGTCTGCCCTCGCAAGATGCCGCGTATGCACCTTCTCCTCAAAATGGAGGAGAGCGGCCATAATCAAATGATGGGGGCCAAAATAGTAGCCCTCAGAGATACGGAATAATGCCTCCATAATGGCCCCTCGTCTCTGTACTTTATGCTGAAGAGGAAAAAGATTGGCGCGAAGCACCACATCAACTAGGAGCATCTCTGGGGGAAGCTCTCTCCTCAAAATGGTCCTCTGGGAAGATGTCCCTCGAGATAGGATACGAACCATGTCCCACTCAGAAAATGGGACCCAGCGTCTAAATGTAGCGGGATCTACTGGTGCAAAAGGGATATGGAAGGCATCGGCAATCTGTCTAGCCCCCAAAATACTCTGGCGTCCATCAATGGTAAAAAGGATCGAGGCAGGTACCGGGACGCCACGAGTAGTCATAGACTGGTAAAAGTCTAAAGCTACTCGAGGATAAAAGAACTGGGGCAGAGTCATAAAGGGTATAAGATGGTACCTCTCAAGTAGGCGGTATGAATCCCGCAACTCAGGCTGCTGTCGCATAAGAGAGTGATCGAAATATGCCTCGACATGAAAGTCTCTCGATCGGCAATCTGAATTGCCCTCAATGGGCAAGCTGGGTCTACGGCGCCTGGCGGAAGAAGGCTGAGACTGTGAATCCCGAGGTGCTCTGGAGGAATCTCTTGGCTCTGAAGTCTTGGCTCTCTTTGTAGGAGGACTCCGAGGCGAAACTTGTGGTGGGGCCACAGACGTGGCAGATGCTTTCCTCGTATGGTATCTGCTCTGAGGGGCAGAATCAGGTAAATGTGAGGGTGCAGCTAGTGGGGCCCGCACAGGGGCAGCTCTCTGACTGCTCTGGGAGGCTGTGGTAGATCCTCCTCGGGTCTTCGGCATGATGGAGCGATGAAATGAGGCGCAGAGGCTTGGGATTAGGGAAGGTAGGGATGGAGAAGCTGAGATTTTTGCACGGGGGGGGGGGGGGGGGGGGGGGGGGGTGTGCGAGTTTCGCACACCTAAAGGGGGTGTGCGAAATTTTCGCACAGGGTACTATTCACCCGTGCGTTTGAAGAATTGGGGCTTGTTTGAGATGGTGAGAATTTGTGGCCTTTGAGGGTGGGAAAAGCTGGCTTAGGTATGAAAAAGATTTGTCATGATGAATAGGCTTGAAAATTGGGAGCTTTTCAAGAGGAAAATTGAAGATTGGGAGCTCCCATGGCCGGCGGCAATGGGTTTCTTATGAAGAAACCATGGCTTGAATGCTTATGGTTTAGGCTTTGGTTTGGTAAGAACAAGGTTTGGATTGGATTGTGGATGGATTTAGAGGGTTGGGTGAAGATTTGAAAGGATTTTGATGGTGGAAGGAGATGAAATTGCCGAAAATGGGAAGTGGTGAATAGTGGATGCCGCGGCTATGGAGTGGAGCTATGGATAATGGCTGCCATAGTGGTGCTGATGATGATGGATGATGAAGGAAAGGAGCTTTGTGGATGGAAATGGGTGATCGGAAGAGAGGCTTTGAGAGAATTGAAGAAGAAGCTAAGACTTTGAAGTGGAGAACAAAGCTTTTAAAGAGAAAAATGAATTTCGCACAGGGGAAAATGGTGTGCAAAATTTTCGCATACCTGTGATTCTCCAAGACAGAGAGCATGGTTTTGAAAATTGGCACAAAAAACGAATTCGCACAAGGTTCGCACAAAGTTCGCATTCCTGTGAAATTCGCACAGGGGACCGAGAGCATGTAATTTTTGAAAAGTGGTGCAAAAATGGAATTCGCACAGGGTAAATGGTGTGCGAAATTTTCGCACACCACAAAGGGGTGTGCGAATTTTGCTGAGCCTTGTCTTATCTCCCCTGTTTTCCCTTGTTTTCACCAAGACTTCATTCTTCAAGCCTTCCTACCTACATGTTAGCACAAAAAACACAATTCAAACCACATTAGAATGAAATTAAAGTCAAAAATAGAAATCAAAACATGCATAAACACAAGAAAACACTAGATTAAACTAAAATCAACTTAAAAGAAAACAAAAAGAGGATGAACTTTTTAGTCTTTGGAGAGACTAAGTTCAACCATGAACCAAGTGTTTTCATGTTGGAGGTGGATCAAGGAGGATGAATTCCTCCTTGTCTCGGGAAAAAGATTCAATATAGGGTTTGAGACGATGCCCATTAACTTTGAAAGTTCGAGTGCTATTGAAGTTGAGTAGTTCCACTACTCCATTTGGTTGCACTTCATGAATTATGAAAGGACCTGTCCATCTTGATTTCAATTTTCCCGGAAAAAAATGAAGCTTAGAGTCATAAAGCAAGACTCTTTGTCCCTTGGCAAAATTCTTTTGATTTACCAATTGATCATGCCATTTCTTCAACCTCTCCTTTGCAATTTTTGAATTGAGGTAAGCATCATTCCTCATTTCCTCCAATTCATTCAAATCCAAACATCTTTTCAACCCGGCTCTTGTCAAATCCATGTTGAGTTTTTTGATTGCCCACCATGCTTTGTATTCAATCTCCACTGGAAGATGGCACGCTTTGCCATAAACAAGGCGATAAGGGGACATTCCAAGAATGGTCTTGTAAGCGGTCCTATACGCCCATAAGGAATCTAGGAGCTTAATAGACCAATCCTTCCTATTCACATTCACCACCTTCATTAATATATTCTTGATCTCCCGGTTGGCTAACTCAACTTGGCCACTTGTTTGAGGGTGATAGGGTGTAGCTACCTTGTGCTTAACCCCATATTTGGCTAGAAGAGTCTCAAAAGGTTTATTGCAAAAGTGGGTTCCTCCATCACTGATAATGGCCTTAGGCACTCCAAATCTTGCAAAGATGTTGTCCTTGAGGAATTTAAGAACCACCTTATGATCATTGCTCCTACATGGGATTGCTTCTACCCACTTAGAGACATAATCCACTCCCACCAAAATGTAGGAATGTCCAAATGACATTGGAAATGGTCCCATGAAGTCTATCCCCCAAACATCAAAGACATCCACTATCAAGATGGGATTCAAGGGCATCATATTTCGGCGTGTTAGCTTACCAAGCCTTTGACACCGATCACATCCCTTGCACATAGAGTGGGCATCCTTGAAAAGAGAGGGCCACCAAAAACCTGATTGGATCACTTTCATTGCTGTTTTCTGGGAGGCAAAATGACCTCCACATGCATTATCATGGCAATGGGAAAGAATTCCTGATTGCTCTTGTTCAGGAACACATTTCCTTATGATTTGATCTGCACAATATTTGAAGAGAAAAGGCTCCTCCCAATAATAGGCATGGATCTTAGCAAAGAAATGCCTCTTGTCCTGGGCACTCCACTCACTTGGTACTTCTCCAGTAACCAAGAAATTTGCCATGTGAGAATACCATGGAGCTACCTCTATTGACATGAGAGACTCCTCAGGGAAATCATCATTGATAGGCAGACCATGTGAGTCATGTGATATCACAAGTCTTGACAAGTGATCAGCTACCACATTTTCTACCCCCTTTTTATCCCGGATTTGGAGATTGAATTCTTGGAGCAAAAGGATCCATCTTATCAATCTTGCCTTGGCATCTGATTAGCAAGTACTTCAAAGCGGAATGGTCAGTAAACACCACTATAGAGGACCCTACCAAATAAGCACGAAACTTATCCAAGGCAAAAACTACTGCCAACAACTCCTTCTCAGTAGTTGTGTAGTTCCTTTGAGCCTCGTTCAAAGTTTTGCTCGCATAATAAATCACATAGGGCTTTCCATCTTCTCTTTGCCCTAAGACAGCCCCTGTAGCAAGGTCACTTGCATCACACATCACCTCAAAAGGTAACTTCCAATTTGGGGCTCTCACTATTGGTGCAGTTGTGAGGAATTGCTTCAGTTCCTCAAAACTCTTCTGACACTTCTCATCCCACACAAACTTGGCATCTTTTACCAAGAGTTCACAAAGAGGCTTTGAGATTTTTGAGAAATCCTTAATGAACCTCCTATAGAACCCGGCATGTCCTAAGAATTGCCTAATTCCTTTAACATTTGTGGGAGGTGGCAACTTAACAATTAGCTCCACCTTTGCCTTGTCTACCTCAATGCCATTTTTGGAGATTACATGTCCTAAGACAATGCCTTGTTGTACCATAAAATGGCACTTCTCCCAATTTAGCACTAGGTCTTTCTCAATACATCTGTGGAGAATAGCTTCTAAATGCAACAAACACTCCTCATAAGAACTTCCATAAACAGTGATGTCATCCATGAAGACTTCCATGATGCGTTCCACCATATCACTGAAGATGCTTAGCATACATCTTTGGAAAGTTGCAGGAGCATTACATAACCCAAAGGGCATTCTCCTATACGCAAAAGTACCAAAGGGGCAAGTAAAGGTTGTCTTTTCTTGATCTTCCAAATCAATCTCTATTTGGAAGTACCCCGAGTACCCATCCAGAAAACAGTAGAAAGGATGTCCTGAGACTCTCTCAAGGACTTGGTCCATGAAAGGCAAAGGGAAATGGTCCTTCCTAGTCACTGAATTCAACCTCCTATAGTCTATACACACCCTCCATCCTGAGGTAGGACGTGTAGAGACTTCCTCCCCTTTCTCATTCTGGACCACAGTGATTCCAGATTTCTTTGGGACTACTTGGGTGGGGCTCATCCACAAACTGTCTGAAATGGGATATATGATCCCAGCTTGGAGTAGCTTCAGAACTTCACCCCTCACCACCTCTTGCATGTGAGGATTCAACCTCCTCTGGGGCTGCCTCACTGGTTTTGCATCATCCTCCATATAGATATGGTGGGTGCACACCAAAGGGCTAATCCCTTTCAGATCAGAAATTTGCCATCCAATGGCTTTCTTGCATTTCCTGAGGACTCCCAAAAGATTATCCTCTTGATCAATAGTAAGAGTTGAAGAAATAACCACTGGACATTTCTCATTTTCCTCCAAATATGCATATTTCAAATCAACAGGAAGTGGCTTCAAAACAAGTTTTGGAGGGTCCTCCACAGTTGCTTCTTGTGAGTCTTCTTGATTGAACAGTGGTAAGATCTCTTCCCGTCTCCTCCAAGGAGACATGATAGGTAGAACATCAGAGGGTTCAGGTAACCCTTCTTCAAACATTTCTAGGCTTTCATTCAAGCTCTCTTGTAAATTCTTGTCACAATGCTCTTCAACCAAGGTGTTGATCAAGCACACCTCCTCCAATCCTTCCTCTTCTTCTGGGTGAAGATGCCTCTTGCATAGGTGGAATATGTTTAATTCCAAGGTCATATTCCCAAATGTGAGCTGCATCACCCCATTTCTACAATTGATAATGGCATTGGAGGTAGCTAGGAAAGGTCTCCCAAGGATGATTGGTACATAGTTTGCTTCCTTCACAATGGGATCAGTATCAAGCACAACAAAATCCACAGGATAGTAGAATTTGTCCACTTGAACTAGAACATCCTCTATCACCCCTCTTGGGATTTTGACTGACCTGTCAGCTGGGAGAGAGTGATGGTTGTGGGCTTCAACCCTCCAAGTCCCAGTTGCTTGTACACAGAGTATGGGAGCAAATTCACACTTGCCCCCAAGTCTAGTAAAGCTTTCTCCACATGTGTCCCTCCAATGTTGACTGAAATGGTGGGGCATCCCGGATCTTTGTACTTAACTGGAGACTTACTCTGAATGATAGCACTTACTTGCTCAGTGAGGAATGCATTCTTTGTCACATGTATCCCTCTCTTGACCGTGCACAAGTCCTTTAGAAACTTTGCATATGTGGGGGCTTGCTTGATCATATCAAGTAAGGGTATATTCACCTTCACTTGTCTCAAGACTTCAAGAATTTCTGATGAATTCTTGATTTCCTTCTTTCCATGTAAAGCTTGAGGAAAAGGGGGAGGCATATGTTTCTTCATCATATCCTCTTTAATCACTACCCTTGGCTCTTCTTCAATGCTTGATTTGGATGCACTTTTCTTCCCACTCTTCTCTTCTTGGTTATTGCTCTCTTTGACCAAGGTTTTCTTTGACATGAGTTCTTCATCTTGCTTCACCTTAGGCAGGGGTTGATCAACTTCTTTTCCACTCCTTAAAGTGATCACAGCTTTAACCTCCCTCAACTTTGAAGACTCCCCCTCTTGGGTTTCAACTTCATGAACACCCTTGGGATTTTGGCTTGGTTGAGAGGGAAACTTTCCCTTTTCATTCACAGTGTTGAGGTTGGTAAGCCTAGAGATGGAGTATTGAATATTATCTATCTTCTGAGATAGATCATTTTGCATCCCCTCCATTCTCTTAATTTGAGAACTCTCAACATTTTCAATCTTTTGATGCAATTGGGAGTTGATTGCCTTTTGTTCACCCACAAAGTCACCCATGACTTTACTTAGGTTCACAATGGCTTGCTCCACTGAAGAGGTTTGTTGAGGTGCTTGGGTTTGGCCTTGTGGTTGGTATGGAGGTTGTCTTGGTTTCCAAGAAAAATTTGGGTGGTTTCTCCAGCTTGAATTATAGGTGTTTCCATAAGGTGCATTGTTGTTAGGCCTAAATTGCCCCACAACATTAGCTTGATCACCTAACATCTCCCTCACAGCTGGCATGGTTGGGCACTCATCTACCACATGATCACATGATTGGCAAATGGTGCATGGCATGGCATGGGCTTGGGTCTCGGAAATGGCTTGGACTTCATGCATCTTTTTCAACTCAAGTTCTTCCAATCTCCTTGCTATTGTTGCCACTTTAGCTTTCATGTCCATGTCTTCACTTAATACATACATTCCACCTTTTGGATTTTGGGTTGGTTGAGAGGGAAACTTCCCTTTCTCTCTTGAGTTGGGCTCATCCCATCCTCTTGACACCTCAGACACATAACTTAAAAAGTCCATGGCTTCTTCCGGATTCTTACTCATAAAATCTCCTCCACACATGGTTTCAAGAATTTGCTTCATGGAGGAAGACATCCCATCATAGAAATAGCTCACCAAGAGCCATGTATCAAAGCCATGATGAGGACAAGCATTGATGGCCTCCATATACCTTTCCCAACATTCATGGAACTTCTCATTTTCTTTTGCAGAAAAGTTTGAGATTTGTCTCTTCAACCCATTGGTCCTATGGGTGGGGAAAAATTTCTTCAAAAATTCGGCCTGAAGATCAACCCAATTCCTTATGCTCCTTGGCCTTAAAGAATTAAGTCATATTTTTGCCTTGTCCTTCAAGGTAAAAGGGAATAGCTTGAGTCTCATCAAGTCTATTGAAGCTCCTCCCTCTCTAAAGGTATTGCACACCTCCTCAAACTCCTTGATGTGGGCATATGGATTCTCACTCTCCATTCCATGGAAAGTTGGTAGAAGGGGCACAATATGGGGCCTTATAACCAACTGCTCAAGAGGAGGCAGGATGCACGAGGGTGCAGTCATCCTTGGTGGGTGCATTCTATCCCTCATGGAAAAATATGCATTGGGATTACCCCCTTGACCGTGTTGAGAATTCTGATCCTCTGGTGGAGGGTCCATGATGTTAACACAAATATCCAACTCTGTGTCTTGAGGATTCTCAATCCTTACTAATCTTCCCTCGTGGTCCCGAATCCAATAGGGCATGCACAGGTTATTACTTACCTGAAATAAAACAAAAACAACAAAAACAAAAGAAACCTAAAAAAAAAAAGTTAAGGTTAGAAAGAAAATGAAAATAAACCTAACAAAAATAAAATGAAAGGAAATGAAGTTAGTGAAAAAGGAATTCACCAAACTTGTGATGGAAATCACAAGTAGCCTCTAAAAGGTTGCATCACTGTATTGTGGCATCATCCCCGGCAACGGCGCCATTTTGATTCGCGTATGTAAATCCAGTCGGGTCATTTAATCAAAAACATTTATAAAACCTATGACCTCATACTAATGTAGCAAAGCTACTATAGTATAGTGGCTCTAGGGTCGAACTCTGGGATGGGTTTTCATTCTACCAGTGATATACTCAAAATTAGAAATTGTATTTAATGATTTCCTTAATCAAAAACTTAAAGTTTAAAAGAAAATAAAATTTGTTTTGAAAGTGTTTGAAACTAAACTAACATAAACTAATTAAAAATGGAAGAAAGAAAGTCTCCCGGAGCTCAGGATTGCTAGGATCAAGTTTAGAATGCAAAGTGGAAAATTCCGGATTTTTCTCCTCGCATTGGGGATTTAACCTATAGTTATTTCCCGAACCGGTATAGGTTTAACAATGAAGATTTAATCCATAATAATCAATATAAATGGTAGTCAAAGTCCATTAATGGCTTTAGACACTATAGGTCTTCACCTTGAACCGCTTTCCAATGACTCGTACATGATAACTAATGGACTAATATGGATCTAGCAATAAGCATCCATAAAGACCTGAAGCTTACCATGTATTGGTCATTCAAAGTGATTCTAAGGGATTTAAAGCAAAACTTTGGATTTAAAAGCCATTTATGAATTCCAACTACCTGAATTTAATGCACGAGCGTTTTCCACCTTGCATCTGGACTTTTCACCTAGCTTCCATCACTCCAAGAAACCGAAAGTTTAGCCTCTCATCCTCCGGGCAAACATCCTTAGAGGTTGTTTGGCTTCCAAGAAAAAGAAAATAGTAAAGAGCAAAGAGAGCGAGAGAGCTCTGTAAAATTCTAAGTGTAAAAATGTAATACATATTCCATATATTCCAAGAGGTAATTTCCACCCCTTATATAGTCTTTACAAAAGCAAAAGCTTGTGATTGGTTAGTTACAAGGATAAGAAAGGAAATTACATCAAAAAATACATAGGAAAATATCTAAAGTGGAGTCGGCAAAAACAGAGCAAAATTTGCACCACGCAAGAGGTGTGCGAAATTTTCGCACACCTGAAGAAGGTGTGCGAATTTCGCACACCATTCGCACAGCTAAGGGGGTGTGCGAAATTTTTGCACACCTGGAGCAATTGTCTTCCGAAAGCCATATCTTCCTCGTTTCAGCTCCAAATCATACACGGTTTGAAGAGTTGGATTCTTGACTTCCTGAGCTTTGAAATGGTATATAGCATGTAGAAAATGGACTTCAGGAAGTGCTCCAAAAGTGCCAACGAAGACTGCAGCTGATGTCCTCTATTTTCCTCCTTGCTTCTCTTTGCTTTTCTCCTTTGATTGGCTTGTCTTAATGATCCAAAAAGATGTCAAAACACTAAAACTAGCCACAAATATGATTAGAAGACATTGCTAGGTTCTTAACATGCCAATTGGACTAAAGATGGAGAACTACTACACCAAAGTGCTTAAAACATAATGCATTAAAGGTGTAAAATAGCACTTTTTGGGTAGTAATCATGAGTTGCATGACCCCATTCCTACAATTGATGATTGCATTGGATGTTGCAAGGAATGGTCTTCCAAGGATGATTGGAACATAGTTGATCCCTTTGACAATGGGATTCGTATCAAGCACCACAAAATCTACTGGATAGTAGAATTTGTCAACTTGAACCAATACATCCTCTATTACCCCCCTGGGGATTTTCACTGATCGGTCAGCTAAGGATAGGGTGATCGATGTTGGCTTGAGTTCTCCCAACCCCAGCTCCTTGTATACAAAGTATGGAAGCAAGTTAACACTTGCCCCCAAATCAAGCAATGCCTTCTCCACTTGGGTTCCTTCAATATTGACTGAGATTGTAGGACACCCCGGATCTTTGTATTTGATTGGAGACTTGCATTGGATTATAGCACTCACTTGCTCGGTTAGGAAGGCTTGCTTTGTAACATTGAGTCCTCTTTTCATAGTGCACAAGTCCTTCAAAAACTTTGCATATGTGGGTACTTGCTTGATCATATCAAGTAAAGGAATATTCACCTTCACTTGTCTTAGCACATCAAGAATCTCAGAAGCATTCTTGATCGGTTTCTTCCCACGCAAGGCTTGAGGAAATGGAGGAGGCATGTGTTTCTTCATCATGCCTTCCTTTAAAAGAATTTGAGGTTCCTCATCCATGTTAGGAATGATGTTTTCTTTCATCTGAACTTCCTTTCCCTTTTGTTCTTTCTTCTTTTCTTCTTTTCTATCAGCCTTGTCTTCTTTGGCTTTCCTCTGATCATGCTCCGGCTGATGCACTTCCTTACCACTTCTCAAAGTGATAATAGCTTGCATGTCCCTCACCTTTGAAGAATCCTCATCTTTGGATTCCACTTCATGTATCCCCTTAGGATTTTGGTGAGGCTGAGAGGGAAACTTCCCTTTCTCATTGACAGTGTTCAAATTTGTGAGCCTTGAGATGGAATATTGGATGTTGTCAATTTTCTGAGACAACTCATTATGCATCCCATCTATCTTCTTGTTCAATGTACTCTCTACGTTGTCAATCTTCTGATTTAGTTGAGAGTTGATGGATTTTTGCTCACTCACAAAGTCACCCATAACCTTGCTAAGGCTTATGAGTGCTTGCTCAACTGAGGATTGACCTTGACTCTGTTGGTTTGATTGGGCTAGTGACTGATATGGGTTTGGCCTTGGCTTCCATGCAAAGTTTGGGTGGTTCCTCCAGCTAGAGTTGTACGTGTTGCCATAGGGAGCATTTGAATTTGGCTTCCATTGGCCAATCAGGTTAGCTTGTTCCCCGAACATTTCTCTTGCTGCTGGAATGGTGGGACATTCTTCCACCATATGTTCAAATGACTGACAGATGGAGCAAGGATTGGCTTGTTGTTGAGGTTCTAAAATAGCTTGGACTTCGTGAACTTTTCTCAACTCCATTTTCTCTATTTTTCTAGCCATGGCAGCTACCTTGGCTTTCATCTCCATGTCTTCACTCAGATTGTACATCCCCCCTCTTGACATTTGCTGAACTGGCCTTTTCCCCATTTCTTTGTTGTTGGGCTCATCCCATCCACGGGAAACCTATGAGACATAACTTAGGAAATCCATAGCCTCCTCAGGGTTCTTGCTCATGAAATCGCCCCCACACATTGTCTCCAATATCTGCTTCATTGAAGATGACATGCCATCATAAAAATAGCTCACCAAAAGCCATGTATCAAAGTCGTGGTGAGGACATGCATTGATGGCCTCCATATACCTCTCCCAGCATTCATAAAATTTTTCATTCTCACGTGCTGAGAAGTTGGAGATTTGTCTCTTCAATCCATTTGTTCTATGAGTAGGGAAAAACTTCTTCAAAAAATCAACTTGAAGTTCTGTCCATGTTCTTATGCTTCTCGGCCTCAAGGAATTGAGCCATATCTTGGCCTTGTCCTTTAATGTGAATGGAAAGAACTTCAACCTCATAAGCTCAATAGTTGTTCCCCCTTCTTGAAAAGTATTGCACACATCTTCGAATTCCTTTATGTGCGCATATGGATTTTCACTTTCCATCCCATGGAAAGTAGGAAGCAGAGGCACGATGTGTGGCCTGATAATCAATTGCTCTGTAGGAGGAATGATGCAAGATGGTGCACTCATCCTCGAAGGGTGTATCCTGTCCCTCATGGACCTATACAAGTTCGGATCATTCCCCTGCCCGTGTTGTGAATGTTGATCCTCTGGCTGATTCTCCATGACTTCCAAAATAATCTCTAATTCAGTAGCTCGTGGAGTCTCTATCCGCACTAACCTTCCCTCTTGGTCTCTAATCCAATAGGGCATGCACGGATTCAGCTGGAACAAATCAAATAAACAAAACAAAGAAAAAGAAAAAAAAAACAGAGCATGCGGAAGGAAAAACAGAGTATGAAAAATAAACTAGAAATGAAAGTTAAAAGCTAAAAGAAACTTATCTAAACTAAGTTAAAAATGCTCTAAAACTAAAATAAAAAGTTAGTAAATAAAAAATGAGATAGAATTCACCTTACTCATGAGAAGTCTCACAAGTTACCTCCGGCTGATGTATTCACAGTGAAGTAGCACCTTCCCCGGCAACGGCGCCATTTGATAACCTGAATCTTGGTAGCTTGGCATGTAAGGGTATCAACAAAATTTATACCTAAGGTCCTTACACTAAAGTAGCAAAGCTACTATAGCATAGTGGCTCTAGGATCGAACACTGGGAAGGGTTTTTACTTTAACTAGTGAAGTTCAGAGGATGGAGTGAACTTTTCTTAATAAAAATTAGGTTAAGATGAAAACATAAAAAGATGAAGGCGTTGTAAACTAAAATAACATGAAAATAGGTTAAAAGATGGAAAAAGAAGTTTCTCAAAGCTTTGGATAGCCATGCTTAACTCACTGTGTAAAAATGGAGATTTTGGGACTCTTCACCTCGAGTTGGGGAAGCAACTAAGGTGATGCTTACTTCCCGAACCGGTATGAGTTTAACAACTGAGTTTTAGTCCTTGAAAACTTACAAAAAGGGTAGCTGAACCTCATAAATGCTCTTTTATTGGTATAGGTCATCTCCTCGACTTGCAATATACAATGGCTCGTAGGAGATAACTAATGAACGTCAGTGGATCTAACAATAAGAATCCACTGAGACCAAAAGGTTATCAAGTATTGGCCATTCAAAGCAAGTCAGAGGGATTAAAAGCTTTACTTTGAATGAAAACATTTATGACGCTCAGCTACTTACATTTATGGCTTGGAAATCTCCATCCTGACACGGGAGCTTCACATGGCATCTATTACTTCAAGAAACTAAAAGGTTTTAGCCTCTCATCCTTGGGGATTTCATCCTCCAAGGATGTTTGGCTACTAAGAAAATGAGAAAGAAAAGAGAAAAGAAGCGTATGAACAAAAGTGCTCTTATAACTTATAAAGTTACAGGTTACAAGATATTTTTGTCTGAGGCTCTTCACCTCTATTTAAAGACAATAACAAGCTAAATTACAAGAGCTATTACAAAAGCAACCTATTCATTGGTTGATTACAAGGGTAAAATAGGTATTTACAAAGCTAAAAATCAAGCAAAATATCTTGGAGAACCGGTAGTGGAATGGAAAGATGAAGGGTCCAAATTTCGCAAGGTGGTTCTTCATGGTGCGAAATGGCCAAATTTCGCACCATGAAGAAAATCTCCTTGCGAAATGGTGTTCCCATGGCTTGATGCAGTTGTCTTCCGAAGGCCATATCTTCCTCATTTCAGCTCCAAATCGTACACGGTTTGAAGCATTGGATTCTTGACTTCCTGAGCTTGGAAATGGTATATAGCATGTAGAAAATGGAATTCGGGAAGTGCTCCAAAAGTGCAAAAGAAGACTGCAGCTGTTGTCCTCTGTTTTCTTCACTCTCTTTTCCTCTTCTCCATTGTTCTTTCCTTGCATACTTTGAACGACTTTGGAAAAGGGCTATGGAGCTCCAAATCTTGGTTCTTCATGAATTTGAGCTTCCAAAAGCTTTGCCATGAACTATATACAGCTTTCCCTCATTCTTGGATTGCTTTGGTGTAGCTAAAAGCTATCAAAAACACCAAAACTTAACACAATTTGATTAGAAACGATTGCAAAGGTCCTTAACATGTCAATTGAGTTAAAAGGTAATAATTACTACTCAAGGGTGTTTAAAGAGCTAATTACAAGCTACAAAATAGCATGTTTTGAGTAGTAATCACTAGGAGTAACTCAAGGTTGTGGATGACATGAAAATCCTTAGGTCATGAGCTCAAGGCTCTAGATGCTATGAACAACTCAAGGCTATGGATGACATGAACGACTCCGAGTCATGAGCTCAAGGCTTTAGATGCTAAGAACTGCTCTAGGTTGTGAGTGACATGAAAAGCTCTAGGTCTTGAGCTTAGGGCTCTGGACAATATGAATAACTAAGGGTTATTGAAGATATGAGGCACTCTACGTCATGAGCTCAAGGCTCTTGATGCAATCAACAACTCTAGGTTGTCATTCACATCAATAACTCTAGTTCATGAGCTCAAGGGTCTAGACACTATGTACAACTCAAGACTGTCGATGACATGAAAGACTCTGGGCCATGAGCTTAGGGTTCTAAATGCTATAGATAGCTTAGGGTTGTGGATAACATGAACGACTCGGGCTTGTGAGCTTAGGGCTCTATATACTATGAACAACTCAGGGCTATGGTTGACGTGAATGACTTCGAGTCCGCATCTCAAGGCTTTAGATCTTATAAAAACCTCAGGGTTATGGATGACATGTGGTACTTTAGGCATCAACTCAAGGCTCTAGGTACTATGCATAGCTTAAGGCTATGGTTGATATGAACGACTTTAGGTCATTAGCTTAAAGCCTTAGATGCTATGAAAAGCTTAGGGCTATTGATGACTTGAGTAACACTGGGTCGTAAGCTCGGGGCTCTAGATGCTATGAAGAAATCTTGGCTATGGTTGACTTGAACGACTTCGAGTCATGAGCTAAGGACTCTAGATGCTATGAACATCTCAAGGCTATTGATGACACGAAAGAATCTAGGTTATGAGCTTAGGCATCTAAATGATATGAATAGCTTAAGGTTGTGGATGCATAGAACATCTTAAGGTTGTGGTTGACATGAATGACTTAGGGTTGTGATCTCAGGGCTTTAGATGCTATGAACAACTCAGGGTAATCAAAGAAGTAAGGTACTCTAGGTCGTGAGCTCAGGGGTTTGGATGTTATTAAGAGGTTTGGGCAAAGATTGACATAAAAAAATTTAGCTTGTGTGCTCGGACTCTTGATGCTATGAATAGCTTAAGTTTGTCAATGACATGAAAGAATTCGGGTCATGACCTTAGGGCTCAAGATGCTATGAAGAACTTAGGGTTGTGGACGACATCAGCTACTCTGAGTCGTGAGCTAAAGGCTCTAGATGCTATGAACAACTTTGGGTTGTGGATGACATGAGCTACTCTCGGTTGGGATCTCAAGGCTTTAGATGCTACGAACAACTCTGAACTGTGGTGGAAATGAATGACTTTGGGTCGTGAGCTTAGGTCTCTAGATGCTATGAATCGCTCTGGGCTATGGATAACATAGGCTACTCTTAGTCGTGAGCTCAGGGTTCTAGCTCCTATGAATAGGTCTAGGTTATGGCTTACAGGAACAACTCTAGGTCAGGAGCTCAAAGCTCTGGATGCTATTAACAACTTTAGGTTTCTTTTCAAATGAAATATTCTGGGTTACGAGCTCAAGGCTCTAGATGCTATGAATGACTCAAGGATGTGGAATACATAAGCCACTTTAGGTCTTGAGTTCAGGGTGTAGATACTATGAACAACTCAGGCCTATGGTTGACATGAATGACTTCAAGTTCTCAACTCATGGATTTAGATGCTATGAACAACTCAAGATCATTAATGACATGAGCCACTCTTGGGCATGAGCTCAAGGCTTTAGATGCTATGAACAACTCTGGGCTATGGTTGAGATGAATGACTTCAGGTCGTGAGCTTAAGGCTTTAGAAGTTATAAATAGCTTAGGGCTATCAATGATAGAAAACACTCTGAGTCATGAAATCAGGGCTCTAAATTCTATGAACAGCTCATGATAGTGAATGACATGAACACCTCTAGATCGTAAACTTAGGGCCATATATTGAATGAACAACTATAGGTTCTTATTGACATAAAGGACCTCGGTTCATGAACTCAAGGCTCTAAATGCTATGGATAACTTAGGATTGTGGATGAGATGAGCCACTCTAGGTTTTTAACTCAATGCTCTAAATGCTATGAACAACTCTGGGTTGTGGTTGACATAAATGACTCTAGGATAGGAGCTAAGTGCTCTAGATGTTGTTAACATCTTAGGGTACTAGATGATATAAGCTACTCTATTCCGTGAACTCAGGGCACTAGATGCTATGAACAACTTTGGGTTGTGGTAGGCATGAACAACTCAGGGCTGTCAATGACATGAAAGACTTAGGGTTGTGAGCTTAGGGCTCTTAATGCTATGAATAGCTAAAGGTTGTGGATGACATGAGTTACTTTGGGTGGTGATATCAGGACTTTAAATGTTATGAACAACTGATTCAACTCATGGTAGCTTAGCTTTAAAGGCGTATCAACAAAATTTATACCTTAAATACTATTACTAAAGTAGCCAAGCTACTATAGCATAGTGGTTCTAGGATCGTTCACTGGGATGGGTTTTCACTTCACAAATGATATTCAAATTAGGAAAATAGGTGATTTTCTTATGGATGTTAGCTTTAAAAGAAGATGTAAATGTTTTAGAAATATTTAAACTAATCTAAGCTAACATTAAAGACTAAAATGAAAGGGTGTAAAAACAAGTTTCTCAAAGATAGGATAGCTATGCTCTAGCTCTTATGCAAATTGGAAATCTCAGGATAGGCTCCTCGCGTTGGGCTTGCAACTATGGTGATGCTTGCTTCTCGAACCGGTATGGATTTAGCAAATCAAGTTTTAATCCTTTAAAATGGCAAAACAGATGATAGGGAATTTCATCAATGGTTTTCACCTTAGACTTCCTTTGAATGGCTCGTAAGAGATAACTAATGGTCTAAAGCCAAAAGCTTACCAAATATTGGCAAATCAAAGTCATTCCAGGTGATAAACTCACCTTTTAATGGCCATTGAAATTGGTTCTAACGGATTAATGCAAAACTTGGAATTGAAAACCTCACCTTCCAATAGCTCGTAGGAGATAACTAATGGATAAAAATCCAAAAGCTTATCAAGTATTGGCCATTGGAAGTTGTCCAAAGGAAATAAAAACCAAACTTTGCATTAATGAACCTTTAATGAAAAACGACTACCTTACCTTCCAGGTGCGAGAAAGTTCCATGGGATTGCATCCAAGTCATCATATAACATCCATACTTTGAGAAACTAAAAGTTTTAGCCAATCATCCTCTGAGGAAAAGCCCTCAGAGGTTGTTTGGCTACTAAGAAAATAGAAATGGGGAAGAACAGGAGAAGAGAGAAAAACAGAGCAAGGCTCTGTATAGTCTATATATTTAAATATCTATATATTGATCGATATTACATACTTCTATATATTGATCGATATCTATTATAATGGATGCAAGGGAATATATATAGAGAAGTTTTTCCAACCTTCCTAGCTAAGAAATCTTACGGTTGGTGGATTACAAGGAGAAGAATGGAAATTTATACAAAAATATCTGAAGAAAAGATCTAAAAGAGTCGGTGCACAAATATCCCAGTTCGCATGTAGATTTCGCACGTTGCATGGTGACTTGCAAAAATCTCGCAAGTTGATTTTGCAACTTGGAATCCATTTTCGCACGTTGAGCTCCAAGTTCGCAAGTTGCAAAATCACTTTCGCACGTTGGAGTTCCAAATTAGCAAGATGCGAATTTGTCCTTCAGCTGGATGCAGTTGTCTTGCGAAGGCCATATCTTCCTCATTTTGGCTCCAAATCGTACACGGTTTGAAGCGTTGGATTCTTGACTTCCTGAGCTTTGAAATGGTATATATCATGTAGAAAATGGAATTCGGGAAGTGCTCCAAAAGTGCAAAATAAGACTGCAGCTGCTGTCCTCTGTTTTCTTCACTCTGTTTTCCTCTTCTCCATTGTTCTTTCCTTGCATACTTTGAACGACTTTGGCAAAGGCTATGGAGCTCCAAAGCTTGGTTCTTCATGAATTTGAGCTTCCAAAAGCTTTTCCATGAACTATATACAGCTCTCCCTCATTCTTGGATTGCTTTGGTGTAGCTAAAAGCTATCAAAAACACCAAAACTTAACACAATTTGATTAGAAACGATTGCAAGGGTCCTTAACATGTCAATTGAGTTAAACGGAAATAATTAATACTCAAGAGTGTTTAAAAGAGTTAATTACAAGCTACAAAATAGCACTTTTTGAGTAGTAATCAACAACTCAAGGCTATGGATGAAATGAGCTCCTCTAGGTCATGAGCTCAAGGCTCTAGATGCTATGAACAACTTTGGGATGTGATTGACATGAACGACTCTGGGTCATGAGCACTGATTACTACTCAAAAAGTGCTATTTGATAGCTTATAATTAATCCTTTTAAACACTTTTGAGTAGTAGTTTTGGCCTTTTAACTCAATTGGCATGTTAAGGACCCTTGAAAGCAATTTTAATCACTTTGTGTAAGTTTTGGTATTTTTGTTAGTATTTTGATCACCAAAGCAATTCAAGTTTGAGGAGATTTTTGAGGAATCTTGGGCAAAGCTTGGAAGTCATTTGCCAAGAGTAAATCCGGAATGCAAGGAGAAAAAGTAAAGAGAATCTGCCATGAAGCATATTCTTGATGACAGTCGTAGCAGCCACTTTTGGAGCACTTTCTGGAGTCCAATTGATGCATGCTATATACCATTTCAAAGCTCAAGAAGTCAAAAATCCAATACTTTAAACGGTGCACAATTCGGAGTTGAAACAAAGAAGTTGCAGCTAGTGCAAGCCAATCACTCCAAGCTGAAGGAAGCATTTTGCAAAGTGCTGCGAAATCACCCTTTTGTTGTGAAGTGATTTCGCAACCTTTTTGTACAGTAGGGTGTATTTCCTTCTGAAGTTGCCCGATATATGCCGCAAGCTGGAAGCTGAGAACATCAAGGTGGAAGCCAACTTCGTAGCCCTGCGAGAATAGCTTTTTGTTGCGAAGTGATTTCGCAGCCCTTCTTGAGTGTCTGCGAAATCTTGCAGACACCATTTTCTCTTGCGAAATGGTTCCTGGAGCATCCCGATATTTGCTACCGACATTGGGAGATATTTTGCATCAGATTTTTGTTGTCTAAATCCCAAAATACTCCTTGTAAGCCACCAATTACAAGATTCCTTAGCTTTTAAGTTAGTAAAAAGAGAAAATATCCATGTAATAATTAGTTTTATATTATGTTCATATAAATACCTCTCGGGAGCCTGTTCTCAAAAAAGAGATCTTTTTGTAAAAGTTTTGGGAAAGCAAGTAAAGTTCAGGCCCTTTGTTTTGCCTTACCTTCTCACTTTGTATTATTTATTTCTTACTAAGTTATGAACTCTCTGAGGAGTTTTCCCCAGAGAATGAGTAACTAAACCTCTAATTCCTTGGAGCTAAGGTTGCCGGGGAAGGTTCCAAGTGTAAGAATGCAAAGCTCTGTGGTTTCAGCCATCAATGAAGAGGAAGTGAAATCCTTTAGTGATTTCTATGTTTTTAGTTAACTTAAAACACCTTAGAGTCACCTGGGCCAACACTTGGTAAGGCAAGTGATTTCCAACCATGGAGATGCACTAGTTTACCCCTTGCGAGCCTCTGGGAAGTGACTTTAAGGTAGGATTTTCTAGAATTGCCAACACTTGGTAAGCTTTTGGACTCCAAAGAGACATCCATTAGTTATCTCTTGCGAGCTTGAGAAGGGAAGTCCAAGGTTAAAGATCACCTTGAATGGTTAAGGCTTAGTGAGAGGCTTGAACCATTGCAAGTTGCATCAGTGAGAGAATTAAAGTTGAAATCTAATTAAAGGATGTATCTGTACAAAACCGGTTAGAGAATTGACTATATGTTGAATCTCTAATGCGAGGAAATGAACCATCTGACCGGAGCTATGTCTTTTGCATGAGGAACCACCCCAGTGAACCTAACTCTCTAAGGAATGTTTTTCTTCCTAAGTTATTCCCATTACTTGTTGTGTTAGTTAGTTTAAGTCTAAATCTTTACCAATCAAAGTTTGTGTTTTATTTCTTAAGATAACCTTGAAATGAAACAAGACCAATTCACTTTGAATTGGTATCATTGATAGCTTGTTAATCCTTCCCAGTGAACGATCCTAGAGCCACTATGCTATAGTAGCTTTGTCTTTGCTACCCTAGTATATGGTGTAATAGGTTATAAATTTTGTTGATTACTCCCTCAATCAAGGAGCACCAGCTGGACACGAATCAGTTGAGACACCAATTGGGCATGAATCAAGCACAAGGGTTTAGATGCTATGAACATCTCAAGGCTATGGATGACATGAATGACTCTGGGTCATCAACTCAAGGCCCTAGATGCAATGAAAAGTTCTAGATTGTGGTTGATATATAAGACTCCAGGTCGTGAGCTCAGAGCTTTAGATGATATAAATAGATTTGAGCTATGGCTAGCATGAATGACTCAAGGTCGTGAGCACAGGGCTTGAGATGCTAAGAATAGCTCAGAGCTGTCAATGACATGAGGGACTCTAGGTCATGAACTCAAGGCTTTAGATGTTGTTAACAACTCTAGGTTATGGTTGACATGAACAACTCTGGGTTGTGAGCTCAAGGCTCTAGATTCTATGAACAACTCAACGCTAATGATGACATGAAGGACTCTAGCTCGTGAGCTCAGGGCTCTAGATTCTATGAACAAATTATTGTTATGGATGATATTAATGACTAGGTTGTGAGCATAGGATGCAATTAATAGCTCTGGGTTACACTTGACATGAAAACCGCCGGGTTGTGAGCTAAAACCTCTAGATTCTATGAATAGCTCAGGGTTGTGGATGGCATGAGTCACTTTAGGTCTTGGGCTCAAGGCTCTAGATGCTATGAATAGCTCTGAGCTATGGTTTACATGAACGACCTTAGGTCGTGACCTCAAGGCCCTAGATACAATGAATGACTTTAGGCAATGGTTGACATGAAAGACTTTGGGTCATGAGCTCTAGGCTTTAGATGTTATGAACAACTCAGTGTTGCGGACAACATGAACCACTCTTTGTCTTAAGCTCAAAGTTCTAGATGCTATGAGTAGCTTTAGGCTGTGGTTAACATGATTGACTCTGGGTCATTAGAACAAGCCTGTAGATGCCATTAATAGCTCAGGTTGTTGATGACATGAGTTACACTATGTCATGACCTAAGAGCTTTAGATGCTATGAAAAACTTTGGGTTGTGGTTGACATTAATGACTCTAGGTCATGTGCTCAAGGCTCTTGATGCTATGAATAACTTAGGTCTATTGATGACATGAAAGACTACGGGTCGTGAGCTTAGAGCTCTTGATGCTATGAACAACTCAGTGTTGTAGATGACATGAGCCAATTTATGTATGAACAACTCAAGGCTCTAGATGCTATGAATAGCTCTGGGTTATGGTTAACCTAGACAATTATAAGTCATGAGCTTAGGGCATTAAATACTATTAAGAACTCAAGGTTGTGGATAACATGAGCTACTATAGGTCGTGAGCTCAGGATTTATAACAACTATAGGTTATGGTTGACATGAACGACTACGGGGTGTGTGTTCATTACTCATCATGTTATAAACAGCTCAGGGCTATAGATGATATGAAAGATTATGGGTCGTGAGCTCAAAGCTCTTTGCCCTATGAACAACTCAAGGTTGTGGATGACAAGAGCTACTCTAAGTCATGAGCTCATGTCTTTAAATGCTATGAACAACTAAGGTTTGTGGATGACATGAGCTTCTCTTAGTCGTGAGCTCAGTGATTTAGATGCTATGAACATGTTTGGGCTATGGTTAACATGAACGACTCCGGGTTGTGAGCTTGGGGCTTGAGATGCTATGAACAACTCAAGGTTGTCAATAACATGAAAGACTTCAGGTCGTGAGCTAAGGGCTCAAGATTCTATGAACAACTCAAGGTTATCAATGACATGAAAGACTCCGGTTCATGAGCTCAAGGCTTTAGATTCTATGAACAGTTTAGGACTATGGATGATATGAATGAATCTCAATTGTGAGCTCAAGGCCTTAGATGCAATGAATAGCTCTGGTTTGTACATGACATGAAAGACTCTAGGTCATGAGCTTAAAGCTCTAGATGCTATGAATAGCTCAGGGTTGTGGATAACATGAGCCACTCTAGGTCTTCAACTAAGGGCTCTAGATGCTATTAATAACTCTAGGTTGTGGTTGACATGAACAACTCTAAGTCACTAGTTGAAGACCTAGAGTTCAAGGCTTTAGATATTATGAACAAATCAGGGTCGTTGATGACATGAGCCACTCTCGGTCGTGAGTTCAAGGATTTAGATGTTATGCCCAACTTTGGGTTATGGTTGACATGAATAATTTCAGGTCGTGAGCTCAGGGCTATAGATGTTATGAAGTGCTTAGGGTTGTCAATGACAAGAAAGGCTCCAAGTCGTAAGCTTAGGACTCTAGATTCTATCAACTGCTCAGGGGTGTTAATAACATGAACAACTTTAAGTCATGAGCTTAGAGCCCTAGATGCAATGAACAACTCTAGGATAGGGTTGACATGAAAGACTTTGGATTGTGAGCTCACGGCTCTAGATGTTACGAACATCTTAGGGTTGTAGATGACATCAACCACTCTAGGTCGTGAGCTCAAGGCTCTAGATACTATGAACAATCCTAGCTTGTGGTTGACATGAACGACTCCAATTTGGGAGCTTAGGGTCTAGATGCTATTAATAGCTTAGGGTTGTGGATGACATGAACTACTCTAGGTTATGAGCTCAAGGCTTGAGATGCGATGAACAACTCTAGGTTGTGGTTGACATGAACAACTCTAGGTTGTGGTTGACATGAACAACTCTAGGTCGTGGGCTTAGGGCTCTTGATTCTATGAACAACTTAGGGTTGTTGATGACATGAAAGACAATGGGTCATAAGCTAAGGGCTCTTGATACTATGAATAACTCAAAGTTGGGGTTGACATGAATGACACTTGGTCATGAGCTTAGGGTACGTTGCTAAAAATAGTCGAGGGTTGTCAAAAACATAGGTTACTCTACGTCGTGAGCTTAAGGCTCTAAATGCTATGAATAACATTGGGCAGTGGTTGACATGAACGATTGTGGCTTGTAAGCTCAGGGTTGTAGATGTTATGAACAACTTTACATTATGGTTGACATGAACGAATCAGGGTCATGAGCTCAGGGCTCAAGATTCTATGAACACCTCAGAGGTGTGGATGACATGAACAACTCTAGGTTGTGAGCTCAAGGCCTTAGATGCAATGAATAGCTCTAGGTTATGGTTGGCATGAAAGACTCCGAGTTGTGAGCTCGTGACTTTAGACGTTATGAATAACTCAGGGCTATGGATGATATTAGCTAACCTAAGTCTTGAGCTCAGGGCTCTAAATGTTGTGAACAACTCTAGGTTATGGTTAACATGAATGACTCCCTAGGCTTTAGATGCTATTAATAGCTTAGGGTTATGGAAGACATGAGGTACTCTAGGTCATGAGCTCATGGCTCTAGATGCTACGAACAACTTTGGGCTATGGTTGAGATGAATGACTCCGGGTTGTGAACGCAGGGCTCTTGATACTATGAACAACTTAGAGTTGTCAATGACATGAAAGACTAAGGGTCATGAGCTCAACATTGTAGATATTATGCACAACTCAGGGTTATGATTGACATGAATGACTCTCAATTGTGAGATCAAGGCTCTAATTGCTATGAACAACTAAGGGTTATGGATAAGAAGGGATACTCTTAGTTGTGAGCTCATGGCTTTAAATACTATGAACAACATTGGGTTGTGGTTGACATGAATGACTTTATGTCATGAGTTTAGGGCTTAGATGCTATGAACATCTCAAAGTTATGGATGACATGAACGACTCTAGGTCGTGAGCTCAGGGTCTTAGATACAACAAACAACTCTAGGTTGTGGTTGTCATGAAAGACTCCGAGTTGTGAGCTCATGGCTCTAGATGCTATGAACAACTAAGTGCTATGGATGACATTAGCCACCTTAGGTCTTGAGCTCAGGGCTCTAAATGCTATGGATAGCTCTAGGTTGTGGTTGACATGAGCAACTTCAAGTCGTGAGCTCTAGGCTTTAGATGCTATTAATAGCTTAGAGTTGTGGAAGTCATGACGTACTCTAGGTTATAAGCTTAAAGCTTTAAATGCTATGAACAGATTTGGGCTATGGTTTAGATGTACGGATCTGGGTTGTGAGCTCAAGGCTCTTGATGCTATGATCAACTTAGAGTTGTCAATGACATGAAAGACTACAGTTCATGAGCTCAATGCTATAGATACTATGAACAACTCAAGTTTATTGTTGACATGAACGACTCTTAATCATGCACTCAAAGTTGTAGTTGCTGTGAAGAACTAAGGGTTGTGGATAACATGGGATACTCTTGGTTGTGAGCTCAGGGCTCTAAATGCTATCAACAACATTGGGTTATGGTTACATGAATGACTCCATGTCTTGAGCTCATGGCTCTAAATGCTATGAACAAGTTAGGGTTATGGATGACATGAACGATTTTAAGTCGTGAGGTCAAGGCTCTAGATTCTACGAACAACTCTACATTGTGGTTGAGATGAACGACTACAGGTCATGAGCTCAAAGCTCTAAATGTTATGAACAACGTTGGGTTGTGGCTAACATGAATGAATCCAGGGTTCTAAGCTTAGGGCTCTAAATGCTATTAACAACTCAAGGATGTGGATGACATGAGCTACTCTAGTTTGTGAGCTCAAGGAACTAGATTATATGAACAACTTTGGGTTGTGGTTAACATAAACGACTCTTAGTCTTGAGCTCATGGCTTTAAATGCTATGAACAACTTAGGGTTGTCCATGACATAAGTTAATTTGAGTCATGAGCTTAAGGCTTTAAATGCCATGAACAACTTTAGGCTGTGGTTGACATGAACGACTCCAAGTTAAGAGCTCAGAGCTCTAGATGTTGTGAATAACTTAGGGTTGTTGATGACATGAAAGACTCTAGGTCATGAGCTCAAGGCTTTAGATTCTATGAACAATCAGTGTTGTTGATGACATCAGTTATTCTAGGTCTTATGCCCAAGGCTCTAGATGCTACGAATGGCTCTGGGTTATGGTTGACATGAATGACTCTAGTTCGTGACTTTAGGCTCTAGATGCTATGAACAATTCAAGGTTATGGATGAAATGAGCTTCTCTTGCTTGTGAGCTTAATACTGAAGATGCTATGAACAACTCTAGGTCATGGTTGACATGAACGACTTCGGGTCATGAGCTCAAGGCTCTTGATGCTATGAACAACTCAGGGTTTTCGATGACATGAAAGACTAGAGGTCATGAGCTTAAGGCTTTAGATACTATGAGCAGCTTAGAGTTATGGTTGACTTGAACAACACTTGGCCATGAGCTTAAGGGACTAGTTGTTATAAACAATTAAGGGCTATAGATAACACGAGCTACTCTGGGTCATGAGCTTAGAGCTCTAGATGCAATGAACAATGTTGGGTTGTGGTTGATATGAACGACTCTATGTCATGATCTCAAGGCTCTAAATGTTATGAACAAGTCAGGGTTATTGATGACATGAAAGACTTTAGGTCATGAGGTCAGGGCTCTAGATGCTATGAACAACTATGGATTATGGTTGACATGAATGACTCCATGTCATGAGATGAGGACTCTAGATGCTAAGAATGGCCAAGAGATGTGGATAACATCAACTACTCTAGGTCATAAGCTCAAGACTTAAAATGTTATGAACAACATTAGATTGTGGTTGACATAAACGACTCCAGGTTGTGAGCTTAGGGCTATAAGTTCTATTAATAGCTTAGGGCTATCAAGAACATAAAAAACTATGGGTTGTGAGCTTAAGGCTCTAGATACTATGAATAACTCAAGGTCGTGTTTAACATGAATGATTATGGGTTGTGAGCTCAAGGATCTAGATGTTATGAATAACATTGGGTTGTGGTTGACATGAACGACTCTATTTTGTGAGCTCAAAGCCTTAGATGCTATGAACAACTCTGGGTGGTGGTTTACATGAACGACTCTAAGTCATCGGATTAGGGCTCTATATGCTATAAATAACTCTGGACAATAGTTGACATGAATGAGTCTAGGTCGTGAGCTCTGTACTTTAGATGTTATGAGCAGCTCAAGGCTGCTAATGACATGAAAGACTCTGAATCATGAGCTCAGGGTTGTGGATGACATGAATGACTCAGGGTTTTGAGGTAAAGGCTATAGATACCATAACATCTTAAGGTTGTGGTTGACATGAACGACTTTAGGTCATGCGTTCAAGGCTGTAGATGCTATGCACAACTCAAGGTTGTCAATGATATGAGCCACTCTAAGTCTTGAGCTTAGGGCTCTAGATGCTATGAGTAACACTAGGTTATGGTTAGTATAAACGACTCCAGGTTGTAAGCTTACAACTCTGGATGCTATTAAAAGCTCAGGGTTATGGATGACATAAGCTACTTTTGTTCTTAAGCTTAATGCACTAGATGTTATCAACAACTCTTGGTTGTGGTTGACATGAATGACTCTGGGTCGTGAGCCAAGGGCTTTTGATGCTATGAACAACTCAGGGTTTTCGATGACATAAAAGACTACAGGTTGTGAGCTTAGGGCTCTTTGTGCTATGAACAACTTAGGGCTATGGATGACATGAGTTACTCTAGGTCATGAACTCAAGGCTCTAAATGCTATGAACAACTCAGGCCTGTGGATGACATGAGATTCTCTTGGTCATGAATTGAGGTTTCTAGATGCTATGAGCAGGTTAGGATTGTGGATGAGATGAATTAATTGTGCCATGAACTAAAGACAATATATACTACAAACATCTCAGGGTTGTGGTTGACATGAATGACTCCAAGTCATGAGCTTAGGGCTTTAGATTCTATGAACAACTTAGGATTGTCGATGACATATGCTACTTTGGGTCGTGAGCTCAGGGCTTTAGTTGCTATGAACTACTCTGGGATGTGGTTGACATGAATGACTCTAAGGGGTGAGCTCAGGGTTTTAGGTGATATGAACAACTCAAGGTTCTTGATAACATGAAAGATTCCAAGTCGTGAGGTCAAGGCTTTAGATTCTATTGGCAACATAGGGTTATGGATGACATGAACAACTCTAGGTTGAGAGCTTAGGGCCCTAGATGCAATGAACAGATCTGGGTTGTGATTGATATTAATGAATCTGGATACTGAATGGAGGGCTTTAGATGCTATGAATAGATTAGGGCTATCAATGACATAAACCACTATGGGTCATGAGTTAAAGGCTTTAGATGCTATGAAAAGCTTTCGGTTGTTGTTGACATGAACGACTCCAAGTCATGATCTCAAGGCTCTAGATGCTATGAATAACTCAGGGTTGTCGATGATATGAAAGACTTCGGGTTGTGAGCTCAAAGATCTAAATTCTATGATTAGGGTTGTGGATGACATGAATGACTCTCGGTTGTGAGCTCTAAGCCCTAGATGTAGTGAAAAACTCTAGGTTCTGGTTGACATGAAAGAATATGAGTTGTGAGCTCATGGCTCTAGATGTTATAAACAACTTAGGGTCATCGATGACATGAACTACTCTAGGTTGTGAGCTCAAGGATTTAGATGCTATGAAAAACTCTAAGTTGTGGTTGACATGAACATCTCCTAGTTATGAGCTCACAACTCTAGATGCTATGAACAACTTAGGGTTTCTATGACATGAAAGACTTGGGGTTGTGAGCACAAGGCTTTAGATTCTATGAATAGGTCAGGGTTATGGATGACATGAACGACTCTCAATTGTGAGCTCATGGCTCCAGATGCAATGAATAGCTCAGGGTTGTGGTTGATATGAAAGACTTTAAGCCGTGAGGTCATGGCTCTAAATGCTTTGAATAGGTGTAAGTTATGGTTGACATGAATGACTCCGGGTTATGAGCTTAGGGCTTTAGATGCTATTAATAGCTCAGGGTATTGGATGACATGAGGCACTCTAGGTCGTGAGCTCAAGGCTCTAGATGCTATGAACATCTTTAGGCTATGGTTGAGAAGAATGACTCTAGGTTGTGCCCTCAAAGCTCTTGATGATATGAACAACTCAAATTTTTCGATGACATAAAAGACTACGGGTCATGAGGTTAGGACTATACATACTATAAACTACTTAAGGTTGTGGTTGAGATTAACTACTCTAGATCAAGATCTCAAGGCTCTAGTTGCTATAAACAACTAAGGGTTGTGGATAACATGAGCTCCTTTGGGTCATAAGTTGAGGCCTCTAGGTGCTATGAAAAACATTGGGTTGTGGTTGACATGAACAAGTTCATGTCGTGAGCTTAAGCCTCTAGATGCTATGAACAAGTTAAGGCTATGGATGACTTGAATAACTTTAGGTCATGAGGTAAGGCCTCTAGATTCAATGAATTGCTCTAGGTTGTGGTTGAGATGAACGACTCAGAGTCGTGAGCTTAGGGCTCTATATTCTAAGAATGACTTAGGGTTGTGGATAACATGGGATACTCTGGATCGTAATCTCAGGGCACTAAATTCTATGAACAACATTGGGTTGTGGTTGACATGAACGACTCTAGATTGTGAGCTTAAAACTCTAGACGATATGAATAGCTCAGGGCTATCGATGACATGAAAGACTTCGGGTTGTGAGCTTAGGCTCTAGATACTATAAATAACTCAAGGGTATTAAGGACATGTATGAAACTAGGTCGTGAGCTCAAGGCCCTAGATGCAATGAATAACTTTAGGTTGTGGTTGACATGAAATACTCTAGGTGGGAAGCTCAAAGCTCTAGATCCTATGAATAGGTCAGGATTGTGGATGATATCAGCTACTCTATGACTTGAGCTTAGGGCTATAGATGCTATGAATAACTCTAGGTTGTGGTTGACATGAATGAATCTGGGTCATGAGGTTAGGGCTTTAGATGCTATTAACAGCTTAGGGTTGTCACTAACATGAGCTACTCTAGGTCATGAGCTCAGGGCTCTAGATGCTATGAACAACTCTATGTGGTGGTTGAAATGAATGACTTCGAGTCGTGAGCTTAAGGTTCTTAGTGCTAGGAACAAATCAAGGTTGTCAATGACATGAAAGACTATGGGCATGAGCTCAAGGCTCTAGATAATATGAGCAACTTAGAGTTGTGGTTGACATGAACTACCCTAGGTTGTGAGATTAGGGTACTAGTTGCAATGAACAGTTGAGGACTATGGATAACATGAGCTACTCTGGGTCGTGAGCTTACAAATCTAGATGCTATGAATAGGGATGAGTTGTGGCTGACATGAATGTCTCTATGTCATGAGCTTCGAGCTCTAGATGCTATGAATAACTTAGGGATATGGATGACATGAAAGACTTTAGGTCGTGAGGTCAGGGCTCTAGATGCTAGGAATAGATCTAGGTTGTGGATGACATGAACGACTCTAGGTCATGAGTTGAGGACTCTAGATGTAAAGAATGGCTTAAGGACGTGGATAACATGGATTACTCTGGGTTGTGAGCTCAAGGCTCTAAAAGCTATCAACAATGCTAGATTATGGTTCACATGAACGACTCTGGATTGTGAGCTTAGGGCTCTAGATACTATGAATAGCTCAAAGCTATGATTGACATGAACAACTCTTGGTCATGAGCTCAAGGCTCTAGATGTTATGAATAGCTCAAGGCTACAAATAACGTGAGCTACTCTGGGTCATGAGCTAAAGGCTCTAGATGCTATGAATAACTTTAGGTTGTAGTTGACATGAATGAGCCTATATCGTGAGCTAAAGACCCTAGATTCTATGAAAAACTCTAGGTTGTGGTTGATATGAATGACTCTGGGTCTTTAGGTCAAGCTCTAGATGTTATGAATAACTCTAAGCTGTGGTTGACAAGAACAACTCCAAGTCGTGAGCTCCGGGCTTTAGATGATATGAACAACTCAGAGCTCTTGATGACATAAAAGACTCTAGGTCATGAGCTTATGGTTGTGGATGGCATGAATGGCTCGAGGTTTTGAGCTAAGGGTTGTGGTTGACATAAATGACTTCAGGTCATGCACTTAGGGCTTTAGATCTATGAACAACTCAGGGTTGTTAATGACATGAGCCACTTTTGGTCTTAATCTCAAGGTTCTAGATGCTAGGTTGCGGTTGATATAAACGACTCCAGGTCATGACCACATGATTTTAGATGCTATTAATAGCTCAGGGCTGTGGATGACATGAGCTACTCTTGTTTGTGAGCTCAAGGCACTAGATGCTATCAACAACTCTTAGTCGTGCTTGGCATGAATGACTTTGGGTTATGAGTCGAGGACTCTTGATGCTATGAATGACTTAGGTTTATCGATGGCATAAAATACTATAGGTCGTGAACTCAAGGCTCTTGATGCTATGAACATCTTAGGGTTGTGAATGACATGAGCTACTCTAAGTCATGAGCTTAGGGCTTTAGATGTTATAAACAACTCAGGGTTGTGGATTACATGAGCTCCTCTGGGTCATGAGATTAGGGATCTAAATGCTATGAACAGATCAGGGTTTTCGATGACATGAATGACTTGAGGTCATGAGCTAAGGGCTATAGATACTGTGAACATCTCAAGGTTGTAGTTGACATGAATGACTCTAGGTCATAACCTCAAGTATTTAGATGCTATGAACAACTTAATTTTTCGATACTCGCATGGATTCTACCTTTTCCCGGTACTCGCACGGATTCTATTATTTTTCGGTACTCACATTGATTCGACCCTTTTTGGTAATCGCCGGGACAGTTTTTCGATACTCGCACGGATTCTACCTTTTCCCGGTACTCTCCCGGATTCTACTATTTTTCAGTACTCACACTGATTCGACCCTTTTTCGGAACTCGTCCGGACAATTTTTTGATACTCGCATGGATTCTACCTTTTCCCGATGCTCGCTTGGATTCTATTATTTTTCGGTACTCACATTGATTCGACCCTTTCCCGGTACTCGCCCGGATTCTTCCATTTTTCGGTATTAACATTGATTCAACTCTTTTTTGGTAATCACCGGGACAGTTTTTCGATACTCGCACGGATTCTACCTTTTCTCAGTACTCTCCCGAATTCTACTATTTTTCGGTACTCACACTGATTCGACCCTTTTCCGGTACTCGTTAGGATAATTTTTCGATACTCGCATGGATTCTACCTTTTCCCGGTACTCGCACGGATTCTATTATTTTTCGGTACTCACATTGATTCGACCCTTTTTGGTAATCGCCGGGACAGTTTTTCGATACTCGCACGGATTCTACCTTTTCCCGGTACTCTCCCGGATACTACTATTTTTCGGTACTCACACATATTCGACCCTTTTCCGGTACTCGTCAGGACAATTTTTCAATACTCGCATGGATTCTACCTTTTCCCGGTACTCGCCCGGATTCTATTATTTTTTGGTACTCACAATTATTCGACCCTTTTTTGGTAATCGCCAGGACAGTTTTCAATACTCGCACGGATTCTACCTTTTCCCGGTACTCTCCCGGATTCTACTATTTTTCGGTACTCACACTGGTTCAACACTTTTTCGGTACTCGTTCAGACAATTTTTCGATACTCGCATGGATTCTACCTTTTCCCGATACTCGCCCGGATTCTATTATTTTTCGGTACTCACATTGATTCGACCTTTTTCCGGTATTCGTCGGGACAGTTTTTCGATACTCGCACGGATTCTCCCTTTTCCCGGTACTCGCCCGGATTCTTCCATTTTTCGGTTCTCACATTGGTTCGACCCTTTTTTCGTAATCGCCGGGACAATTTTTCGATACTCGCACGGATTCTACCTTTTCCCGATACTCTCCAGGATACTACTATTTTTCGGTACTCACACAGATTCGACCCTTTTCCGGTACTCGTCATGACAATTTTTCGATACTCGCATGGATTCCAATTTTTCCCGGTACTCGCCCGGATTCTATTATTTATCGATACTCACATTGATTCGACCCTTTTTTTGTAATTGCCGGGACAGTTTTTCGATACTCGCACGAATTCTACCTTTTCCCGATACTCTCCCTGATTCTACTATTTTTCGGTACTCACATAGATTCGACCCTTTTCCGGTACTCGTTAGGACAATTTTTCGATACTCGCATGGATTCTACCTTTTCCCGGTACTCGCCCGGATTCTATTATTTTTCGGTACTCACATTGATTCGATCCTTTTTGGTAATCGCCGGGACAGTTTTTCGATACTCGCACGGATTCTACCTTTTCCCGGTACTCTCCCGGATTCTACTATTTTTCGGTACTCACACTGATTCGACCCTTTTTCGGTACTCGTCCGGACAATTTTTCGATACTCGCATGGATTCTACCTTTTCCCGATACTCGTCTAGATTCTATTATTTTTCGGTACTCACATTGATTCGACCCTTTCCCGGTACTCGCCCGGATTCTTAAATTTTTCGGTATTCACATTGATTCAACTCTTTTTTGGTAATCACCGGGACTGTTTTTCGATACTCGCACGGATTCTACCTTTTCTCGGTACTCTCCTAAATTCTACTATTTTTCGGTACTCACACTAATTCGACCCTTTTTCGGTACTCGTCAGGATAATTTTTCGATACTCGCATGGATTCTACCTTTTCCCGGTACTCGCCCGGATTCTATTATTTTTCGGTACTCACATTGATTCGACCTTTTTCCGGTATTCGTTGGGACAATTTTTCAATACTCGCACGGATTCTCTCTTTTCCCGGTACTCCCCCGGATTCTTCCATTTTTCGGTACTCACATTGATTCGACCCTTTTTTCGTAATCGCCGGGACAGTTTTTCGATACTTGCACGGATTCTACCTTTTCCCAGTACTCTCCCGGATACTACTATTTTTCGGTACTCACACAGATTCGACCCTTTTCCGGTATTCGTCGGGACAATTTTTCGATACTCGCACGGATTCTCCTTTTTCCCGACTCTCGCCCGGATTCTTCCATTTTTCGGTACTCACATTGATTCGACCCTTTTTTCGTAATCGCCGGGACAGTTTTTCGATACTCGCACGAATTCCACCTTTTCCCGATACTCTCCCTGATTCTACTATTTTTCGGTACTCACACAGATTCGACCCTTTTCCGGTACTCGTCAGGACAATTTTTCAATACTCGCATGGATTCTACCTTTTCCCGGTACTCGCCCGGATTCCATTATTTTTCGGTACTCACAATTATTCGACCCTTTTTTGGTAATCGCCAGGACAGTTTTCGATACTCGCACGGATTATACCTTTTCCCGGTACTCTCCCGGATTCTACTATCTTTCGGTACTCACACTGATTCAACACTTTTTCGGTACTCGTTCGGACAATTTTTCGATACTCGCATGGATTCTACCTTTTCCCGATACTCGCCCGGATTCTATTATTTTTCGGTACTCACATTGATTCGACATTTTTCCGGTATTCGTCGGGACAATTTTTCGATACTCGCACGGATTCTCCTTTTTCCCGGTACTCGCCCGGATTCTTCCATTTTTCGGTACTCACATTGATTCGAACCTTTTTTCGTAATCGCCGGGACAGTTTTTCGATACTCGCACGATTCTACCTTTTCCCGGTACTCTCCCGGATACTATTATTTTTCGGTACTCACACAGATTTGCCCCTTTTCCGGTACTCGTCATGATAATTTTTCCATACTCGCATGGATTCTAATTTTTCCCGGTACTCGCCCGGATTCTACTATTTTTCGGTACTCACATTGATTGGACCTTTTTCCGGTATTCGTCGGGACAATTTTTCGATACTCGCACGGATTCTCCCTTTTCCCGGTACTCGCCCGGATTCTTCCATTTTTCGGTACTCACATTGATTCGACCCTTTTTTCGTAATCGCCGGGACAGTTTTTCGATACTCGCACGGATTCTACCTTTTCCCGGTACTCTCCCGGATACTACTATTTTTCGGTACTCACACAGATTCGACCCTTTTCCGGTATTCGTCATGACAATTTTTCGATACTCGCATGGATTATAATTTTTCCCGGTACTCGCCCGGATTCTACTATTTTTCGGTACTCACATTGATTCGAACTTTTTTCGGTATTCGTCGGGACAATTTTTCGATACTCGCACGGATTCTCCCTTTTCCCGGTACTCGCCCGGATTCTTCCATTTTTCGGTACTCACATTGATTTGACCTTTTTTTCGTAATCGCCGGGACAGTTTTTCGATACTCGCACGGATTCTACCCTTTCTCGGTACTCTCCCGGATACTACTATTTTTCGGTACTCACACAGATTCGACCCTTTTCCGGTACTCGTCATGACAATTTTTCGATACTCGCACGGATTCTAATTTTTCCCGGTACTCGCCCGGATTCTATTATTTATCGGTACTCACATTGATTCGACCTTTTTTTTGTAATCGTCGGGACAGTTTTTCGATACTCGCACAAATTCCACCTTTTCCCGGTACTCTCCCTGATTCTACTATTTTTCGGTACTCACACAGATTCGACCCTTTTCCGGTACTTGTCAGGACAATTTTTCGATACTCGCATGGATTCTACCTTTTCGCGGTACTCGCCCGGATTCTATTATTTTTCGGTACTCACAATTATTCGACCCTTTTTTGGTAATCGCCAGGACAGTTTTCGATACTCGCACGGATTCTACCTTTTCCCGGTACTCTCCCGGATTCTACTCTTTTTCGGTACTCAGACTAATTCGACCCTTTTCCCGTACTCGTTCGGACAATTTTTCGATAGTCGCATGGATTCTTCCTTTTCCCGATACTCGCCCGGATTCTATTATTTATCGGAACTCACATTGAGTCGACCCCTTTTTGGTACTCGCCGGGACAGTTTTTCGATACTCAAACGGATTCTACCTTTTCCTGGTACTGTCCCGAATTCTACTATTTTTCGGTTCTCACACTGATTCGACCCTTATCCGGTACTTGTCAGGACAATTTTTCGATACTCGCATGGATTCTACCTTTTCCCGGTACTCGCCCGGATTCTATTATTTTTCGGTACTCACAATTATTCTACCATTTTTTGGTAATCGCCGGGACAGTTTTTCGATACTCGCACGGATTCCACGTTTTCCCGGTACTCTCTCGGATTCTACTATTTTTCGGTACTCACACTAATTCGACCCTTTTCCGGTACTTCTCAGGACAATTTTTCGATACTCGCATGGATTCTATCTTTTTTCGATACTCGCCCGGATTCTATTATTTATCGGTACTCACTTTGAATGGACCCTTTTTTGGTACTCACCGGGACAGTTTTTCGATACTCACACGGATTCTACCTTTTCCTGGTACTCTCCCGAATTCTACTATTTTTCGGTTCTCACACTGATTCGACCCTTTTCCGGTACTTGTCGGGACAATTTTTCGATACTCGCACGGATTCTCCCTTTTCCCGGTACTCGCCCGGATTCTTCCATTTTTCGGTACTCACATTGATTCGACCCTTTTTTCGTAATCGCCGGGACAGTTTTTCGATACTCGCACGGATTCTACCTTTTCCCGGTACTCTCCCGGATACTACTATTTTTCGGTACTCACACAGATTCGACCCTTTTCCGGTACTCGTCATGACAATTTTTCGATACTCGCATGGATTATAATTTTTCCCGGTACTCGCCCGGATTCTACTATTTTTCGGTACTCACATTGATTCGACCTTTTTCCGGTATTCGTCGGGACAATTTTTCGATTCTCGCACGGATTCTCCCTTTTCCCGGTACTCGCCCGGATTCTTCCATTTTTCGGTACTCACATTGATTCGACCCTTTTTTCGTAATCGCCGGGACAGTTTTTCGATACTCGCACGGATTCTACCCTTTCCCGGTACTCTCCCGGATACTACTATTTTTCGGTACTCACACAGATTCGACCCTTTTCCGGTACTCGTCATGACAATTTTTCGATACTCGCACGGATTCTAATTTTTCCCGGTACTCGCCCGGATTCTATTATTTATCGGTACTCACATTGATTCGACCTTTTTTTTGTAATCGTCGGGACAGTTTTTCGATACTCGCACAAATTCCACCTTTTCCCGGTACTCTCCCTGATTCTACTATTTTTCGGTACTCACACAGATTCGACCCTTTTCCGGTACTTGTCAGGACAATTTTTCGATACTCGCATGGATTCTACCTTTTCGCGGTACTCGCCCGGATTCTATTATTTTTCGGTACTCACAATTATTCGACCCTTTTTTGGTAATCGCCAGGACAGTTTTCGATACTCGCACGGATTCTACCTTTTCCCGGTACTCTCCCGGATTCTACTCTTTTTCGGTACTCAGACTAATTCGACCCTTTTCCCGTACTCGTTCGGACAATTTTTCGATAGTCGCATGGATTCTTCCTTTTCCCGATACTCGCCCGGATTCTATTATTTATCGGAACTCACATTGAGTCGACCCCTTTTTGGTACTCGCCGGGACAGTTTTTCGATACTCAAACGGATTCTACCTTTTCCTGGTACTGTCCCGAATTCTACTATTTTTCGGTTCTCACACTGATTCGACCCTTATCCGGTACTTGTCAGGACAATTTTTCGATACTCGCATGGATTCTACCTTTTCCCGGTACTCGCCCGGATTCTATTATTTTTCGGTACTCACAATTATTCTACCATTTTTTGGTAATCGCCGGGACAGTTTTTCGATACTCGCACGGATTCCACGTTTTCCCGGTACTCTCTCGGATTCTACTATTTTTCGGTACTCACACTAATTCGACCCTTTTCCGGTACTTCTCAGGACAATTTTTCGATACTCGCATGGATTCTATCTTTTTTCGATACTCGCCCGGATTCTATTATTTATCGGTACTCACTTTGAATGGACCCTTTTTTGGTACTCACCGGGACAGTTTTTCGATACTCACACGGATTCTACCTTTTCCTGGTACTCTCCCGAATTCTACTATTTTTCGGTTCTCACACTGATTCGACCCTTTTCCGGTACTTGTCGGGACAATTTTTCGATACTCGCACGGATTCTCCCTTTTCCCGGTACTCGCCCGGATTCTTCCATTTTTCGGTACTCACATTGATTCGACCCTTTTTTCGTAATCGCCGGGACAGTTTTTCGATACTCGCACGGATTCTACCTTTTCCCGGTACTCTCCCGGATACTACTATTTTTCGGTACTCACACAGATTCGACCCTTTTCCGGTACTCGTCATGACAATTTTTCGATACTCGCATGGATTATAATTTTTCCCGGTACTCGCCCGGATTCTACTATTTTTTGGTACTCACATTGATTCGACCTTTTTCCGGTATTCGTCGGGACAATTTTTCGATTCTCGCACGGATTCTCCCTTTTCCCGGTACTCGCCCGGATTCTTCCATTTTTCGGTACTCACATTGATTCGACCCTTTTTTCGTAATCGCCGGGACAGTTTTTCGATACTCGCACGGATTCTACCCTTTCCCGGTACTCTCCCGGATACTACTATTTTTCGGTACTCACACAGATTCGACCCTTTTCCGGTACTCGTCATGACAATTTTTCGATACTCGCACGGATTCTAATTTTTCCCGGTACTCGCCCGGATTCTATTATTTATCGGTACTCACATTGATTCGACCTTTTTTTTGTAATCGTCGGGACAGTTTTTCGATACTCGCACAAATTCCACCTTTTCCCGGTACTCTCCCTGATTCTACTATTTTTCGGTACTCACACAGATTCGACCCTTTTCCGGTACTTGTCAGGACAATTTTTCGATACTCGCATGGATTCTACCTTTTCGCGGTACTCGCCCGGATTCTATTATTTTCGGTACTCACAATTATTCGACCCTTTTTTGGTAATCGCCAGGACAGTTTTCGATACTCGCACGGATTCTACCTTTTCCCGGTACTCTCCCGGATTCTACTCTTTTTCGGTACTCAGACTAATTCGACCCTTTTCCCGTACTCGTTCGGACAATTTTTCGATAGTCGCATGGATTCTTCCTTTTCCCGATACTCGCCCGGATTCTATTATTTATCGGTACTCACATTGAGTCCACCCCTTTTTGGTACTCGCCGGGACAGTTTTTCGATACTCACACGGATTCTACCTTTTCCTGGTACTGTCCCGAATTCTACTATTTTTCGATTCTCACACTGATTCGACCCTTATCCGGTACTTGTCAGGACAATTTTTCGATACTCGCATGGATTCTACCTTTTCCCGGTACTCGCCCGGATTCTATTATTTTTCGGTACTCACAATTATTCTACCATTTTTTGGTAATCGCCGGGACAGTTTTTCGATACTCGCACGGATTCCACGTTTTCCCGGTACTCTCTCGGATTCTACTATTTTTCGGTACTCACACTAATTCGACCCTTTTCCGGTACTTCTCAGGACAATTTTTCGATACTCGCATGGATTCTATCTTTTTTCGATACTCGCCCGGATTCTATTATTTATCGGTACTCACTTTGAATGGACCTTTTTTTGGTACTCACCGGGACAGTTTTTCGATACTCACACGGATTCTACCTTTTCCTGGTACTCTCCCGAATTCTACTATTTTTCGGTTCTCACACTGATTCGACCCTTTTCCGGTACTTGTCAGGACAATTTTTCGATACTCGCAGGGATTCTACCTTTTCCCGGTACTCGCCCGGATTCTATTATTTTTCGGTACTCACAATTATTCTACCTTTTTTCGTAATCGCCGGGACAGTTTTTCGATACTCGCACGGATTCTACCTTTTCCCGGTACTCTCCCGGATACTACTATTTTTCGGTACTCACACAGATTCGACCCTTTTCCGGTACTCGTCATGACAATTTTTCGATACTCGAATGGGTTCTAATTTTTCCCGGTACTCGCCCGGATTCTACTATTTTTCGGTACTCACATTGATTCGACCTTTTTCCGGTATTCGTCGGGACAATTTTTCGATACTCGCACGGATTCTCCCTTTTCCCGGTACTCGCCCGGATTCTTCCATTTTTCGGTATTCACATTGATTCAACTCTTTTTTGGTAATCACCGGGACTGTTTTTCGATACTCGCACGGATTCTACATTTTCTCGGTACTCTCCTAGATTCTACTATTTTTCGGTACTCACACTGATTCGACCATTTTCCGGTACTCGTCAGGACAATTTTTAGATACTCGCATGGATTCTACCTTTTCCTAGTGCTCGCCCGGATTCTATTATTTTTCGGTACTCACATTGACTCGACATTTTTCTGGTACTCATCGAGACAATTTTCGGATTCTTGCACGGATTCTTCCTCTTCCCGGTACTCGCCCGAATTCTTCCATTTTTCTGTACTCACCTTGATTCGACCCTTTTTTGGAACTCGTCGGGACTGTTTTTCGATACTCGCACGGATTCTACATTTTCCCGATACTCTCCTGGATTCTACTATTTTTCAGTCCTTACACTAATTCGACCATTTTCCGGTACACGTCAGGACTTTTTTTCGATACTCGCTTGGATTCCACCTTTTCCCGATACTCGCCCGAATTCTATTATTTACCGATACTCACATTGATTCGACCCTTTTTTGGTAATCGCCGAGACAGTTTTTCAATACTCGCACGGATTCTAATTTTTCCCAGTACTCTCCCGAATTGTACTATTTTTCGGTACTCACACTGATTCGACCCTTTTCCGATACTCGGCAGGACAATTTTTCGATACTCGCATAGATTCTACCTTTTCCCGATACTCGCCCGGACTCTATTATTTATCAGTACTCACATTGATTCGACCCTTTTTGGGTTATCGTCGGGACTGTTTTTCGATACTCGCATGGATTCTACATTTTCCCGGTACTCTCCAGGATTCTACTATTTTTCGGTACTCACACTGATTGAACCCTTTTCCGGTACTTTTTAGGACAATTTTTCGATACTCGCATGGATTCTACGTTTTCCCGGTACTTGCCCGTATTCTATTATTTTTCGGTACTCACAATTATTCGACCCTTTTTTGGTAATCGCTGGGACAGTTTTTCGATACTCGCACGGATTCTACCTTTTCCCAATATTCTCCCGGATTCTACTATTTTTTGGTACTCACACTGATTCGACCCTTTTCCGGTACTCGTCAGGACAATTTTTCGATACTCGCATAGATTCTACCTTTTCCCGATACTCGCCCGGATTCTATTATTTATCAGTACTCACATTGATTCGAGCGTTTTTTGGTAATCGCCGGGAAAGTTTTTCGATACTCTACCGGATTCAACTATTTTTCGATACTCGCATGGATTCTACCTTTCCCCGATACTCGCCTGGATTCTATTATTTATCGGTGCTCACATTGATTCGACCTTTTTCCGGTAGTCGTCGGTACAATTTTTCGATACTCGCACGGATTCTCCCTTTTCCCGGTACTCGCCCGGATTCTTTCATTTTTCGGTACTCACATTGATTCGACCTTTTTTTGGCAATCACCGGGAGAGTTTTTCGATATTCGCACGGATTCTACCTTTTCCTGGTACTCTCCCGAATTCTACTATTTTTCGGTACTCACACTGATTCGACCCTTTTCCCGTACTCGTCAGGACAATTTTTCTATACTCGCATGGATTCTACCTTTTCCCGGTACTCGCACCGATTCTATTATTTTTCAATACTCACATTGATTCGACCCTTTTTAGTAATCGCCGGGACAATTTTTCGATACTCGCACGGATTCTACCTCTCCCGGTACTCTCCCGGATTCTACTATTTTTCGGTACTCACACTAATTCGACCCTTTTTCGGTACTCGTCCGGACAATTTTTCGATACTCGCATGGATTCTACCTTTTCCCGATACTCGTCTGGATTCTATTATTTTTCGGTACTAACATTGATTCGACCATTTCCCGGTACTCGCCCGGATTCTTCCATTTTTCGGTATTCACATTGATTCAACTCTTTTTTGGTAATCACCGGGACAGTTTTTCGATACTCGCACGGATTCTACCTTTTCTTAGTACTCTCCCGAATTCTACTATTTTTCGGTACTCACACTGATTCGACCCTTTTCTGGTACTCGTTAGGATAATTTTTCGATACTCGCATGATTTCTACCTTTTCCCGGTACTCTCCCGGATTCTATTATTTTTCGATACTCGCACGATTCTACCTTTTCCCGGTACTCTCCCGGATACTACTATTTTTCGGTACTCACACAGATTCGACCCTTTTCCGGTACTCGTCATGACAATTTTTCGATACTCGCATGGATTATAATTTTTCCCGGTACTCGCCCGGATTCTACTATTTTTCGGTACTCACATTGATTCGACCTTTTTCCGGTATTCGTCGGGACAATTTTTCGATACTCGCACGGATTCTCCCTTTTCCCGGTACTCGCCCGGATTCTTCCATTTTTCGGTACTCACATTGATTCGACCCTTTTTTCGTAATCGCCGGGACAGTTTTTCGATACTCGCACGGATTCTACCCTTTCCCGGTACTCTCCCGGATACTACTATTTTTCGGTACTCACACAGATTCGATCCTTTTTCGGTACTCGTCATGACAATTTTTCGATACTCGCATTGATTCTAATTTTTCCCGGTACTCGCCCGAATTCTATTATTTATCGGTACTCACATTGATTCGACCTTTTTTTTGTAATCGCCGGGACAGTTTTTCGATACTCGCACAAATTCCACCTTTTCCCGGTACTCTCCCTGATTCTACTATTTTTCGGTACTCACACAGATTCGACCCTTTTCCGGTACTTGTCAGGACAATTTTTCGATACTCGCATGGATTCTACCTTTTCGCGGTACTCGCCCGGATTCTATTATTTTTCGGTACTCACAATTAGTCGACCCCTTTTTGGTACTCGCCGGGACAGTTTTTCGATACTCACACGGATTCTACCTTTTCCTGGTACTCTCCCGAATTCTACTATTTTTCGGTTCTCACACTGATTCCACCCTTTTTCGGTACTTGTCAGGACAATTTTTCGATACTCGCATGGATTCTACCTTTTCCCGGTACTCGCCCGGATTCTATTATTTTTCGGTACTCACAATTATTCTACCATTTTTTGGTAATCGCCGGGACAGTTTTTCGATACTCGCACGGATTCCACCTTTTCCCGGTACTCTCTCGGATTCTACTATTTTTTGGCACTCACACTAATTCGACCCTTTTCCGGTACTTCTCAGGACAATTTTTCGATACTCGCATGGATTCTATCTTTTTCCGATACTCGCCCGGATTCTATTATTTATCGGTACTCACTTTGATTCGACCCTTTTTTGGTACTCGTCGAGACAGTTTTTCGATACTCGCACGGATTCTACATTTTCCCGGTACTCTCCTAGATTCTACTATTTTTCGGTACTCACACTGATTCGACCATTTTCTGGTACTCGTCAGGACAATTTTTAGATACTCGCATGGATTCTACCTTTTCCTGGTACTCGCCCGGATTCTATTATTTTTCGGTACTCACATTGACTCGACATTTTTCTGGTACTCATCGAGACAATTTTTGGATACTTGCACGGATTCTTCCTCTTCCCGGTACTCGCCCGAATTCTTCCATTTTTCTGTACTCACCTTGATTCGACCCTTTTTTGGTACTCGTCCGGACTGTTTTTCGATACTCGCACGGATTCTACATTTTCCCGATACTCTCCTGGATTCTACTATTTTTCAGTCCTTACACTGATTCGACCATTTTCCGGTACACGTCAGGACTTTTTTTCGATACTCGCTTGGATTCCACCTTTTCCCGATACTCGCCCGAATTCTATTATTTACCGATACTCACATTGATTAGACCCTTTTTTGGTAATCACCGGGACAGTTTTTCGATACTCGCACGGATTCTACCTTTTCCTAGTACTCTCCCGAATTGTACTATTTTTCGGTACTCACACTGATTCGACCATTTTCCGATAATCGTCAGGACAATTTTTCGATACTCGCATAGATTCTGCCTTTTCCCGATACTCGCCCGGACTCTATTATTTATCGGTACTCACATTGATTCGACCCTTTTTGGGTTATCGTCGGGACTGTTTTTCGATACTCGCACGGATTCTACATTTTCCCGGTACTCTCCAGGATTCTACTATTTTTCGGTACTCACACTGATTGAACCCTTTTCCGGTACTTGTCAGGACAATTTTTCGATACTCGCATGGATTCTACGTTTTCCCGGTACTTGCCCGTATTCTATTATTTTTCGGTACTCACAATTATTCGACCCTTTTTTGGTAATCGCCGGGACAGTTTTTCGATACTCGCACGGATTCTACCTTTTCCCAGTATTCTCCTGGATTCTACTATTTTTTGGTACTCACACTGATTCGACCCTTTTTTGGTACTCGTCAGGACAATTTTTCGATACTCGCACAGATTCTACCTCTCCTGGTACTCTCCCAGATTCTACTATTTTTCGGTACTCACACTAATTCGACCCTTTTTCGGTACTCGTCCGGACAATTTTTCGATACTCGCATGGATTCTACCTTTTCCCGATACTCGCCTGGATTCTATTATTTTTCGGTACTCACATTGATTCGACCCTTTCTCGGTACTCGCCCGGATTCTTCCATTTTTCGGTATTCACATTGATTCAACTCTTTTTTGGTAATCACTGGGACAGTTTTTCGATACTCGCACGGATTCTACCTTTTCTTGGTAGTCTCCCGAATTCTTCTATTTTTCGGTACTCACACTGATTCGACCCTTTTCCGGTACTCATTAGGATAATTTTTCAATACTCGCATGATTTCTACCTTTTCCCGGTACTCTCCCGGATTCTATTATTTTTCGGTACTCACATTGATTCGACCATTTTTCCGGTATTCGTCGGGACAATTTTTCGATACTCGCACGGATTCTCCCTTTTCCCGGTACTCACCCGGATTCTTCCATTTTTCGGTACTCACATTGATTCGACCCTTTTTTCGTAATCGCCGGGACAGTTTTTCGATACTCGCACGGATTCTACCCTTTCCCGGTACTCTCCCGGATTCTTTCATTTTTCGGTACTCACATTGATTCGACCTTTTTTTGGCAATCACCGGGAGAGTTTTTCGATATTCGCACGGATTCTACCTTTTCCTGGTACTCTCCCGAATTCTACTATTTTTCGGTACTCACACTGATTCGACCCTTTTCCCGTACTCGTCAGGACAATTTTTCTATACTCGCATGGATTCTACCTTTTCCCGGTACTCGCACCGATTCTATTATTTTTCAATACTCACATTGATTCGACCCTTTTTAGTAATCGCCGGGACAATTTTTCGATACTCGCACGGATTCTACCTCTCCCGGTACTCTCCCGGATTCTACTATTTTTCGGTACTCACACTAATTCGACCCTTTTTCGGTACTCGTCCAGACAATTTTTCGATACTCGCATGGATTCTACCTTTTCCCGATACTCGCCTGGATTCTATTATTTTTCGGTACTCACATTGATTCGACCATTTCCCGGTACTCGCCCGGATTCTTCCATTTTTCGGTATTCACATTGATTCAACTCTTTTTTGGTAATCACCGGGACAGTTTTTCGATACTCGCACGGATTCTACCTTTTCTTAGTACTCTCCCGAATTCTACTATTTTTCGGTACTCACACTGATTCGACCCTTTTCCGGTACTCGTTAGGATAATTTTTCGATACTCGCATGATTTCTACCTTTTCCCGGTACTCTCCCGGATTCTATTATTTTTCGATACTCGCACGATTCTACCTTTTCCCGGTACTCTCCCGGATACTACTATTTTTCGGTACTCACACAGATTCGACCCTTTTCCGGTACTCGTCATGACAATTTTTCGATACTCGCATGGATTATAATTTTTCCCGGTACTCGCCCGGATTCTACTATTTTTCGGTACTCACATTGATTCGACCTTTTTCCGGTATTCGTCGGGACAATTTTTCGATACTCGCACGGATTCTCCCTTTTCCCGGTACTCGCCCGGATTCTTCCATTTTTCGGTACTCACATTGATTCGACCCTTTTTTCGTAATCGCCGGGACAGTTTTTCGATACTCGCACGGATTCTACCCTTTCCCGGTACTCTCCCGGATACTACTATTTTTCGGTACTCACACAGATTCGATCCTTTTTCGGTACTCGTCATGACAATTTTTCGATACTCGCACGGATTCTAATTTTTCCCGGTACTCGCCCGAATTCTATTATTTATCGGTACTCACATTGATTCGACCTTTTTTTTGTAATCGCCGGGACAGTTTTTCGATACTCGCACAAATTCCACCTTTTCCCGGTACTCTCCCTGATTCTACTATTTTTCGGTACTCACACAGATTCGACCCTTTTCCGGTACTTGTCAGGACAATTTTTCGATACTCACATGGATTCTACCTTTTCGCGGTACTCGCCCGGATTCTATTATTTTTCGGTACTCACAATTATTCGACCCTTTTTTGGTAATCGCCAGGACAGTTTTCGATACTCGCACGGATTCTACCTTTTCCCGGTACTCTCCCGGATTCTACTCTTTTTCGGTACTCAGACTAATTCGACCCTTTTCCCGTACTCGTTCGGACAATTTTTCGATAGTCGCATGGATTCTTCCTTTTCCCGATACTCGCCCGGATTCTATTATTTATCGGTACTCACATTGAGTCGACCCCTTTTTGGTACTCGCCGGGACAGTTTTTCGATACTCACACGGATTCTACCTTTTCCTGGTACTCTCCCGAATTCTACTATTTTTCGGTTCTCACACTGATTCCACCCTTTTCCGGTACTTGTCAGGACAATTTTTCGATACTCGCATGGATTCTACCTTTTCCCGGTACTCGCCCGGATTCTATTATTTTTCGGTACTCACAATTATTCTACCTTTTTTCGTAATCGCCGGGACAGTTTTTCGATACTCGCACGGATTCTACCTTTTCTTAGTACTCTCCCGAATTCTACTATTTTTCGGTACTCACACTGATTCGACCCTTTTCCGGTACTCGTTAGGATAATTTTTCGATACTCGCATGATTTCTACCTTTTCCCGGTACTCTCCCGGATTCTATTATTTTTCGATACTCGCACGATTCTACCTTTTCCCGGTACTCTCCCGGATACTACTATTTTTCGGTACTCACACAGATTCGACCCTTTTCCGGTACACGTCATGACAATTTTTCGATACTCGCATGGATTATAATTTTTCCCGGTACTCGCCCGGATTCTACTATTTTTCGGTACTCACATTGATTCGACCTTTTTCCGGTATTCGTCGGGACAATTTTTCGATACTCGCACGGATTCTCCCTTTTCCCGGTACTCGCCCGGATTCTTCCATTTTTCGGTACTCACATTGATTCGACCCTTTTTTCGTAATCGCCGGGACAGTTTTTCGATACTCGCACGGATTCTACCCTTTCCCGGTACTCTCCCGGATACTACTATTTTTCGGTACTCACACAGATTCGATCCTTTTTCGGTACTCGTCATGACAATTTTTCGATACTCGCACGGATTCTAATTTTTCCCGGTACTCGCCCGAATTCTATTATTTATCGGTACTCACATTGATTCGACCTTTTTTTTGTAATCGCCGGGACAGTTTTTCGATACTCGCACAAATTCCACCTTTTCCCGGTACTCTCCCTGATTCTACTATTTTTCGGTACTCACACAGATTCGACCCTTTTCCGGTACTTGTCAGGACAATTTTTCGATACTCACATGGATTCTACCTTTTCGCGGTACTCGCCCGGATTCTATTATTTTTCGGTACTCACAATTATTCGACCCTTTTTTGGTAATCGCCAGGACAGTTTTCGATACTCGCACGGATTCTACCTTTTCCCGGTACTCTCCCGGATTCTACTCTTTTTCGGTACTCAGACTAATTCGACCCTTTTCCCGTACTCGTTCGGACAATTTTTTGATAGTCGCATGGATTCTTCCTTTTCCCGATACTCGCCCGGATTCTATTATTTATCGGTACTCACATTGAGTCGACCCCTTTTTGGTACTCGCCGGGACAGTTTTTCGATACTCACACGGATTCTACCTTTTCCTGGTACTCTCCCGAATTCTACTATTTTTCGGTTCTCACACTGATTCCACCCTTTTTCGGTACTTGTCAGGACAATTTTTCGATACTCGCATGGATTCTACCTTTTCCCGGTACTCGCCCGGATTCTATTATTTTTCGGTACTCACAATTATTCTACCATTTTTTGGTAATCGCCGGGACAGTTTTTCGATACTCGCACGGATTCCACCTTTTCCCGGTACTCTCTCGGATTCTACTATTTTTTGGCACTCACACTAATTCGACCCTTTTCCGGTACTTCTCAGGACAATTTTTCGATACTCGCATGGATTCTATCTTTTTCCGATACTCGCCCGGATTCTATTATTTATCGGTACTCACTTTGATTCGACCCTTTTTTGGTACTCGTCGAGACAGTTTTTCGATACTCGCACGGATTCTACATTTTCCCGGTACTCTCCTAGATTCTACTATTTTTCGGTACTCACACTGATTCGACCATTTTCCGGTACTCGTCAGGACAATTTTTAGATACTCGCATGGATTCTACCTTTTCCTGGTACTCGCCCGGATTCTATTATTTTTCGGTACTCACATTGACTCGACATTTTTCTGGTACTCATCGAGACAATTTTTGGATACTTGCACGGATTCTTCCTCTTCCCGGTACTCGCCCGAATTCTTCCATTTTTCTGTACTCACCTTGATTCGACCCTTTTTTGGTACTCGTCCGGACTGTTTTTCGATACTCGCACGGATTCTACATTTTCCCGATACTCTCCTGGATTCTACTATTTTTCAGTCCTTACACTGATTCGACCATTTTCCGGTACACGTCAGGACTTTTTTTCGATACTCGCTTGGATTCCACCTTTTCCCGATACTCGCCCGAATTCTATTATTTACCGATACTCACATTGATTAGACCCTTTTTTGGTAATCACCGGGACAGTTTTTCGATACTCGCACGGATTCTACCTTTTCCTAGTACTCTCCCGAATTGTACTATTTTTCGGTACTCACACTGATTCGACCATTTTCCGATACTCGTCAGGACAATTTTTCGATACTCGCATAGATTCTGCCTTTTCCCGATACTCGCCCGGACTCTATTATTTATCGGTACTCACATTGATTCGACCCTTTTTGGGTTATCGTCGGGACTGTTTTTCGATACTCGCACGGATTCTACATTTTCCCGGTACTCTCCAGGATTCTACTATTTTTCGGTACTCACACTGATTGAACCCTTTTCCGGTACTTGTCAGGGCAATTTTTCGATACTCGCATGGATTCTACGTTTTCCCGGTACTTGCCCGTATTCTATTATTTTTCGGTACTCACAATTATTCGACCCTTTTTTGGTAATCGCCGGGACAGTTTTTCGATACTCGCACGGATTCTACCTTTTCCCAGTATTCTCCTGGATTCTACTATTTTTTGGTACTCACACTGATTCGACCCTTTTTCGGTACTCGTCAGGACAATTTTTCGATACTCGCACGGATTCTACCTCTCCCGGTACTCTCCCAGATTCTACTATTTTTCGGTACTCACACTAATTCGACCCTTTTTCGGTACTCGTCCGGACAATTTTTCGATACTCGCATGGATTCTACCTTTTCCTGATACTCGCCTGGATTCTATTATTTTTCGGTACTCACATTGATTCGACCCTTTCCCGGTACTCGCCCGGATTCTTCCATTTTTCGGTATTCACATTGATTCAACTCTTTTTTGGTAATCACTGGGACAGTTTTTCGATACTCGCACGGATTCTACCTTTTCTTGGTAGTCTCCCGAATTCTTCTATTTTTCGGTACTCACACTGATTCGACCCTTTTCCGGTACTCATTAGGATAATTTTTCAATACTCGCATGATTTCTACCTTTTCCCGGTACTCTCCCGGATTCTATTATTTTTCGGTACTCACATTGATTCGACCTTTTTCCGGTATTCGTCGGGACAATTTTTCGATACTCGCACGGATTCTCCCTTTTCCCGGTACTCGCCCGGATTCTTTCATTTTTCGGTACTCACATTGATTCGACCTTTTTTTGGTAATCACCGGGAGAGTTTTTCGATATTCACATGGATTCTACCTTTTCCTGGTACTCTCCCGAATTCTACTATTTTTCAATACTCACACCGATTCGACCCTTTTCCCGTACTCGTCAGGACAATTTTTCTATACTCGCATGGATTCTACCTTTTCCCGGTACTCGCACGGATTCTATTATTTTTCGGTACTCGCATTGATTCGACCCTTTTTGGTAATCGCCGGGACAATTTTTCGATACTCGCACGGATTCTACCTCTCCCGGTACTCTCCCGGATTCTACTATTTTTCGGTACTCACACTAATTCGACCCTTTTTCGGTACTCGTCCGGACAATTTTTCGATACTCGCATGGATTCTACCTTTTCCCGATACTCGCCCGGATTCTATTATTTTTCGGTACTCACAATTATTCTACCATTTTTTGGTAATCGCCGGGACAGTTTTTCGATACTCGCACGGATTCCACCTTTTCCCGGTACTCTCTCGGATTCTACTATTTTTTGGCACTCACACTAATTCGACCCTTTTCCGGTACTTCTCAGGACAATTTTTAGATACTCGCATGGATTCTACCTTTTCCTAGTGCTCGCCCGGATTCTATTATTTTTCGGTACTCACATTGACTCGACATTTTTCTGGTACTCATCGAGACAATTTTTGGATACTTGCACGGATTCTTCCTCTTCCCGGTTCTCGCCCGAATTCTTCCATTTTTCTGTACTCACCTTGATTCGACCCTTTTTTGGTACTCGTCCGGACTGTTTTTCGATACTCGCACGGATTCTACATTTTCCCGATACTCTCCTGGATTCTACTATTTTTCAGTCCTTACACTGATTCGACCATTTTCCGGTACACGTCAGGACTTTTTTTCGATACTCGCTTGGATTCCACCTTTTCCCGATACTCGCCCGAATTCTATTATTTACCGATACTCACATTGATTAGACCCTTTTTTGGTAATCACCGGGACAGTTTTTCGATACTCGCACGGATTCTACCTTTTCCTAGTACTCTCCCGAATTGTACTATTTTTCGGTACTCACACTGATTCGACCATTTTCCGATACTCGTCAGGACAATTTTTCGATACTCGCATAGATTCTGCCTTTTCCCGATACTCGCCCGGACTCTATTATTTATCGGTACTCACATTGATTCGACCCTTTTTGGGTTATCGTCGGGACTGTTTTTCGATACTCGCACGGATTCTACATTTTCCCGGTACTCTCCAGGATTCTACTATTTTTCGGTACTCACACTGATTGAACCCTTTTCCGGTACTTGTCAGGACAAATTTTCGATACTCGCATGGATTCTACGTTTTCCCGGTACTTGCCCGTATTCTATTATTTTTCGGTACTCACAATTATTCGACCCTTTTTTGGTAATCACCGGGACAGTTTTTCGATACTCGCACGGATTCTACCTTTTCCCAGTATTCTCCTGGATTCTACTATTTTTTGGTACTCACACTGATTCGACCCTTTTTCGGTACTCGTCAGGACAATTTTTCGATACTCGCACGGATTCTACCTCTCCCGGTACTCTCCCAGATTCTACTATTTTTCGGTACTCACACTAATTCGACCCTTTTTCGGTACTCGTCCGGACAATTTTTCGATACTCGCATGGATTCTACCTTTTCCCGATACTCGCCTGAATTCTATTATTTTTCGGTACTCACATTGATTCGACCCTTTCCCGGTACTCGCCCGGATTCTTCCATTTTTCGGTATTCACATTGATTCAACTCTTTTTGGGTAATCACCGGGACAGTTTTTCGATACTCGCACGGATTCTACCTTTTCTTGGTAGTCTCCCGAATTCTTCTATTTTTCGGTACTCACACTGATTCGACCCTTTTCCGGTACTCATTAGGATAATTTTTCAATACTCGCATGATTTCTACCTTTTCCCGGTACTCTCCCGGATTCTATTATTTTTCGGTACTCACATTGATTCGACCTTTTTCCGGTATTCGTCGGGACAATTTTTCGATACTCGCACAGATTCTCCCTTTTCCCGGTACTCGCCCGGATTCTTTCATTTTTCGGTACTCACATTGATTCGACCTTTTTTTGGTAATCACCGGGAGAGTTTTTCGATATTCGCACGGATTCTACCTTTTCCTGGTACTCTCCCGAATTCTACTATTTTTCAATACTCACACCGATTCGACCCTTTTCCCGTACTCGTCAGGACAATTTTTCTATACTCGCATGGATTCTACCTTTTCCCGGTACTCGCACGGATTCTATTATTTTTCGGTACTCGCATTGATTCGACCCTTTTTGGTAATCGCCGGGACAATTTTTCGATACTCGCACGGATTCTACCTCTCCCGGTACTCTCCCGGATTCTACTATTTTTCGGTACTCACACTAATTCGACCCTTTTTCGGTACTCGTCCGGACAATTTTTCGATACTCGCATGGATTCTACCTTTTCCCGATACTCGCCTGAATTCTATTATTTTTCGGTACTCACATTGATTCGACCCTTTCCCGGTACTCGCCTGGATTCTTCCATTTTTCGGTATTCACATTGATTCAACTCTTTTTTGGTAATCACCGGGACAGTTTTTCGATACTCGCACGGATTCTACCTTTTCTTGGTAGTCTCCCGAATTCTTCTATTTTTCGGTACTCACACTGATTCGACCCTTTTCCGGTACTCGTTAGGATAATTTTTCGATACTCGCATGATTTCTACCTTTTCCCGGTACTCTCCCGGATTCTATTATTTTTCGGTACTCACATTGATTCGACCTTTTTCCGGTATTCGTCGGGACAATTTTTCGATACTCGCACAGATTCTCCCTTTTCCCGGTACTCGCCCGGATTCTTTCATTTTTCGGTACTCACATTGATTCGACCTTTTTTTGGTAATCACCGGGAGAGTTTTTCGATATTGGCACGGATTCTACCTTTTCCTGGTACTCTCCTGAATTCTACTATTTTTCAATACTCACACTGATTCGACCCTTTTCCCGTACTCGTCAGGACAATTTTTCTATACTCGCATGGATTCTACCTTTTCCCGGTACTCGCACGGATTCTATTATTTTTCGGTACTCGCATTGATTCGACCCTTTTTGGTAATCGCCGGGACAATTTTTCGATACTCGCACGGATTCTACCTCTCCCGGTACTCTCCCGGATTCTACTATTTTTCGGTACTCACACTAATTCGACCCTTTTTCGGTACTCGTCCGGACAATTTTTCGATACTCGCATGGATTCTACCTTTTCCCGATACTCGCCTGAATTCTATTATTTTTCGGTACTCACATTGATTCGACCCTTTCCCGGTACTCGCCCGGATTCTTCCATTTTTCGGTATTCACATTGATTCAACTCTTTTTTGGTAATCACCGGGACAGTTTTTCGATACTCGCACGGATTCTACCTTTTCTCGGTACTCTCCCGAATTCTACTATTTTTCGGTACTCACACTGATTCGACCCTTTTCCGGTACTCATTAGGATAATTTTTCGATACTCGCATGATTTCTACCTTTTCCCGGTACTCTCCCGGATTCTATTATTTTTCGGTACTCACATTGATTCGACCTTTTTCCGGTATTCGTCGGGACAATTTTTCGATACTCGCACGGATTCTCCCTTTTCCCGATACTCGCCCGGATTCTTTCATTTTTCGGTACTCACATTGATTCGACCTTTTTTTGGTAATCACCGGGAGAGTTTTTCGATATTCGCACGGATTCTATCTTTTCCTGGTACTCTCCCGAATTCTACTATTTTTCGGTACTCACTCTGATTCGACCATTTTCCCGTACTCGTCAGGACAATTTTTCTATACTCGCATGGATTCTACCTTTTCCCGGTACTCGCACGGATTCTATTATTTTTCGGTACTCACATTGATTCGACCCTTTTTGGTAATCGCCAGGACAATTTTTCGATACTCGCACGGATTCTACCTCTTCCCGGTACTCTCCCGGATTCTACTATTTTTCGGTACTCACACTTATTCGACCCTTTTTCAGTACTCGTCCGGACAATTTTTCGATACTCGCATGGATTCTACCTTTTCCCGATACTGGCCTGGATTCTATTATTTTTTGGTACTCACATTGATTCGACCCTTTCCCGGTACTCGCCCGGATTCTTCCATTTTTCGGTATTCACATTGATTCAACTCTTTTTTGGTAATCACCGGGACAGTTTTTCGATACTCGCACGGATTCTACCTTTTCTTGGTACTCTCCCGAATTCTACTATTTTTCGGTACTCACACTGATTCGACCCTTTTCCGGTACTCGTTAGGATAATTTTTCGATACTCGCATGATTTCTACCTTTTCCCGGTACTCTCCCGGATTCTATTATTTTTCGGTACTCACATTGATTCGACCTTTTTCCGGTATTCGTCGGGACAATTTTTCGATACTCGCACAGATTCTCCCTTTTCCCGATACTCGCCCGGATTCTTTCATTTTTCGGTACTCACATTGATTCGACCTTTTTTTGGTAATCACCGGGAGAGTTTTTCGATATTCGCACGGATTCTATCTTTTCCTGGTACTCTCCCGAATTCTACTATTTTTCGGTACTCACTCTGATTCGACCATTTTCCCGTACTCGTCAGGACAATCGTCAGGACAATTTTTCGATACTCGCATGGATTCTACCTTTTCCCGATACTCGCCCGGATTCTATTATTTTTCGGTACTCACATTGATTTGATCCTTTTTTGGTAATCGCCGGGACAGTTTTTCGATACTCGCACGGATTCTTCCTTTTCCCGGTACTCTCCCGGATACTACTATTTTTCGGTACTCACACAGATTCGACCCTTTTCCCGATACTCGCCCGGATTCTATTATTTTTCGGTACTAACAATTATTCGACCCTTTTTTGGTAATCGTCGGGACAGCTTTTCGATACTCGCACGGATTCTACCTTTTCCTGGTACTCGCCCGAATTCTATTATTTTTCGGTACTCACATTGATTCGACATTTTTTCCGATACTCGTCGGAACAATTTTTCTATACTTGCACGGATTCTCCATTTTCCTGGTAGTAGACCGAATTCTTCTATTTTTCGGTACTCACTTTGATTCGACCCTTTTTTGGTATTCGACAGGACTGTTTTTTAATACTCGCACGGATTCTACATTTTCCCGGTACTCTCCTGGATTCTACTATTTTTTGGTCCTCACACTAATTCGACCCTTTTCCGGTACTTGTCAGGACATTTTTTCGATACTCGCTTGGATTCTACCTTTTCCCGATACTCGCTCAAATTCTATTATTTATCGGTACTCACATTGATTCGACCCTTTTTGTGTAATCGTCGGGACAGTTTTTCGATACTCGCATGGATTCCAGCTTTTGCCGGTACTCGCCCGGATTCTATTATTTATCGGTACTCACATTGATACGAGCCTTTTTTGGTAATCGCAGGGAAAGTTTTTCGATACTTTCCCGGATTCTACTATTTTTCGGTCCTCACACTCATTCGAGCCTTTTCCGGTACTCGTCAGGACAATTTGTCGATACTCGCATGCATTCTACCCTTTCCCGGTACTCGCCCGGATTCTATTATAATTCGGTACTCACAATTATTCGACCCTTTTTTGGTAATCGTCGGGACAGTTTTTCGATACTCGCACGGATTCTACCTTTTCCCGGTACTCTCCCGGATTCTACTATTTTTCGGTACTCAAACAGATTCGACCCTTTTCCGGTACTGTCCGGACAATTTTTCGATGCACGCATGGATTCTACCTTTTCCCGATACTCGCCCGGATTCTATTATTTATCGGTACTCACATTGATTCGACCCTTTTCCGGTACTCGTCGGGACAGTTTTTCGATACTCGCACGGATTCTACCTTTTCCCGGTACTCTCCCAGATACTACTATTTTTCTGTACTCACACTGATTCGACCCTTTTCCGGTACCCGTCAGGACAATTTTTCGATAGTCGCATGGATTCTACCTTTTCTTTGTACTCGCCCGGATTCTATTAGTTTTCGGTACTTACACTAATTCGACCCTTTTCCGGTACTCGTCGGGACAGTTTTTCGATACTCGCACGGATTCTACCTTTTCTCGGTACTCTCGCAGATTCTAATATTTTTCGGTACTCACACTGATTCGACCCTATTCCGGTACTCGTCCGGACAATTTTTCGATACTCGCATGGATTCTATTATTTATCGGTACTCACATTGATTCCACCATTTTCCCGTACTCGCCCCGATTCTATTTTTTTTCGGTACTCACAATTATTCGACCCTTTTTTGGTAATCGTCGGGACAGTTTTTCGATACTCGCACGGATTCTACCTTTTCCCGGTACTCTCCCGGATTCTTCTATTTTTCGATACTCACACAGATTCGACCCTTTTCCGGTACTCGTCCGGACAATTTTTCGATACACGCATGGATTCAACCTTTTCCCGATACTCGCTCGAATTCTATTATTTTTCGGTACTCACATTGATTCGATCCTTTTCCGGTAATCGTCGGGACGATTTTTCGATACTCGAACGGATTCCGCTTTTTCCCGGTACTCGCCCGGATTCTTCCATTTTTCGATACTCGCATTGATTCGACCTTTTTTTGGTAATCGCCGGGACAGGTTTTCGATACTCACACGGATTCTACCTTTTCCCGGTACTCGCCCGGATTCTATTATTTTTCGGTACTCACATTGATTCGACATTTTTTCCGATACTGGTCGGGAAAATTTTTCGATACTCGTATGGATTCTCCCTTTTCCCGGTACTCGCCCGGATTCTTCCATTTTTCGGTACTCACGTTAATTCGACCCTTTTTTGGCAATCACCGGGACAGTTTTTCGATACTCGCACGAATTCTACCTTTTCCTGGTACTCTCCCGGATACGACTATTTTTCGGTCGTCACACTGATTCGACCCTTTTCCGGTACTCGTCAGGACAATTTTTCAATACTCGCATGGATTCTTCCTTTTCCCGGTACTCGCCCGGATTCTATTATTTTTCGGTACTCAAAATTATTCAACCCTTTTTTGGTAATCGCCGGGACAGTTTTTCGAAACTCGCACAGATTCTACCTTTCCCCGGTACTCTCCCTGATTCTACTATTTTTCGGTACTCACACTGATTCGACCATTTTTCGATACTCGTAAGGACAATTTTTTGAAACTCGCATGGATTCTACCTTTTCCCGGTACTCGCCCGGATTCTCTTATTTTTCGGTACTCACAATTATTCGACCCTTTTTTGGTAATCATCGGGACAGTTTTTCGATAATGGCACGGATTATACCTTATCCTGGTACTCTCCCAGACACTACTATTTTTCGGTCGTTACACTGATTCGACCATTTTCCGGTACTCGTCAGGACAATTTTTAAATACTCGCATGGATTCTTCCTTTTCCCGGTACTCGCCCGGATTCTATTATTTTTCGGTACTCACAATTTTTCGAACCTTTTTTGGTAATCGCCGAGACAGTTTTTCGATACTCGCACAGATTCTACCTTTTCCAGGTACTCTCCCTGATTCTACTATTTTTCGGTACTCTAACTGATTCGACCATTTTCCGGTACTCGTCCGGACAATTTTTCGATACTCGCATGGATTCTACCTTTTCCCGATACTCACCTAGATTCTATTATTTATCGGTACTCACATTGATTCGACCATTTTCCGGTACTCGTCAGGACAATTTTTCGATACTCGCACGGATTCTCCCTTTTCCCGGTACTCGCCCGGATTCTATTTTTTTCTGTACTCACATTAATTCGACCCTTTTTTGGCAATCACCGGGACAGTTTTTCGATACTCGCACGGATTCTACCTTAACCTGGTACTCTCCCAAACACTACTATTTTTCGGTCGTCACACTGATTCGACCATTTTCCGGTACTCGTCAGGACAATTTTTCAATACTCGCATGGATTCTACCTTTTCCCGGTACTCGCCCGGATTCTATTATTTTTCGGTACTCAAAATTATTAGACCCTTTTTTGGTAATCACCGGGAAAGTTTTTCGATACTCTCCCGGATACTACTATTTTTCGGTCGTCACACTGATTCGACCATTTTCCGGTACTCGTCAGGACAATTTTTCGATACTCGCACGGATTCTCCATTTTCCCGGTACTCGCCCGGATTATTCCATTTTTTGGTACTCACATTAATTCGACCCTTTTTTGGCAATCATCGGGACAGTTTTTCGATAATGGCACGGATTATACCTTATCCTGGTACTCTCCCAGACACTACTATTTTTCGGTCGTTACACTGATTCGACCATTTTCCGGTACTCGTCAGGACAATTTTTAAATACTCGCATGGATTCTTCCTTTTCCCGGTACTCGCCCGGATTCTATTATTTTTCGGTACTCACAATTTTTCGAACCTTTTTTGGTAATCGCCGAGACAGTTTTTCGATACTCGCACAGATTCTACCTTTTCCAGGTACTCTCCCTGATTCTACTATTTTTCGGTACTCAAACTGATTCGACCATTTTCCGGTACTCGTCCGGACAATTTTTCGATACTCGCATGGATTCTACCTTTTCCCGATACTCACCTAGATTCTATTATTTATCGGTACTCACATTGATTCGACCATTTTCCGGTACTCGTCAGGACAATTTTTCGATACTCGCACGGATTCTCCCTTTTCCCGGTACTCGCCCGGATTCTATTTTTTCTGTACTCACATTAATTCGACCCTTTTTTGGCAATCACCGGGACAGTTTTTCGATACTTGCACGGATTCTACCTTAACCTGGTACTCTCCCAAACACTACTATTTTTCGGTCGTCACACTGATTCGACCATTTTCCGGTACTCGTCAGGACAATTTTTCAATACTCGCATGGATTCTACCTTTTCCCGGTACTCGCCCGGATTCTATTATTTTTCGGTACTCAAAATTATTAGACCCTTTTTTGGTAATCACCGGGAAAGTTTTTCGATACTCTCCCGGATACTACTATTTTTCGGTCGTCACACTGATTCGACCATTTTCCGGTACTCGTCAGGACAATTTTTCGATACTCGCACGGATTCTCCATTTTCCCGGTACTCGCCCGGATTATTCCATTTTTTGGTACTCACATTAATTCGACCCTTTTTTGGCAATCATCGGGACAGTTTTTCGATAATGGCACGGATTATACCTTATCCTGGTACTCTCCCAGACACTACTATTTTTCGGTCGTTACACTGATTCGACCATTTTCCGGTACTCGTCAGGACAATTTTTAAATACTCGCATGGATTCTTCCTTTTCCCGGTACTCGCCCGGATTCTATTATTTTTCGGTACTCACAATTTTTCGAACCTTTTTTGGTAATCGCCGAGACAGTTTTTCGATACTCGCACAGATTCTACCTTTTCCAGGTACTCTCCCTGATTCTACTATTTTTCGGTACTCAAACTGATTCGACCATTTTCCGGTACTCGTCCGGACAATTTTTCGATACTCGCATGGATTCTACCTTTTCCCGATACTCACCTAGATTCTATTATTTATCGGTACTCACATTGATTCGACCATTTTCCGGTACTCGTCAGGACAATTTTTCGATACTCGCACGGATTCTCCCTTTTCCCGGTACTCGCCCGGATTCTATTTTTTCTGTACTCACATTAATTCGACCCTTTTTTGGCAATCACCGGGACAGTTTTTCGATACTCGCACGGATTCTACCTTAACCTGGTACTCTCCCAAACACTACTATTTTTCGGTCGTCACACTGATTCGACCATTTTCCGGTACTCGTCACGACAATTTTTCAATGCTCGCATGGATTCTACCTTTTCCCGGTACTCGCCCGGATTCTATTATTTTTCGGTACTCAAAATTATTCGACCCTTTTTTGGTAATCGCCGGGACAGTTTTTCGATACTCGCACATATTCTACCTTTTCCCGGTACTCTCCCTGATTCTACTATTTTTCGGTACTCACACTGATTCGACCATTTTCCAGTACTCGTCAGGACAATTTTTCGATACACGCATGGATTCTACCTTTTCCCGGTACTCGTCCGGATTCTCTTATTTTTCAGTACTCACAATTATTCGACCCTTTTTTGGTAATCGCCGGGACAGTTTTTCGATACTCGCACAGATTCTACCTTTTCCCGGTATTCTCCCGGATGCTACAATTTTTCCGTACTCACACAGATTCGACCCTTTCCGGTACTCGTCAGGACAATTTTTCGATACTCGCACGGATTCTCCCTTTTCCCGATACTCGTCCGGATTCTTCCATTATTCGGTACTCACATTAATTCGACCCTTTTTTGGCAATCACCGGGACAGTTTTTCGATACTCGCACGAATTCTACCTTTTCCTGGTACTCTCCCAAACACAACTATTTTTCGGTCGTCACACTGAGTCGACCATTTTCCGGTACTCGTCAGGACAATTTTTCAATACTCGCATGGATTCTACCTTTTCCCGGTACTCGCCCGGATTCTATTATTTTTCGGTACTCAAAATTATTCGACCATTTTTCGGTAATCACCGAGAAAGTTTTTCGATACTCGCACGGAGTCTCCATTTTCCCGGTACTCGCCCGGATTCTTCCATTTTTCGGTACTCACATTAATTCGACCCTTTTTTGGCAATCATTGGGACAGTTTTTCGATACTCGCTCGAATTCTACCTTTTCCTGGTACTCTCCCGGATACTACTATTTTTCGGTCGTCACAGTGATTCGACCCTTTTTCGGTACTCGTCAGGACAATTTTTCAATACTCGCATGGATTCTTCCTTTTCTTGGTACTCGCCCGGATTCTATTATTTTTTGGTACTCACAATTATTCGACCCTTTTTTCGTAATCGCCGTGAAGGTTTTTCGATACTCTCCCGGATACTACTATTTTTCTGTCGTCACACTGATTCGACCCTTTTTCGGTACTCGTCAGGACAATTTTTCAATACTCGCATGGATTCTTCCTTTTCTTGGTACACGCCCGGATTCCATTATTTTTCGGTACTCACAATTATTCGACCCTTTTTTGGTAATCGCCGGGACAGTTTTTCGATACTCGCACAGATTCTACCTTTTCCCGGTACTCTCCCTGATTCTACTATTTTTCGGTACTCACACTGATTCGACCCTTTTCCGGTACTCGTCAGGACAATTTTTCGATACTCGCATGGATTCTACCTTTTCCAAGTACTCGCCCGGATTCTATTATTTTTCGGTAGTCACAATTATTCGACCCTTTTTTGGTAATCGCCGGGAAAGTTTTTCGATACTCTCCCGGATTCTACTATTTTTCGGTCGTCACACTGATTCGACCCTTTTCCGGTACTCGTCAGGACAATTTTTTGATACTCGCATGGATTCTACCTTTTCCCGGTACAGGCCCGGATTCTATTATTTTTCGGTACTGACAATTATTCGACCATTTTTTGGAAATCACCAGGACAGTTTTTCGATACTCGCACGGATTCTACCTTTTCCTGGTACTCTCCCGGATACTACTATTTTTCGGTCGTCACACCGATTCGACCCTTTTTCGGTACTCTTCAGGACAATTTTTCGATACTCGCACGGATTCTCCCTTTTCCCGGTACTCTCCCGGATTCTTCCATTTTTCGGTACTCACATTAATTCGACCATTTTTTGGCAATCACCGGGACAGTTTTTCGATACTCGCACGAATTCTACCTTTTCCTGGTACTCTCCCAGACACAACTATTTTCGGTCGTCACACTGAGTCAACCATTTTCCGGTACTCGTCAGGACAATTTTTCAATACTCGCATAGATTCTACCTTTTCCCGGTACTCGCCCGGATTCTATTATCTTTACGTACTTAAAATTATTCGACCCATTTTTGGTAATCACCGAGAAAGTTTTTCGATACTAGCACGGATTCTCCATTTTCCTGGTACTCGCCCGGATTCTTCCATTTTTCGGTACTCACATTAATTCGACCCTTTTTTGGCAATCACCGGGACAATTTTTCTATACTCTCACGAATTCTACCTTTTCCTGGTACTCTCCCGGATACTACTATTTTTCGGTCGTCACACCGATTCGACCCTTTTTCGGTACTCGTCAGGACAATTTTTCAATACTCGCATGGATTCTTCCTTTTCTTGGTACTCGCCCGGATTCTATTATTTTTCGGTACTCACAATTATTCGACCCTTTTTTCGTAATCGCCGGGACAGTTTTTCGATACTCGCACAGATTCTACCTTTTCCGGATATTCTCCCTGATTCTACTATTTTTCGGTACTCACACTGATTCGACCATTTTCCGGTACTCGTCAGGACAATTTTTCGATACTCACATGGATTCTACCTTTTCCAAGTACTCGCCCGGATTCTATTATTTTTCAGTAGTCACAATTATTCGAACCTTTTTTGGTAATCGCGGGGAAAGTTTTTCGATACTCTCCCAGATTCTACGATTTTTCGGTCGTCACACTGATTCGACCCTTTTCCGGTACTCGTCAGGACAATTTTTTGATACTCGCATGGATTCTACCTTTTCCCGGTACTCGCCCGGATTCTATTATTTTTCGGTACTCAAAATTATTAGACCCTTTTTTGGTAATCACCAGGACAGTTTTTCGATACTCTCCCGGATACTACTATTTTTCGGTCGTCACACTGATTCGACCATTTTCCTGTACTCGTCAGGACAATTTTTCGATACTCGCACGGATTCTCCATTTTCCCGGTGCTCGCCCAGATTATTCCATTTTTCGGTACTCACATTAATTCGACCCTTTTTTGGCAATCACCGGGACAGTTTTTCGATACCCGCACGAATTCTACATTTTTCTGGTACTCTCCCAGATACTACTATTTTTCGATCGTCACACTGATTCGACCCTTTTCCGGTACTTCTCAGGACAATTGTTCGATACTCGCATGGATTCTACCTTTTCCCGGTACTCGCCCGGATTCTATTATTTTTCGGTACTTAAAATTATTCTACCCTTTTTTGCTAATCGCCGGGACTGTTTTTAGATACTCGCACAGATTCTACCTTTTCCCGGTACTCTCCCTGATTCTACTATTTTTCGGTACTCACACTGATTCGACCATTTTCCGGTACTCGTCAGGACAATTTGTTGATACTCGCATGGATTCTACCTTTTCCCGGTACTCGCTCGGATTCTATTATTTTTCGGTACTCACAATTATTCAACCCCTTTTTGGTAATCACCGGGAAAGTTTTTCGATACTCGCACGGATTCTACCTTTTCCTGGTACTCTCCCGGATACGACTATTTTTTGGTCGTCACACTGATTAGACCTTTTTCCGGTACTCGTCAGGGCAATTTTTCGATACTCGCACGGATTCTCCCGTTTCCCGGTACTCTCCCGGATTCTTCCATTTTTCGGTACTCACATTAATTGGACCGTTTTTTGGCAATCACCGGGACAGTTTTTCGATACTCGCACGAATTTTACCTTTTCTTGGTATTCTCCCAGACACAACTATTTTTCGGTCGTCACACTGAGTCGACCATTTTTCGGTACTCGTCAGGACAATTTTTCAATACTCGCATGGATTCTACCTTTTCCCGGTACTCGCCCGGATTCTATTATTTTTCGGTACACAAAATTATTAGACCCTTTTTTGGTAATCACCGGGAAAGTTTTTTGATACTCTCCCGGATACTACTATTTTTCGGTCGTCACACTGATTCGACCATTTTCCAGTACTCGTCAGGACAATTTTTCTATACTCACACGGATTCTACCTTTCCCCGGTACTCTCCCGGATACTACTATTTTTCGGTCGTCACATTGATTCGACCCTTTTCCGGTACTTGTCAGGACAATTTTTTGATACTCGCATGGATCCTACGTTTTCCCGGTACTCGCCCGGATTCTATTATTTTTCGGTACTCACAATTATTCAACCCTTTTTTGGTAATCACCGGGAAAGTTTTTCGATACTCGCACGGATTCTACCTTTTCCTGGTACTCTCCCGGATACTACTATTTTTCGGGTCGTGAACTGATTCGAACCTTTTCCGGTACTCGTCAGGGCAATTTTTCGATACTCGCACGGATTCTCCCGTTTCCCGGTACTCTCCCGGATTCTTCCATTTTTCGGTACTCACATTAATTCGACCGTTTTTTGGCAATCACCGGGACAGTTTTTCGATACTCGCACGAATTTTACCTTTTCTTGGTACTCTCCCAGACACAACTATTTTTCGGTCGTCACACTGAGTCGACCATTTTTCGGTACTCGTCAGGACAATTTTTCAATACTCGCATGGATTCTACCTTTTCCCGGTACTCGCCCGGATTCTATTATTTTTCGGTACTCAAAATTATAAGACCCTTTTTTGGTAATCACCGGGAAAGTTTTTCGATACTCTCCCGGATACTACTATTTTTCGGTCGTCACACTGATTCGACCATTTTCTGGTACTCGTCAGGACAATTTTTCGATACTCGCACGGATTCTCCATTTTCCCGGTACTCGATCGGATTATTCCATTTTTTGGTACTCACATTAATTCGACCCTTTTTTGGCAATCACCGGGACAGTTTTTCGATACCCGCACGAATTCTACCTTTTTCTAGTACTCTCCCGGATTCTACTATTTTTCGGTCGTCACACTGATTCGACCCCTTCCGGTACTCGTCAGGACAATTTTTAAATACTCGCATGGATTCTTCCTTTTCCCGGTACTCGCCCGGATTCTATTATTTTTCGGTACTCACAATTATTCGACCCTTTTTTGGTAATCGCCGGGACAGTTTTTCGATACTCGCATAGATTGTACGTTTTCCCGGTACTCTCCCTGATTCTACTATTTTTCGGTACTCACACTGATTCGACCCTTTTCCGGTACTCGTCAGGACAATTTTTCGATACTCACATGGATTCTACCTTTTCCAAGTACTCGCCCGGATTCTATTATTTTTCAGTAGTCACAATTATTCGAACCTTTTTTGGTAATCGCCCGGACAGTTTTTCGATACTCGCACAGATTCTACCTTTTCCGGATATTCTCCCTGATTCTACTATTTTTTGGTACTCACACTGATTCGACCATTTTCCGGTACTCATCAAGACAATTTTTCGATACTCGCATAGATTCTACCTTTTCCCGGTACTCGCCTGGATTCTATTATTTTTCGGTACTCATAATTATTCGACCCTTTTTTGGTAATCGCCGGGAAAGTTTTTCGATACTCTCCCGGATACTTCTATTTTTCGGTCGTCACACTGATTCGACCCTTTTCCGGTACTTGTCAGGACAATTTTTCGATACTCGCATGGATTCTACCTTTTCCCGGTACTCGCCCGGATTCTATTATTTTTCGGTACTCACAATTATTCGAACCTTTTTTGGTAATCGCCGGGACAGTTTTTAGATACTCGCACAGATTCTACCTTTTCCCGGTACTGTCCCTGATTCTACTATTTTTTGGTACTCACACTGATTCAACCATTTTCCAGTACTCGTCAGGACAATTTTTCGATACTCGCATGGACTCTACCTTTTCCCGGTACTCGCCCGGATTCTCTTATTTTTCGGTACTCACAATTATTCGACCATTTTTTTGTAATCACCGGGATAGTTTTTCGATACTCGCACGGATTCTACCTTTTCCTGGTACTCTCCCAGACACTACTATTTTTCGGTCGTCACACTGATTCGACCATTTTTCGGTACTCGTCAAGACAATTTTTCGATACTCGCATGGATTCTACCTTTTCCCGGTACTCGCCCGGATTCTAATATTTTTCGGTACTCACAATTATTCGAACCTTTTTTGGTAATCGCCGGGACAGTTTTTAGATACTCGCACAGATTCTACCTTTTCCCGGTACTGTCCCTGATTCTACTATTTTTCGGTACTCACACTGATTCAACCATTTTCCAGTACTCGTCAGGACAATTTTTCGATACTCGCATAGATTCTACCTTTTCCCTGTACTCACCCGGATTCTATTATTTTTCGGTACTCACAATTATTCGACCCTTTATTGGTAATCACCGGGATAGTTTTTCGATACTCGCACGGATTCTACCTTTTCCTGGTACTCTCCCAGACACTACTATTTTTCTGTCGTCACACTGATTCGACCATTTTCCGGTACTCGTCAGGACAATTTTTCGATACTCGCATGGATTCTACCTTTTCCCGGTACTCGCCCGGATTCTAATATTTTTCGGTACCCACAATTATTCGAACCTTTTTTGGTAATCGCCGGGACAGTTTTTAGATACTCGCACAGATTCTACCTTTTCCCGGTACTCTCCCTGATTCTACTATTTTTGGGTACTCACACTGATTCGACCATTTTCCAGTACTCGTCAGGACAATTTTTAGATACTCGCATGGATTCTACCTTTTCCCGGTACTCGCCCGGATTCTCTTATTTTTCGGTACTCACAATTATTCGACCCTTTTTTGGTAATCGCCGGGAAAGTTTTTCGATACTCTCCCGGATAATACTATTTTTCGGTCGTCACACTGATTCGACCCATTTCCGGTACTCGTCAGGATAATTTTTCGATACTCTCATGGATTCTACCTTTTCCCGGTACTCGCCCGGATTCTATTATTTTTCAGTACTCACAATTATTCGACCCTTTTTTGGTAATCACCGGGACAGTTTTTCGATACTCGCACGGATTCTACCTTTTCTTGGTACTGTCCCAGACACTACTATTTTTCGGTACTCACACTGATTCAACCCTTTTCCGGTACTTGTCAGGACAATTTTTCGATACTCGCATAGATTCTACCTTTTCCCGGTACTCGCCCGGATTCTATTATTTTTCGGTACTCACAATTATCCGACCCTTTTTTGGTAATCACCGGGATAGTTTTTCGATACTCGCACGGATTCTACCTTTTCCTGGTGCTCTCCCAAACACTACTATTTTTCGATCGTCACACTGATTCGACCATTTTCCGGTACTCGTCAGGACAATTTTTCAATACTCGCATGGATTCTACCTTTTCTCGGTACTCGCCCGGATTCTATTATATTTCGGTACTTAAAATTATTCGACCCTTTTTTGGTAATCGCCGGGACAGTTTTTAGATGCTCGCACATATTCTGCCTTTTCCCGGTACTCTCCCCAATTCTACTCTTTTTCGGTACTCACACTGATTCGACCATTTTCCAGTACTCGTTAGGACAATTTTTCGATATTCACATGGATTCTACGTTTTCCCGTTACTCGCCCGGATTCTCTTATTTTTCGGTTCTCACAATTATTCGACCCTTTTTTGGTAATCGCCGGGAAAGTTTTTCGATACTCTCCAGGATAATACTATTTTTCGGTCGTCACACTGATTCGACCCATTTCCGGTACTCGTCAGGACAATTTTTCGATACTCTCATGGATTCTACCTTTTCCCTATACTCGCCCGGATTCTATTATTTTTCTGTACTCACAATTATTCGACCCTTTTTTGGTAATCACCGGGACAGTTTTTCGATACTCGCACGGATTCTACCTTTTCCTGGTACTCTCCCAGACACTACTATTTTTCGGTCGTCCCACGATTTCGACCATTTTCCGGTACTCGTCAGGACAATTTTTCAATACTCGCATGGATTCTACCTTTTCCCGGTACTCGCCCGGATTCTATTATTTTTCGGTACTCAAAATTATTCAACCCTTTTTTGGTAATCAACGGGAAAGTTTTTCGATACTCTCCCGGATACTACTATTTTTCGGTCGTCACACTGATTCGACCCTTTTCCGGTTCTTGTCAGGACAATTTTTCGATACTCGCACGGATTCTCCATTTTCCCGGTACTTGCCCGGATTCTTCCATTTTTCGGTACTCACATTAATTCGACCCTTTTTTGGCAATCACCGGGACAATTTTTCGATACTCGCACGAATTCTACCTTTTCCTAGTACTCTCCCGGATACTACTATTTTTCGGTCGTCACACTGATTCAACCCTTTTCCGGCACTCGTCAGGACAATTTTTCAATACTCGCATGGATTCTTCCTTTTCCTAGTACTCGCCCCGATTCTATTATTTTTCGGTACTCACAATTATTCGACCCTTTTTTGGTAATCGCCGGGACAGTTTTTCGATACTCGCACAGATTCTACCTTTTCCCAGTACTCTCCCTGATTCATTATTTTTCGGTACTCACACTGATTCGACCCTTTTCCGGTACTCGTCAGAACAATTTTTCGATACTCGTATGGATTCTACATTTTCCAAGTACTCGCCCGGATTCTATTATTTTTCGGTACTCACAATTATTCGAACCTTTTTTGGTAATCGCCGGGACAGTTTTTCGATACTCGCACAGATTCTACCTTTTTCGGTACTCTCCCTGATTCTACTATTTCTCGGTACTCACACTGATTCGACCATTTTCCGGTACTCGTCAGGACAATTTTTCGATACTCGCATGGATTCTACCTTTTCCCGGTACTCGCCCGGATTCTATTATTTTTCGCTACTCACAATTATTCGACCCTTTTTTGGTAATCGCCGGGACAGTTTTTAGATACTCGCACAGATTCTACCTCTTCCCGGTACTGTCCCTGATTCTACTATTTTTCGGTACTCACACTGATTCAACCATTTTCCAGTACTCGTCAGGACAATTTTTCGATACTCGCATAGATTCTACCTTTTCCCGGTACTCGCCCGGATTCTATTATTTTTCGGTAATCACAATTATTCGACCCTTTATTGGTAATCACCGGGATAGTTTTTCGATACTCGCACTCATTCGACCCTTTTCCGGTACTCGTCAGGACAATTTTTCGATACTCGCATGGATTCTACCTTTTCCCGGTACTCAATCGGATTTTATCATTTTTCGGTAATCACATTGATTCGACCATTTTTTTGTAATAGCCGGGACAGTTTTTCGATTCTCGCACGGATTCTACCTTTTACCAGTACTCTCCCGGATTCTACTATTTTTCGGTACTCACACTGATTCAACCCTTTTCGGGTACTCGTTAGGACAATTTTTCGATACTCGCATGGATTCTACCTTTTTTCCATAGTTGCCCGGATTCTATTATTTTTCAGTACTCACATTAATCGACCATTTTTTTGTAATCGTCGGGACAGTTTTTCGATCTCGCACGGATTCTACCTTTTCCCGGTACTCTTCCAGATTCTACTATTTTTCGGTACTGACGCTGATTCGACCCTTTTCCGGTACTCGACAGGACAATTTTTCGATACTCACATGGATTCCACCTTTTCCCGGTACTCAATCAGATTTTATCATTTTTCGGTACTCACATTGATTGGTCCATTTTTTTGTAATAGCCGAGACAGTTTTTCGATTCTCGCACGGATTCTACTTTTTCCCAGTACTCTCCCGGATTCTACTATTTTTCGGTACTCACACTGATTCAACCCTTTTCCGGTACTCGTCAGGACAATTTTTCGATACTCGCATGGATTCTACCTTTTTCCCATAGTTGCCCGGATTCTATTATTTTTCGGTACTCACATTGATTCGACCATTTTTTTGTAATCGCCGGGACAGTTTTTCGATACTCACACGGATTCTACCTTTTCCCTATACTCTTCCGGATTCTACTATTTTTCGGTACTCACACTGATTCGACCCTTTTCCGGTACTCGTCAGGACAATTTTCCGATACTCCCATGGATTCTACCTTTTCCCGGTACTCAATCGGATTTTATCATTTTTCGGTACTCACATTGATTCGACCATTTTTTTTGTAATTGCCGGGACAGTTTTTCGATTCTCGCACGGATTCTACCTTTTCCCGGTACTCTCCCGGATTCTACTATTTTTCGGTACTCACACTAATTCAACCCTTTTCGGGTACTCGTTAGGACAATTTTTCGATACTCACATGGATTCTACCTTTTTCCCATAGTTGCCCGGATTCTATTATTTTTCGGTACTCACATTGATTCGACCATTTTTTTGTAATCGCCGAGACATTTTTTCGATACTCGCACGGATTCTACCTTATCCCGGTACTCTTCCGGATTCTACTATTTTTCGGTACTTACACTGATTCAACCCTTTTCCGGTACTCGTCAGGACAATTTTTCGATACTCGCATGGATTCTATCTTTTTCCCATAGTTGCCCGGATTCTATTATTTTTCGGTACTCACATTGATTCGACCATTTTTTTGTAATCGCCAGGAAAGTTTTTCGATACTCACACTGATTCGACCCTTTTCCGGTACTCGTCAGGAGAATTTTCCGATACTCGCATGGATTCTATTTTTTCCCGGTACTCAATCGGATTTTATCATTTTTCGGTAATCACATTGATTCGACCATTTTTTTGTAATCGCCGGGACAGTTTTTCGATACTCGCACGGATTCTACCTTTTCCCAGTTCTCTCCCGGATTCTACTATTTTTCGGTACTCACACTGATTCAACCCTTTTCCGATACTCGTCAGGACAATTTTTCGATACTCGCATGGATTCTACCTTTTTCCCATAGTTGCCCGGATTCTATTATTTTTCGGTACTCACATTGATTCGACCATTTTTTTGTAATCGCCAGGAATTTTTTTCGATACACGCATGGATTCTACCTTTTCCCGGTACTCTTCCGGATTCTACTATTTTTCAGTACTCACAATAATTCGACCCTTCTCCGGTACTCGTCAAGACAATTTTCCAATACTCCCATGGATTCTACCTTTTCCCGGTACTCAATCGGATTTTATCATTTTTCGGTACTCACATTGATTCGACCATTTTTTTGTAATTGCCGGGACAGTTTTTCGATTCTCGCACGGATTCTACCTTTTCCCGGGACTCTCCCGGATTCTACTATTTTTCGGTACTCACACTGATTCAACCCTTTTCGCGTACTCGTTAGGACAATTTTTCGATACTCACATGGATTCTACCTTTTTCCCATAGTTGCCCGGATTCTATTATTTTTCGGTACTCACATTGATTCCACCATTTTTTTGTAATCGCTGGGACATTTTTCGATACTCGCACGGATTCTACCTTTTCCCGGTACTCTTCCGGATTCTACTATTTCTCGGTACTCACACTGATTCAACCCTTTTCCGGTACTCGTCAGGACAATTTTTCGATACTCGCATGGATTCTACCTTTTCTCGGTACTCAATCGGATTTTATCATTTTTCGGTAATCACATTGATTCGACCATTTTTTTGTAATAGCCGGGGCAGTTTTTCGATTCTCGCACGGATTCTACCTTTTCCCGGTACTCTCCCGGATTCTACTATTTTTCGGTACTCACACTGATTCAACCCTTTTCGGGTACTCGTTAGGACAATTTTTCGATACTCACATGGATTCTACCTTTTTCCCATAGTTGCCCGGATTCTATTATTTTTCGGTACTCACATTGATTGGACCATTTTTTTGTAATCGCCGAGACAGTTTTTCGATACTCGAACGAATTCTACCTTTTCCCGGTACTCTCCCGGATTCTACTATTTTTCGGTACTCACACTCAGTCGACCCTTTTCCGGTACTCGTCAGGACAATTTTTCGATACTCACATGGATTCTACCTTTTTCCCATAGTTGCCCGGATTCTATTATTTTTCGGTACTCACATTGATTCGACCATTTTTTTGTAATCGCCGGGACAGTTTTTCGATACTCGCACGGATTCTACCTTTTCCCGGTACTCTTCCGGATTCTACTATTTTTCGGTACTCACACTGATTCAACCCTTTTCCGGTACTCGTCAGGACAATTTTTCGATACTCGCATGGATTCTACCTTTTTTCCATAGTTGCCCGGATTATATTATTTTTCGGTACTCACATTATTCGACCATTTTTCTATAATCGCCGGGACAGTTTTTCGATACTCGCACGGATTCTACCTTTTCCCAGTTCTCTCCCGGATTCTACTATTTTTCGGTACTCACACTAATTCAACCCTTTTCGGGTATTCGTTAGGACAATTTTTCGATACTCACATGGATTCTACCTTTTTCCCATAGTTGCCCGGATTCTATTATTTTTCGGTACTCACATTGATTCGACCATTTTTTTGTAATCGCCGAGACAGTTTTTCGATACTCGCACGGATTCTACCTTATCCCGGTACTCTTCCGGATTCTACTATTTTTCGGTACTCACACTGATTCAACCTTTTTCCGGTACTCGTCAGGACAATTTTTCGATACTCGCAAGGATTCTACCTTTTTCCCATAGTAACCGGATTATATTATTTTTCGGTACTCACATTATTCGACCATTTTTCTATAATCGCCGGGACAGTTTTTCGATACTCGCACGGATTCTACCTTTTCCCGGTACTCTCCCGGATTCTACTATTTTTCGGTACTCACACTCAGTCGACCCTTTTCCGGTACTCGTCAGGACAATTTTTCGATACTCGCATGGATTCTACCTTTTTCCCACAGTTGCCCGGATTCTATTATTTTTCGGTACTCACATTGATTCGACCATTTTTTTGTAATCGCCGGGACAGTTTTTCGATACTCGCACGGATTCTACCTTTTCCCGGTACTCTTCCGGATTCTACTATTTTTCGGTACTCACACTGATTCAACCCTTTTCGGGTACTCGTTAGGACAATTTTTCGATACTCACATGGATTCTACCTTTTTCCCATAGTTGCCCGGATTCTATTATTTTTCGGTACTCACATTGATTGGACCATTTTTTTGTAATCGCCGAGACAGTTTTTCGATACTCGAACGGATTCTACCTTTTCCCGGTACTCTCCCGGATTCTACTATTTTTCGGTACTCAGACTGATTCAACCCTTTTCCGGTACTCGTCAGGACAATTTTTCGATACTCGCATGGATTCTACCTTTTCCCGGTACTCAATCGGATTTTATCATTTTTCGGTAATCACATTGATTCGACCATTTTTTTTGTAATAGCCGGGACAGTTTTTCGATTCTCGCACTGATTCTACCTTTTCCCAGTACTCTCCCGGATTCTACTATTTTTCGGTACTCACACTGATTCAACCCTTTTCGGTTACTCGTTAGGACAATTTTTCGATACTCGCATGGATTCTACCTTTTTTCCATAGTTGCCCGGATTCTATTATTTTTCGGTACTCACATTAATCGACCATTTTTTTGTAATCGCCGGGACAGTTTTTCGATACTCGCACGGATTCTACCTTTTCCCGGTACTCTCCCGGATTCTACTATTTTTCGGTACTCACACTCAGTCGACCCTTTTCTGGTACTCGTCAGGACAATTTTTCGATACTCGCATGGATTCTACCTTTTTCCCATAGTTGCCCGGATCCTATCATTTTTCGGTACTTACATTGATTCGACCATTTTTTTGTAATCGCCGGGACTGTTTTTCGATACCCGCACGGATTCTACTTTTTCCCCGTACTCTCCCGGATTCAACTATTTTTCGGTAGTCATACTCATTCGACCCTTTTCCGCTACTCGTCAGGACAATTTTTCGATACTCGCATGGATTCTACCTTTTTCCCATAGTTGCCCGGATTCTATTATTTTTCGGTACTCACATTGATTCGACCATTTTTTTGTAATCGCCAGGAATTTTTTTCGATACTCGCACGGATTCTACCTTTTCCCGGTATTCTTCCGGATTCTACTATTTTTCGGTATTCACAATAATTCGACCCTTCTCCGGTACTCGTCAGGACAATTTTTCGATACTCGCATGGATTCTACCTTTTTCCCATAGTTGCCCGGATCCTATCATTTTTCGGTACTTACATTGATTCGACCATTTTTTTGTAATCGCCAGGAATGTTTTTCGATACTCGCACGGATTCTACCTTTTCCCGGTACTCTTCCGGATTCTACTATTTCTCGGTACTCACACTGATTCAACCCTTTTCGGGTACTCGTTAGGACAATTTTTCGATACTCACATGGATTCTACCTTTTCCCGGTACTCGCCCGGATTCTATCATTTTTCGGTACTCTCATTGATTCGACCATTTTTTTGTAATCGCCGGGACAGTTTTTCGATACTCGCACGGATTCTACCTTTTCCCGGTACTCTCCCGGATTCTACTATTTTTCGGTACTCACACTCAGTCGACCCTTTTCCGGTACTCGTCAGGACAATTTTTCGATACTCGCAAGGATTCTACCTTTTTCCCATAGTAACCGGATTATATTATTTTTCGGTACTCACATTATTCGACCATTTTTCTATAATCGCCGGGACAGTTTTTCGATACTCGCACGGATTCTACCTTTTCCCGGTACTCTCCCGGATTCTACTATTTTTCGGTACTCACACTCAGTCGACCCTTTTCCGGTACTCGTCAGGACAATTTTTCGATACTCGCATGGATTCTACCTTTTTCCCACAGTTGCCCGGATTCTATTATTTTTCGGTACTCACATTGATTCGACCATTTTTTTGTAATCGCCGGGACAGTTTTTCGATACTCGCACGGATTCTACCTTTTCCCGGTACTCTTCCGGATTCTACTATTTTTCGGTACTCACACTGATTCAACCCTTTTCGGGTACTCGTTAGGACAATTTTTCGATACTCACATGGATTCTACCTTTTTCCCATAGTTGCCCGGATTCTATTATTTTTCGGTACTCACATTGATTGGACCATTTTTTTGTAATCGCCGAGACAGTTTTTCGATACTCGAACGGATTCTACCTTTTCCCGGTACTCTCCCGGATTCTACTATTTTTCGGTACTCAGACTGATTCAACCCTTTTCCGGTACTCGTCAGGACAATTTTTCGATACTCGCATGGATTCTACCTTTTCCCGGTACTCAATCGGATTTTATCATTTTTCGGTAATCACATTGATTCGACCATTTTTTTTGTAATAGCCGGGACAGTTTTTCGATTCTCGCACTGATTCTACCTTTTCCCAGTACTCTCCCGGATTCTACTATTTTTCGGTACTCACACTGATTCAACCCTTTTCGGTTACTCGTTAGGACAATTTTTCGATACTCGCATGGATTCTACCTTTTTTCCATAGTTGCCCGGATTCTATTATTTTTCGGTACTCACATTAATCGACCATTTTTTTGTAATCGCCGGGACAGTTTTTCGATACTCGCACGGATTCTACCTTTTCCCGGTACTCTCCCGGATTCTACTATTTTTTGGTACTCACACTCAGTCGACCCTTTTCCGGTACTCGTCAGGACAATTTTTCGATACTCGCATGGATTCTACCTTTTTCCCATAGTTGCCCGGATCCTATCATTTTTCGGTACTTACATTGATTCGACCATTTTTTTGTAATCGCCAGGAATGTTTTTCGATACTCGCACGGATTCTACCTTTTCCCGGTACTCTTCCGGATTCTACTATTTTTCGGTACTCACACTGATTCAACCCTTTTCCGATACTCGTCAGGACAATTTTTCGATATTCGCATGGATTCTACCTTTTTCCCATAGTTGCCCGGATTCTATTATTTTTCGGTACTCACATTAATCGACCATTTTTTTGTAATCGCCGGGACAGTTTTTCGATACTCGCACGGATTCTACCTTTTCCCGGTACTCTCCCGGATTCTACTATTTTTCGGTACTCACACTCAGTCGACCCTTTTCTGGTACTCGTCAGGACAATTTTTCGATACTCGCATGGATTCTACCTTTTTCCCATAGTTGCCCGGATCCTATCATTTTTCGGTACTTACATTGATTCGACCATTTTTTTGTAATCGCCGGGACTGTTTTTCGATACCCGCACGGATTCTACTTTTTCCCCGTACTCTCCCGGATTCAACTATTTTTCGGTAGTCATACTCATTCGACCCTTTTCCGCTACTCGTCAGGACAATTTTTCGATACTCGCATGGATTCTACCTTTTTCCCATAGTTGCCCGGATTCTATTATTTTTCGGTACTCACATTGATTCGACCATTTTTTTGTAATCGCCAGGAATTTTTTTCGATACTCGCACGGATTCTACCTTTTCCCGGTATTCTTCCGGATTCTACTATTTTTCGGTATTCACAATAATTCGACCCTTCTCCGGTACTCGTCAGGACAATTTTTCGATACTCGCATGGATTCTACCTTTTTCCCATAGTTGCCCGGATCCTATCATTTTTCGGTACTTACATTGATTCGACCATTTTTTTGTAATCGCCAGGAATGTTTTTCGATACTCGCACGGATTCTACCTTTTCCCGGTACTCTTCCGGATTCTACTATTTCTCGGTACTCACACTGATTCAACCCTTTTCGGGTACTCGTTAGGACAATTTTTCGATACTCACATGGATTCTACCTTTTCCCGGTACTCGCCCGGATTCTATCATTTTTCGGTACTCTCATTGATTCGACCATTTTTTTGTAATCGCCGGGACAGTTTTTCGATACTCGCACGGATTCTACCTTTTCCCGGTACTCTCCCGGATTCTACTATTTTTCGGTACTCACACTCAGTCGACCCTTTTCCGGTACTCGTCAGGACAATTTTTCGATACTCGCATGGATTCTACCTTTTTCCCATAGTTGCCCGGATCCTATCATTTTTCGGTACTTACATTGATTCGACCATTTTTTTGTAATCGCCAGGAATGTTTTTCGATACTCGCACGGATTCTACCTTTTCCCGGTACTCTTCCGGATTCTACTATTTTTCGGTACTCACACTGATTCAACCCTTTTCCGATACTCGTCAGGACAATTTTTCGATATTCGCATGGATTCTACCTTTTTCCCATAGTTGCCCGGATTCTATTATTTTTCGGTACTCACATTGATTCGACCATTTTTTTGTAATCGCCAGGAATTTTTTTCGATACTCGCTCGGATTCTACCTTTTCCCGGTACTCTTCCGGATTCTACTATTTTTCGGTACTCACAATAATTCGACCCTTCTCCGGTACTCGTCAGGACAATTTTCCGATACTCCCCTGGATTCTACCTTTTCCCGGTACTCAATCGGATTTTATCATTTTTCGGTACTCACGTTGATTCGACCATTTTTTTGTAATAGCCGGGACAGTTTTTCGATTCTCGCACGGATTCTACCTTTTCCCGGTACTCTCCCGGATTCTATTATTTTTCGGTACTCACACTGATTCAACCCTTTTCGGGTACTCGTTAGGACAATTTTTCGATGCTCACATGGATTCTACCGTTTTCCCATAGTTGCCCGGATTCTATTATTTTTCGGTACTCACATTGATTCGACCATTTTTTTGTAATCGCCAGGAATTTTTTTCGATACTCGCACGGATTCTACCTTTTCCCGGTACTCTTCCGGATTCTACTATTTTTCGGTACTCACAATAATTCGACCCTTCTCCGGTACTCGTCAGGACAATTTTCCGATACTCCCCTGGATTCTACCTTTTCCCGGTACTCAATCGGATTTTATCATTTTTCGGTACTCACATTGATTCGACCATTTTTTTGTAATAGCCGGGGCAGTTTTTCGATTCTCGCACGGATTCTACCTTTTCCCGGTACTCTCCCGGATTCTACTATTTTTTGGTACTCACACTGATTCAACCCTTTTCGGGTACTCGTTAGGACAATTTTTCGATACTCACATGGATTCTACCTTTTTCCCATAGTTGCCCGGATTCTATTATTTTTCGGTACTCACATTGATTCGACCATTTTTTTGTAATCGTCGGGACAGTTTTTCGATACTCGCACGGATTCTACCTTTTCCCGGTACTCTTCCGGATTCTACTATTTTTCGGTACTCACACTGATTCAACCCTTTTCCGGTACTCGTCAGGACAATTTTTCGATACTCGCATGGATTCTACCTTTTCCCGGTACTCAATCGGATTTTATCATTTTTCGGTAATCACATTGATTCGACCATTTTTTTTGTAATAGCCGGGACAGTTTTTCGATTCTCGCACTGATTCTACCTTTTCCCAGTACTCTCCCGGATTCTACTATTTTTCGGTACTCACACTGATTCAACCCTTTTCGGTTACTCGTTAGGACAATTTTTCGATACTCGCATGGATTCTACCTTTTTTCCATAGTTGCCCGGATTCTATTATTTTTCGGTACTCACATTAATCGACCATTTTTTTGTAATCGCCGGGACAGTTTTTCGATACTCGCACGGATTCTACCTTTTCCCGGTACTCTCCCGGATTCTACTATTTTTTGGTACTCACACTCAGTCGACCCTTTTCCGGTACTCGTCAGGACAATTTTTCGATACTCGCATGGATTCTACCTTTTTCCCATAGTTGCCCGGATCCTATCATTTTTCGGTACTTACATTGATTCGACCATTTTTTTGTAATCGCCAGGAATGTTTTTCGATACTCGCACGGATTCTACCTTTTCCCGGTACTCTTCCGGATTCTACTATTTTTCGGTACTCACACTGATTCAACCCTTTTCCGATACTCGTCAGGACAATTTTTCGATATTCGCATGGATTCTACCTTTTTCCCATAGTTGCCCGGATTCTATTATTTTTCGGTACTCACATTGATTCGACCATTTTTTTGTAATCGCCGGGACAATTTTTCGATACTCGCACGGATTCTACATTTTCCCGGTACTCTTCCGGATTCTACTATTTTTCGGTACTCAGACTGATTCAACCCTTTTCCGGTACTCGTCAGGACAATTTTTCGATACTCGCATGGATTCTACCTTTTCCCGGTACTCAATCGGATTTTATCATTTTTCGGTAATCACATTGATTCGACCATTTTTTTTGTAATAGCCGGGACAGTTTTTCGATTCTCGCACTGATTCTACCTTTTCCCAGTACTCTCCCGGATTCTACTATTTTTCGGTACTCACACTGATTCAACCCTTTTCGGTTACTCGTTAGGACAATTTTTCGATACTCGCATGGATTCTACCTTTTTTCCATAGTTGCCCGGATTCTATTATTTTTCGGTACTCATATTGATTCGACCATTTTTTTGTAATCGCCGGGACAATTTTTCGGTACTCACAATGATTCGACCCTTCTCCGGTACTCGTCAGGACAATTTTTTGATACTCGCATGGATTCTACCTTTTCCCAGTACTCGCCCGGATTCAATCATTTTTCGGTACTCACATTAATCGACCATTTTTTTGTAATCGCCGGGACAGTTTTTCGATACTCGCACGGATTCTACCTTTTCCCGGTACTCTCCCGGATTCTACTATTTTTCGGTACTCACACTCAGTCGACCCTTTTCCGGTACTCGTCAGGACAATTTTTCGATACTCGCATGGATTCTACCTTTTTCCCATAGTTGCCCGGATCCTATCATTTTTCGGTACTTACATTGATTCGACCATTTTTTTGTAATCGCCGGGACTGTTTTTCGATACCCGCACGGATTCTACTTTTTCCCGGTACTCTCCCGGATTCAACTATTTTTCGGTTGTCATACTCATTCGACCCTTTTCCCCTACTCGTCAGGACAATTTTTCGATACTCGCATGGATTCTACCTTTTTCCCATAGTTGCCCGGATTCTATTATTTTTCGGTACTCACATTGGTTCGACCATTTTTTTGTAATCGCCAGGAATGTTTTTCGATACTCGCACGGATTCTACCTTTTCCCGGTACTCTTCCGGATTCTACTATTTTTCGGTACTCACACTGATTCAACCCTTTTCCGATACTCGTCAGGACAAGTTTTCGATATTCGCATGGATTCTACCTTTTTCCCATAGTTGCCCGGATTCTATCATTTTTCGGTACTCTCACTGATTCGACCATTTTTTTGTAATCGTCGGGACTGTTTTTCGATACTCGCACGGATTCTACCTTTTCCCGGTACTCTCCCGGATTCTACTATTTTTCGGTACTCACACTGATTCAACCCTTTTCGGGTACTCGTTAGGACAATTTTTCGATACTCGCATGGATTCTACCTTTTTTCCATAGTTGCCCGGATTCTTTTACTTTTCGGTACTCACATTAATCGACCATTTTTTTGTAATCGCCGGGACAGTTTTTCGATACTCGCACGGATTCTACCTTTTCCCGGTACTCTCCCGGATTCTACTATTTTTCTGTACTCACACTCAGTCGACCCTTTTCCGGTACTCGTCAGGACAATTTTTCGATACTCGCATGGATTCTACCTTTTTCCCATAGTTGCCCGGATTTCATCATTTTTCGGTACTTACATTGATTCGACCATTTTTTTGTAATCGCCGGGACAGTTTTTCGATACCCGCACGGATTCTACCTTTTCCCGGTACTCTCCCGGATTCTACTATTTTTCTGTACTCACACTCAGTCGACCCTTTTCCGGTACTCGTCAGGACAATTTTTCGATACTCGCATGGATTCTACCTTTTTCCCATAGTTGCCCGGATTTCATCATTTTTCGGTACTTACATTGATTCGACCATTTTTTTGTAATCGCCGGGACAGTTTTTCGATACCCGCACGGATGCTACTTTTTCCCGGTACTCTCCCGGATTCAACTATTTTTCGGTAGTCATACTCATTCGACCCTTTTCTGCTACTCGTCAGGACAATTTTCCGATACTCCCCTGGATTCTACCTTTTCCCGGTACTCAATCGGATTTTATCATTTTTCGGTACTCACATTGATTCGACCATTTTTTTGTAATAGCCGGGGCAGTTTTTCGATTCTCGCACGGATTCTACCTTTTCCCGGTACTCTCCCGGATTCTACTATTTTTTGGTACTCACACTGATTCAACCCTTTTCGGGTACTCGTTAGGACAATTTTTCGATACTCACATGGATTCTACCTTTTTCCCATAGTTGCCCGGATTCTATTATTTTTCGGTACTCACATTGATTCGACCATTTTTTTGTAATCGTCGGGACAGTTTTTCGATACTCGCACGGATTCTACCTTTTCCCGGTACTCTTCCGGATTCTACTATTTTTCGGTACTCACACTGATTCAACCCTTTTCCGGTACTCGTCAGGACAATTTTTCGATACTCGCATGGATTCTACCTTTTCCCGGTACTCAATCGGATTTTATCATTTTTCGGTAATCACATTGATTCGACCATTTTTTTTGTAATAGCCGGGACAGTTTTTCGATTCTCGCACTGATTCTACCTTTTCCCAGTACTCTCCCGGATTCTACTATTTTTCGGTACTCACACTGATTCAACCCTTTTCGGTTACTCGTTAGGACAATTTTTCGATACTCGCATGGATTCTACCTTTTTTCCATAGTTGCCCGGATTCTATTATTTTTCGGTACTCACATTAATCGACCATTTTTTTGTAATCGCCGGGACAGTTTTTCGATACTCGCACGGATTCTACCTTTTCCCGGTACTCTCCCGGATTCTACTATTTTTTGGTACTCACACTCAGTCGACCCTTTTCCGGTACTCGTCAGGACAATTTTTCGATACTCGCATGGATTCTACCTTTTTCCCATAGTTGCCCGGATCCTATCATTTTTCGGTACTTACATTGATTCGACCATTTTTTTGTAATCGCCAGGAATGTTTTTCGATACTCGCACGGATTCTACCTTTTCCCGGTACTCTTCCGGATTCTACTATTTTTCGGTACTCACACTGATTCAACCCTTTTCCGATACTCGTCAGGACAATTTTTCGATATTCGCATGGATTCTACCTTTTTCCCATAGTTGCCCGGATTCTATTATTTTTCGGTACTCACATTGATTCGACCATTTTTTTGTAATCGCCGGGACAATTTTTCGATACTCGCACGGATTCTACATTTTCCCGGTACTCTTCCGGATTCTACTATTTTTCGGTACTCAGACTGATTCAACCCTTTTCCGGTACTCGTCAGGACAATTTTTCGATACTCGCATGGATTCTACCTTTTCCCGGTACTCAATCGGATTTTATCATTTTTCGGTAATCACATTGATTCGACCATTTTTTTTGTAATAGCCGGGACAGTTTTTCGATTCTCGCACTGATTCTACCTTTTCCCAGTACTCTCCCGGATTCTACTATTTTTCGGTACTCACACTGATTCAACCCTTTTCGGTTACTCGTTAGGACAATTTTTCGATACTCGCATGGATTCTACCTTTTTTCCATAGTTGCCCGGATTCTATTATTTTTCGGTACTCATATTGATTCGACCATTTTTTTGTAATCGCCGGGACAATTTTTCGGTACTCACAATGATTCGACCCTTCTCCGGTACTCGTCAGGACAATTTTTTGATACTCGCATGGATTCTACCTTTTCCCAGTACTCGCCCGGATTCAATCATTTTTCGGTACTCACATTAATCGACCATTTTTTTGTAATCGCCGGGACAGTTTTTCGATACTCGCACGGATTCTACCTTTTCCCGGTACTCTCCCGGATTCTACTATTTTTCGGTACTCACACTCAGTCGACCCTTTTCCGGTACTCGTCAGGACAATTTTTCGATACTCGCATGGATTCTACCTTTTTCCCATAGTTGCCCGGATCCTATCATTTTTCGGTACTTACATTGATTCGACCATTTTTTTGTAATCGCCGGGACTGTTTTTCGATACCCGCACGGATTCTACTTTTTCCCGGTACTCTCCCGGATTCAACTATTTTTCGGTTGTCATACTCATTCGACCCTTTTCCCCTACTCGTCAGGACAATTTTTCGATACTCGCATGGATTCTACCTTTTTCCCATAGTTGCCCGGATTCTATTATTTTTCGGTACTCACATTGGTTCGACCATTTTTTTGTAATCGCCAGGAATGTTTTTCGATACTCGCACGGATTCTACCTTTTCCCGGTACTCTTCCGGATTCTACTATTTTTCGGTACTCACACTGATTCAACCCTTTTCCGATACTCGTCAGGACAAGTTTTCGATATTCGCATGGATTCTACCTTTTTCCCATAGTTGCCCGGATTCTATCATTTTTCGGTACTCTCACTGATTCGACCATTTTTTTGTAATCGTCGGGACTGTTTTTCGATACTCGCACGGATTCTACCTTTTCCCGGTACTCTCCCGGATTCTACTATTTTTCGGTACTCACACTGATTCAACCCTTTTCGGGTACTCGTTAGGACAATTTTTCGATACTCGCATGGATTCTACCTTTTTTCCATAGTTGCCCGGATTCTTTTACTTTTCGGTACTCACATTAATCGACCATTTTTTTGTAATCGCCGGGACAGTTTTTCGATACTCGCACGGATTCTACCTTTTCCCGGTACTCTCCCGGATTCTACTATTTTTCTGTACTCACACTCAGTCGACCCTTTTCCGGTACTCGTCAGGACAATTTTTCGATACTCGCATGGATTCTACCTTTTTCCCATAGTTGCCCGGATTTCATCATTTTTCGGTACTTACATTGATTCGACCATTTTTTTGTAATCGCCGGGACAGTTTTTCGATACCCGCACGGATTCTACCTTTTCCCGGTACTCTCCCGGATTCTACTATTTTTCTGTACTCACACTCAGTCGACCCTTTTCCGGTACTCGTCAGGACAATTTTTCGATACTCGCATGGATTCTACCTTTTTCCCATAGTTGCCCGGATTTCATCATTTTTCGGTACTTACATTGATTCGACCATTTTTTTGTAATCGCCGGGACAGTTTTTCGATACCCGCACGGATGCTACTTTTTCCCGGTACTCTCCCGGATTCAACTATTTTTCGGTAGTCATACTCATTCGACCCTTTTCTGCTACTCGTCAGGACAATTTTTCGATACTCGCATGGATTCTACCTTTTTCCCATAGTTGCCCGGATTCTATAATTTTTCGGTACTCACATTGATTCGACCATTTTTTTGTAATCGCCAGGAATGTTTTTCGATACTCGCACGGATTCTACCTTTTCCCGGTACTCTTCCGGATTCTACTATTTTTCGGTACTCACAATAATTCGACCCTTCTCCGGTACTCGTCAAGACAATTTTTCGATACTCACATGGATTCTACCTTTTCCCGGAACTCGCCCGGATTCTATCATTTTTCGTTACTCTCACTGATTCGACCATTTTTTTGTAATCGTCGGGACTGTTTTTCGATACTCGCACGGATTCTACCTTTTCACGGTACTCTTCCGGATTCTACTATTTTTCGGTACTCACACTTATTCGACCATTTTCCGGTACTCGTCAGGACAATTTTTCGATACTCACATGGATTCTACCTTTTCCCGGTACTCAATCGGATTTTATCATTTTTCGGTACTCACATTGATTGGACCATTTTTTTGTAATAGCCGAGACAGTTTTTCGATTCTCGCACGGATTCTACCTTTTCCCAGTACTCTCCCGGATTCTACTATTTTTCGGTACTCACACCGATTCAACCCTTTTCGGGTACTCGTTAGGACAATTTTCGATACTCGCATGGGTTCTACCTTTTTTCCATAGTTGCCCGGATTCTATTATTTTTCAGTACTCACATTAATCGACCTTTTTTTGTAATCGCCGGGACAGTTTTTCGATACTCGAACGGATTCTACCTTTTCCCGGTACTCTCTCGGATTCTACTATTTTTCGGTACTCACACTCAGTCGACCCATTTCCGGTACTCGTCAGGACAATTTTTCGATACTCGCATGGATTCTACCTTTTCCCGGTACTCGCCCTGATTCTATCATTTTTCGGTACTCATATTGATTCGACCATTTTTTTGTAATCGCCGGGACTGTTTTTCGATACTCGCACGGATTCTACCTTTTCCCGGTACTCTTACGGATTCTACTATTTTTCGGTACTCACACTGATTCAACCCGTTTCCGATACTCGTCAGGACAATTTTTCGATATTCGCATGGATTCTACCTTTTTCCCATAGTTGCCCGGATTCTATTATTTTTCGGTACTCACATTGATTCGACCATTTTTTTGTAATCGCCAGGAATGTTTTTCGATACTCGCACGGATTCTACCTTTTCCCGGTACTCTTCCGGATTCTACTATTTTTCGGTACTCACAATAATTCGACCCTTCTCCGGTACTCGTCAGGACAATTTTTCGATACTCACATGGATTCTACCTTTTCCCGGTACTCGCCCGGATTCTATCATTTTTCGGTACTCTCATTGATTCGACCATTTTTTTGTAATCGCAGGGACTGTTTTTCGATACTCGCACGGATTCTACCTTTTCCCGGTACTCTCCCGGATTCTACAATTTTTCGGTACTCACACTCAGTCGACCCTTTTCCGGTACTCGTCAGGACAATTTTTCAATACTTGCATGGATTCTACCTTTTCCCGATACTCAACCGGATTCTATCATTTTTCGGTACTCACATTGATTCGACCATTTTTTTGTATTCGTCGAGGGAGTTTTTCGATACTCGCACGGATTCTAACTTTTCCCACTACTCTCCCGGATTTTACTATTTTTCTGTACTCACACTGATTCAACCCTTTTCCGGTACTCATTAGGACAATTTTTCGATACTCGCATGGATTCTACCTTTTTCCTATAGTTGCCCGGATTCTATTATTTTTCGGTACTCACATTGATTCGACCATTTTTTTGTAATCGCCGGGACAGTTTTTCGATACTCGCACGGATTCTACCTTTTCCCGGTACCCTTCCGGATTCTACAATTTTTCGGTACTCACAATGATTCGACCCTTCTCCGGTACTCGTCAGGACAATTTTTCGATACTCGCATGGATTCTACCTTTTCCCAGTACTCGCCCGGATTCAATCATTTTTCGGTACTCACATTGATTCGACCATTTTTTTGTAATCGCCGGGACAGTTTTTCGATACTCGCACGGATTCTACCTTTTCCCGGTACTCTCCCGGATTCTACTATTTTTCGGTACTCACACTCAGTCGACCCTTTTCCGGTACTCGTCAGGACAATTTTTCGATACTCGCATGGATTCTACCTTTTTCCCATAGTTGCCCGGATTTCATCATTTTTCGGTACTTACATTGATTCGACCATTTTTTTGTAATCGCCGGGACTGTTTTTCGATACCCGCACGGATTCTACTTTTTCCCGGTACTCTCCCGGATTAAACTATTTTTCGGTTGTCATACTCATTCGACCCTTTTCCCCTACTCGTCAGGACAATTTTTCGATACTCGCATGGATTCTACCTTTTTCCCATAGTTGCCCGGATTCTATTATTTTTCGGTACTCACATTGATTCGACCATTTTTTTGTAATCGCCGGGACTGTTTTTCGATACTCGCACGGATTCTACCTTTTCCCGGTACTCTTCCGGATTCTACTATTTTTCGGTACTCACACTGATTCAACCCTTTTCCGATACTCGTCAGGACAATTTTTCGATATTCGCATGGATTCTACCTTTTTCCCATAGTTGCCCGGATTCTATTATTTTTCGGTACTCACATTGATTCGACCATTTTTTTGTAATCGCCAGGAATGTTTTTCGATACTCTCACGGATTCTACCTTTTCCCGGAACTCTTCCGGATTCTACTATTTTTCGGTACTCACAATAATTCGACCCTTCTCCGGTACTCGTCAGGACAATTTTTCGATACTCACATGGATTCTACCTTTTCCCGGTACTCGCCCGGATTCTATCATTTTTCGGTACTCTCATTGATTCGACCATTTTTTTGTAATCGCCGGGACTGTTTTTCGATACTCGCACGGATTCTACCTTTTCCCGGTACTCTCCCGGATTCTACAATTTTTCGGTACACACACTCAGTCGACCCTTTTCCGGTACTCGTCAGGACAATTTTTCAATACTTGCATGGATTCTACCTTTTCCCGATACTCAACCGGATTCTATCATTTTTCGGTACTCACATTGATTCAACCATTTTTTTGTATTCGTCGAGGGAGTTTTTCGATACTCGCACGGATTCTAACTTTTCCCACTACTCTCCCGGATTTTACTATTTTTCTGTACTCACACTGATTCAACCCTTTTCCGGTACTCATCAGGACAATTTTTCGATACTCGCATGGATTCTACCTTTTTCCTATAGTTGCCCGGATTCTATTATTTTTCGGTACTCACATTGATTCAACCATTTTTTTGTAATCGCCGGGACAGTTTTTCGATACTCGCACGGATTCTACCTTTTCCCGGTACCCTTCCGGATTCTACAATTTTTCGGTACTCACAATGATTCGACCCTTCTCCGGTACTCGTCAAGACAATTTTTCGATACTCACATGGATTCTACCTTTTCCCGGTACTCGCCCGGATTCTATCATTTTTCGGTACTCTCATTGATTCGACCATTTTTTTGTAATCGCCGGGACTGTTTTTCGATACTCGCACGGATTCTACCTTTTCCCGGTACTCTCCCGGATTCTACAATTTTTCGGTACTCACACTCAGTCGACCCTTTTCCGGTACTCGTCAGGACAATTTTTCAATACTTGCATGGATTCTACCTTTTCCCGATACTCAACCGGATTCTATCATTTTTCGGTACTCACATTGATTCGACCATTTTTTTGTATTCGTCGAGGGAGTTTTTCGATACTCGCACGGATTCTAACTTTTCCCACTACTCTCCCGGATTCTACTATTTTTCTGTACTCACACTGATTCAACCCTTTTCCGGTACTCATCAGGACAATTTTTCGATACTCGCATGGATTCTACGTTTTTCCTATAGTTGCCCGGATTCTATTATTTTTCGGTACTCACATTGATTCGACCATTTTTTTGTAATCGCCGGGACAGTTTTTCGATACTCGCACGGATTCTACCTTTTCCCGGTACTCTCCCGGATTCTACTATTTTTCGGTACTCACACTCAGTCGACCCTTTTCCGGTACTCGTCAGGACAATTTTTCGATACTCGCATGGATTCTACCTTTTTCCCATAGTTGCCCGGATTCTATTATTTTTCGGTACTCACATTGGTTCGACCATTTTTTTGTAATCGCCGGGACTGTTTTTCGATACTCGCACGGATTCTACCTTTTCCCGGTACTCTTCCGGATTCTACTATTTTTCGGTACTCACACTGATTCAACCCTTTTCCGATACTCGTCAGGACAATTTTTCGATATTCGCATGGATTCTACCTTTTTCCCATAGTTGCCCGGATTCTATTATTTTTCGGTACTCACATTGATTCGACCATTTTTTTGTAATCGCCAGGAATGTTTTTCGATACTCGCACGGATTCTACCTTTTCCCGGTACTCTTCCGGATTCTACTATTTTTCGGTACTCACAATAATTCGACCCTTCTCCGGTACTCGTCAGGACAATTTTTCGATACTCACATGGATTCTACCTTTTCCCGGTACTCAATCGGATTTTATCATTTTTCGGTACTCACATTGATTGGACCATTTTTTTGTAATAGCCGAGACAGTTTTTCGATTCTCGCACGGATTCTACCTTTTCCCAGTACTCTCCCGGATTCTACTATTTTTCGGTACTCACACCGATTCAACCCTTTTCGGGTACTCGTTAGGACAATTTTCGATACTCGCATGGGTTCTACCTTTTTTCCATAGTTGCCCGGATTCTATTATTTTTCAGTACTCACATTAATCGACCTTTTTTTGTAATCGCCGGGACAGTTTTTCGATACTCGAACGGATTCTACCTTTTCCCGGTACTCTCCCGGATTCTACTATTTTTCGGTACTCACACTCAGTCGACCCTTTTCCGGTACTCGTCAGGACAATTTTTCGATACTCGCATGGATTCTACCTTTTTCCCATAGTTGCCCGGATTCTATTATTTTTCGGTACTCACATTGGTTCGACCATTTTTTTGTAATCGCCGGGACTGTTTTTCGATACTCGCACGGATTCTACCTTTTCCCGGTACTCTTCCGGATTCTACTATTTTTCGGTACTCACACTGATTCAACCCTTTTCCGATACTCGTCAGGACAATTTTTCGATATTCGCATGGATTCTACCTTTTTCCCATAGTTGCCCGGATTCTATTATTTTTCGGTACTCACATTGATTCGACCATTTTTTTGTAATCGCCAGGAATGTTTTTCGATACTCGCACGGATTCTACCTTTTCCCGGTACTCTTCCGGATTCTACTATTTTTCGGTACTCACAATAATTCGACCCTTCTCCGGTACTCGTCAGGACAATTTTTCGATACTCACATGGATTCTACCTTTTCCCGGTACTCGCCCGGATTCTATCATTTTTCGGTACTCTCATTGATTCGACCATTTTTTTGTAATCGTCGGGACTGTTTTTCGATACTCGCACGGATTCTACCTTTTCCCGGTACTCTCCCGGATTCTACTATTTTTCGGTACTCACACTCAGTCGACCCTTTTCCGGTACTCGTCAGGACAATTTTTCGATACTCGCATGGATTCTACCTTTTTCCCATAGTTGCCCGGATTCTATCATTTTTCGGTACTTACATTGATTCGACCATTTTTTTGTAATCGCCGGGACTGTTTTTCGATACCCGCACGGATTCTACTTTTTCCCGGTACTCTCCCGGATTCAACTATTTTTCGGTTGTCATACTCATTCGACCCTTTTCCGGTACTCGTCAGGACAATTTTTCGATACTCGCATGGATTCTACCTTTTTCCCATAGTTGCCCGGATTCTATTATTTTTCGGTACTCACATTGGTTCGACCATTTTTTTGTAATCGCCGGGACTGTTTTTCGATACTCGCACGGATTCTACCTTTTCCCGGTACTCTTCCGGATTCTACTATTTTTCGGTACTCACACTGATTCAACCTTTTTCCGATACTCGTCAGGACAATTTTTCGATATTCGCATGGATTCTACCTTTTTCCCATAGTTGCCCGGATTCTATTATTTTTCGGTACTCACATTGATTCGACCATTTTTTTGTAATCGCCAGGAATGTTTTTCGATACTCGCACGGATTCTACCTTTTCCCGATACTCTTCAGGATTCTACTATTTTTCGGTACTCACAATAATTCGACCCTTCTCCGGTACTCGTCAGGACAATTTTTCGATACTCACATGGATTCTACCTTTTCCCGGTACTCGCCCGGATTCTATCATTTTTCAGTACTCTCATTGATTCGCCCATTTTTTTGTAATCGTCGGGACTGTTTTTCGATACTCGCACGGATTCTACCTTTTCCCGGTACTCTCCCGGATTCTACAATTTTTCGGTACTCACACTCAGTCGACCCTTTTCCGGTACTCGTCAGGACAATTTTTCAATACTTGCATGGATTCTACCTTTTCCCGATACTCAACCGGATTCTATCATTTTTCGGTACTCACATTGATTCGACCATTTTTTTGTATTCGTCGAGGGAGTTTTTCGATACTCGCACGGATTCTAACTTTTCCCACTACTCTCCCGGATTCTACTATTTTTCTGTACTCACACTGATTCAACCCTTTTCCGGTACTCATCAGGACAATTTTTCGATACTCGCATGGATTCTACGTTTTTCCTATAGTTGCCCAGATTCTATTATTTTTCGGTACTCACATTGATTCGACCATTTTTTTGTAATCGCCGGGACAGTTTTTCGATACTCGCACGGATTCTACCTTTTCCCGGTACCCTTCCGGATTCTACAATTTTTCGGTACTCACAATGATTCGACCCTTCTCCGGTACTCGTCAGGACAATTTTTCGATACTCGCATGGATTCTACCTTTTCCCAGTACTCGCCCGGATTCAATCATTTTTCGGTACTCACATTGATTCGACCATTTTTTTGTAATCGCCGGGACAGTTTTTCGATACTCGCACGGATTCTACCTTTTCCCGGTACTCTCCCGGATTCTACTATTTTTCGGTACTCACACTCAGTCGACCCTTTTCCGGTACTCGTCAGGACAATTTTTCAATACTCGCATGGATTCTACCTTTTTCCCATAGTTGCCCGGATTCTATCATTTTTCGGTACTTACATTGATTCGACCATTTTTTTGTAATCGCCGGGACTGTTTTTCGATACCCGCACGGATTCTACTTTTTCCCGGTACTCTCCCGGATTCAACTATTTTTCGGTTGTCATACTCATTCGACCCTTTTCCCCTACTCGTCAGGACAATTTTTCGATACTCGCATGGATTCTACCTTTTTCCCATAGTTGCCCGGATTCTATTATTTTTCGGTACTCACATTGGTTCGACCATTTTTTTGTAATCGCCGGGACTGTTTTTCGATACTCGCACGGATTCTACCTTTTCCCGGTACTCTTCCGGATTCTACTATTTTTCGGTACTCACACTGATTCAACCCTTTTCCGATACTCGTCAGGACAATTTTTCGATATTCGCATGGATTCTACCTTTTTCCCATAGTTGCCCGGATTCTATTATTTTTCGGTACTCACATTGATTCGACCATTTTTTTGTAATCGCCAGGAATGTTTTTCGATACTCGCACGGATTCTACCTTTTCCCGATACTCTTCAGGATTCTACTATTTTTCGGTACTCACAATAATTCGACCCTTCTCCGGTACTCGTCAGGACAATTTTTCGATACTCACATGGATTCTACCTTTTCCCGGTACTCGCCCGGATTCTATCATTTTTCGGTACTCTCATTGATTCGACCATTTTTTTGTAATCGCCGGGACTGTTTTTCGATACTCGCACGGATTCTACCTTTTCCCGGTACTCTCCCGGATTCTACAATTTTTCGGTACTCACACTCAGTCGACCCTTTTCCGGTACTCGTCAGGACAATTTTTCAATACTTGCATGGATTCTACCTTTTCCCGATACTCAACCGGATTCTATCATTTTTCGGTACTCACATTGATTCGACCATTTTTTCGTATTCGTCGAGGGAGTTTTTCGATACTCGCACGGATTCTAACTTTTCCCACTACTCTCCCGGATTCTACTATTTTTCTGTACTCACACTGATTCAACCCTTTTCCGGTACTCATCAGGACAATTTTTCGATACTCGCATGGATTCTACCTTTTTCCTATAGTTGCCCGGATTCTATTATTTTTCGGTACTCACATTGATTCGACCATTTTTTTGTAATCGCCGGGACAGTTTTTCGATACTCGCACGGATTCTACCTTTTCCCGGTACTCTCCCGGATTCTACAATTTTTCGGTACTCACACTCAGTCGACCCTTTTCCGGTACTCGTCAGGACAATTTTTCGATACTCGCATGGATTCTACCTTTTTCCCATAGTTGCCCGGATTCTATCATTTTTCGGTACTTACATTGATTCGACCATTTTTTTGTAATCGCCGGGACTGTTTTTCGATACCCGCACGGATTCTACTTTTTCCCGGTACTCTCCCGGATTCAACTATTTTTCGGTTGTCATACTCATTCGACCCTTTTCCCCTACTCGTCAGGACAATTTTTCGATATTCGCATGGATTCTACCTTTTTCCCATAGTTGCCCAGATTCTATTATTTTTCGGTACTCACATTGATTCGACCATTTTTTTGTAATCGCCAGGAATGTTTTTCGATACTCGCACGGATTCTACCTTTTCCCGATACTCTTCAGGATTCTACTATTTTTCGGTACTCACAATAATTCGACCCTTCTCCGGTACTCGTCAGGACAATTTTTCGATACTCACATGGATTCTACCTTTTCCCGGTACTCGCCCGGATTCTATCATTTTTCGGTACTCTCATTGATTCGACCATTTTTTTGTAATCGCCGGGACTGTTTTTCGATACTCGCATGGATTCTACCTTTTCCCGGTACTCTCCCGGATTCTACAATTTTTCGGTACTCACACTCAGTCGACCCTTTTCCGGTACTCGTCAGGACAATTTTTCAATACTTGCATGGATTCTACCTTTTCCCGATACTCAACCGGATTCTATCATTTTTCGGTACTCACATTGATTCGACCATTTTTTTGTATTCGTCGAGGGAGTTTTTCGATACTCGCACGGATTCTAACTTTTCCCACTACTCTCCCGGATTCTACTATTTTTCTGTACTCACACTGATTCAACCCTTTTCCGGTACTCATCAGGACAATTTTTCGATACTCGCATGGATTCTACCTTTTTCCTATAGTTGCCCGGATTCTATTATTTTTCGGTACTCACATTGATTCGACCATTTTTTTGTAATCGCCGGGACAATTTTTCGATACTCGCACGGATTCTACCTTTTCCCGGTAACCTTCCGGATTCTACAATTTTTCGGTACTCACAATGATTCGACCCTTCTCCGGGACTCGTCAGGACAATTTTTCGATACTCGCATGGATTCTACCTTTTCCCGGTACTTGCCCGGATTCAATCATTTTTCGGTACTCACATTGATTCGACCATTTTTTTGTAATCGCCGGGACAGTTTTTCGATACTCGCACGGATTCTACCTTTTCCCGGTACTCTCCCGGATTCTACAATTTTTCGGTACTCACACTCAGTCGACCCTTTTCCGGTACCCGTCAGGACAATTTTTCAATACTTGCATGGATTCTACCTTTTCCCGATACTCAACCGGATTCTATCATTTTTCGGTACTCACATTGATTCGACCATTTTTTTGTATTCGTCGAGGCAGTTTTTCGATACTCGCACGGATTCTACCTTTTCCCACTACTCTCCCGGATTCTACTATTTTTCTGTACTCACACTGATTCAACCCTTTTCCGGTACTCATCAGGACAATTTTTCGATACTCGCATGGATTCTACATTTTTCCTATAGTTGCCCGGATTCTATTATTTTTCGGTACTCACATTGATTCGACCATTTTTTTGTAATCGCCGGGACAGTTTTTCGATACTCGCACGGATTCTACCTTTTCCCGGTACCCTTCCGGATTCTACAATTTTTCGGTACTCACAATGATTCGACCCTTCTCCGGTACTCGTCAGGACAATTTTTCGATACTCGCATGGATTCTACCTTTTCCCAGTACTCGCCCGGATTCAATCATTTTTCGGTACTCACATTGATTCGACCATTTTTTTGTAATCGCCGGGACAGTTTTTCGATACTCGCACGGATTCTACCTTTTCCCGGTACTCTCCCGGATTCTACTATTTTTCGGTACTCACACTCAGTCGACCCTTTTCCGGTACTCGTCAGGACAATTTTTCGATACTCGCATGGATTCTACCTTTTTCCCATAGTTGCCCGGATTCTATCATTTTTCGGTACTTACATTGATTCGACCATTTTTTTGTAATCGCCGGGACTGTTTTTCGATACCCGCACGGATTCTACTTTTTCCCGGTACTCTCCCGGATTCAACTATTTTTCGGTTGTCATACTCATTCGACCCTTTTCCCCTACTCGTCAGGACAATTTTTCGATACTCGCATGGATTCTACCTTTTTCCCATAGTTGCCCGGATTCTATTATTTTTCGGTACTCACATTGGTTCGACCATTTTTTTGTAATCGCCGGGACTGTTTTTCGATACTCGCACGGATTCTACCTTTTCCCGGTACTCTTCCGGATTCTACTATTTTTCGGTACTCACACTGATTCAACCCTTTTCCGATACTCGTCAGGACAATTTTTCGATATTCGCATGGATTCTACCTTTTTCCCATAGTTGCCCGGATTCTATTATTTTTCGGTACTCACATTGATTCGACCATTTTTTTGTAATCGCCAGGAATGTTTTTCGATACTCGCACGGATTCTACCTTTTCCCGATACTCTTCAGGATTCTACTATTTTTCGGTACTCACAATAATTCGACCCTTCTCCGGTACTCGTCAGGACAAATTTTCGATACTCACATGGATTCTACCTTTTCCCGGTACTCGCCCGGATTCTATCATTTTTCGGTACTCTCATTGATTCGCCCATTTTTTTGTAATCGCCGGGACTGTTTTTCGATACTCGCACGGATTCTACCTTTTCCCGGTACTCTCCCGGATTCTACAATTTTTCGGTACTCACACTCAGTCGACCCTTTTCCGGTACTCGTCAGGACAATTTTTCAATACTTGCATGGATTCTACCTTTTCCCGATACTCAACCGGATTCTATCATTTTTCGGTACTCACATTGATTCGACCATTTTTTTGTATTCGTCGAGGGAGCTTTTCGATACTCGCACGGATTCTAACTTTTCCCACTACTCTCCCGGATTCTACTATTTTTCTGTACTCACACTGATTCAACCCTTTTCCGGTACTCATCAGGACAATTTTTCGATACTCGCATGGATTCTACCTTTTTCCTATAGTTGCCCGGATTCTATTATTTTTCGGTACTCACATTGATTCGACCATTTTTTTGTAATCGCCGGGACAGTTTTTCGATACTCGCACGGATTCTACCTTTTCCCGGTACTCTTCCGGATTCTACTATTTTTCGGTACTCACACTGATTCAACCCTTTTCCGATACTCGTCAGGACAATTTTTCGATATTCGCATGGATTCTACCTTTTTCCCATAGTTGCCCGGATTCTATTATTTTTCGGTACTCACATTGATTCGACCATTTTTTTGTAATCGCCAGGAATGTTTTTCGATACTCGCACGGATTCTACCTTTTCCCGATACTCTTCAGGATTCTACTATTTTTCGGTACTCACAATAATTCGACCCTTCTCCGGTACTCGTCAGGACAATTTTTCGATACTCACATGGATTCTACCTTTTCCCGGTACTCGCCCGGATTCTATCATTTTTCGGTACTCTCATTGATTCGACCATTTTTTTGTAATCGCCGGGACTGTTTTTCGATACTCGCACGGATTCTACCTTTTCCCGGTACTCTCCCGGATTCTACAATTTTTCGGTACTCACACTCAGTCGACCCTTTTCCGGTACTCGTCAGGACAATTTTTCAATACTTGCATGGATTCTACCTTTTCCCGATACTCAACCGGATTCTATCATTTTTCGGTACTCACATTGATTCGACCATTTTTTCGTATTCGTCGAGGGAGTTTTTCGATACTCGCACGGATTCTAACTTTTCCCACTACTCTCCCGGATTCTACTATTTTTCTGTACTCACACTGATTCAACCCTTTTCCGGTACTCATCAGGACAATTTTTCGATACTCGCATGGATTCTACCTTTTTCCTATAGTTGCCCGGATTCTATTATTTTTCGGTACTCACATTGATTCGACCATTTTTTTGTAATCGCCGGGACAGTTTTTCGATACTCGCACGGATTCTACCTTTTCCCGGTACTCTCCCGGATTCTACAATTTTTCGGTACTCACACTCAGTCGACCCTTTTCCGGTACTCGTCAGGACAATTTTTCGATACTCGCATGGATTCTACCTTTTTCCCATAGTTGCCCGGATTCTATCATTTTTCGGTACTTACATTGATTCGACCATTTTTTTGTAATCGCCGGGACTGTTTTTCGATACCCGCACGGATTCTACTTTTTCCCGGTACTCTCCCGGATTCAACTATTTTTCGGTTGTCATACTCATTCGACCCTTTTCCCCTACTCGTCAGGACAATTTTTCGATATTCGCATGGATTCTACCTTTTTCCCATAGTTGCCCAGATTCTATTATTTTTCGGTACTCACATTGATTCGACCATTTTTTTGTAATCGCCAGGAATGTTTTTCGATACTCGCACGGATTCTACCTTTTCCCGATACTCTTCAGGATTCTACTATTTTTCGGTACTCACAATAATTCGACCCTTCTCCGGTACTCGTCAGGACAATTTTTCGATACTCACATGGATTCTACCTTTTCCCGGTACTCGCCCGGATTCTATCATTTTTCGGTACTCTCATTGATTCGACCATTTTTTTGTAATCGCCGGGACTGTTTTTCGATACTCGCATGGATTCTACCTTTTCCCGGTACTCTCCCGGATTCTACAATTTTTCGGTACTCACACTCAGTCGACCCTTTTCCGGTACTCGTCAGGACAATTTTTCAATACTTGCATGGATTCTACCTTTTCCCGATACTCAACCGGATTCTATCATTTTTCGGTACTCACATTGATTCGACCATTTTTTTGTATTCGTCGAGGGAGTTTTTCGATACTCGCACGGATTCTAACTTTTCCCACTACTCTCCCGGATTCTACTATTTTTCTGTACTCACACTGATTCAACCCTTTTCCGGTACTCATCAGGACAATTTTTCGATACTCGCATGGATTCTACCTTTTTCCTATAGTTGCCCGGATTCTATTATTTTTCGGTACTCACATTGATTCGACCATTTTTTTGTAATCGCCGGGACAATTTTTCGATACTCGCACGGATTCTACCTTTTCCCGGTAACCTTCCGGATTCTACAATTTTTCGGTACTCACAATGATTCGACCCTTCTCCGGGACTCGTCAGGACAATTTTTCGATACTCGCATGGATTCTACCTTTTCCCGGTACTTGCCCGGATTCAATCATTTTTCGGTACTCACATTGATTCGACCATTTTTTTGTAATCGCCGGGACAGTTTTTCGATACTCGCACGGATTCTACCTTTTCCCGGTACTCTCCCGGATTCTACAATTTTTCGGTACTCACACTCAGTCGACCCTTTTCCGGTACCCGTCAGGACAATTTTTCAATACTTGCATGGATTCTACCTTTTCCCGATACTCAACCGGATTCTATCATTTTTCGGTACTCACATTGATTCGACCATTTTTTTGTATTCGTCGAGGCAGTTTTTCGATACTCGCACGGATTCTACCTTTTCCCACTACTCTCCCGGATTCTACTATTTTTCTGTACTCACACTGATTCAACCCTTTTCCGGTACTCATCAGGACAATTTTTCGATACTCGCATGGATTCTACATTTTTCCTATAGTTGCCCGGATTCTATTATTTTTCGGTACTCACATTGATTCGACCATTTTTTTGTAATCGCCGGGACAGTTTTTCGATACTCGCACGGATTCTACCTTTTCCCGGTACCCTTCCGGATTCTACAATTTTTCGGTACTCACAATGATTCGACCCTTCTCCGGTACTCGTCAGGACAATTTTTCGATACTCGCATGGATTCTACCTTTTCCCAGTACTCGCCCGGATTCAATCATTTTTCGGTACTCACATTGATTCGACCATTTTTTTGTAATCGCCGGGACAGTTTTTCGATACTCGCACGGATTCTACCTTTTCCCGGTACTCTCCCGGATTCTACTATTTTTCGGTACTCACACTCAGTCGACCCTTTTCCGGTACTCGTCAGGACAATTTTTCGATACTCGCATGGATTCTACCTTTTTCCCATAGTTGCCCGGATTCTATCATTTTTCGGTACTTACATTGATTCGACCATTTTTTTGTAATCGCCGGGACTGTTTTTCGATACCCGCACGGATTCTACTTTTTCCCGGTACTCTCCCGGATTCAACTATTTTTCGGTTGTCATACTCATTCGACCCTTTTCCCCTACTCGTCAGGACAATTTTTCGATACTCGCATGGATTCTACCTTTTTCCCATAGTTGCCCGGATTCTATTATTTTTCGGTACTCACATTGGTTCGACCATTTTTTTGTAATCGCCGGGACTGTTTTTCGATACTCGCACGGATTCTACCTTTTCCCGGTACTCTTCCGGATTCTACTATTTTTCGGTACTCACACTGATTCAACCCTTTTCCGATACTCGTCAGGACAATTTTTCGATATTCGCATGGATTCTACCTTTTTCCCATAGTTGCCCGGATTCTATTATTTTTCGGTACTCACATTGATTCGACCATTTTTTTGTAATCGCCAGGAATGTTTTTCGATACTCGCACGGATTCTACCTTTTCCCGATACTCTTCAGGATTCTACTATTTTTCGGTACTCACAATAATTCGACCCTTCTCCGGTACTCGTCAGGACAAATTTTCGATACTCACATGGATTCTACCTTTTCCCGGTACTCGCCCGGATTCTATCATTTTTCGGTACTCTCATTGATTCGCCCATTTTTTTGTAATCGCCGGGACTGTTTTTCGATACTCGCACGGATTCTACCTTTTCCCGGTACTCTCCCGGATTCTACAATTTTTCGGTACTCACACTCAGTCGACCCTTTTCCGGTACTCGTCAGGACAATTTTTCAATACTTGCATGGATTCTACCTTTTCCCGATACTCAACCGGATTCTATCATTTTTCGGTACTCACATTGATTCGACCATTTTTTTGTATTCGTCGAGGGAGCTTTTCGATACTCGCACGGATTCTAACTTTTCCCACTACTCTCCCGGATTCTACTATTTTTCTGTACTCACACTGATTCAACCCTTTTCCGGTACTCATCAGGACAATTTTTCGATACTCGCATGGATTCTACCTTTTTCCTATAGTTGCCCGGATTCTATTATTTTTCGGTACTCACATTGATTCGACCATTTTTTTGTAATCGCCGGGACAGTTTTTCGATACTCGCACGGATTCTACCTTTTCCCGGTACCCTTCCGGATTCTACAATTTTTCGGTACTCACAATGATTCGACCCTTCTCCGGTACTCGTCAGGACAATTTTTCGATACTCGCATGGATTCTACCTTTTCCCAGTACTCGCCCGGATTCAATCATTTTTCGGTACTCACATTGATTCGACCATTTTTTTGTAATCGCCGGGACAGTTTTTCGATACTTGCACGGATTCTACCTATTCCCGGTACTCTCCCGGATTCTACAATTTTTCGGTACTCACACTCACTCGACCCTTTTCCGGTACTCGTCAGGACAATTTTTCGATACTCGCATGGATTCTACCTTTTTCCCATAGTTGCCCGGATTCTATCATTTTTCGGTACTTACATTGATTCGACCATTTTTTTGTAATCGCCGGGACTGTTTTTCGATACCCGCACGGATTCTACTTTTTCCCGGTACTCTCCCGGATTCAACTATTTTTCGGTTGTCATACTCATTCGACCCTTTTCCCCTACTCGTCAGGACAATTTTTCGATACTCGCATGGATTCTACCTTTTTCCCATAGTTGCCCGGATTCTATTATTTTTCGGTACTCACATTGGTTCGACCATTTTTTTGTAATCGCCGGGACTGTTTTTCGATACTCGCACGGATTCTACCTTTTCCCGGTACTCTTCCGGATTCTACTATTTTTCGGTACTCACACTGATTCAACCCTTTTCCGATACTCGTCAGGACAATTTTTCGATATTCGCATGGATTCTACCTTTTTCCCATAGTTTCCCGGATTCTATTATTTTTCGGTACTCACATTGATTCGACCATTTTTTTGTAATCGCCAGGAATGTTTTTCGATACTCGCACGGATTCTACCTTTTCCCGATACTCTTCAGGATTCTACTATTTTTCGGTACTCACAATAATTCGACCCTTCTCCGGTACTCGTCAGGACAAATTTTCGATACTCACATGGATTCTACCTTTTCCCGGTACTCGCCCGGATTCTATCATTTTTCGGTACTCTCATTGATTCGCCCATTTTTTTGTAATCGCCGGGACTGTTTTTCGATACTCGCACGGATTCTACCTTTTCCCGGTACTCTCCCGGATTCTACAATTTTTCGGTACTCACACTCAGTCGACCCTTTTCCGGTACTCGTCAGGACAATTTTTCAATACTTGCATGGATTCTACCTTTTCCCGATACTCAACCGGATTCTATCATTTTTCGGTACTCACATTGATTCGACCATTTTTTTGTATTCGTCGAGGGAGCTTTTCGATACTCGCACGGATTCTAACTTTTCCCACTACTCTCCCGGATTCTACTATTTTTCTGTACTCACACTGATTCAACCCTTTTCCGGTACTCATCAGGACAATTTTTCGATACTCGCATGGATTCTACATTTTTCCTATAGTTGCCCGGATTCTATTATTTTTCGGTACTCACATTGATTCGACCATTTTTTTGTAATCGCCGGGACAGTTTTTCGATACTCGCACGGATTCTACCTTTTCCCGGTACCCTTCCGGATTCTACAATTTTTCGGTACTCACAATGATTCGACCCTTCTCCGGTACTCGTCAGGACAATTTTTCGATACTCGCATGGATTCTACCTTTTCCCAGTACTCGCCCGGATTCAATCATTTTTCGGTACTCACATTGATTCGACCATTTTTTTGTAATCGCCGGGACAGTTTTTCGATACTCGCACGGATTCTACCTTTTCCCGGTACTCTCCCGGATTCAACTATTTTTCGGTTGTCATACTCATTCGACCCTTTTCCCCTACTCGTCAGGACAATTTTTCGATACTCGCATGGATTCTACCTTTTTCCCATAGTTGCCCGGATTCTATTATTTTTCGGTACTCACATTGGTTCGACCATTTTTTTGTAATCGCCGGGACTGTTTTTCGATACTCGCACGGATTCTACCTTTTCCCGGTACTCTTCCGGATTCTACTATTTTTCGGTACTCACACTGATTCAACCCTTTTCCGATACTCGTCAGGACAATTTTTCGATATTCGCATGGATTCTACCTTTTTCCCATAGTTGCCCGGATTCTATTATTTTTCGGTACTCACATTGATTCGACCATTTTTTTGTAATCGCCAGGAATGTTTTTCGATACTCGCACGGATTCTACCTTTTCCCGATACTCTTCAGGATTCTACTATTTTTCGGTACTCACAATAATTCGACCCTTCTCCAGTACTCGTCAGGACAATTTTTCGATACTCACATGGATTCTACCTTTTCCCGGTACTCGCCCGGATTCTATCATTTTTCGGTACTCTCTTTGATTCGACCATTTTTTTGTAATCGTCGGGACTGTTTTTCGATACTCGCACGGATTCTACCTTTTCCCGGTACTCTCCCGGATTCTACAATTTTTCGGTACTCACACTCAGTCGACCCTTTTCCGGTACTCGTCAGGACAATTTTTCGATACTCGCATGGATTCTACCTTTTTCCCATAGTTGCCCGGATTCTATCATTTTTCGGTACTTACATTGATTCGACCATTTTTTTGTAATCGCCGGGACTGTTTTTCGATACCCGCACGGATTCTACTTCTTCCCGGTACTCTCCCGGATTCAACTATTTTTCGGTTGTCATACTCATTCGACCCTTTTCCGGTACTCGTCAGGACAATTTTTCAATACTTGCATGGATTCTACCTTTTCCCGATACTCAACCGGATTCTATCATTTTTCGGTACTCACATTGATTCGACCATTTTTTCGTATTCGTCGAGGGAGTTTTTCGATACTCGCACGGATTCTAACTTTTCCCACTACTCTCCCGGATTCTACTATTTTTCTGTACTCACACTGATTCAACCCTTTTCCGGTACTCATCAGGACAATTTTTCGATACTCGCATGGATTCTACCTTTTTCCTATAGTTGCCCGGATTCTATTATTTTTCGGTACTCACATTGATTCGACCATTTTTTTGTAATCGCCGGGACAGTTTTTCGATACTTGCACAGATTCTACCTATTCCCGGTACTCTCCCGGATTCTACAATTTTTCGGTACTCACACTCAGTCGACCCTTTTCCGGTACTCGTCAGGACAATTTTTCGATACTCGCATGGATTCTACCTTTTTCCCATAGTTGCCCGGATTCTATCATTTTTCGGTACTTACATTGATTCGACCATTTTTTTATAATCGCCGGGACTGTTTTTCGATACCCGCACGGATTCTACTTTTTCCCGGTACTCTCCCGGATTCAACTATTTTTCGGTTGTCATACTCATTCGACCCTTTTCCCCTACTCGTCAGGACAATTTTTCGATACTCGCATGGATTCTACCTTTTTCCCATAGTTGCCCGGATTCTATTATTTTTCGGTACTCACATTGGTTCGACCATTTTTTTGTAATCGCCGGGACTGTTTTTCGATACTCGCACGGATTCTACCTTTTCCCGGTACTCTTCCGGATTCTACTATTTTTCGGTACTCACACTGATTCAACCCTTTTCCCATACTCGTCAGGACAATTTTTCGATATTCGCATGGATTCTACCTTTTTCCCATAGTTGCCCGGATTCTATTATTTTTCGGTACTCACATTGATTCGACCATTTTTTTGTAATCGCCAGGAATGTTTTTCGATACTCGCACGGATTCTACCTTTTCCCGATACTCTTCAGGATTCTACTATTTTTCGGTACTCACAATAATTCGACCCTTCTCCGGTACTCGTCAGGACAATTTTTCGATACTCACATGGATTCTACCTTTTCCCGGTACTCGCCCGGATTCTATCATTTTTCGGTACTCTCTTTGATTCGACCATTTTTTTGTAATCGCCGGGACTGTTTTTCGATACTCGCACGGATTCTACCTTTTCCCGGTACTCTCCCGGATTCTACTATTTTTCGGTACTCACACTCAGTCGACCCTTTTCCGGTACTCGTCAGGACAATTTTTCGATACTCGCATGGATTCTACCTTTTTCCCATAGTTGCCCGGATTCTATCATTTTTCGGTACTTACATTGATTCGACCATTTTTTTGTAATCGCCGGGACTGTTTTTCGATACCCGCACGGATTCTACTTTTTCCCGGTACTCTCCCGGATTCAACTATTTTTCGGTTGTCATACTCATTCGACCCTTTTCCGGTACTCGTCAGGACAATTTTTCAATACTTGCATGGATTCTACCTTTTCCCGATACTCAACCGGATTCTATCATTTTTCGGTACTCACATTGATTCGACCATTTTTTCGTATTCGTCGAGGGAGTTTTTCGATACTCGCACGGATTCTAACTTTTCCCACTACTCTCCCGGATTCTACTATTTTTCTGTACTCACACTGATTCAACCCTTTTCCGGTACTCATCAGGACAATTTTTCGATACTCGCATGGATTCTACATTTTTCCTATAGTTGCCCGGATTCTATTATTTTTCGGTACTCACATTGATTCGACCATTTTTTTGTAATCGCCGGGACAGTTTTTCGATACTCGCACGGATTCTACCTTTTCCCGGTACCCTTCCGGATTCTACAATTTTTCGGTACTCACAATGATTCGACCCTTCTCCGGTACTCGTCAGGACAATTTTTCGATCCTCGCATGGATTCTACCTTTTCCCAGTACTCGCCCGGATTCAATCATTTTTCGGTACTCACATTGATTCGACCATTTTTTTGTAATCGCCGGGACAGTTTTTCGATACTCGCACGGATTCTACCTTTTCCCGGTACTCTCCCGGATTCAACTATTTTTCGGTTGTCATACTCATTCGACCCTTTTCCCCTACTCGTCAGGACAATTTTTCGATACTCGCATGGATTCTACCTTTTTCCCATAGTTGCCCGGATTCTATTATTTTTCGGTACTCACATTGGTTCGACCATTTTTTTGTAATCGCCGGGACTGTTTTTCGATACTCGCACGGATTCTACCTTTTCCCGGTACTCTTCCGGATTCTACTATTTTTCGGTACTCACACTGATTCAACCCTTTTCCGATACTCGTCAGGACAATTTTTCGATATTCGCATGGATTCTACCTTTTTCCCATAGTTGCCCGGATTCTATTATTTTTCGGTACTCACATTGATTCGACCATTTTTTTGTAATCGCCAGGAATGTTTTTCGATACTCGCACGGATTCTACCTTTTCCCGATACTCTTCAGGATTCTACTATTTTTCGGTACTCACAATAATTCGACCCTTCTCCGGTACTCGTCAGGACAATTTTTCGATACTCACATGGATTCTACCTTTTCCCGGTACTCGCCCGGATTCTATCATTTTTCGGTACTCTCTTTGATTCGACCATTTTTTTGTAATCGCCGGGACTGTTTTTCGATACTCGCACGGATTCTACCTTTTCCCGGTACTCTCCCGGATTCTACAATTTTTCGGTACTCACACTCAGTCGACCCTTTTCCGGTACTCGTCAGGACAATTTTTCGATACTCGCATGGATTCTACCTTTTTCCCATAGTTGCCCGGATTCTATCATTTTTCGGTACTTACATTGATTCGACCATTTTTTTGTAATCGCCGGGACTGTTTTTCGATACCCGCACGGATTCTACTTTTTCCCGGTACTCTCCCGGATTCAACTATTTTTCGGTTGTCATACTCATTCGACCCTTTTCCGGTACTCGTCAGGACAATTTTTCAATACTTGCATGGATTCTACCTTTTCCCGATACTCAACCGGATTCTATCATTTTTCGGTACTCACATTGATTCGACCATTTTTTCGTATTCGTCGAGGGAGTTTTTCGATACTCGCACGGATTCTAACTTTTCCCACTACTCTCCCGGATTCTACTATTTTTCTGTACTCACACTGATTCAACCCTTTTCCGGTACTCATCAGGACAATTTTTCGATACTCGCATGGATTCTACCTTTTTCCTATAGTTGCCCGGATTCTATTATTTTTCGGTACTCACATTGATTCGACCATTTTTTTGTAATCGCCGGGACAGTTTTTCGATACTTGCACGGATTCTACCTATTCCCGGTACTCTCCCGGATTCTACAATTTTTCGGTACTCACACTCACTCGACCCTTTTCCGGTACTCGTCAGGACAATTTTTCGATACTCGCATGGATTCTACCTTTTTCCCATAGTTGCCCGGATTCTATCATTTTTCGGTACTTACATTGATTCGACCATTTTTTTGTAATCGCCGGGACTGTTTTTCGATACCCGCACGGATTCTACTTTTTCCCGGTACTCTCCCGGATTCAACTATTTTTCGGTTGTCATACTCATTCGACCCTTTTCCCCTACTCGTCAGGACAATTTTTCGATACTCGCATGGATTCTACCTTTTTCCCATAGTTGCCCGGATTCTATTATTTTTCGGTACTCACATTGGTTCGACCATTTTTTTGTAATCGCCGGGACTGTTTTTCGATACTCGCACGGATTCTACCTTTTCCCGGTACTCTTCCGGATTCTACTATTTTTCGGTACTCACACTGATTCAACCCTTTTCCCATACTCGTCAGGACAATTTTTCGATATTCGCATGGATTCTACCTTTTTCCCATAGTTGCCCGGATTCTATTATTTTTCGGTACTCACATTGATTCGACCATTTTTTTGTAATCGCCAGGAATGTTTTTCGATACTCGCACGGATTCTACCTTTTCCCGATACTCTTCAGGATTCTACTATTTTTCGGTACTCACAATAATTCGACCCTTCTCCGGTACTCGTCAGGACAATTTTTCGATACTCACATGGATTCTACCTTTTCCCGGTACTCGCCCGGATTCTATCATTTTTCGGTACTCTCTTTGATTCGACCATTTTTTTGTAATCGCCGGGACTGTTTTTCGATACTCGCACGGATTCTACCTTTTCCCGGTACTCTCCCGGATTCTACAATTTTTCGGTACTCACACTCAGTCGACCCTTTTCCGGTACTCGTCAGGACAATTTTTCGATACTCGCATGGATTCTACCTTTTTCCCATAGTTGCCCGGATTCTATCATTTTTCGGTACTTACATTGATTCGACCATTTTTTTGTAATCGCCGGGACTGTTTTTCGATACCCGCACGGATTCTACTTTTTCCCGGTACTCTCCCGGATTCAACTATTTTTCGGTTGTCATACTCATTCGACCCTTTTCCGGTACTCGTCAGGACAATTTTTCAATACTTGCATGGATTCTACCTTTTCCCGATACTCAACCGGATTCTATCATTTTTCGGTACTCACATTGATTCGACCATTTTTTCGTATTCGTCGAGGGAGTTTTTCGATACTCGCACGGATTCTAACTTTTCCCACTACTCTCCCGGATTCTACTATTTTTCTGTACTCACACTGATTCAACCCTTTTCCGGTACTCATCAGGACAATTTTTCGATACTCGCATGGATTCTACCTTTTTCCTATAATTGCCCGGATTCTATTATTTTTTGGTACTCACATTGATTCGACCATTTTTTTGTAATCGCCGGGACAGTTTTTCGATACTTGCACGGATTCTACCTTTTCCCGGTACTCTCCCGGATTCTACAATTTTTCGGTACTCACACTCAGTCGACCCTTTTCCGGTACTCGTCAGGACAATTTTTCGATACTCGCATGGATTCTACCTTTTTCCCATAGTTGCCCGGATTCTATCATTTTTCGGTACTTACATTGATTCGACCATTTTTTTGTAATCGCCGGGACTGTTTTTCGATACCCGCACGGATTGTACTTTTTCCCGGTACTCTCCCGGATTCAACTATTTTTCGGTTGTCATACTCATTCGACCCTTTTCCCCTACTCGTCAGGACAATTTTTCGATACTCGCATGGATTCTACCTTTTTCCCATAGTTGCCCGGATTCTATTATTTTTCGGTACTCACATTGGTTCGACCATTTTTTTGTAATCGCCGGGACTGTTTTTCGATACTCGCACGGATTCTACCTTTTCCCGGTACTCTTCCGGATTCTACTATTTTTCGGTACTCACACTGATTCAACCCTTTTCCCATACTCGTCAGGACAATTTTTCGATATTCGCATGGATTCTACCTTTTTCCCATAGTTGCCCGGATTCTATTATTTTTCGGTACTCACATTGATTCGACCATTTTTTTGTAATCGCCAGGAATGTTTTTCGATACTCGCACGGATTCTACCTTTTCCCGATACTCTTCAGGATTCTACTATTTTTCGGTACTCACAATAATTCGACCCTTCTCCGGTACTCGTCAGGACAATTTTTCGATACTCACATGGATTCTACCTTTTCCCGGTACTCGCCCGGATTCTATCATTTTTCGGTACTCTCATTGATTCGACCATTTTTTTGTAATCGTCGGGACTGTTTTTCGATACTCGCACGGATTCTACCTTTTCCCGGTACTCTCCCGGATTCTACAATTTTTCGGTACTCACACTCAGTCGACCCTTTTCCGGTACTCGTCAGGACAATTTTTCAATACTTGCATGGATTCTACCTTTTCCCGATACTCAACCGGATTCTATCATTTTTCGGTACTCACATTGATTCGACCATTTTTTTGTATTCGTCGAGGGAGCTTTTCGATACTCGCACGGATTCTAACTTTTCCCACTACTCTCCCGGATTCTACTATTTTTCTGTACTCACACTGATTCAACCCTTTTCCGGTACTCATCAGGACAATTTTTCGATACTCGCATGGATTCTACCTTTTTCCTATAGTTGCCCGGATTCTATTATTTTTTGGTACTCACATTGATTCGACCATTTTTTTGTAATCGCCGGGACAGTTTTTCGATACTCGCACGGATTCTACCTTTTCCCGGTACCCTTCCGGATTCTACAATTTTTCGGTACTCACAATGATTCGACCCTTCTCCGGTACTCGTCAGGACAATTTTTCGATACTCGCATGGATTCTACCTTTTCCCAGTACTCGCCCGGATTCAATCATTTTTCGGTACTCACATTGATTCGACCATTTTTTTGTAATCGCCGGGACAGTTTTTCGATACTCGCACGGATTCTACCTTTTCCCGGTACTCTCCCGGATTCTACTATTTTTCGGTACTCACACTCAGTCGACCCTTTTCCGGTACTCGTCAGGACAATTTTTCGATACTCGCATGGATTCTACCTTTTTCCCATAGTTGCCCGGATTCTATCATTTTTCGGTACTTACATTGATTCGACCATTTTTTTGTAATCGCCGGGACTGTTTTTCGATACCCGCACGGATTCTACTTTTTCCCGGTACTCTCCCGGATTCAACTATTTTTCGGTTGTCATACTCATTCGACCCTTTTCCGGTACTCGTCAGGACAATTTTTCAATACTTGCATGGATTCTACCTTTTCCCGATACTCAACCGGATTCTATCATTTTTCGGTACTCACATTGATTCGACCATTTTTTCGTATTCGTCGAGGGAGTTTTTCGATACTCGCACGGATTCTAACTTTTCCCACTACTCTCCCGGATTCTACTATTTTTCTGTACTCACACTGATTCAACCCTTTTCCGGTACTCATCAGGACAATTTTTCGATACTCGCATGGATTCTACCTTTTTCCTATAGTTGCCCGGATTCTATTATTTTTCGGTACTCACATTGATTCGACCATTTTTTTGTAATCGCCGGGACAGTTTTTCGATACTTGCACGGATTCTACCTTTTCCCGGTACTCTCCCGGATTCTACAATTTTTCGGTACTCACACTCAGTCGACCCTTTTCCGGTACTCGTCAGGACAATTTTTCGATACTCGCATGGATTCTACCTTTTTCCCATAGTTGACCGGATTCTATCATTTTTCGGTACTTACATTGATTCGACCATTTTTTTGTAATCGCCGGGACTGTTTTTCGATACCCGCACGGATTCTACTTTTTCCCGGTACTCTCCCGGATTCAACTATTTTTCGGTTGTCATACTCATTCGACCCTTTTCCCCTACTCGTCAGGACAATTTTTCGATACTCGCATGGATTCTACCTTTTTCCCATAGTTGCCCGGATTCTATTATTTTTCGGTATTCACATTGGTTCGACCATTTTTTTGTAATCGCCGGGACTGTTTTTCGATACTCGCACGGATTCTACCTTTTCCCGGTACTCTTCCGGATTCTACTATTTTTCGGTACTCACACTGATTCAACCCTTTTCCGATACTCGTCAGGACAATTTTTCGATATTCGCATGGATTCTACCTTTTTCCCATAGTTGCCCGGATTCTATTATTTTTCGGTACTCACATTGATTCGACCATTTTTTTGTAATCGCCAGGAATGTTTTTCGATACTCGCACGGATTCTACCTTTTCCCGATACTCTTCAGGATTCTACTATTTTTCGGTACTCACAATAATTCGACCCTTCTCCGGTACTCGTAAGGACAATTTTTCGATACTCACATGGATTCTACCTTTTCCCGGTACTCGCCCGGATTCTATCATTTTTCGGTACTCTCATTGATTCGACCATTTTTTTGTAATCGTCGGGACTGTTTTTCGATACTCGCACGGATTCTACCTTTTCCCGGTACTCTCCCGGATTCTACAATTTTTCGGTACTCACACTCAGTCGACCCTTTTCCGGTACTCGTCAGGACAATTTTTCAATACTTGCATGGATTCTACCTTTTCCCGATACTCAACCGGATTCTATCATTTTTCGGTACTCACATTGATTCGACCATTTTTTTGTATTCGTCGAGGGAGCTTTTCGATACTCGCACGGATTCTAACTTTTCCCACTACTCTCCCGGATTCTACTATTTTTCTGTACTCACACTGATTCAACCCTTTTCCGGTACTCATCAGGACAATTTTTCGATACTCGCATGGATTCTACCTTTTTCCTATAGTTGCCCGGATTCTATTATTTTTCGGTACTCACATTGATTCGACCATTTTTTTGTAATCGCCGGGACAGTTTTTCGATACTCGCACGGATTCTACCTTTTCCCGGTACCCTTCCGGATTCTACAATTTTTCGGTACTCACAATGATTCGACCCTTCTCCGGTACTCGTCAAGACAATTTTTCGATACTCACATGGATTCTACCTTTTCCCGGTACTCGCCCGGATTCTATCATTTTTCGGTACTCTCATTGATTCGACCATTTTTTTGTAATCGCCGGGACTGTTTTTCGATACTCGCACGGATTCTACCTTTTCCCGGTACTCTCCCGGATTCTACAATTTTTCGGTACTCACACTCAGTCGACCCTTTTCCGGTACTCGTCAGGACAATTTTTCGATACTCGCATGGATTCTACCTTTTTCCCATAGTTGCCCGGATTCTATCATTTTTCGGTACTTACATTGATTCGACCATTTTTTTGTAATCGCCGGGACTGTTTTTCGATACCCGCACGGATTCTACTTTTTCCCGGTACTCTCCCGGATTCAACTATTTTTCGGTTGTCATACTCATTCGACCCTTTTCCGGTACTCGTCAGGACAATTTTTCAATACTTGCATGGATTCTACCTTTTCCCGATACTCAACCGGATTCTATCATTTTTCGGTACTCACATTGATTCGACCATTTTTTCGTATTCGTCGAGGGAGTTTTTCGATACTCGCACGGATTCTAACTTTTCCCACTACTCTCCCGGATTCTACTATTTTTCTGTACTCACACTGATTCAACCCTTTTCCGGTACTCATCAGGACAATTTTTCGATACTCGCATGGATTCTACCTTTTTCCTATAATTGCCCGGATTCTATTATTTTTTGGTACTCACATTGATTCGACCATTTTTTTGTAATCGCCGGGACAGTTTTTCGATACTTGCACGGATTCTACCTTTTCCCGGTACTCTCCCGGATTCTACAATTTTTCGGTACTCACACTCAGTCGACCCTTTTCCGGTACTCGTCAGGACAATTTTTCGATACTCGCATGGATTCTACCTTTTTCCCATAGTTGCCCGGATTCTATCATTTTTCGGTACTTACATTGATTCGACCATTTTTTTGTAATCGCCGGGACTGTTTTTCGATACCCGCACGGATTGTACTTTTTCCCGGTACTCTCCCGGATTCAACTATTTTTCGGTTGTCATACTCATTCGACCCTTTTCCCCTACTCGTCAGGACAATTTTTCGATACTCGCATGGATTCTACCTTTTTCCCATAGTTGCCCGGATTCTATTATTTTTCGGTACTCACATTGGTTCGACCATTTTTTTGTAATCGCCGGGACTGTTTTTCGATACTCGCACGGATTCTACCTTTTCCCGGTACTCTTCCGGATTCTACTATTTTTCGGTACTCACACTGATTCAACCCTTTTCCCATACTCGTCAGGACAATTTTTCGATATTCGCATGGATTCTACCTTTTTCCCATAGTTGCCCGGATTCTATTATTTTTCGGTACTCACATTGATTCGACCATTTTTTTGTAATCGCCAGGAATGTTTTTCGATACTCGCACGGATTCTACCTTTTCCCGATACTCTTCAGGATTCTACTATTTTTCGGTACTCACAATAATTCGACCCTTCTCCGGTACTCGTCAGGACAATTTTTCGATACTCACATGGATTCTACCTTTTCCCGGTACTCGCCCGGATTCTATCATTTTTCGGTACTCTCATTGATTCGACCATTTTTTTGTAATCGTCGGGACTATTTTTCGATACTCGCACGGATTCTACCTTTTCCCGGTACTCTCCCGGATTCTACAATTTTTCGGTACTCACACTCAGTCGACCCTTTTCCGGTACTCGTCAGGACAATTTTTCAATACTTGCATGGATTCTACCTTTTCCCGATACTCAACCGGATTCTATCATTTTTCGGTACTCACATTGATTCGACCATTTTTTTGTATTCGTCGAGGGAGCTTTTCGATACTCGCACGGATTCTAACTTTTCCCACTACTCTCCCGGATTCTACTATTTTTCTGTACTCACACTGATTCAACCCTTTTCCGGTACTCATCAGGACAATTTTTCGATACTCGCATGGATTCTACCTTTTTCCTATAGTTGCCCGGATTCTATTATTTTTTGGTACTCACATTGATTCGACCATTTTTTTGTAATCGCCGGGACTGTTTTTCGATACTCGCACGGATTCTACCTTTTCCCGGTACTCTTCCGGATTCTACTATTTTTCGGTACTCACACTGATTCAACCCTTTTCCGATACTCGTCAGGACAATTTTTCGATATTCGCATGGATTCTACCTTTTTCCCATAGTTGCCCGGATTCTATTATTTTTCGGTACTCACATTGATTCGACCATTTTTTTGTAATCGCCAGGAATGTTTTTCGATACTCGCACGGATTCTACCTTTTCCCGATACTCTTCAGGATTCTACTATTTTTCGGTACTCACAATAATTCGACCCTTCTCCGGTACTCGTCAGGACAATTTTTCGATACTCACATGGATTCTACCTTTTCCCGGTACTCGCCCGGATTCTATCATTTTTCGGTACTCTCATTGATTCGACCATTTTTTTGTAATCGTCGGGACTGTTTTTCGATACTCGCACGGATTCTACCTTTTCCCGGTACTCTCCCGGATTCTACAATTTTTCGGTACTCACACTCAGTCGACCCTTTTCCGGTACTCGTCAGGACAATTTTTCAATACTTGCATGGATTCTACCTTTTCCCGATACTCAACCGGATTCTATCATTTTTCGGTACTCACATTGATTCGACCATTTTTTTGTATTCGTCGAGGGAGCTTTTCGATACTCGCACGGATTCTAACTTTTCCCACTACTCTCCCGGATTCTACTATTTTTCTGTACTCACACTGATTCAACCCTTTTCCGGTACTCATCAGGACAATTTTTCGATACTCGCATGGATTCTACCTTTTTCCTATAGTTGCCCGGATTCTATTATTTTTCGGTACTCACATTGATTCGACCATTTTTTTGTAATCGCCGGGACAGTTTTTCGATACTCGCACGGATTCTACCTTTTCCCGGTACCCTTCCGGATTCTACAATTTTTCGGTACTCACAATGATTCGACCCTTCTCCGGTACTCGTCAAGACAATTTTTCGATACTCCCATGGATTCTACCTTTTCCCGGTACTCGCCCGGATTCTATCATTTTTCGGTACTCTCATTGATTCGACCATTTTTTTGTAATCGCCGGGACTGTTTTTCGATACTCGCACGGATTCTACCTTTTCCCGGTACTCTCCCGGATTCTACAATTTTTCGGTACTCACACTCAGTCGACCCTTTTCCGGTACTCGTCAGGACAATTTTTCGATACTCGCATGGATTCTACCTTTTTCCCATAGTTGCCCGGATTCTATCATTTTTCGGTACTTACATTGATTCGACCATTTTTTTGTAATCGCCGGGACTGTTTTTCGATACCCGCACGGATTCTACTTTTTCCCGGTACTCTCCCGGATTCAACTATTTTTCGGTTGTCATACTCATTCGACCCTTTTCCGGTACTCGTCAGGACAATTTTTCAATACTTGCATGGATTCTACCTTTTCCCGATACTCAACCGGATTCTATCATTTTTCGGTACTCACATTGATTCGACCATTTTTTCGTATTCGTCGAGGGAGTTTTTCGATACTCGCACGGATTCTAACTTTTCCCACTACTCTCCCGGATTCTACTATTTTTCTGTACTCACACTGATTCAACCCTTTTCCGGTACTCATCAGGACAATTTTTCGATACTCGCATGGATTCTACCTTTTTCCTATAATTGCCCGGATTCTATTATTTTTTGGTACTCACATTGATTCGACCATTTTTTTGTAATCGCCGGGACAGTTTTTCGATACTTGCACGGATTCTACCTTTTCCCGGTACTCTCCCGGATTCTACAATTTTTCGGTACTCACACTCAGTCGACCCTTTTCCGGTACTCGTCAGGACAATTTTTCGATACTCGCATGGATTCTACCTTTTTCCCATAGTTGCCCGGATTCTATCATTTTTCGGTACTTACATTGATTCGACCATTTTTTTGTAATCGCCGGGACTGTTTTTCGATACCCGCACGGATTGTACTTTTTCCCGGTACTCTCCCGGATTCAACTATTTTTCGGTTGTCATACTCATTCGACCCTTTTCCCCTACTCGTCAGGACAATTTTTCGATACTCGCATGGATTCTACCTTTTTCCCATAGTTGCCCGGATTCTATTATTTTTCGGTACTCACATTGGTTCGACCATTTTTTTGTAATCGCCGGGACTGTTTTTCGATACTCGCACGGATTCTACCTTTTCCCGGTACTCTTCCGGATTCTACTATTTTTCGGTACTCACACTGATTCAACCCTTTTCCCATACTCGTCAGGACAATTTTTCGATATTCGCATGGATTCTACCTTTTTCCCATAGTTGCCCGGATTCTATTATTTTTCGGTACTCACATTGATTCGACCATTTTTTTGTAATCGCCAGGAATGTTTTTCGATACTCGCACGGATTCTACCTTTTCCCGATACTCTTCAGGATTCTACTATTTTTCGGTACTCACAATAATTCGACCCTTCTCCGGTACTCGTCAGGACAATTTTTCGATACTCACATGGATTCTACCTTTTCCCGGTACTCGCCCGGATTCTATCATTTTTCGGTACTCTCATTGATTCGACCATTTTTTTGTAATCGTCGGGACTATTTTTCGATACTCGCACGGATTCTACCTTTTCCCGGTACTCTCCCGGATTCTACAATTTTTTGGTACTCACACTCAGTCGACCCTTTTCCGGTACTCGTCAGGACAATTTTTCAATACTTGCATGGATTCTACCTTTTCCCGATACTCAACCGGATTCTATCATTTTTCGGTACTCACATTGATTCGACCATTTTTTTGTATTCGTCGAGGGAGCTTTTCGATACTCGCACGGATTCTAACTTTTCCCACTACTCTCCCGGATTCTACTATTTTTCTGTACTCACACTGATTCAACCCTTTTCCGGTACTCATCAGGACAATTTTTCGATACTCGCATGGATTCTACCTTTTTCCTATAGTTGCCCGGATTCTATTATTTTTTGGTACTCACATTGATTCGACCATTTTTTTGTAATCGCCGGGACAGTTTTTCGATACTCGCACGGATTCTACCTTTTCCCGGTACCCTTCCGGATTCTACAATTTTTCGGTACTCACAATGATTCGACCCTTCTCCGGTACTCGTCAGGACAATTTTTCGATACTCGCATGGATTCTACCTTTTCCCAGTACTCGCCCGGATTCAATCATTTTTCAGTACTCACATTGATTCGACCATTTTTTTGTAATCGCCGGGACAGTTTTTCGATACTCGCACGGATTCTACCTTTTCCCGGTACTCTCCCGGATTCTACAATTTTTCGGTACTCACACTCAGTCGACCCTTTTCCGGTACTCGTCAGGACAATTTTTCGATACTCGCATGGATTCTACCTTTTTCCCATAGTTGCCCGGATTCTATCATTTTTCGGTACTTACATTGATTCGACCATTTTTTTGTAATCGCCGGGACTGTTTTTCGATACCCGCACGGATTCTACTTTTTCCCGGTACTCTCCCGGATTCAACTATTTTTCGGTTGTCATACTCATTCGACCCTTTTCCGGTACTCGTCAGGACAATTTTTCAATACTTGCATGGATTCTACCTTTTCCCGATACTCAACCGGATTCTATCATTTTTCGGTACTCACATTGATTCGACCATTTTTTCGTATTCGTCGAGGGAGTTTTTCGATACTCGCACGGATTCTAACTTTTCCCACTACTCTCCCGGATTCTACTATTTTTCTGTACTCACACTGATTCAACCCTTTTCCGGTACTCATCAGGACAATTTTTCGATACTCGCATGGATTCTACCTTTTTCCTATAGTTGCCCGGATTCTATTATTTTTCGGTACTCACATTGATTCGACCATTTTTTTGTAATCGCCGGGACAGTTTTTCGATACTTGCACGGATTCTACCTTTTCCCGGTACTCTCCCGGATTCTACAATTTTTCGGTACTCACACTCAGTCGACCCTTTTCCGGTACTCGTCAGGACAATTTTTCGATACTCGCATGGATTCTACCTTTTTCCCATAGTTGACCGGATTCTATCATTTTTCGGTACTTACATTGATTCGACCATTTTTTTGTAATCGCCGGGACTGTTTTTCGATACCCGCACGGATTCTACTTTTTCCCGGTACTCTCCCGGATTCAACTATTTTTCGGTTGTCATACTCATTCGACCCTTTTCCCCTACTCGTCAGGACAATTTTTCGATACTCGCATGGATTCTACCTTTTTCCCATAGTTGCCCGGATTCTATTATTTTTCGGTATTCACATTGGTTCGACCATTTTTTTGTAATCGCCGGGACTGTTTTTCGATACTCGCACGGATTCTACCTTTTCCCGGTACTCTTCCGGATTCTACTATTTTTCGGTACTCACACTGATTCAACCCTTTTCCGATACTCGTCAGGACAATTTTTCGATATTCGCATGGATTCTACCTTTTTCCCATAGTTGCCCGGATTCTATTATTTTTCGGTACTCACATTGATTCGACCATTTTTTTGTAATCGCCAGGAATGTTTTTCGATACTCGCACGGATTCTACCTTTTCCCGATACTCTTCAGGATTCTACTATTTTTCGGTACTCACAATAATTCGACCCTTCTCCGGTACTCGTCAGGACAATTTTTCGATACTCACATGGATTCTACCTTTTCCCGGTACTCGCCCGGATTCTATCATTTTTCGGTACTCTCTTTGATTCGACCATTTTTTTGTAATCGCCGGGACTGTTTTTCGATACTCGCACGGATTCTACCTTTTCCCGGTACTCTCCCGGATTCTACAATTTTTCGGTACTCACACTCAGTCGACCCTTTTCCGGTACTCGTCAGGACAATTTTTCGATACTCGCATGGATTCTACCTTTTCCCGATACTCAACCGGATTCTATCATTTTTCGGTACTCACATTGATTCGACCATTTTTTTGTATTCGTCGAGGGAGCTTTTCGATACTCGCACGGATTCTAACTTTTCCCACTACTCTCCCGGATTCTACTATTTTTCTGTACTCACACTGATTCAACCCTTTTCCGGTACTCATCAGGACAATTTTTCGATACTCGCATGGATTCTACCTTTTTCCTATAGTTGCCCGGATTCTATTATTTTTCGGTACTCACATTGATTCGACCATTTTTTTGTAATCGCCGGGACAGTTTTTCGATACTCGCACGGATTCTACCTTTTCCCGGTACCCTTCCGGATTCTACAATTTTTCGGTACTCACAATGATTCGACCCTTCTCCGGTACTCGTCAGGACAATTTTTCGATACTCGCATGGATTCTACCTTTTCCCAGTACTCGCCCGGATTCAATCATTTTTCGGTACTCACATTGATTCGACCATTTTTTTGTAATCGCCGGGACAGTTTTTCGATACTCGCACGGATTCTACCTTTTCCCGGTACTCTCCCGGATTCTACTATTTTTCGGTACTCACACTCAGTCGACCCTTTTCCGGTACTCGTCAGGACAATTTTTCGATACTCGCATGGATTCTACCTTTTTCCCATAGTTGCCCGGATTCTATCATTTTTCGGTACTTACATTGATTCGACCATTTTTTTGTAATCGCCGGGACTGTTTTTCGATACCCGCACGGATTCTACTTTTTCCCGGTACTCTCCCGGATTCAACTATTTTTCGGTTGTCATACTCATTCGACCCTTTTCCCCTACTCGTCAGGACAATTTTTCGATACTCGCATGGATTCTACCATTTTCCCATAGTTGCCCGGATTCTATTATTTTTCGGTACTCACATTGGTTCGACCATTTTTTTGTAATCGTCGGGACTGTTTTTCGATACTCGCACGGATTCTACCTTTTCCCGGTACTCTTCCGGATTCTACTATTTTTCGGTACTCACACTGATTCAACCCTTTTCCGATACTCGTCAGGACAATTTTTCGATATTCGCATGGATTCTACCTTTTTCCCATAGTTGCCCGGATTCTATTATTTTTCGGTACTCACATTGATTCGACCATTTTTTTGTAATCGCCAGGAATGTTTTTCGATACTCGCACGGATTCTACCTTTTCCCGATACTCTTCAGGATTCTACTATTTTTCGGTACTCACAATAATTCGACCCTTCTCCGGTACTCGTCAGGACAATTTTTCGATACTCACATGGATTCTACCTTTTCCCGGTACTCGCTCGGATTCTATCATTTTTCGGTACTCTCATTGATTCGACCATTTTTTTGTAATCGCCGGGACTGTTTTTCGATACTCGCACGGATTCTACCTTTTCCCGGTACTCTCCCGGATTCTACAATTTTTCGGTACTCACACTCAGTCGACCCTTTTCCGGTACTCGTCAGGACAATTTTTCAATACTTGCATGGATTCTACCTTTTCCCGATACTCAACCGGATTCTATCATTTTTCGGTACTCACATTGATTCGACCATTTTTTCGTATTCGTCGAGGGAGTTTTTCGATACTCGCACGGATTCTAACTTTTCCCACTACTCTCCCGGATTCTACTATTTTTCTGTACTCACACTGATTCAACCCTTTTCCGGTACTCATCAGGACAATTTTTCGATACTCGCATGGATTCTACCTTTTTCCTATAGTTGCCCGGATTCTATTATTTTTCGGTACTCACATTGATTCGACCATTTTTTTGTAATCGCCGGGACAGTTTTTCGATACTCGCACGGATTCTACCTTTTCCCGGTACTCTCCCGGATTCTACAATTTTTCAGTACTCACACTCAGTCGACCCTTTTCCGGTACTCGTCAGGACAATTTTTCGATACTCGCATGGATTCTACCTTTTTCCCATAGTTGCCCGGATTCTATCATTTTTCGGTACTTACATTGATTCGACCATTTTTTTGTATTCGTCGAGGGAGTTTTTCGATACTCGCACGGATTCTACCTTTTCCCACTACTCTCCCGGATTCTACTATTTTTCGGTACTCAACCTGATTCAACCCTTTTCCGATACTCGTCAGGACAATTTTTCGATATTCGCATGGATTCTACCTTTTTCCCATAGTTGCCCGGATTCTATTATTTTTCGGTACTCACATTGATTCGACCATTTTTTTGTAATCGCCAGGAATGTTTTTCGATACTCGCACGGATTCTACCTTTTCCCGATACTCTTCAGGATTCTACTATTTTTCGGTACTCACAATAATTCGACCCTTCTCCGGTACTCGTCAGGACAATTTTTCGATACTCACATGGATTCTACCTTTTCCCGGTACTCGCCCGGATTCTATCATTTTTCGGTACTCTCATTGATTCGACCATTTTTTTGTAATCGTCGGGACTGTTTTTCGATACTCGCACGGATTCTACCTTTTCCCGGTACTCTCCCGGATTCTACAATTTTTCGGTACTCACACTCAGTCGACCCTTTTCCGGTACTCGTCAGGACAATTTTTCGATACTCAACCGGATTCTATCATTTTTCGGTACTCACATTGATTCGACCATTTTTTTGTATTCGTCGAGGGAGTTTTTCGATACTCGCACGGATTCTACCTTTTCCCACTACTCTCCCGGATTCTACTATTTTTCGGTACTCACACTGATTCAACCCTTTTCCGATACTCGTCAGGACAATTTTTCGATATTCGCATGGATTCTACCTTTTTCCCATAGTTGCCCGGATTCTATTATTTTTCGGTACTCACATTGATTCGACCATTTTTTTGTAATCGCCAGGAATGTTTTTCGATACTCGCACGGATTCTACCTTTTCCCGATACTCTTCAGGATTCTACTATTTTTCGGTACTCACAATAATTCGACCCTTCTCCGGTACTCGTCAGGACAATTTTTCGATACTCACATGGATTCTACCTTTTCCCGGTACTCGCCCGGATTCTATCATTTTTCGGTACTCTCATTGATTCGACCATTTTTTTGTAATCGTCGGGACTGTTTTTCGATACTCGCACGGATTCTACCTTTTCCCGGTACTCTCCCGGATTCTACAATTTTTCGGTACTCACACTCAGTCGACCCTTTTCCGGTACTCGTCAGGACAATTTTTCGATACTCGCATGGATTCTACCTTTTTCCCATAGTTGACCGGATTCTATCATTTTTCGGTACTTACATTGATTCGACCATTTTTTTGTAATCGCCGGGACTGTTTTTCGATACCCGCACGGATTCTACTTTTTCCCGGTACTCTCCCGGATTCAACTATTTTTCGGTTGTCATACTCATTCGACCCTTTTCCCCTACTCGTCAGGACAATTTTTCGATACTCGCATGGATTCTACCTTTTTCCCATAGTTGCCCGGATTCTATTATTTTTCGGTACTCACATTGGTTCGACCATTTTTTTGTAATCGCCGGGACTGTTTTTCGATACTCGCACGGATTCTACCTTTTCCCGGTACTCTTCCGGATTCTACTATTTTTCGGTACTCACACTGATTCAACCCTTTTCCGATACTCGTCAGGACAATTTTTCGATATTCGCATGGATTCTACCTTTTTCCCATAGTTGCCCGGATTCTATTATTTTTCGGTACTCACATTGATTCGACCATTTTTTTGTAATCGCCAGGAATGTTTTTCGATACTCGCACGGATTCTACCTTTTCCCGATACTCTTCAGGATTCTACTATTTTTCGGTACTCACAATAATTCGACCCTTCTCCGGTACTCGTCAGGACAATTTTTCGATACTCACATGGATTCTACCTTTTCCCGGTACTCGCCCGGATTCTATCATTTTTCGGTACTCTCATTGATTCGACCATTTTTTTGTAATCGTCGGGACTGTTTTTCGATACTCGCACGGATTCTACCTTTTCCCGGTACTCTCCCGGATTCTACAATTTTTCGGTACTCACACTCAGTCGACCCTTTTCCGGTACTCGTCAGGACAATTTTTCAATACTTGCATGGATTCTACCTTTTCCCGATACTCAACCGGATTCTATCATTTTTCGGTACTCACATTGATTCGACCATTTTTTTGTATTCGTCGAGGGAGCTTTTCGATACTCGCACGGATTCTAACTTTTCCCACTACTCTCCCGGATTCTACTATTTTTCTGTACTCACACTGATTCAACCCTTTTCCGGTACTCATCAGGACAATTTTTCGATACTCGCATGGATTCTACCTTTTTCCTATAGTTGCCCGGATTCTATTATTTTTCGGTACTCACATTGATTCGACCATTTTTTTGTAATCGCCGGGACAGTTTTTCGATACTCGCACGGATTCTACCTTTTCCCGGTACCCTTCCGGATTCTACAATTTTTCGGTACTCACAATGATTCGACCCTTCTCCGGTACTCGTCAGGACAATTTTTCGATACTCGCATGGATTCTACCTTTTCCCAGTACTTGCCCGGATTCAATCATTTTTCGGTACTCACATTGATTCGACCATTTTTTTGTAATCGCCGGGACAGTTTTTCGATACTCGCACGGATTCTACCTTTTCTCGGTACTCTCCCGGATTCTACTATTTTTCGGTACTCACACTCAGTCGACCCTTTTCCGGTACTCGTCAGGACAATTTTTCGATACTCGCATGGATTCTACCTTTTTCCCATAGTTGCCCGGATTCTATCATTTTTCGGTACTTACATTGATTCGACCATTTTTTTGTAATCGCCGGGACTGTTTTTCGATACCCGCACGGATTCTACTTTTTCCCGGTACTCTCCCGGATTCAACTATTTTTCGGTTGTCATACTCATTCGACCCTTTTCCCCTACTCGTCAGGACAATTTTTCGATACTCGCATGGATTCTACCATTTTCCCATAGTTGCCCGGATTCTATTATTTTTCGGTACTCACATTGATTCGACCATTTTTTCGTATTCGTCGAGGGAGTTTTTCGATACTCGCACGGATTCTAACTTTTCCCACTACTCTCCCGGATTCTACTATTTTTCTGTACTCACACTGATTCAACCCTTTTCCGGTACTCATCAGGACAATTTTTCGATACTCGCATGGATTCTACCTTTTTCCTATAGTTGCCCGGATTCTATTATTTTTCGGTACTCACATTGATTCGACCATTTTTTTGTAATCGCCGGGACAGTTTTTCGATACTTGCACGGATTCTACCTTTTCCCGGTACTCTCCCGGATTCTACAATTTTTCGGTACTCACACTCAGTCGACCCTTTTCCGGTACTCGTCAGGACAATTTTTCGATACTCGCATGGATTCTACCTTTTTCCCATAGTTGACCGGATTCTATCATTTTTCGGTACTTACATTGATTCGACCATTTTTTTGTAATCGCCGGGACTGTTTTTCGATACCCGCACGGATTCTACTTTTTCCCGGTACTCTCCCGGATTCAACTATTTTTCGGTTGTCATACTCATTCGACCCTTTTCCCCTACTCGTCAGGACAATTTTTCGATACTCGCATGGATTCTACCATTTTCCCATAGTTGCCCGGATTCTATTATTTTTCGGTACTCACATTGATTCGACCATTTTTTCGTATTCGTCGAGGGAGTTTTTCGATACTCGCACGGATTCTAACTTTTCCCACTACTCTCCCGGATTCTACTATTTTTCTGTACTCACACTGATTCAACCCTTTTCCGGTACTCATCAGGACAATTTTTCGATACTCGCATGGATTCTACCTTTTTCCTATAGTTGCCCGGATTCTATTATTTTTCGGTACTCACATTGATTCGACCATTTTTTTGTAATCGCCGGGACAGTTTTTCGATACTCGCACGGATTCTACCTTTTCCCGGTACTCTCCCGGATTCTACAATTTTTCGGTACTCACACTCAGTCGACCCTTTTCCGGTACTCGTCAGGACAATTTTTCGATACTCACATGGATTCTACCTTTTTCCCATAGTTGCCGGATTCTATCATTTTTCGGTACTTACATTGATTCGACCATTTTTTTGTAATCGCCGGGACTGTTTTTCGATACCCGCACGGATTCTACTTTTTCCCGGTACTCTCCCGGATTCAACTATTTTTCGGTTGTCATACTCATTCGACCCTTTTCCCCTACTCGTCAGGACAATTTTTCGATACTCGCATGGATTCTACCTTTTTCCCATAGTTGCCCGGATTCTATTATTTTTCGGTACTCACATTGGTTCGACCATTTTTTTGTAATCGCCGGGACTGTTTTTCGATACTCGCACGGATTCTACCTTTTCCCGGTACTCTTCCGGATTCTACTATTTTTCGGTACTCACACTGATTCAACCCTTTTCCGATACTCGTCAGGACAATTTTTCGATATTCGCATGGATTCTACCTTTTTCCCATAGTTGCCCGGATTCTATTATTTTTCGGTACTCACATTGATTCGACCATTTTTTTGTAATCGCCAGGAATGTTTTTCGATACTCGCACGGATTCTACCTTTTCCCGGTACTCTTCCGGATTCTACTATTTTTCGGTACTCACAATAATTCGATCCTTCTCCGGTACTCGTCAGGACAATTTTTCGATACTCACATGGATTCTACCTTTTCCCGGTACTCGCCCGGATTCTATCATTTTTCGGTACTCTCATTGATTCGACCATTTTTTTGTAATCGCCGGGACTGTTTTTCGATACTCGCACGGATTCTCCCTTTTCCCGGTACTCTCCCGGATTCTACAATTTTTCGGTACTCACACTCAGTCGACCCTTTTCCGGTACTCGTCAGGACAATTTTTCAATACTTGCATGGATTCTACCTTTTCCCGATACTCAACCGGATTCTATCATTTTTCGGTACTCACATTGATTCGACCATTTTTTCGTATTCGTCGAGGGAGTTTTTCGATACTCGCACGGATTCTAACTTTTCCCACTACTCTCCCGGATTCTACTATTTTTCTGTACTCACACTGATTCAACCCTTTTCCGGTACTCATCAGGACAATTTTTCGATACTCGCATGGATTCTACCTTTTTCCTATTGTTGCCCGGATTCTATTATTTTTCGGTACTCACATTGATTCGACCATTTTTTTGTAATCGCCGGGACAGTTTTTCGATACTCGCACGGATTCTACCTTTTCCCGGTACCCTTCCGGATTCTACAATTTTTCGGTACTCACAATGATTCGACCCTTCTCCGGTACTCGTCAGGACAATTTTTCGATACTCGCATGGATTCTACCTTTTCCCAGTACTTGCCCGGATTCAATCATTTTTCGGTACTCACATTGATTCGACCATTTTTTTGTAATCGCCGGGACAGTTTTTCGATACTCGCACGGATTCTACCTTTTCCCGGTACTCTCCCGGATTCTACAATTTTTCGGTACTCACACTCAGTCGACCCTTTTCCGGTACTCGTCAGGACAATTTTTCAATACTTGCATGGATTCTACCTTTTCCCGATACTCAACCGGATTCTATCATTTTTCGGTACTCACATTGATTCGACCATTTTTTTGTATTCGTCGAGGGAGTTTTTCGATACTCGCACGGATTCTACCTTTTCCCACTACTCTCCCGGATTCTACTATTTTTCTGTACTCACACTGATTCAACCCTTTTCCGGTACTCATCAGGACAATTTTTCGATACTCGCATGGATTCTACGTTTTTCCTATAGTTGCCCGGATTCTATTATTTTTCGGTACTCACATTGATTCGACCATTTTTTTGTAATCGCCGGGACAGTTTTTCGATACTCGCACGGATTCTACCTTTTCCCGGTACCCTTCCGGATTCTACAATTTTTCGGTACTCACAATGATTCGACCCTTCTCCGGTACCTGTCAGGACAATTTTTCGATGCTCGCATGGATTCTACCTTTTCCCAGTACTCGCCCGGATTCAATCATTTTTCTGTACTCACATTGATTCGACCATTTTTTTGTAATCGCCGGGACAGTTTTTCGATACTCGCACGGATTCTACCTTTTCCCGGTACTCTCCCGGATTCTACTATTTTTCGGTACTCACACTCAGTCGACCCTTTTCCGGTACTCGTCAGGACAATTTTTCGATACTCGCATGGATTCTACCTTTTTCCCATAGTTGCCCGGATTCTATCATTTTTCGGTACTTACATTGATTCGACCATTTTTTTGTAATCGCCGGGACTGTTTTTCGATACCCGCACGGATTCTACTTTTTCCCGGTACTCTCCCGGATTCAACTATTTTTCGGTTGTCATACTCATTCGACCCTTTTCCCCTACTCGTCAGGACAATTTTTCGATACTCGCATGGATTCTACCATTTTCCCATAGTTGCCCGGATTCTATTATTTTTCGGTACTCACATTGGTTCGACCATTTTTTTGTAATCGTCGGGACTGTTTTTCGATACTCGCACGGATTCTACCTTTTCCCGGTACTCTTCCGGATTCTACTATTTTTCGGTACTCACACTGATTCAACCCTTTTCCGATACTCGTCAGGACAATTTTTCGATATTCGCATGGATTCTACCTTTTTCCCATAGTTGCCCGGATTCTATTATTTTTCGGTACTCACATTGATTCGACCATTTTTTTGTAATCGCCAGGAATGTTTTTCGATACTCGCACGGATTCTACCTTTTCCCGGTACTCTTCCGGATTCTACTATTTTTCGGTACTCACAATAATTCGACCCTTTTCCGGTACTCGTCAGGACAATTCTTCGATACTCACATGGATTCTACCTTTTCCCGGTACTCGCCCGGATTCTATCATTTTTCGGTACTCTCATTGATTCGACCATTTTTTTGTAATCGCCGGGACTATTTTTCGATACTCGCACGGATTCTACCTTTTCCCGGTACTCTCCCGGATTCTACAATTTTTCGGTACTCACACTCAGTCGACCCTTTTCCGGTACTCGTCAGGACAATTTTTCAATACTTGCATGGATTCTACCTTTTCCCGATACTCAACCGGATTCTATCATTTTTCGGTACTCACATTGATTCGACCATTTTTTTGTATTCGTCGAGGGAGTTTTTCGATACTCGCACGGATTCTAACTTTTCCCACTACTCTCCCGGATTCTACTATTTTTCTGTACTCACACTGATTCAACCCTTTTCCGGTACTCATCAGGACAATTTTTCGATACTCGCATGGATTCTACCTTTTTCCTATAGTTGCCCGGATTCTATTATTTTTCGGTACTCACATTGATTCGACCATTTTTTTGTAATCGCCGGGACAGTTTTTCGATACTCGCACGGATTCTACCTTTTCCCGGTAGCCTTCCGGATTCTACAATTTTTCGGTACTCACAATGATTCGACCCTTCTCCGGTACTCGTCAGGACAATTTTTCGATACTCGCATGGATTCTACCTTTTCCCAGTACTTGCCCGGATTCAATCATTTTTCGGTACTCACATTGATTCGACCATTTTTTTGTAATCGCCGGGACAGTTTTTCGATACTCGCACGGATTCTACCTTTTCCCGGTACTCTCCCGGATTCTACTATTTTTCGGTACTCACACTCAGTCGACCCTTTTCCGGTACTCGTCAGGACAATTTTTCGATACTCGCATGGATTCTACCTTTTCCCAGTACTTGCCCGGATTCAATCATTTTTCGGTACTCACATTGATTCGACCATTTTTTTGTAATCGCCGGGACAGTTTTTCGATACTCGCACGGATTCTACCTTTTCCCGGTACTCTCCCGGATTCTACAATTTTTCGGTACTCACACTCAGTCGACCCTTTTCCGGTACTCGTCAGGACAATTTTTCAATACTTGCATGGATTCTACCTTTTCCCGATACTCAACCGGATTCTATCATTTTTCGGTACTCACATTGATTCGACCATTTTTTTGTATTCGTCGAGGCAGTTTTTCGATACTCGCACGGATTCTACCTTTTCCCACTACTCTCACGGATTCTACTATTTTTCTGTACTCACACTGATTCAACCCTTTTCCGGTACTCATCAGGACAATTTTTCGATACTCGCATGGATTCTACGTTTTTCCTATAGTTGCCCGGATTCTATTATTTTTCGGTACTCACATTGATTCGACCATTTTTTTGTAATCGCCGGGACAGTTTTTCGATACTCGCACGGATTCTACCTTTTCCCGGTACCCTTCCGGATTCTACAATTTTTCGGTACTCACAATGATTCGACCCTTCTCCGGTACTCGTCAGGACAATTTTTCGATACTCGCATGGATTCTACCTTTTCCCAGTACTCGCCCGGATTCAATCATTTTTCGGTACTCACATTGATTCGACCATTTTTTTGTAATCGCCGGGACTGTTTTTCGATACTCGCACGGATTCTACGTTTTCCCGGTACTCTTCCGGATTCTACTATTTTTCGGTACTCACACTGAGTCGACCCTTTTCCGGTACTCGTCAGGACGATTTTTCGATACTCGCATGGATTCTACCTTTTTCCCATAGTTGCCCGGATTCTATCATTTTTCGGTACTTACATTGATTCGACCATTTTTTTGTAATCGCCGGGACTGTTTTTCGATACCCGCACGGATTCTACTTTTTCCCGGTACTCTCCCGGATTCAACTATTTTTCGGTTGTCATACTCATTCGACCCTTTTCCCCTACTCGTCAGGACAATTTTTCGATACTCGCATGGATTCTACCTTTTTCCCATAGTTGCCCGGATTCTATTATTTTTCGGTACTCACATTGGTTCGACCATTTTTTTGTAATCGCCGGGACTGTTTTTCGATACTCGCACGGATTCTACCTTTTCCCGGTACTCTTCCGGATTCTACTATTTTTCGGTACTCACACTGATTCAACCCTTTTCCGATACTCGTCAGGACAATTTTTCGATATTCGCATGGATTCTACCTTTTCCCGGTACTCTCCCGGATTCTACAATTTTTCGGTACTCACACTCAGTCGACCCTTTTCCGGTACTCGTCAGTACAATTTTTCAATACTTGCATGGATTTTACCTTTTCCCGATACTCAACCGGATTCTATCATTTTTCGGTACTCACATTGATTCGACCATTTTTTTGTATTCGTCGAGGGAGTTTTTCGATACTCGCACGGATTCTACCTTTTCCCACTACTCTCCCGGATTCTACTATTTTTCTGTACTCACACTGATTCAACCCTTTTCCGGTACTCATCAGGACAATTTTTCGATACTCGCATGGATTCTACCTTTTCCCAGTATTCGCCCGGATTCAATCATTTTTCGGTACTCACATTGATTCGACCATTTTTTTGTAATCGCCGGGACAGTTTTTCGATACTCGCACGGATTCTACCTTTTCCCGGTACTCTTCCGGATTCTACTATTTTTCGGTACTCACACTGAGTCGACCCTTTTCCGGTACTCGTCAGGACGATTTTTCGATACTCGCATGGATTCTACCTTTTTCCCATAGTTGCCCGGATTCTATTATTTTTCGGTACTTACATTGATTCGACCATTTTTTTGTAATCGCCGGGACTGTTTTTCGATACCCGCACGGATTCTACTTTTTCCTGGTACTCTCCCGGATTCAACTATTTTTCAGTAGTCATACGCATTCGACCCTTTTCCGCTACTCGTCAGGAAAATTTTTCGATACTCGCATGGATTCTACCTTTTTCCCATAGTTGCCCGGATTCTATTATTTTTCGGTACTCACATTGATTCGACCATTTTTTTGTAATCGCCAGGAATGTTTTTCGATACTCGCACGGATTCTACCTTTTCCCGGTACTCTTTCGGATTCTACTATTTTTCGGTACTCACAATAATTCGACCCTTCTCCGGTACTCGTCAGGACAATTTTTCGATACTCACATGGATTCTACCTTTTCCCGGTACTCGCCCGAATTCTATCATTTTTCGGTACTCTTATTGATTCGACCATTTTTTTGTAATCGCCGGGACTGTTTTTCGATACCCGCACGGATTCTACTTTTTCCTGGTACTCTCCCGGATTCAACTATTTTTCAGTAGTCATACGCATTCGACCCTTTTCCGCTACTCGTCAGGACAATTTTTCGATACTCGCATGGATTCTACCTTTTTCCCATAGTTGCCCGGATTCTATTATTTTTTGGTACTCACATTGATTCGACCATTTTTTTGTAATCGCCAGGAATGTTTTTCGATACTCGCACGGATTCTACATTTTCCCGGTACTCTTTCGAATTCTACTATTTTTCGGTACTCACAATAATTCGACCCTTCTCCGGTACTCGTCAGGACAATTTTTCGATACTCACATGGATTCTACCTTTTCCCGGTACTCGCCCGGATTCTATCATTTTTCGGTACTCTCATTGATTCGACCATTTTTTTGTAATCGCCGGGACTGTTTTTCGATACTCGCACGGATTCTACCTTTTCCCGGTACTCTTCCGGATTCTACTATTTTTCGGTACTCACACTGATTCGAACCTTTTCCGTTACTCGTCAGGACAATTTTTCGATACTCACATGGATTCTACCTTTTCCCGGTACTCAATCGGATTTTATCATTTTTCGGTACTCACATTGATTGGACCATTTTTTAGTAATAGCCGAGACAGTTTTTCGATTCTCGCACGGATTCTACCTTTTCCCTGTACTCTCCCGGATTCTACTATTTTTCGGTACTCACACTGATTCAACCCTTTTCCGGTACTCGTCAGGACAATTTTTCGATACTCGCATGGATTCTACCTTTTCCTAGTACTCTCCCGGATTCTATTATTTTTCGGTACTCACATTGCTTCGACTATTTTTTTATAATCGTCAGGACAGTTTTTTGATACTCGCACGGATTCTACCTTTTCCCGGTACTCTTTCGGATTCTACTATTTTTCGGTACTCACACTGATTCAACCCTTTTCCGGTACTCGTCAGGACAATTTTTCGATACTCGCATGGATTCTACCTTTTTCCCATAGTTGGCCGGATTCTATTATTTTTCGGTACTCACATTGATTCGACCATTTTTTTGTAATCGCCGAGACAGTTTTTCGATACTCGCACGGATTCTACCTTTTCCCGGTACTCTTCCGGATTCTACTATTTTTCGGTACTCACACTGATTCAACCCTTTTCCGATACTCGTCAGGACAATTTTTCGATACTCGCATGGATTCTACCTTTTTCCCATAGTTGCCCGGATTCTATTATTTTTCGGTACTCACATTGATTCGACCACTTTTTTGTAATCGCCGAGACAGTTTTTCGATACTCGCACGGATTCTACCTTTTCCCGGTACTCTTCCGGATTCTACTATTTTTCGGTACTCACACTAATTCAACCCTTTTCCGGTACTCGTCAGGACAATTTTTCGATACTCGCATGGATTCTACCTTTTTCCCATAGTTGCCCGGATTTTATTATTTTTCGGTACTCACATTGATTCGACCATTTTTTTGTAATCGCCAGGAAAGTTTTTCGATACTCGCACGGATTCTACCTTTTCCCTCTACTCTTCCGGATTCTACTATTTTTCGGTACACACACTGATTCAACCCTTTTCCAGTACTCGTCAGGACAATTTTTCGATACTCGCATGGATTCTACCTTTTTCCCATAGTTGCCCGGATTCTATTATTTTTCGGTACTCACATTGATTCGACCATTCTTTTGTAATCGCCAGGAAAGTTTTTCGATACTCGCACGGATTCTACCTTTTCCCTCTACTCTTCCGGATTCTACTATTTTTCGGTACTTACACGGATTCGACCATTTTCCTGTACTCGTCAGGACAATTTTCCGATACTCGCATGGATTCTACCTTTTCCCGCTACTCAATCGGATTTTATCATTTTTCGGTACTCACATTGATTCGACCATTTTTTTGTAATCGCCGGGACTGTTTTTCGATACTCGCACGGATTCTACCTTTTCCTAGTACTCTCCCGGATTCTACTATTTTTCGGTACTCACACTCATTCGACCCTTTTCCGGTACTCGTCAGGACAATTTTCCGATACTCGCATGGATTCTACCTTTTCCCGGTACTCAATCGGATTTTATCATTTTTCGGTACTCACATTGATTCGACCATTTTTTTGTAATAGCCGGAACAGTTTTTCGATTCTCGCACAGATTCTACCTTTTCCCAGTACTCTCCCGGATTCTACTATTTTTCGGTACTCACACTGATTCGACCCTTTTCCGGTATTCGTCAGGACAATTTTCCGATACTCGCATGGATTCTACCTTTTCCCGGTACTCAATCGGATTTTATCATTTTTCGGTACTCACATTGATTCGACCATTTTTTTGTAATCACCGGGACTGTTTTTCGATACTCGCACCGATTCTACCTTTTCCCAGTACTCTCCCGGATTCTACTATTTTTTGGTAGTCACACTCATTCGATTCTTTTCCGGTACTCGTCAGGACAATTTTTCGATACTCGCATGGATTCTACCTTTTCCCGGTACTCAACCGGAGTCTATTATTTTCCGGTACTGACATTGCTTCGACTATTTTTTTATAATCATCAGGATAGTTTTTTGATACTCGCACGGATTCTACCTTTTCCCGGTACTCTTTCGGATTCTACTATTTTTCGGTACTCACACTGATTCAACCCTTTTCCTGTACTCGTCAGGACAATTTTTCGATACTCGCATAGATTCTACCTTTTTCCCATAGTTGCCCGGATTCTATTATTTTTCGGTACTCACATTGATTCGACCATTTTTTTGTAATCGCCAGGAAAGTTTTTCGATACTCGCACGGATTCTACCTTTTCCCTGTACTCTTCCGGTTCTACTATTTTTCGGTACTCACACTGATTCGACCCTTTTCCGGTACTCGTCAGGACAATTTTCCGATACTCGCATGGATTCTACCTTTTCCCGGTACTCGCCCGGATTCTATCATTTTTCGGTACTCTCATTGATTCGACCATTTTTTTGTAATCGCCGGGACTGTTTTTCGATACTCGCACGGATTCTACCTTTTCCCGGTACTCTTCCGGATTCTACTATTTTTCGGTACTCACACTGATTCAACCCTTTTCCGGTACTCGTCAGGACAATTTTTCGATACTCGCATGGATTCTACCTTTTTCCCATAGTTGCCCGGATTCTATTATTTTTCGGTACTCACATTGATTCGACCATTTTTTTTGTAATCGCCAGGAAAGTTTTTCGATACTCGCACGGAGTCTACCTTTTCCCTCTACTCTTCCGGATTCTACTATTTTTCGGTACTCACACTGATTCGACCCTTTTCCGGTACTCGTCAGGACAATTTTTCGATACTCGCATGGATTCTACCTTTTTCCCATAGTTGCCCGGATTCTATTATTTTTCGGTACTCACATTGATTCGACCATTTTTTTGTAATCGCCGAGACAGTTTTTCGATACTCACACGGATTCTACCTTTTCCCGGTACTCTTTCGGATTCTACTATTTTTCGGTACTCACACTGATTCAACCCTTTTCCTGTACTCGTCAGGACAATTTTTCGATACTCGCATAGATTCTACCTTTTTCCCATAGTTGCCCGGATTCTATTATTTTTCGGTACTCACATTGATTCGACCATTTTTTTGTAATCGCCAGGAAAGTTTTTCGATACTCGCACGGATTCTACCTTTTCCCTGTACTCTTCCGGTTCTACTATTTTTCGGTACTCACACTGATTCGACCCTTTTCCGGTACTCGTCAGGACAATTTTCCGATACTCTCATGGATTCTACCTTTTCCCGGTACTCGCCCGGATTCTATCATTTTTCGGTACTCTCATTGATTCGACCATTTTTTTGTAATCGCCGGGACTGTTTTTCGATACTCGCACGGATTCTACCTTTTCCCGGTACTCTTCCGGATTCTACTATTTTTCGGTACTCACACTGATTCAACACTTTTCCGGTACTCGTCAGGACAATTTTTCGATACTCGCATGGATTCTACCTTTTTCCCATAGTTGCCCGGATTCTATTATTTTTCGGTACTCACATTGATTCGACCATTTTTTTTGTAATCGCCAGGAAAGTTTTTCGATACTCGCACGGAGTCTACCTTTTCCCTCTACTCTTCCGGATTCTACTATTTTTCGGTACTCACACTGATTCGACCCTTTTCCGGTACTTGTCAGGACAATTTTTCGATACTCGCATGGATTCTACCTTTTTCCCATAGTTGCCCGGATTCTATTATTTTTCGGTACTCACATTGATTCGACCATTTTTTTGTAATCGCCAGGAAAGTTTTTCGATACTCGCACGGATTCTACCTTTTCCCTCTACTCTTCCGGATTCTACTATTTTTCGGTACTTACACGTATTCGACCATTTTCCGGTACTCGTTAGGACAATTTTCTGATACTCGCATGGATTCTACCTTTTCCCGGTACTCAATCGGATTTTATCATATTTCGGTACTCACATTGATTCGACCATTTTTTTGTAATCGCCGGGACTGTTTTTCGATACTCGCACGGATTCTACCTTTTCCTAGTACTCTCCCGGATTCTACTATTTTTCGGTACTCACACTCATTCGACCCTTTTCCGGTACTCGTCAGGACAATTTTCCGATACTCGCATGGATTCTACCTTTTCCCGGTACTCAATCGGATTTTATCATTTTTCGGTACTCACATCGATTCGACCATTTTTTTGTAATAGCCGGAAAATTTTTTTCGATTCTCGCACGGATTCTACCTTTTCCTAGTACTCTCCCGGATTCAACTATTTTTCGGTACTCACACTGATTCAACCCTTTTCTGGTACTCGTCAGGACAATTTTTCGATACTCGCATGGATTCTACCTTTTTCCAATAGTTGCCCGGATTCTATTATTTTTCGGTACTCACATTGATTCGACCATTTTTTTGTAATCGCCGAGACAGTTTTTCGATACTCGCACGGATTCTACCTTTTCCCAGTACTCTCCCGGATTCTACTATTTTTCGGTACTCACACTGATTCGACCCTTTTCCGCTATTCGTCAGGACAATTTTCCGATACTCGCATGGATTCTACCTTTTCCCGGTACTCAATCGGATTTTATCATTTTTCGGTACTCACATTGATTCGACCATTTTTTTGTAATCACCGGGACTGTTTTTCGATACTCGCACGGATTCTACCTTTTCCCTGTACTCTTCCGGTTCTACTATTTTTCGGTACTCACACTGATTCGACCCTTTTCCGGTACTCGTCAGGACAATTTTCCGATACTCGCATGGATTCTACCTTTTCCCGGTACTCGCCCGGATTCTATCATTTTTCGGTACTCTCATTGATTCGACCATTTTTTTGTAATCGCCGGGACTGTTTTTCGATACTCGCACGGATTCTACCTTTTCCCGGTACTCTTCCGGATTCTACTATTTTTCGGTACTCACACTGATTCAACCCTTTTCCGGTACTCGTCAGGACAATTTTTCGATACTCGCATGGATTCTACCTTTTTCCCATAGTTGCCCGGATTCTATTATTTTTCGGTACTCACATTGATTCGACCATTTTTTTTGTAATCGCCAGGAAAGTTTTTCGATACTCGCACGGAGTCTACCTTTTCCCTCTACTCTTCCGGATTCTACTATTTTTCGGTACTCACACTGATTCGACCCTTTTCCGGTACTCGTCAGGACAATTTTTCGATACTCGCATGGATTCTACCTTTTTCCCATAGTTGCCCGGATTCTATTATTTTTCGGTACTCACATTGATTCGACCATTTTTTTGTAATCGCCGAGACAGTTTTTCGATACTCACACGGATTCTACCTTTTCCCGGTACTCTTTCGGATTCTACTATTTTTCGGTACTCACACTGATTCAACCCTTTTCCTGTACTCGTCAGGACAATTTTTCGATACTCGCATAGATTCTACCTTTTTCCCATAGTTGCCCGGATTCTATTATTTTTCGGTACTCACATTGATTCGACCATTTTTTTGTAATCGCCAGGAAAGTTTTTCGATACTCGCACGGATTCTACCTTTTCCCTGTACTCTTCCGGTTCTACTATTTTTCGGTACTCACACTGATTCGACCCTTTTCCGGTACTCGTCAGGACAATTTTCCGATACTCTCATGGATTCTACCTTTTCCCGGTACTCGCCCGGATTCTATCATTTTTCGGTACTCTCATTGATTCGACCATTTTTTTGTAATCCCCGGGACTGTTTTTCGATACTCGCACGGATTCTACCTTTTCCCGGTACTCTTCCGGATTCTACTATTTTTCGGTACTCACACTGATTCAACCCTTTTCCGGTACTCGTCAGGACAATTTTTCGATACTCGCATGGATTCTACCTTTTTCCCATAGTTGCCCGGATTCTATTATTTTTCGGTACTCACATTGATTCGACCATTTTTTTTGTAATCGCCAGGAAAGTTTTTCGATACTCGCACGGAGTCTACCTTTTCCCTCTACTCTTCCGGATTCTACTATTTTTCGGTACTCACACTGATTCGACCCTTTTCCGGTACTTGTCAGGACAATTTTTCGATACTCGCATGGATTCTACCTTTTTCCCATAGTTGCCCGGATTCTATTATTTTTCGGTACTCACATTGATTCGACCATTTTTTTGTAATCGCCAGGAAAGTTTTTCGATACTCGCACGGATTCTACCTTTTCCCTCTACTCTTCCGGATTCTACTATTTTTCGGTACTTACACGTATTCGACCATTTTCCGGTACTCGTTAGGACAATTTTCTGATACTCGCATGGATTCTACCTTTTCCCGGTACTCAATCGGATTTTATCATATTTCGGTACTCACATTGATTCGACCATTTTTTTGTAATCGCCGGGACTGTTTTTCGATACTCGCACGGATTCTACCTTTTCCTAGTACTCTCCCGGATTCTACTATTTTTCGGTACTCACACTCATTCGACCCTTTTCCGGTACTCGTCAGGACAATTTTCCGATACTCGCATGGATTCTACCTTTTCCCGGTACTCAATCGGATTTTATCATTTTTCGGTACTCACATCGATTCGACCATTTTTTTGTAATAGCCGGAAAATTTTTTTCGATTCTCGCACGGATTCTACCTTTTCCTAGTACTCTCCCGGATTCAACTATTTTTCGGTACTCACACTGATTCAACCCTTTTCTGGTACTCGTCAGGACAATTTTTCGATACTCGCATGGATTCTACCTTTTTCCAATAGTTGCCCGGATTCTATTATTTTTCGGTACTCACATTGATTCGACCATTTTTTTGTAATCGCCGAGACAGTTTTTCGATACTCGCACGGATTCTACCTTTTCCCAGTACTCTCCCGGATTCTACTATTTTTCGGTACTCACACTGATTCGACCCTTTTCCGCTATTCGTCAGGACAATTTTCCGATACTCGCATGGATTCTACCTTTTCCCGGTACTCAATCGGATTTTATCATTTTTCGGTACTCACATTGATTCGACCATTTTTTTGTAATCACCGGGACTGTTTTTCGATACTCGCACGGATTCTACCTTTTCCCTGTACTCTTCCGGTTCTACTATTTTTCGGTACTCACACTGATTCGACCCTTTTCCGGTACTCGTCAGGACAATTTTCCGATACTCGCATGGATTCTACCTTTTCCCGGTACTCGCCCGGATTCTATCATTTTTCGGTACTCTCATTGATTCGACCATTTTTTTGTAATCGCCGGGACTGTTTTTCGATACTCGCACGGATTCTACCTTTTCCCGGTACTCTTCCGGATTCTACTATTTTTCGGTACTCACACTGATTCAACCCTTTTCCGGTACTCGTCAGGACAATTTTTCGATACTCGCATGGATTCTACCTTTTTCCCATAGTTGCCCGGATTCTATTATTTTTCGGTACTCACATTGATTCGACCATTTTTTTTGTAATCGCCAGGAAAGTTTTTCGATACTCGCACGGAGTCTACCTTTTCCCTCTACTCTTCCGGATTCTACTATTTTTCGGTACTCACACTGATTCGACCCTTTTCCGGTACTCGTCAGGACAATTTTTCGATACTCGCATGGATTCTACCTTTTTCCCATAGTTGCCCGGATTCTATTATTTTTCGGTACTCACATTGATTCGACCATTTTTTTGTAATCGCCGAGACAGTTTTTCGATACTCACACGGATTCTACCTTTTCCCGGTACTCTTTCGGATTCTACTATTTTTCGGTACTCACACTGATTCAACCCTTTTCCTGTACTCGTCAGGACAATTTTTCGATACTCGCATAGATTCTACCTTTTTCCCATAGTTGCCCGGATTCTATTATTTTTCGGTACTCACATTGATTCGACCATTTTTTTGTAATCGCCAGGAAAGTTTTTCGATACTCGCACGGATTCTACCTTTTCCCTGTACTCTTCCGGTTCTACTATTTTTCGGTACTCACACTGATTCGACCCTTTTCCGGTACTCGTCAGGACAATTTTCCGATACTCTCATGGATTCTACCTTTTCCCGGTACTCGCCCGGATTCTATCATTTTTCGGTACTCTCATTGATTCGACCATTTTTTTGTAATCCCCGGGACTGTTTTTCGATACTCGCACGGATTCTACCTTTTCCCGGTACTCTTCCGGATTCTACTATTTTTCGGTACTCACACTGATTCAACCCTTTTCCGGTACTCGTCAGGACAATTTTTCGATACTCGCATGGATTCTACCTTTTTCCCATAGTTGCCCGGATTCTATTATTTTTCGGTACTCACATTGATTCGACCATTTTTTTTGTAATCGCCAGGAAAGTTTTTCGATACTCGCACGGAGTCTACCTTTTCCCTCTACTCTTCCGGATTCTACTATTTTTCGGTACTCACACTGATTCGACCCTTTTCCGGTACTCGTCAGGACAATTTTTCGATACTCGCATGGATTCTACCTTTTTCCCATAGTTGCCCGGATTCTATTATTTTTCGGTACTCACATTGATTCGACCATTTTTTTGTAATCGCCAGGAAAGTTTTTCGATACTCGCACGGATTCTACCTTTTCCCTCTACTCTTCCGGATTCTACTATTTTTCGGTACTTACACGTATTCGACCATTTTCCGGTACTCGTCAGGACAATTTTCCGATACTCGCATGGATTCTACCTTTTCCCGGTACTCGCCCGGATTCTATTATTGTTCGGCACTCACATTGATTCGACCATTTTTTTTGTAATCGCCGGGACAGTTTTTCGATAATCGCACGGATTCTATCTTTTCCCGGTAGTCTCCCGGATTCTACTATTTTTCGGTACTCACACTGATTCGAGCCTTTTCCGGTACTCGACAGGACAATTTTTCAATACTCGCATGGATTCTACGTTTTCCCGGTACTCGCCCGGATTCTATCATTTTTCGGTACTCACATTGATTCGACCATTTTTTTGTAATAGCCGGGATTGATTTTCGATACTCGCACGGATTCTAACTTTTCCCAGTACTCACTCGGATTCTACTATTTTTCGGTACTCACACAGATTGACCCTTTTCCGGTACTCGTCAGGACAATTTTCCGATACTCGCATGGATTCTACCTTTTCCCGGTACTCGCCCGGATTCTATCATTTTTCGGTACTCTCATTGATTCGACCATTTTTTTGTAATCGCCGGGACTGTTTTTCGATACTCGCACGGATTCTACCTTTTCCCGGTACTCTCCTGGATTCTATCATTTTTCGGTAATCACATTGATTCGACCATTTTTTTATATTCGTCGGGGGAGTTTTTCGATACTCGCACGGATTCTACCTTTTCCCACTACTCTCCCGGATTCTACTATTTTTCTGTACTCACACTGATTCAACCCTTTTCCGGTACTCGTCAGGACAATTTTTTGATAATCGCATGGATTCTACCTTTTCCCGGTACTCAACCGGATTCTATCATTTTTCGGAACTCACATTGATTCGACCATTTTTCTATAATCGCCGGGACATTTTTCGATACTAGCACGAATTCTACCTTTTCCCGGTACTCTCCCGGATTCTACTATTTTTCGGTACTCACACTGATTCGACCCTTTTCCGGTACTCGTCAGGACAATTTTCCGATACTCGCATGGATTCTAATTTTTCCCGGTACTCGCCCGGATTCTATCATTTTTCGGTACTCTCATTGATTCGACCATTTTTTTGTAATCGCCGGGACTGTTTTTCGATACTCGCACGGATTCTACCTTTTCCCGGTACTCTCCTGGATTCTATCATTTTTCGGTACTCACATTGATTCGACCATTTTTTTATATTCGTCGGGGGAGTTTTTCGATACTCGCACGGATTCTACCTTTTCCCACTACTCTCCCGGATTCTACTATTTTTCTGTACTCACACTGATTCAACCCTTTTCCGGTACTCGTCAGGACAATTTTTTGATAATCGCATGGATTCTACCTTTTCCCGGTACTCAACCGGATTCTATCATTTTTCGGAACTCACATTGATTCGACCATTTTTCTATAATCGCCGGGACAGTTTTTCGATACTAGCACGAATTCTACCTTTTCCCGGTACTCTCCCGGATTCTACTATTTTTCGGTACTCACACTGATTCGACCCTTTTCCGGTACTCGTCAGGACAATTTTCCGATACTCGCATGGATTCTACCTTTTCCCGGTACTCGCCCGGATTCTATCATTTTTCGGTACTCTCATTGATTCGACCACTTTTTTGTAATCGCCGGGACTGTTTTTCGATACTCACACGGATTCTACCTTTTCCCGGTACTCTCCTGGATTCTATCATTTTTCGGTACTCACATTGATTCGACCATTTTTTTATATTCGTCGGGGGAGTTTTTCGATACTCGCACGGATTCTACCTTTTCCCACTACTCTCCCGGATTCTACTATTTTTCGGTACTCACACTCATTCGACCTTTTTCCGGTACTCGTCAGGACAATTTTCCGATACTCGCATGGATTCTACCTTTTCCCGGTACTCAATCGGATTTTATCATTTTTAGGTACTCACATTGATTCGACCATTTTTTTGTAATAGCCGGGAAATTTTTTCGATTCTCGCACGGATTCTACCTTTTCCCAGTACTCTACCGGATTCTACTATTTTTCGGTACTCACACTCATTCAACCTTTTTCCGGTACTCGTCAGGACAATTTTTCGATACTCGCATGGATTCTACCTTTTCCCGGTACTCAACCGGATTCTATCATTTTTCACTACTCACAATGATTCGACCATTTTTTGGTAATCGCCGGGACAGTTTTTTCATACTCGCACGGATTCTACCTTTTCCCGGTACTCTTTCGGATTCTACTATTTTTCGGTACTCACACTGATTCAACCCTTTTCCGGTACTCGTCAGGACAATTTTTCGATACTCGCATGGATTCTACCTTTTTCCCATAGTTGCCCGGATTCTATTATTTTTCGGTACTCACATCGATTCGACCATTTTTTTGTAATAGCCGGGAAATTTTTTTCGATTCTCGCACGGATTCTACCTTTTCCTAGTACTCTCACGGATTCAACTATTTTTCGGTACTCACACTGATTCAACCCTTTTCTGGTACTCGTCAGGACAATTTTTCGATACTCGCATGGATTCTACCTTTTTCCCATAGTTGCCCGGATTCTATTATTTTTCGGTACTCACATTGATTCGACCATTTTTTTGTAATTGCCGAGACAATTTTTCGATACTCGCACGGATTCTACCTTTTCCCGGTACTCTTTCGGATTCTACTATTTTTCGGTACTCACACTGATTCAACCCTTTTCCGGTACTCGTCAGGACAATTTTTCGATACTCGCATGGATTCTACCTTTTTCCAATAGTTGCCCGGATTCTATTATTTTTCGGTACTCACATTGATTCGACCATTTTTTTGTAATCGCCGAGACAGTTTTTCGATACTCGCACGGATTCTACCTTTTCCCAGTACTCTCCCGGATTCTACTATTTTTCGGTACTCACACTGATTCGACCCTTTTCCGGTATTCGTCAGGACAATTTTCCGATACTCGCATGGATTCTACCTTTTCCCGGTACTCAATCGGATTTTATCATTTTTCGGTACTCACATTGATTCGACCATTTTTTTGTAATCACCGGGACTGTTTTTCGATACTCGCACCGATTCTACCTTTTCCCAGTACTCTCCCGGATTCTACTATTTTTTGGTAGTCACACTCATTCGATTCTTTTCCGGTACTCGTCAGGACAATTTTTCGATACTCGCATGGATTCTACCTTTTCCCGGTACATAACCGGAGTCTATTATTTTCCGGTACTCACATTGATTCGACTATTTTTTTGTAATCGCCGAGACAGTTTTTCGATACTCGCACGGATTCTACCTTTTCCCAGTACTCTCCCGGATTCTACTATTTTTCGGTACTCACACTGATTCGACCCTTTTCCGGTACTCGTCAGGACAATTTTCCGATACTCGCATGGATTCTACCTTTTCCCGGTACTCGCCCGGATTCTATCATTTTTCGGTACTCTCATTGATTCGACCACTTTTTTGTAATCGCCGGGACTGTTTTTCGATACTCACACGGATTCTACCTTTTCCCGGTACTCTCCTGGATTCTATCATTTTTCGGTACTCACATTGATTCGACCATTTTTTTATATTCGTCGGGGGAGTTTTTCGATACTCGCACGGATTCTACCTTTTCCCACTACTCTCCCGGATTCTACTATTTTTCGGTACTCACACTCATTCGACCTTTTTCCGGTACTCGTCAGGACAATTTTCCGATACTCGCATGGATTCTACCTTTTCCCGGTACTCAATCGGATTTTATCATTTTTAGGTACTCACATTGATTCGACCATTTTTTTGTAATAGCCGGGACAGTGTTTCGATTCTCGCACGGATTCTACCTTTTCCCAGTACTCTCCCGGATTCTACTATTTTTCGGTACTCACACTCATTCAACCTTTTTCCGGTACTCGTCAGGACAATTTTTCGATACTCGCATGGATTCTACCTTTTCCCGGTACTCAACCGGATTCTATCATTTTTCACTACTCACAATGATTCGACCATTTTTTGGTAATCGCCGGGACAGTTTTTTCATACTCGCACGGATTCTACCTTTTCCCGGTACTCTTTCGGATTCTACTATTTTTCGGTACTCACACTGATTCAACCCTTTTCCGGTACTCGTCAGGACAATTTTTCGATACTCGCATGGATTCTACCTTTTTCCCATAGTTGCCCGGATTCTATTATTTTTCGGTACTCACATTGATTCGACCATTTTTTTGTAATCGCCAGGAAAGTTTTTCGATACTCGCACGGATTCTACCTTTTCCCTGTACTCTTCCGGATTCTACTATTTTTCGGAACTCACACTCATTCGACCCTTTTCCGGTACTCGTCAGGACAATTTTCCGATACTCGCATGGATTCTACCTTTTCCCGGTACTCAATCAGATTTTATCATTTTTCGGTACTCACATCGATTCGACCATTTTTTTGTAATAGCCGGGAAATTTTTTTCGATTCTCGCACGGATTCTACCTTTTCCTAGTACTCTCCCGGATTCAACTATTTTTCGGTACTCACACTGATTCAACCCTTTTCTGGTACTCGTCAGGACAATTTTTCGATACTCGCATGGATTCTACCTTTTTCCCATAGTTGCCCGGATTCTATTATTTTTCGGTACTCACATTGATTCGACCATTTTTTTGTAATTGCCGAGACAATTTTTCGATACTCGCACGGATTCTACCTTTTCCCGGTACTCTTTCGGATTCTACTATTTTTCGGTACTCACACTGATTCAACCCTTTTCCGGTACTCGTCAGGACAATTTTTCGATACTCGCATGGATTCTACCTTTTTCCAATAGTTGCCCGGATTCTATTATTTTTCGGTACTCACATTGATTCGACCATTTTTTTGTAATCGCCGAGACAGTTTTTCGATACTCGCACGGATTCTACCTTTTCCCAGTACTCTCCCGGATTCTACTATTTTTCGGTACTCACACTGATTCGACCCTTTTCCGGTATTCGTCAGGACAATTTTCCGATACTCGCATGGATTCTACCTTTTCCCGGTACTCAATCGGATTTTATCATTTTTCGGTACTCACATTGATTCGACCATTTTTTTGTAATCACCGGGACTGTTTTTCGATACTCGCACCGATTCTACCTTTTCCCAGTACTCTCCCGGATTCTACTATTTTTTGGTAGTCACACTCATTCGATTCTTTTCCGGTACTCGTCAGGACAATTTTTCGATACTCGCATGGATTCTACCTTTTCCCGGTACCTAACCGGAGTCTATTATTTTCCGGTACTCACATTGATTCGACTATTTTTTTGTAATCGCCGAGACAGTTTTTCGATACTCGCACGGATTCTACCTTTTCCCAGTACTCTCCCGGATTCTACTATTTTTCGGTACTCACACTGATTCGACCCTTTTCCGGTACTCGTCAGGACAATTTTCCGATACTCGCATGGATTCTACCTTTTCCCGGTACTCGCCCGGATTCTATCATTTTTCGGTACTCTCATTGATTCGACCACTTTTTTGTAATCGCCGGGACTGTTTTTCGATACTCACACGGATTCTACCTTTTCCCGGTACTCTCCTGGATTCTATCATTTTTCGGTACTCACATTGATTCGACCATTTTTTTATATTCGTCGGGGGAGTTTTTCGATACTCGCACGGATTCTACCTTTTCCCACTACTCTCCCGGATTCTACTATTTTTCGGTACTCACACTCATTCGACCTTTTTCCGGTACTCGTCAGGACAATTTTCCGATACTCGCATGGATTCTACCTTTTCCCGGTACTCAATCGGATTTTATCATTTTTAGGTACTCACATTGATTCGACCATTTTTTTGTAATAGCCGGGACAGTGTTTCGATTCTCGCACGGATTCTACCTTTTCCCAGTACTCTCCCGGATTCTACTATTTTTCGGTACTCACACTCATTCAACCTTTTTCCGGTACTCGTCAGGACAATTTTTCGATACTCGCATGGATTCTACCTTTTCCCGGTACTCAACCGGATTCTATCATTTTTCACTACTCACAATGATTCGACCATTTTTTGGTAATCGCCGGGACAGTTTTTTCATACTCGCACGGATTCTACCTTTTCCCGGTACTCTTTCGGATTCTACTATTTTTCGGTACTCACACTGATTCAACCCTTTTCCGGTACTCGTCAGGACAATTTTTCGATACTCGCATGGATTCTACCTTTTTCCCATAGTTGCCCGGATTCTATTATTTTTCGGTACTCACATTGATTCGACCATTTTTTTGTAATCGCCAGGAAAGTTTTTCGATACTCGCACGGATTCTACCTTTTCCCTGTACTCTTCCGGATTCTACTATTTTTCGGAACTCACACTCATTCGACCCTTTTCCGGTACTCGTCAGGACAATTTTCCGATACTCGCATGGATTCTACCTTTTCCCGGTACTCAATCAGATTTTATCATTTTTCGGTACTCACATCGATTCGACCATTTTTTTGTAATAGCCGGGAAATTTTTTTCGATTCTCGCACGGATTCTACCTTTTCCTAGTACTCTCCCGGATTCAACTATTTTTCGGTACTCACACTGATTCAACCCTTTTCTGGTACTCGTCAGGACAATTTTTCGATACTCGCATGGATTCTACCTTTTTCCCATAGTTGCCCGGATTCTATTATTTTTCGGTACTCACATTGATTCGACCATTTTTTTGTAATTGCCGAGACAATTTTTCGATACTCGCACGGATTCTACCTTTTCCCGGTACTCTTTCGGATTCTACTATTTTTCGGTACTCACACTGATTCAACCCTTTTCCGGTACTCGTCAGGACAATTTTTCGATACTCGCATGGATTCTACCTTTTTCCAATAGTTGCCCGGATTCTATTATTTTTCGGTACTCACATTGATTCGACCATTTTTTTGTAATCGCCGAGACAGTTTTTCGATACTCGCACGGATTCTACCTTTTCCCAGTACTCTCCCGGATTCTACTATTTTTCGGTACTCACACTGATTCGACCCTTTTCCGGTATTCGTCAGGACAATTTTCCGATACTCGCATGGATTCTACCTTTTCCCGGTACTCAATCGGATTTTATCATTTTTCGGTACTCACATTGATTCGACCATTTTTTTGTAATCACCGGGACTGTTTTTCGATACTCGCACCGATTCTACCTTTTCCCAGTACTCTCCCGGATTCTACTATTTTTTGGTAGTCACACTCATTCGATTCTTTTCCGGTACTCGTCAGGACAATTTTTCGATACTCGCATGGATTCTACCTTTTCCCGGTACCTAACCGGAGTCTATTATTTTCCGGTACTCACATTGATTCGACTATTTTTTTGTAATCGCCGAGACAGTTTTTCGATACTCGCACGGATTCTACCTTTTCCCAGTACTCTCCCGGATTCTACTATTTTTCGGTACTCACACTGATTCGACCCTTTTCCGGTACTCGTCAGGACAATTTTCCGATACTCGCATGGATTCTACCTTTTCCCGGTACTCGCCCGGATTCTATCATTTTTCGGTACTCTCATTGATTCGACCACTTTTTTGTAATCGCCGGGACTGTTTTTCGATACTCACACGGATTCTACCTTTTCCCGGTACTCTCCTGGATTCTATCATTTTTCGGTACTCACATTGATTCGACCATTTTTTTATATTCGTCGGGGGAGTTTTTCGATACTCGCACGGATTCTACCTTTTCCCACTACTCTCCCGGATTCTACTATTTTTCGGTACTCACACTCATTCGACCTTTTTCCGGTACTCGTCAGGACAATTTTCCGATACTCGCATGGATTCTACCTTTTCCCGGTACTCAATCGGATTTTATCATTTTTAGGTACTCACATTGATTCGACCATTTTTTTGTAATAGCCGGGACAGTGTTTCGATTCTCGCACGGATTCTACCTTTTCCCAGTACTCTCCCGGATTCTACTATTTTTCGGTACTCACACTCATTCAACCTTTTTCCGGTACTCGTCAGGACAATTTTTCGATACTCGCATGGATTCTACCTTTTCCCGGTACTCAACCGGATTCTATCATTTTTCACTACTCACAATGATTCGACCATTTTTTGGTAATCGCCGGGACAGTTTTTTCATACTCGCACGGATTCTACCTTTTCCCGGTACTCTTTCGGATTCTACTATTTTTCGGTACTCACACTGATTCAACCCTTTTCCGGTACTCGTCAGGACAATTTTTCGATACTCGCATGGATTCTACCTTTTTCCCATAGTTGCCCGGATTCTATTATTTTTCGGTACTCACATTGATTCGACCATTTTTTTGTAATCGCCAGGAAAGTTTTTCGATACTCGCACGGATTCTACCTTTTCCCTGTACTCTTCCGGATTCTACTATTTTTCGGAACTCACACTCATTCGACCCTTTTCCGGTACTCGTCAGGACAATTTTCCGATACTCGCATGGATTCTACCTTTTCCCGGTACTCAATCAGATTTTATCATTTTTCGGTACTCACATCGATTCGACCATTTTTTTGTAATAGCCGGGAAATTTTTTTCGATTCTCGCACGGATTCTACCTTTTCCTAGTACTCTCCCGGATTCAACTATTTTTCGGTACTCACACTGATTCAACCCTTTTCTGGTACTCGTCAGGACAATTTTTCGATACTCGCATGGATTCTACCTTTTTCCCATAGTTGCCCGGATTCTATTATTTTTCGGTACTCACATTGATTCGACCATTTTTTTGTAATTGCCGAGACAATTTTTCGATACTCGCACGGATTCTACCTTTTCCCGGTACTCTTTCGGATTCTACTATTTTTCGGTACTCACACTGATTCAACCCTTTTCCGGTACTCGTCAGGACAATTTTTCGATACTCGCATGGATTCTACCTTTTTCCAATAGTTGCCCGGATTCTATTATTTTTCGGTACTCACATTGATTCGACCATTTTTTTGTAATCGCCGAGACAGTTTTTCGATACTCGCACGGATTCTACCTTTTCCCAGTACTCTCCCGGATTCTACTATTTTTCGGTACTCACACTGATTCGACCCTTTTCCGGTATTCGTCAGGACAATTTTCCGATACTCGCATGGATTCTACCTTTTCCCGGTACTCAATCGGATTTTATCATTTTTCGGTACTCACATTGATTCGACCATTTTTTTGTAATCACCGGGACTGTTTTTCGATACTCGCACCGATTCTACCTTTTCCCAGTACTCTCCCGGATTCTACTATTTTTTGGTAGTCACACTCATTCGATTCTTTTCCGGTACTCGTCAGGACAATTTTTCGATACTCGCATGGATTCTACCTTTTCCCGGTACCTAACCGGAGTCTATTATTTTCCGGTACTCACATTGATTCGACTATTTTTTTGTAATCGCCGAGACAGTTTTTCGATACTCGCACGGATTCTACCTTTTCCCAGTACTCTCCCGGATTCTACTATTTTTCGGTACTCACACTGATTCGACCCTTTTCCGGTACTCGTCAGGACAATTTTCCGATACTCGCATGGATTCTACCTTTTCCCGGTACTCGCCCGGATTCTATCATTTTTCGGTACTCTCATTGATTCGACCACTTTTTTGTAATCGCCGGGACTGTTTTTCGATACTCACACGGATTCTACCTTTTCCCGGTACTCTCCTGGATTCTATCATTTTTCGGTACTCACATTGATTCGACCATTTTTTTATATTCGTCGGGGGAGTTTTTCGATACTCGCACGGATTCTACCTTTTCCCACTACTCTCCCGGATTCTACTATTTTTCGGTACTCACACTCATTCGACCTTTTTCCGGTACTCGTCAGGACAATTTTCCGATACTCGCATGGATTCTACCTTTTCCCGGTACTCAATCGGATTTTATCATTTTTAGGTACTCACATTGATTCGACCATTTTTTTGTAATAGCCGGGACAGTGTTTCGATTCTCGCACGGATTCTACCTTTTCCCAGTACTCTCCCGGATTCTACTATTTTTCGGTACTCACACTCATTCAACCTTTTTCCGGTACTCGTCAGGACAATTTTTCGATACTCGCATGGATTCTACCTTTTCCCGGTACTCAACCGGATTCTATCATTTTTCACTACTCACAATGATTCGACCATTTTTTGGTAATCGCCGGGACAGTTTTTTCATACTCGCACGGATTCTACCTTTTCCCGGTACTCTTTCGGATTCTACTATTTTTCGGTACTCACACTGATTCAACCCTTTTCCGGTACTCGTCAGGACAATTTTTCGATACTCGCATGGATTCTACCTTTTTCCCATAGTTGCCCGGATTCTATTATTTTTCGGTACTCACATTGATTCGACCATTTTTTTGTAATCGCCAGGAAAGTTTTTCGATACTCGCACGGATTCTACCTTTTCCCTGTACTCTTCCGGATTCTACTATTTTTCGGAACTCACACTCATTCGACCCTTTTCCAGTACTCGTCAGGACAATTTTCCGATACTCGCATGGATTCTACCTTTTCCCGGTACTCAATCAGATTTTATCATTTTTCGGTACTCACATCGATTCGACCATTTTTTTGTAATAGCCGGGAAATTTTTTTCGATTCTCGCACGGATTCTACCTTTTCCTAGTACTCTCCCGGATTCAACTATTTTTCGGTACTCACACTGATTCAACCCTTTTCTGGTACTCGTCAGGACAATTTTTCGATACTCGCATGGATTCTACCTTTTTCCCATAGTTGCCCGGATTCTATTATTTTTCGGTACTCACATTGATTCGACCATTTTTTTGTAATTGCCGAGACAATTTTTCGATACTCGCACGGATTCTACCTTTTCCCGGTACTCTTTCGGATTCTACTATTTTTCGGTACTCACACTGATTCAACCCTTTTCCGGTACTCGTCAGGACAATTTTTCGATACTCGCATGGATTCTACCTTTTTCCAATAGTTGCCCGGATTCTATTATTTTTCGGTACTCACATTGATTCGACCATTTTTTTGTAATCGCCGAGACAGTTTTTCGATACTCGCACGGATTCTACCTTTTCCCAGTACTCTCCCGGATTCTACTATTTTTCGGTACTCACACTGATTCGACCCTTTTCCGGTATTCGTCAGGACAATTTTCCGATACTCGCATGGATTCTACCTTTTCCCGGTACTCAATCGGATTTTATCATTTTTCGGTACTCACATTGATTCGACCATTTTTTTGTAATCACCGGGACTGTTTTTCGATACTCGCACCGATTCTACCTTTTCCCAGTACTCTCCCGGATTCTACTATTTTTTGGTAGTCACACTCATTCGATTCTTTTCCGGTACTCGTCAGGACAATTTTTCGATACTCGCATGGATTCTACCTTTTCCCGGTACCTAACCGGAGTCTATTATTTTCCGGTACTCACATTGATTCGACTATTTTTTTGTAATCGCCGAGACAGTTTTTCGATACTCGCACGGATTCTACCTTTTCCCAGTACTCTCCCGGATTCTACTATTTTTCGGTACTCACACTGATTCGACCCTTTTCCGGTACTCGTCAGGACAATTTTCCGATACTCGCATGGATTCTACCTTTTCCCGGTACTCGCCCGGATTCTATCATTTTTCGGTACTCTCATTGATTCGACCACTTTTTTGTAATCGCCGGGACTGTTTTTCGATACTCACACGGATTCTACCTTTTCCCGGTACTCTCCTGGATTCTATCATTTTTCGGTACTCACATTGATTCGACCATTTTTTTATATTCGTCGGGGGAGTTTTTCGATACTCGCACGGATTCTACCTTTTCCCACTACTCTCCCGGATTCTACTATTTTTCGGTACTCACACTCATTCGACCTTTTTCCGGTACTCGTCAGGACAATTTTCCGATACTCGCATGGATTCTACCTTTTCCCGGTACTCAATCGGATTTTATCATTTTTAGGTACTCACATTGATTCGACCATTTTTTTGTAATAGCCGGGACAGTGTTTCGATTCTCGCACGGATTCTACCTTTTCCCAGTACTCTCCCGGATTCTACTATTTTTCGGTACTCACACTCATTCAACCTTTTTCCGGTACTCGTCAGGACAATTTTTCGATACTCGCATGGATTCTACCTTTTCCCGGTACTCAACCGGATTCTATCATTTTTCACTACTCACAATGATTCGACCATTTTTTGGTAATCGCCGGGACAGTTTTTTCATACTCGCACGGATTCTACCTTTTCCCGGTACTCTTTCGGATTCTACTATTTTTCGGTACTCACACTGATTCAACCCTTTTCCGGTACTCGTCAGGACAATTTTTCGATACTCGCATGGATTCTACCTTTTTCCCATAGTTGCCCGGATTCTATTATTTTTCGGTACTCACATTGATTCGACCATTTTTTTGTAATCGCCAGGAAAGTTTTTCGATACTCGCACGGATTCTACCTTTTCCCTGTACTCTTCCGGATTCTACTATTTTTCGGAACTCACACTCATTCGACCCTTTTCCGGTACTCGTCAGGACAATTTTCCGATACTCGCATGGATTCTACCTTTTCCCGGTACTCAATCAGATTTTATCATTTTTCGGTACTCACATCGATTCGACCATTTTTTTGTAATAGCCGGGAAATTTTTTTCGATTCTCGCACGGATTCTACCTTTTCCTAGTACTCTCCCGGATTCAACTATTTTTCGGTACTCACACTGATTCAACCCTTTTCTGGTACTCGTCAGGACAATTTTTCGATACTCGCATGGATTCTACCTTTTTCCCATAGTTGCCCGGATTCTATTATTTTTCGGTACTCACATTGATTCGACCATTTTTTTGTAATTGCCGAGACAATTTTTCGATACTCGCACGGATTCTACCTTTTCCCGGTACTCTTTCGGATTCTACTATTTTTCGGTACTCACACTGATTCAACCCTTTTCCGGTACTCGTCAGGACAATTTTTCGATACTCGCATGGATTCTACCTTTATCCAATAGTTGCCCGGATTCTATTATTTTTCGGTACTCACATTGATTCGACCATTTTTTTGTAATCGCCGAGACAGTTTTTCGATACTCGCACGGATTCTACCTTTTCCCAGTACTCTCCCGGATTCTACTATTTTTCGGTACTCACACTGATTCGACCCTTTTCCGGTATTCGTCAGGACAATTTTCCGATACTCGCATGGATTCTACCTTTTCCCGATACTCAATCGGATTTTATCATTTTTCGGTACTCACATTGATTCGACCATTTTTTTGTAATCACCGGGACTGTTTTTCGATACTCGCACCGATTCTACCTTTTCCCAGTACTCTCCCGGATTCTACTATTTTTTGGTAGTCACACTCATTCGATTCTTTTCCGGTACTCGTCAGGACAATTTTTCGATACTCGCATGGATTCTACCTTTTCCCGGTACCTAACCGGAGTCTATTATTTTCCGGTACTCACATTGATTCGACTATTTTTTTATAATCGTCAGGACAGTTTTTTGATACTCGCACGGATTCTACCTTTTCCCGGTACTCTTTCGGATTCTACTATTTTTCGGTACTCACACTGATTCAACCCTTTTCCTGTACTCGTCAGGACAATTTTTCGATACTCGCATGGATTCTACCTTTTTCCCATAGTTGCCCGGATTCTATTATTTTTCGGTACTCACATTGATTCGACCATTTTTTTGTAATCGCCAGGAAAGTTTTTCGATACTCGCACGGATTCTACCTTTTCCCTGTACTCTTCCGGATTCTACTATTTTTCGGTACTCACACTGATTCGACCCTTTTCTCGGTACTCGCCCGGATTCTATCATTTTTCGGTACTCTCATTGATTCGACCATTTTTTTGTAATCGCCGGGACTGTTTTTCGATACTCGCACGGATTCTACCTTTTCCCGGTACTCTCCTGGATTCTATCATTTTTCGGAACTCACATTGATTCGACCATTTTTCTATAATCGCCGGGACAGTTTTTCGATACTCGCAGGGATTCTACCTTTTCCCACTACTCTCCCGGATTCTACTATTTTTCTGTACTCACACTGATTCAACCCTTTTCCGATACTCGTCAGGACAATTTTTCGATAATCGCATGGATTCTACCTTTTCCCGGTACTCAACCGGATTCTATCATTTTTCGGAACTCACATTGATTCGACCATTTTACTATAATCGCCGGGACAGTTTTTCGATACTCGCACGGATTCTACCTTTTCCCGGTACTCTCACGGATTCTACTATTTTTCGGTACTCACACTCATTCGACCTTTTTCCGGTACTCGTAAGGACAATTTTTCGATACTCGCATGGATTCTACCTTTCCCGGTACTCAACCGGATTCTATCATTTTTCACTACTCATAATGATTCGACCATTTTTTTGTAATCGTCGGGACAGTTTTTTGATACTCGCACGGATTCTACCTTTTCCCAGTACTCTCCCGGATTCTACTATTTTTCGGTACTCACATTGATTCAACCCTTTTCCGGTACTCGTTAGGACAATTCTTCGACACTCGCATGGATTCTACCTTTTCCCGGTACTCAACCGGATTCTATCATTTTTCGGAACTCACATTGATTCGACCATTTTTCTATAATCGCCGCGACAGTTTTTCGAGACTCGCACGGATTCTACCTTTTCCCACTACTCTCCCGGATTCTATTATTTTTCTGTACTCACACTCATTCAACCCTTTTCCGGTACTCGTCAGGACAATTTTTCGATAATCGCATGGATTCTACCTTTTCCCGGTACTCAACCGGATTCTATCATTTTTCGGAACTCACATTGATTCGACCATTTTTCTATAATCGCCGGGACAGTTTTTTGATACTCGCACGGATTCTACCTTTTCCCACTACTCATCCGGATTCTACTATTTTTCGGTACTCACACTGATTCAACCCTTTTCCGGTACTCGTCAGGACAATTTTTCAATACTCGCATGGATTATACCTTTTTCCCATAGTTGCCCGGATTCTATTATTTTTCGATACTCACATTGATTCGACCATTTTTTTGTAATCGCCAGGAAAGTTTTTCGATACTCGCACGGATTCTACCTTTTCCCTCTACTCGTTCGGATTCTACTATTTTTCGGTACTCACACTGATTCGACCCTTTTCCGGTACTCATCAGGACAATTTTCCGATACTCGCATGGATTCTACCTTTTCCCGGTACTCAATCGGATTTTATCATTTTTCGGTACTCACATTGATTCGACCATTTTTTTGTAATCGCCGGGACTGTTTTTCGGTACTCGCACGGATTCTACCTTTTCCCAGTACTCTCCTGGATTCTACTATTTTTCGGTACTCACACTCATTCGACCCTTTTCCGGTACTCGACAGGACAATTTTTCGATACTCGCATGGATTCTACCTTTTCCCGGTACTCAACCGGAGTCTATTATTTTCCGGTACTCACATTGATTCGACTATTTTTTTATAATCGTCAGGACAGTTTTTTGATACTCGCACGGATTCTACCTTTTCCCGGTACTCTTTCGGATTCTACTATTTTTCGGTACTCACACTGATTCAACCCTTTTCCTGTACTCGTCAGGACAATTTTTCGATACTCGCATGGGTTCTACCTTTTTCCCATAGTTCCCCGGATTCAATTATTTTTCGGTACTCACATTGATTCGACCATTTTTTTGTAATCGCCAGGAAAGTTTTTCGATACTCGCACGCATTCTACCTTTTCCCTGTACTCTTCCGGATTCTACTATTTTTCGGTACTCACACTGATTCGACCCTTTTCCGGTACTCGTCAGGACAATTTTCCGATACTCGCATGGATTCTACCTTTTCCCGGTACTCGCCCGGATTCTATCATTTTTCGGTACTCTCAATTATTCAACCATTTTTTTGTAATCGCCGGGACTGTTTTTCGATACTCGCATGGATTCTACCTTTTCCCGGTACTCAATCGGATTTTATCATTTTTCGGTACTCACATTGATTCGACCATTTTTTTGTAATCGCCGGGACTGTTTTTCGATACTCGCACGAATTCTACCTTTTCCCAGTACTCTCCCGGATTCTACTATTTTTCGGTACTCACACTCATTCGACCATTTTCCGGTACTCGTCAGGACAATTTTTCGATACTCGCATGGATTCTACCTTTTCACGGTACTCAACCGGAGTCTATTATTTTTCGGTACTCACATTGATTCGACTATTTTTTTATAATCGTCAGGACAGTTTTTTGATACTCGCACGGATTCTACCTTTTCCTGGTACTCTTTCGCATTCTACTATTTTTCGGTACTCACACTGATTCAACCCTTTTTCGGTACTCGTCAGGACAATTTTTCGATACTCGCATGGATTCTAACTTTTTCCCATAGTTGCCCGGATTCTATTATTTTTCGGTACTCACATTGATTCGACCATTTTTTTGTAATCGCCAGGAAAGTTTTTCGATACTCGCACGGATTCTACCTTTTCCCTGTACTCTTCCGGATTCTACTATTTTTCGGTACTCACACTGATTCGACCCTTTTCCGGTACTCGTCAGGACTATTTTCCGATACTCGCATGGATTCTACCTTTTCCCGGTACTCAATCGGATTTTATCATTTGTCGGTACTCACATTGATTCGACCATTTTTTTGTAATAGCCGGGACAGTTTTTCGATTCTCGCACGGATTCTACCTTTTCCCAGTACCCTCCCGGATTCTACTATTTTTCGGTACTCACACTGATTCAACCCTTTTCTGGTACTCGTCAGGACAATATTTCGATACTCGCATGGATTCTACCTTTTTCCCATAGTTGCCCGGATTCTATTATTTTTCGGTACTCACATTGATTCGACCATTTTTTTTGTAATCGCCGAGACAGTTTTTCGATACTCGCACGGATTCTACCTTTTCCCGGTACTCTTCCGGATTCTACTATTTTTCGGTACTCACACTGACTCAACCCTTTTCCGGTACTCGTCAGGACAATTTTTCGATACTCGCATGGATTCTACCTTTTTCCCATAGTTGCCCGGATTCTATTATTTTTCGGTACTCACATTGATTCGACCATTTTTTTGTAATCGCCAGGAAAGTTTTTCGATACTCGCACGGATTCTACCTTTTCCCTGTACTCTTCCGGATTCTACTATTTTTCGGTACTCACACTGATTCGACCCTTTTCTCGGTACTCGCCCGGATTCTATCATTTTTCGGTACTCTCATTGATTCGACCATTTTTTTGTAATCGCCGGGACTGTTTTTCGATACTCGCACGGATTCTACCTTTTCCCGGTACTCTCCTGGATTCTATCATTTTTCGGAACTCACATTGATTCGACCATTTTTCTATAATCGCCGGGACAGTTTTTCGATACTCGCAGGGATTCTACCTTTTCCCACTACTCTCCCGGATTCTACTATTTTTCTGTACTCACACTGATTCAACCCTTTTCCGATACTCGTCAGGACAATTTTTCGATAATCGCATGGATTCTACCTTTTCCCGGTACTCAACCGGATTCTATCATTTTTCGGAACTCACATTGATTCGACCATTTTACTATAATCGCCGGGACAGTTTTTCGATACTCGCACGGATTCTACCTTTTCCCGGTACTCTCACGGATTCTACTATTTTTCGGTACTCACACTCATTCGACCTTTTTCCGGTACTCGTTAGGACAATTTTTCGATACTCGCATGGATTCTACCTTTCCCGGTACTCAACCGGATTCTATCATTTTTCACTACTCATAATGATTCGACCATTTTTTTGTAATCGTCGGGACAGTTTTTTGATACTCGCACGGATTCTACCTTTTCCCAGTACTCTCCCGGATTCTACTATTTTTCGGTACTCACATTGATTCAACCCTTTTCCGGTACTCGTTAGGACAATTCTTCGACACTCGCATGGATTCTACCTTTTCCCGGTACTCAACCGGATTCTATCATTTTTCGGAACTCACATTGATTCGACCATTTTTCTATAATCGCCGCGACAGTTTTCCGAGACTCGCACGGATTCTACCTTTTCCCACTACTCTCCCGGATTCTATTATTTTTCTGTACTCACACTCATTCAACCCTTTTCCGGTACTCGTCAGGACAATTTTTCGATAATCGCATGGATTCTACCTTTTCCCGGTACTCAACCGGATTCTATCATTTTTCGGAACTCACATTGATTCGACCATTTTTCTATAATCGCCGGGACAGTTTTTTGATACTCGCACGGATTCTACCTTTTCCCACTACTCATCCTGATTCTACTATTTTTCGGTACTCACACTGATTCAACCCTTTTCCGGTACTCGTCAGGACAATTTTTCGATACTCGCATGGATTATACCTTTTTCCCATAGTTGCCCGGATTCTATTATTTTTCGATACTCACATTGATTCGACCATTTTTTTGTAATCGCCAGGAAAGTTTTTCGATACTCGCACGGATTCTACCTTTTCCCTCTACTCGTTCGGATTCTACTATTTTTCGGTACTCACACTGATTCGACCCTTTTCCGGTACTCGTCAGGACAATTTTCCGATACTCGCATGGATTCTACCTTTTCCCGGTACTCAATCGGATTTTATCATTTTTCGGTACTCACATTGATTCGACCATTTTTTTGTAATCGCCGGGACTGTTTTTCGGTACTCGCACGGATTCTACCTTTTCCCAGTACTCTCCCGGATTCTACTATTTTTCGGTACTCACACTCATTCGACCCTTTTCCGGTACTCGACAGGACAATTTTTCGATACTCGCATGGATTCTACCTTTTCCCGGTACTCAACCGGAGTCTATTATTTTCCGGTACTCACATTGATTCGACTATTTTTTTATAATCGTCAGGACAGTTTTTTGATACTCGCACGGATTCTACCTTTTCCCGGTACTCTTTCGGATTCTACTATTTTTCGGTACTCACACTGATTCAACCCTTTTCCTGTACTCGTCAGGACAATTTTTCGATACTCGCATGGGTTCTACCTTTTTCCCATAGTTCCCCGGATTCAATTATTTTTCGGTACTCACATTGATTCGACCATTTTTTTGTAATCGCCAGGAAAGTTTTTCGATACTCGCACGGATTCTACCTTTTCCCTGTACTCTTCCGGATTCTACTATTTTTCGGTACTCACACTGATTCGACCCTTTTCCGGTACTCGTCAGGACAATTTTCCGATACTCGCATGGATTCTACCTTTTCCCGGTACTCGCCCGGATTCTATCATTTTTCGGTACTCTCAATTATTCAACCATTTTTTTGTAATCGTCGGGACTGTTTTTCGATACTCGCATGGATTCTACCTTTTCCCGGTACTCAATCGGATTTTATCATTTTTCGGTACTCACATTGATTCGACCATTTTTTTGTAATCGCCGGGACTGTTTTTCGATACTCGCACGAATTCTACCTTTTCCCAGTACTCTCCCGGATTCTACTATTTTTCGGTACTCACACTCATTCGACCCTTTTCCGGTACTCGTCAGGACAATTTTTCGATACTCGCATGGATTCTACCTTTTCACGGTACTCAACCGGAGTCTATTATTTTTCGGTACTCACATTGATTCGACTATTTTTTTATAATCGTCAGGACAGTTTTTTGATACTCGCACGGATTCTACCTTTTCCTGGTACTCTTTCGCATTCTACTATTTTTCGGTACTCACATTGATTCAACCCTTTTTCGGTACTCGTCAGGACAATTTTTCGATACTCGCATGGATTCTAACTTTTTCCCATAGTTGCCCGGATTCAATTATTTTTCGGTACTCACATTGATTCGACCATTTTTTTGTAATCGCCAGGAAAGTTTTTCGATACTCGCACGGATTCTACCTTTTCCCTGTACTCTTCCGGATTCTACTATTTTTCGGTACTCACACTGATTCGACCCTTTTCCGGTACTCGTCAGGACTATTTTCCGATACTCGCATGGATTCTACCTTTTCCCGGTACTCAATCGGATTTTATCATTTGTCGGTACTCACATTGATTCGACCATTTTTTTGTAATAGCCGGGACAGTTTTTCGATTCTCGCACGGATTCTACCTTTTCCCAGTACCCTCCCGGATTCTACTATTTTTCGGTACTCACACTGATTCAACCCTTTTCTGGTACTCGTCAGGACAATATTTCGATACTCGCATGGATTCTACCTTTTTCCCATAGTTGCCCGGATTCTATTATTTTTCGGTACTCACATTGATTCGACCATTTTTTTTGTAATCGCCGAGACAGTTTTTCGATACTCGCACGGATTCTACCTTTTCCCGGTACTCTTCCGGATTCTACTATTTTTCGGTACTCACACTGACTCAACCCTTTTCCGGTACTCGTCAGGACAATTTTTCGATACTCGCATGGATTCTACCTTTTTCCCATAGTTGCCCGGATTCTATTATTTTTCGGTACTCACATTGATTCGACCATTTTTTTGTAATCGCCAGGAAAGTTTTTCGATACTCGCACGGATTCTACCTTTTCCCTGTACTCTTCCGGATTCTACTATTTTTCGGTACTCACACTGATTCGACCCTTTTCCAGTACTCGTCAGGACAATTTTCGATACTCGCATGGATTCTACCTTTTCCCGGTACTCAATCGGATTTTATCATTTTTCGGTACTCACATTGATTCGACCATTTTTTTGTAATCGCCGGGACTGTTTTTCGATACTCGCACGGATTCTACCTTTTCCCAGTACTCTCCCGGATTCTACTATTTTTCGATACTCGCACGGATTCTACCTTTTCCCGGTACACAACCGGATTCTATCATTTTTCACTACTCACAATGATTCGACCATTTTTTTGTAATCGCCGGGACAGTTTTTTCATACTCGCACGGATTCTACCTTTTCCCGGTACTCTTTCGGATTCTACTATTTTTCGGTACTCACACTGATTAAACCCTTTTCCGGTACTCGTCAGGACAATTTTTCGATACTCGCATGGATTCTACCTTTTTCCCATAGTTGCCCGGATTCTATTATTTTTCGGTACTCACATTGATTCGACCATTTTTTTGTAATCGCCAGGAAAGTTTTTCGATACTCGCACGGATTCTACCTTTTCCCTGTACTCTTCCGGATTCTACTATTTTTCGGTACTCACACTGATTCGACCCTTTTCCGGTACTCGTCAGGACAATTTTCCGATACTTGCATGGATTCTACCTTTTCCCGGTACTCGCCCGGATTCTATCATTTTTCGGTACTCTCAATTATTCAACCATTTTTTTGTAATCGCCGGGACTGTTTTTCGATACTCGCATGGATTCTACCTTTTCCCGGTACTCAATCGGATTTTATCATTTTTCGGTACTCACATTGATTCGACCATTTTTTTGTAATCGTCGGGACTGTTTTTCGATACTCGCACGAATTCTACCTTTTCCCAGTACTCTCCCGGATTGTACTATTTTTCGGTACTCACACTCATTCGACCCTTTTCCGGTACTCGTCAGGACAATTTTTCGATACTCGCATGGATTCTACCTTTTCACGGTACTCAACCGGAGTCTATTATTTTTCGGTACTCACATTGATTCGACCATTTTTTTGTAATCGCCAGGAAAGTTTTTCGATACTCGCACGGATTCTACCTTTTCCCTGTACTCTTCCGGATTCTACTATTTTTCGGTACTCACACTGATTCGACCCTTTTCCGGTACTCGTCAGGACAATTTTTCGATACTCGCATGGATTCTACCTTTTCCCGGTACTCAACCGGAGTCTATTATTTTCCGGTACTGACATTGCTTCGACTATTTTTTTATAATCATCAGGATAGTTTTTTGATACTCGCACGGATTCTACCTTTTCCCGGTACTCTTTCGGATTCTACTATTTTTCGGTACTCACACTGATTCAACCCTTTTCCTGTACTCGTCAGGACAATTTTTCGATACTCGCATAGATTCTACCTTTTTCCCATAGTTGCCCGGATTCTATTATTTTTCGGTACTCACATTGATTCGACCATTTTTTTGTAATCGCCAGGAAAGTTTTTCGATACTCGCACGGATTCTACCTTTTCCCTGTACTCTTCCGGTTCTACTATTTTTCGGTACTCACACTGATTCGACCCTTTTCCGGTACTCGTCAGGACAATTTTCCGATACTCGCATGGATTCTACCTTTTCCCGGTACTCGCCCGGATTCTATCATTTTTCGGTACTCACATTGATTCGACCATTTTTTTGAAATCTCCGGGACTGTTTTTCGATACTCGCACAGATTCTACCTTTTCCCGGTACTCTTCCGGATTCTACTATTTTTCGGTACTCACACTGATTCAACCCTTTTCCGGTACTCGTCAGGACAATTTTTCGATACTCGCATGGATTCTACCTTTTTCCCATAGTTGCCCGGATTCTATTATTTTTCGGTACTCACATTGATTCGACCATTTTTTTTGTAATCGCCAGGAAAGTTTTTCGATACTCGCACGGAGTCTACCTTTTCCCTCTACTCTTCCGGATTCTACTATTTTTCGGTACTCACACTGATTCGACCCTTTTCCGGTACTCGTCAGGACAATTTTTCGATACTCGCATGGATTCTACCTTTTTCCCATAGTTGCCCGGATTCTATTATTTTTCGGTACTCACATTGATTCGACCATTTTTTTGTAATCGCCAGGAAAGTTTTTCGATACTCGCACGGATTCTACCTTTTCCCTCTACTCTTCCGGATTCTACAATTTTTCGGTACTTACACGGATTCGACCATTTTCCGGTACTCGTCAGGACAATTTTCCGATACTCGCATGGATTCTACCTTTTCCCGGTACTCAATCGGATTTTATCATATTTCGGTACTCACATTGATTCGACCATTTTTTTGTAATCGCCGGGACTGTTTTTCGATACTCGCACGGATTCTACCTTTTCCTAGTACTCTCCCGGATTCTACTATTTTTCGGTACTCACACTCATTCGACCCTTTTCCGGTACTCGTCAGGACAATTTTCCGATACTCGCATGGATTCTACCTTTTCCCGGTACTCAATCGGATTTTATCATTTTTCGGTACTCACATCGATTCGACCATTTTTTTGTAATAGCCGGAAAATTTTTTTCGATTCTCGCACGGATTCTACCTTTTCCTAGTACTCTCCCGGATTCAACTATTTTTCGGTACTCACACTGATTCAACCCTTTTCTGGTACTCGTCAGGACAATTTTTCGATACTCGCATGGATTCTACCTTTTTCCCATAGTTGCCCGGATTCTATTATTTTTCGGTACTCACATTGATTCGACCATTTTTTTGTAATTGCCGAGACAGTTTTTCGATACTCGCACGGATTCTACCTTTTCCCGGTACTCTTTCGGATTCTACTATTTTTCGGTACTCACACTGATTCAACCCTTTTCCGGTACTCGTCAGGACAATTTTTCGATACTCGCATGGATTCTACCTTTTTCCAATAGTTGCCCGGATTCTATTATTTTTCGGTACTCACATTGATTCGACCATTTTTTTGTAATCGCAGAGACAGTTTTTCGATACTCGCACGGATTCTACCTTTTCCCTGTACTCTTCCGGATTCTACTATTTTTCGGTACTCACACTGATTCGACCCTTTTCCGGTATTCGTCAGGACAATTTTCCGATACTCGCATGGATTCTACCTTTTCCCGGTACTCAATCGGATTTTATCATTTTTCGGTACTCACATTGATTCGACCATTTTTTTGTAATCACCGGGACAGTTTTTCGATACTCGCAGGGATTCTACCTTTTCCCAGTACTCTCCCGGATTCTACTATTTTTTGGTAGTCACACTCATTCGATTCTTTTCCGGTACTCGTCAGGACAATTTTTCGATACTCGCATGGATTCTACCTTTTCCCGGTACTCAACCGGAGTCTATTATTTTCCGGTACTGACATTGCTTCGACTATTTTTTTATAATCGTCAGGATAGTTTTTTGATACTCGCACGGATTCTACCTTTTCCCGGTACTCTTTCGGATTCTACTATTTTTCGGTACTCACACTGATTCAACCCTTTTCCTGTACTCGTCAGGACAATTTTTCGATACTCGCATAGATTCTACCTTTTTCCCATAGTTGCCCGGATTCTATTATTTTTCGGTACTCACATTGATTCGACCATTTTTTTGTAATCGCCAGGAAAGTTTTTCGATACTCGCACGGATTCTACCTTTTCCCTGTACTCTTCCGGTTCTACTATTTTTCGGTACTCACACTGATTCGACCCTTTTCCGGTACTCGTCAGGACAATTTTCCGATACTCGCATGGATTCTACCTTTTCCCGGTACTCGCCCGGATTCTATCATTTTTCGGTACTCTCATTGATTCGACCATTTTTTTGTAATCGTCGGGACTGTTTTTCGATACTCGCACGGATTCTACCTTTTCCCGGTACTCTCCTGGATTCTATCATTTTTCGGAACTCACATTGATTCGACCATTTTTCTATAATCGCCGGGACAGTTTTTCGATACTCGCACGGATTCTACCTTTTCCCACTACTCTCCCGGATTCTACTATTTTTCTGTACTCACACTGATTCAACCCTTTTCCGGTACTCGTCAGGACAATTTTTTGATAATCGCATGGATTCTACCTTTTCCCGGTACTCAACCGGATTCTATCATTTTTCGGAACTCACATTGATTCGACCATTTTTCTATAATCGCCGGGACAGTTTTTCGATACTAGCACGAATTCTACCTTTTCCCGGTACTCACCCGGATTGTACTATTTTTCGGTACTCACACTGATTCGACCCTTTTCCGGTACTCGTCAGGACAATTTTCCGATACTCGCATGGATTCTACCTTTTCCCGGTACTCGCCCGGATTCTATCATTTTTCGGTACTCTCATTGATTCGACCATTTTTTTGTAATGGCCGGGACTGTTTTTCGATACTCGCCCGGATTCTACCTTTTCCCGGTACTCTCCTGGATTCTATCATTTTTCGGAACTCACATTGATTCGACCATTTTTCTATAATCGCCGGGACAGTTTTTCGATACTCGCACGGATTCTACCTTTTCCCGGTACTCTCCCGGATTCTACTATTTTTCGGTACTCACACTCATTCGACCTTTTTCCGGTACTCGTCAGGACAATTTTTCGATACTCGCATAGATTCTACCTTTTCCCGGTACTCAACCGGATTCTATCATTTTTCACTACTCACAATGATTCGACCATTTTTTTGTAATCGCCGGGACAGTTTTTTGATACTCGCACGGATTCTATCTTTTCCCAGTACTCTCCCGGATTCTACTATTTTTCGGTACTCACATTGATTCAACCCTTTTCCGGTACTCGTTAGGACAATTCTTTGATACTCGCATGGATTCTACCTTTTCCCGGTACTCGCCCGGATTCTATCATTTTTTGGAACTCACATTGATTCGACCATTTTTCTATAATCGGTGGGACAGTTTTTGATACTGACACAGATTCTACCTTTTCCCACTACTCTCCCGGATTCTACTATTTTTCTGTACTCACACTCATTCAACCCTTTTCCGGTACTCGTCAGGACAATTTTTCGATAATCGCATGGATTCTACCTTTTCCCGGTACTCAACCGGATTCTATCATTTTTCGGAACTCACATTGATTCGACCATTTTTCTATAATCGCCCGGACAGTTTTTCGATACTCGCACGGATTCTACCTTTTCCCACTACTCTCCCGGATTCTACTATTTTTCTGTACTCACACTGATTCAACCCTTTTCCGGTACTCGTCAGGATAATTTTTCGATAATCGCATGGATTCTACCTTTTTCCCATAGTTGCCCGGATTCTATTTTTTTTTTGTACTCACATTGATTCGACCATTTTTTTGTAATCGCCGGGACAGTTTTTCGATACTCGCACGGATTCTACCTTTTCCTGGTACTCATCCGGATTCTACTATTTTTCGGTACTCACACTGATTCGACCCTTGTCCGGTACTCGTCAGGACAATTTTTCGATACTCGCATGGATTCTACCTTTTTCCCGTAGTTGCCCGGATTCTATTATTTGTCGGTACCCACATTGATTCGACCATTTTTTTGTTATCGCCGGGACAATTTTTCGATACTCGCACGGATTCTACCTTTTCCCAGTACTCTCCCGGATTCTACTATTTTTCGGTACTCACATTGATTCAACCCTTTTCCGGTACTCGTTAGGACAATTCTTTGATACTCGCATGGATTCTACCTTTTCCCGGTACTCGCCTGGATTCTATTATTTTTTGGAACTCACATTGATTCGACCATTTTTCTATAATCGGCGGGACAGTTTTTCGATACTGACACAGATTCTACCTTTTCCCACTACTCTCCCGGATTCTACTATTTTTCTGTACTCACACTCATTCAACCCTTTTCCGGTACTCGTCAGGACAATTTTTCGATAATCGCATGGATTCTACCTTTTCCCGGTACTCAACCGGATTCTATCATTTTTCGGAACTCACATTGATTCGACCATTTTTCTATAATCGCCCGGACAGTTTTTCGATACTCGCACGGATTCTACCTTTTCCCACTACTCTCCCGGATTCTACTATTTTTCTGTACTCACACTGATTCAACCCTTTTCCGGTACTCGTCAGGACAATTTTTCGATAATCGCATGGATTCTACCTTTTTCCCATAGTTGCCCGGATTCTATTTTTTTTTGGTACTCACATTGATTCGACCATTTTTTTGTAATCGCCGGGACAGTTTTTCGATACTCGCACGGATTCTACCTTTTCCCGGTACTCATCCGGATTCTACTATTTTTCGGTACTCACACTGATTCGACCCTTGTCCGGTACTCGTCAGGACAATTTTTCGATACTCGCATGGATTCTACCTTTTTCCCGTAGTTGCCCGGATTCTATTATTTTTCGGTAGACACATTGATTCGACCATTTTTTTGTTATCGCCGGGACAATTTTTCGATACTCGCACGGATTCTACCTTTTCCCAGTATTCTCCCGGATTCTACTATTTTTCGGTACTCACATTGATTCAACCCTTTTCCAGTAGTCGTCAGAACAATTTTTCGATACTCGCATGGATTCTACCTTTTTCCCGTAGTTGCCCGGATTCTATTATTTTTCGGTACTCACATTGATTCGACCATTTTTTTGTAATCGCCGGGACAATTTTTCGATACTCGCACGGATTCTACCTTTTCCCAGTACTCTCCCGGATTCTATTATTTTTCGGTACTCACATTGATTCAACCCTTTTCCGGTACTCGTCAGGACAATTTTTCGATACTCGCATGGATTCTACCTTTTCCCGGTACTCAATCGGATTTTATCATTTTTCGGTACTCACATTGATTCGACCATTTTTTTGTAATCGCCGAGACAGTTTTTCGATACTCGCACGGATTCTACCTTTTCCCGGTACTCATCCGGATTCTACTATTTTTCGGTACTCACACTGATTCGACCCTTGTCCGGTACTCGTCAGGACAATTTTTCGATACTCGCATGGATTCTACCTTTTTCCCGTAGTTGCCCGGATTCTATTATTTTTCGGTACCCGCATTGATTCGACCATTTTTTTGTTATCGCCGGGACAATTTTTCGATACTCGCACGGATTCTACCTTTTCCCAGTACTCTCCCGGATTCTACTATTTTTCGGTACTCACATTGATTCAACCCTTTTCCGGTAGTCGTCAGGACAATTTTTCGATACTCGCATGGATTCTACCTTTTTCCCGCAGTTGCCCGGATTCTATTATTTTTTGGTACTCACATTGATTCGACCATTTTTTTGTAATGGCTGGGACAATTTTTTGATACTCGCACGGATTCTACCTTTTCCCAGTACTCTCCCGGATTCTACTATTTTTCGGTACTCACATTGATTCAACCCTTTTCCGGTAGTCGTCAGAACAATTTTTCGATACTCGCATGGATTCTACCTTTTTCCCGTAGTTGCCCGGATTCTATTATTTTTCGGTACTCACATTGATTCGACCATTTTTTTGTAATCGCCGGGACAGATTTTCGATACTCGCACGGATTCTACCTTTTCCGAGTACTCTCCCGGATTCTACTATTTTTCGGTACTCACACTGATTTGACCCTTCTCCGGTACTCGTCAGGACAATTTTTCGATACTCACATGGATTCTACCTTTTCCCGGTACTCAACCGGATTTTATCATTTTTCGGTACTCAAATTGATTCGACCATTTTTTTGTAATCGCCGGGATAGATTTTCGATACTCGCACGGATTCTACCTTTTCCGAGTACTCTCCCGGATTCTACTATTTTTCGGTACTCACACTGATTCGACCCTTCTCCGGTACTCGTCAGGACAATTTTTCGATACTTGCATGGATTCTACCTTTTCCCGGTACTCAACCGGATTTTATCATTTTTCGGTACTCACATTGATTCGACCATTTTTTTGTAATCGCTGGGACAGATTTTCGATACTCGCACGGATTCTACCTTTTCCCGGTACTCAACCGGATTCTATTATTTCTCGGTACTCACATTGAGTCGACCATTTTTTTCTTATCGCAGGGACAGTTTATCGATACTCGCACGGATTCTACCTTTTCCCGATACTCTCCCGGATTCTACTATTTTTCGGTACTCACACTCATTCGACCCATTTCCGGTACTCGTTAGGACAATTTTTCGATACTCACATGGATTCTACCTTTTCCCGGTACTCAACCGGATTCTATTATTTCTCGGTACTCACATTGATTCGACCATTTTTTTGCTATCGCGCGGACAGTTTTTCGATACTCGAACGGATTCTACCTTTTCCCGGTACTCTCCCGTATTCTACTATTTTTCGGTACTCACACTCATTCGACCCTTTTCCGGTACTCTTCAGGACAATTTTTCGATACTCGCATGGATTCTACCTTTTCCCGGTACTCAACCGGATTCTATTATTTCTCGGTACTCACATTGAGTCGACCATTTTTTTGTAATCGCCGGGACAGTTTTATCGATACTCGCACGGATTCTACAATTTTTCGGTACTCACACTCATTCGACCCTTTTCCGGTACTCGTCAGGACAATTTTTCTATACTCACATGGATTCTACCTTTTCCCGGTACTCAACCGGATTTTATCGTTTTTCGGTACTCACATTGATTCGACCATTTTTTTGTAATCGCCGGGAAAAATTTTCGATACTTGCACGGATTCTACCTTTTCCGAGTACTCTCCCGGATTCTACTATTTTTCGGTACTCACACTAATTCGACCCTTCTCCGGTACTCGTCAGGACAATTTTTCGATACTCGCATGGATTCTACCTTATCCCGGTACTCAACCGGATTTTATCATTTTTCGGTACTCACATTGAGTCGACCATTTTTTTGTAATCGCCGGGACAGATTTTCGATACTCGCACGGATTCTACCTTTTTCGAGTACTCTCCCGGATTCTACTATTTTTCGGTACTCACACTGATTCGACCCTTCTCCGGTACTCGTCAGGACAATTTTTCGATACTCACATGGATTCTACCTTTTCCCGGTACTCAACCGGATTTTATCATTTTTCGGTACTCACATTGATTCGACCATTTTTTTGTAATCGCCGGGACAGATTTTCGATACTCGCACGGATTCTACCTTTTCCCGGTACTCAACCGGATTCTATTATTTCTCGGTACTCACATTGAGTCGACCATTTTTTTCTTATCGCAGGGACAGTTTATCGATACTCGCACGGATTCTACCTTTTCCCGGTACTCTCCCGGATTCTACTATTTTTCGGTACTCACACTCATTCGACCCTTTTCCGGTACTCGTCAGGACAATTTTTCGATACTCACATGGATTCTACCTTTTCCCTTTCCGGTACTCGTCAGGACAATTTTCGATACTCGCATGGATTCTACCTTTTCCCGGTACACGCCCGGATTCTATTATTTTTCGGTACTCACATTGATTCGACCCTTTTTTGGTAATCGCCGGGACAGTTTTTCGATACTCGCACGGATTCTACCTTTTCCTGGTACTCTCCCGGATTCTACTATTTTTCGGTACTCACACTGATTCGACCCTTTTCCGGTACTCGTCGGGACAGTTTTTCGATACTCGCACAGATTCTACCTTTTCCCGGTACTCTCCCGGATTCTTATATTTTTCCTTACATTGATTCGACCCTTTTCCGGTACTCGTCCAGTCAATTTTTCGATACTCGCATGGATTCTACCTTTTACCGATACTCGCTTGGATTCTATTATTTATCTGTACTCACATTGATTCGACCCTTTTTCGGTACTCGTCGGGAAAACTTTTCGATACTGGCACGGATTCTCCCTTTTCCCGGTACTCGCCCGGATTCTTCAATTTTTCGGTACTCACATTAATTCGACCCTTTTTTGGTAATCGCCGGGACAGTTTTTCGATACTCGCACGGATTCTACCTTTTCCCGGTACTCTCCCGGATACTACTATTTTTCGGTACTCACACTGATTCGACCCTTTTCCGGTACTCGTCGGGACAGTTTTTCGATACTCGCACAGATTCTACCTTTTCCCGGTAGTCTAACGGATTCTAATATTTTTCGGTACTCACACTGATTAGACCCTTTTCCGGTACTCGTCCGGACAATTTTTCTATACTCGCATGGATTCTACTTGTTCCCGATACTTGCTTGGATTCTATTATATATCGGTACTCACATTGATTCGATCATTTTCCGGTACTCGTCGGGACAATTTTTCGATACTCGCACGAATTCTCCCTTTTCCTGGTAATCGCCCGGATTCTTCCATTTTTCGGTACTCACATGAATTCGACCCTTTTTTGGTAATCGCCGGGACAGTTTTTCGATACTCGCACGGATTCTACCTTTTCCCGGTACTCTCTCAGATTCTAATATTTTTCGGTACTCACACTGATTCGACCCTTTTTCGGTACTCGTCCGGAAAATTTTTCGATAGTCGCATGGATTCTACCTTTTCCCGATACTCGCTTGGATTCTATTATTTATCGGTACTCACATTGATTCGACCATTTTCTGGTACTCGTCGGGACAATTTTTCGATACTCGCACGGATTCTCCCTTTTCCCGGTAATCGCCCGGATTCTTCCATTTTTCGGTACTCACATTAATTCGACCCTTTTTTGGTAATCGCCGGGACAGTTTTTCGATACTCGCACGGATTCTACCTTTTCCCGGTACTCTCCCGGATTCTACTATTTTTCGGTACTCACACTGGTTCGACCCTTTTCCGGTACTCGTCGGGACAGTTTTTCAATACTCGCACGGATTCTACCTTTTCCCAGTACTCTCCCGGATTCTTATATTTTTCCTTACATTGATTCGACCCTTTTCCGGTACTCGTCCGGACAATTTTTCGATACTCGCATGGATTCTACCTTTTACCGATACTCGCTTGGATTCTATTATTTATCTGTACTCACATTGATTCGACCCTTTTTCGGTACTCGTCGGGAAAACTTTTCGATACTCGCACGGATTCTCCCTTTTCCCGGTACTCGCCCGGATTCTTCAATTTTTCGGTACTCACATTAATTCGACCCTTTTTTGGTAATCGCCGGGACAGTTTTTCGATACTCGCACGGATTCTACCTTTTCCCGGTACTCTCCCGGATACTACTATTTTTCGGTACTCACACTGATTCGACCCTTTTCCGGTACTCGTCAGGAAAATTTTTCGATACTCGCATGGATTCTACCTTTTCCCGGTACTCGCCCGGATTCTATCATTTTTCGGTACTCTCATTGATTCGACCACTTTTTTGTAATCGCCGGGACTGTTTTTCGATACTCACACGGATTCTACCTTTTCCCGGTACTCTCCTGGATTCTATCATTTTTCGGTACTCACATTGATTCGACCATTTTTTTATATTCGTCGGGGGAGTTTTTCGATACTCGCACGGATTCTACCTTTTCCCACTACTCTCCTGGATTCTATTATTTTTCGGTACTCATATTGATTCTACCCTTTTTTGGTGATCGTCGGGACAGATTTTCGATACTCGCACGGATTCTACCTTTACCGAGTACTCTCCCGGATTCTACTATTTTTCGGTACTCACACTGATTCAACCCTTTTCCAGTACTCGTCAGGACAATTTTTCGATACTCGCATGGATTCTACCTTTTCCCGGTACTCAATCGGATTTTATCATTTTTCGGTAATCACATTGATTCGACCATTTTTTTGTAATAGCCGGGACAGTTTTTCGATTCTCGCACGGATTCTACCTTTTCCCAGTACTCTCCCGGATGCTACTATTTTTCGGTACTCACACTGATTCAACCCTTTTCGGGTACTCGTTAGGACAATTTTTCGATACTCGCATGGATTCTACCTTTTTTCCATAGTTGCCCGGATTCTATTATTTTTCGGTACTCACATTAATCGACCATTTTTTTGTAATTGCCGGGACAGTTTTTCGATACTCGCACGGATTCTACCTTTTCCCGGTACTCTTCCGGATTCTACTATTTTTCGGTACTCACACTGATTCGACCCTTTTCCGGTACTCGTCAGGAAAATTTTTCGATACTCGCATGGATTCTGCCTTTTCCCGGTACTCGTCCGGATTCTATTATTTTTCGGTACTCATATTGATTCTACCCTTTTTTGGTGATCGTCGGGACAGTTTTTCGATACTCGCACGGATTCTACCTTTTCTTGGTACTCTTCCGGATTCTACTATTTTTCGGTACTCACATAGATTCGACCCTTTTCCGGTACTCGTCAGGACAATTTTTCGATACTCGCGTGGATTCTACCTTTTCCCGACACTCGCCCGGATTCTATTATTTTTCGGTACTCACATTGATTTGACCCTTTTTTGGTAATCGCCGGGACAGTTTTTCGATACTCGCATGGATTCTACCTTTTCCCGGTACTCTCCCGGATACTACTATTTTTCGATACTCACACAGATTCGACCCTTTTCCCGATACTCGCCCGGATTCTATTATTTTTCGGTACTAACAATTATTCGACCCTTTTTTGGTAATCGTCGGGACAGTTTTTCGATACTCGCACGGATTCTACCTTTTCCCGGTACTCTCCCGGATTCTACTATTTTTCGGTACTCAAACAGATTCGACCCTTTTCCGGTACTGTCCGGACAATTTTTCGATGCACGCATGGATTCTACCTTTTCCCGATACTCGCCCGGATTCTATTATTTATCGGTACTCACATTGATTCGACCCTTTTCCGGTACTCGTCGGGCCAATTTTTCGATACTCGCACGGATTCCCTTTTTTCTCGGTACTCGCCCTGATTCTTCCATTTTTCAGTACTCACATTGATTCGACCATTTTTATCTAATCGCCGGGATAGGTTTTCGATACTCACACGGATTCTACCTTTTCTCGGTACTCGCCCGGATTCTATTATTTTTCGGTACTCACATTGATTCGACATTTTTTTCGATACTCGTCGGGACAATTTTTCTATACTTGCACGGATTCTCCCTTTTCCCGGTACTAGACCGAATTCTTCTATTTTTCGGTACTCACTTTGATTCGACCCTTTTTTGGTATTCGACAGGACTGTTTTTCGATACTCGCACGGATTCTACCTTTTCCCGGTACTCTCCCGGATACTACTATTTTTCGGTACTCCCACAGATTCGACCCTTTTCCGGTACTCGTCAGGAAAATTTTTCGATATTCGCATGGATTCTACCTTTTCCCGGTACTCGCCCGGATTCTATTATTTTTCGGTACTCATATTGATTCTACCATTTTTTGGTGATGGTCGGAACAGTTTTTCGATACTCGCACGGATTCTACCTTTTCCTGGTACTCTCCCGGATTCTACTATTTTTCGGTACTCACACTGATTCGACCATTTTACGGTACTCGTCGGGACAGTTTTTCGATACTCGCACGGATTCTACCTTTTCCCGGTACTCTCCCGGATACTACTATCTTTCGGTACTCACACAGATTCGTTCCTTTACCGGTACTCGTTAGGACAATTTTTCGATACTCGCATGGATTCTACCTTTTCTCGATACTCGCCCGGATTCTATTATTTTTCGGTACTATCAATTATTCGACCCTTTTTTGGTAATCGTCGGGACAGCTTTTCGATACTCGCACGGATTCTACCTTTTCCCGGTACTCGCCCGAATTCTATTATTTTTCGGTACTCACATTGATTCGACATTTTTTCCGATACTCATCGGGACAATTTTTCTATACTTGCACGGATTCTCCATTTTCCTGGTACTAGACCGAATTCTTCTATTTTTCGGTACTCACTTTGATTCGACCCTTTTTTGGTATTCGACAGGACTGTTTTTTGATACTCGCACGGATTCTACATTTTCCCGGTACTCTCCTGGATTCTACTATTTTTTGGTCCTCACACTAATTCGACCCTTTTCCGGTACTTGTCAGGACATTTTTTCGATACTCGCTTGGATTCTACCTTTTCCCGATACTCGCTCAAATTCTATTATTTATCGGTACTCACATTGATTCGACCCTTTTTGTGTAATCGTCAGGACAGTTTTTCGATACTCGCATGGATTCCAGCTTTTGCCGGTACTCGCCCGGATTCTACTATTTTTCGGTCCTCACACTCATTCGAGCCTTTTCCGGTACTCATCAGGACAATTTGTCGATACTCGCATGCATTCTACCCTTTCCCGGTACTCGCCCGGATTCTATTATTATTCGGTACTCACAATTATTCGACCCTTTTTTGGTAATCGCCGGGACAGTTTTTCGATACTCGCACGGATTCTACCTTTTCCCGGTACTCTCCCGGATACTACTATTTTTCTGTACTCACGCAGATTCGACCATTTTCCGGTACCCGTCAGGACAATTTTTCGATAGTCGCATGGATTCTACCTTTTCTTTGTACTCGCCCGGATTCTATTAGTTTTCGGTACTTACACTGATTCGACCATTTTCCGGTACTCGTCGGGACAGTTTTTCGATACTCGCACGGATTCTACCTTTTCCCGGTACTCTCGCAGATTCTAATATTTTTCGGTACTCACACTGATTCGACCCTATTCCGGTACTCGTCCGGACAATTTTTCGATACTCGCATGGATTCTATTATTTATCGGTACTCACATTGATTCCACCATTTTGCCGTACTCGCCCGGATTCTATTTTTTTTCGGTACTCACAATTTTTCGATACACGCATGGATTCAACCTTTTCCCGATACTCGCTCGAATTCTATTATTTTTCGGTACTCACATTGATTCGATCCTTTTCCGGTAATCGTCGGGACGATTTTTCGATACTCGAACGGATTCCGCTTTTTCCCGGTACTCGCCCGGATTCTTCCATTTTTCGATACTCGCATTGATTCGACCTTTTTTTGGTAATCACCGGGACAGGTTTTCGATACTCACACGGATTCTACCTTTTCCCGGTACTCGCCCGGATTCTATTATTTTTCGGTACTCACATTGATTCGACATTTTTTCCGATACTGGTCGGGAAAATTTTTCGATACTCGCATGGATTCTCCCTTTTCCCGGTACTCGCCCGGATTCCTCCATTTTTCGGTACTCACGTTAATTCGACCCTTTTTTGGCAATCACCGGGACAGTTTTTCGATACTCGCACGAATTCTACCTTTTCCTGGTACTCTCCCGGATGCTACTATTTTTCGGTCGTCACACTGATTCGACCCTTTTCCGGTACTCGTCAGGACAATTTTTCAATACTCGCATGGATTCTTCCTTTTCCCGGTACTCGCCCGGATTTTATTATTTTTCGGTACTCAAAATTATTCAACCCTTTTTTGGTAATCGCCGGAACAGTTTTTCGATACTCGCACAGATTCTACCTTTTCCCGGTACTCTCCCGGATACTACTATTTTTCGGTCGTCACACTGATTCGACCCTTTTCCGGTACTCGTCAGAACAATTTTTCGATACTCGCATGGATTCTACCTTTTCTAAATACTCGCCCGGATTCTATTATTTTTCGGTACTCATAATTATTCGACCCTTTTTTGGTAATCGCCGGGACAGTTTTTCGAAACTCGCACAGATTCTACCTTTCCCCGGTACTCTCCCTGATTCTACTATTTTTCGGTACTCACACTGATTCGACCATTTTTCGATACTCGTCAGGACAATTTTTTGATACTCGCATGGATTCTACCTTTTCCCGGTACTCGCCCGGATTCTCTTATTTTTCGGTACTCACAATTATTCGACCCTTTTTTGGTAATCATCGGGACAGTTTTTCGATACTGGCACGGATTATACCTTATCCTGGTACTCTCCCAGACACTACTATTTTTCAGTCGTCACACTGATTCGACCATTTTCCGGTACTCGTCAGGACAATTTTTAAATACTCGCATGGATTCTTCCTTTTCCCGGTACTCGCCCGGATTCTATTATTTTTCGGTACTCACAATTTTTCGAACCTTTTTTGGTAATCGCCGAGACAGTTTTTCGATACTCGCACAGATTCTACCTTTTCCAGGTACTCTCCCTGATTCTACTATTTTTCGATACTCACACTGATTCGACCATTTTCCGGTACTCGTCCGGACAATTTTTCGATACTCGCATGGATTCTACCTTTTCCCGATACTCACCTGGATTCTATTATTTATCGGTACTTACATTGATTCGACCATTTTCCGGTACTCGTCAGGACAATTTTTCGATACTCGCACGGATTCTCCCTTTTCTCGGTACTCGCCCGGATTCTATTTTTTTCGGTACTCACATTAATTCGACCCTTTTTTGGCAATCACCGGGACAGTTTTTCGATACTCGCACAGATTCTACCTTATCCTGGTACTCTCCCAAACACTACTATTTTTCGGTCGTCACACTGATTCGACCATTTTCCGGTACTCGTCAGGACAATTTCTCGATACTCGCACGGATTCTCCCTTTTCCCGGTACTCGCCCGGATTCTATTTTTTTCGGTACTCACATTCATTCGACCATTTTTTGGCAATCACCGGGACAGTTTTTCGATACTCGCACGGATTCTACCTTATCCTGGTACTCTCCCAAACACTACCATTTTTCGGTCGTCACACTGATTCGACCATTTTCCGGTACTCGTCAGGACAATTTTTCGATACTCGCATGGATTCTACATTTTCCCGGTACTCGCCCGGATTCTATTTTTTTCGGTACTCACAATTATTCGACCCTTTTTTGGTAATCATCGGGACAGTTTTTCGATAATGGCACGGATTATACCTTATCCTGGTACTCTCCCTGATTCTACTATTTTTCGGTACTCACATTGATTCGACCATTTTCCGGTACTCGTCCGGACAATTTTTCGATACTCGCATGGATTCTACCTTTTCCCGATACTCACCTAGATTCTATTATTTATCGGTACTCACATTGATTCGACAATTTTCCGGTACTCGTCAGGACAATTTTTCGATACTCGCACGGATTCTCCCTTTTCCCGGTACTCGCCCGGATTCTATTTTTTTCTGTACTCACATTAATTCGCCCCTTTTTTGGCAATCACCGGGACAGTTTTTCGATACTCGCACGGATTCTACCTTAACCTGGTACTCTCCCAAACACTACTATTTTTCGGTCGTCACACTGATTCGACCATTTTCCGGTACTCATCAGGACAATTTTTCAATTCTCCATGGATTCTACCTTTTCCCGGTACTTGCCCGGATTCTATTATTTTTCGGTACTCAAAATTATTCGACACTTTTTTGGTAATCGCCGGAACTGTTTTTCGATACTCGCACATATTCTACCTTTTCCCGGTACTCTCCCTGATTCTACTATTTTTCGGTACTCACACTAATTCGACCACTTTCCTGTACTCGTCAGGACAATTTTTCGATACTCGCATGGATTCTACCTTTTCCCGGTACTCGTCCGGATTCTCTTATTTTTCGGTACTCACAATTATTTGACCCTTTTTTGGTAATCGTCGGGACAGTTTTTTGATACTCGCACAGATTCTACCGTTTCCCGGTATTCTCCCGGATGCTACAACTTTTCCGTACTCACACAGATTCTACCCTTTTCCGGTACTCGTCAGGAATATTTTTCGATTCTCGCATGGCTTCTACCTTTTCCCGGTACACGCCTGGATTCTATTATTTATCGGTACTCACATTAATTCGACCCTTTTCCGGTACTCGTCAGGACAATTTTTCGATACTCGCAAGGATTCGCCCTTTTCCCGATACTATCCCGGATTCTTCCATTTTTCGGTACTCACATTAATTCGACCCTTTTTTGGCAATCAATCGGACAGTTTTTCGATACTCGCACGAATTCTACCTTTTCCTGGTACTCTCCCAGACATAACTATTTTTCAGTCCTCACACTGATTCGACCATTTTCCGGTACTCGTCAGGACAATTTTTCAATACTCGCGTGGATTCTACCTTTTCCCGGTACTCGCCCGGATTCTATTATTTTTCGGTACTCAAAATAATTCGACCCTTTTTTGGTAATCGCCAGGAAAGTTTTTCGATACTCGCACGGATTCTCCATTTTCCCGGTACTCGCCCGGATTCTTCGGTTTTTCGGTACTCACATTAATTCGACCCTTTTTTGGCAATCACCGGGACAGTTTTTCGATACTCGCACGAAATCTACCTTTTCCTGGTACTCTCCCGAATACTACTATTTTTCGGTCGTCACACTGATTCGACCCTTTTCCGATACTCGTCAGGACAATTTTTTATTACTCGCATGGATTCTTCATTTTCCTGGTCCTTGCCCGGATTCTATTATTTTTCGATACTCAAAATTATTCGACCCTTTTTTGGTAATCGCCAGGACAGTTTTTTGATACTCGCACAGATTCTACCTTTTCCCGGTACTCTCCCGGATACTACTATTTTTCGGTCGTCACACTGATTCGACCCTTTTCCGGTACTCGTCAGAACAATTTTTCGATACTCGCATGGATTCTACCTTTTCTAAGTACTCGCCCGGATTCTATTATTTTTCGGTACTCACAATTATTCGACCCTTTTTTGGTAATCGCCGGGACAGTTTTTCGAAAGTCGCACAGATTCTACCTTTTCCCGGTACTCTCCCTGATTCTACTATTTTTCGGTACTCACACTGATTCGACCATTTTTCGGTACTCGTCAGGACAATTTTTCGATACTCGCATGGATTCTACCTTTTCCCGGTACTCGCCCAGATTCTATTATTTTCCGGTACTCACAATTATTCGACCCTTTTTTCGTAATCGCCGGGAAGGTTTTTCGATACTCTCCCGGATACTACTATTTTTTGGTCGTCACACTGATTCGACCCTTTTCCGGTACTCGTCAGGACAATTTTTCGATACTCGCATGGATTCTACGTTTTCCCGGTACTCGCCCGGATTCTATTTTTTTCGGTACTCACAATTATTCGACCCTTTTTTGGTAATCACCGGGACAGTTTTTCGATACTCGCACGGATTCTACCTTATCCTGGTACTCTCCCAAACACTACTATTTTTCGGTCGTCACACTGATTCGACCATTTTCCGGTACTCGTCAGGACAATTTTTCGATACTCGCATAGATTCTACCTTTTCCCGGTACTCGCCCGGATTCTATTATCTTTAGGTACTCAAAATTATTTGACCCATTTTTGGTAATCACCGAGAAAGTTTTTCGATACTCGCACGGATTCTCCATTTTCCCGGTACTCGCCCGGATTCTTCCATTTTTCGGTACTCACATTAATTCGACCCTTTTTTGGCAATCACCGGGACAATTTTTCTATACTCTCACGAATTCTACCTTTTCCTGGTACTCTCCCGGATACTACTATTTTTCGGTCGTCACACTGATTCGACCCTTTTTCGGTACTCGTCAGGACAATTTTTCAATACTCGCATGGATTCTTCCTTATCTTGGTACTCGCCCGGATTCTATTATTTTTCGGTACTCACAATTATTCGACCCTTTTTTCGTAATCGCCGGGACAGTTTTTCGATACTCGCACAGATTCTACCTTTTTCGGATATTCTCCCTGATTCTACTATTTTTCGGTACTCACACTGATTCGACCATTTTCCGGTACTCGTCAGGACAATTTTTCGATACTCACATGGATTCTACCTTTTCCAAGTACTCGCCCGGATTCTATTATTTTTCAGTAGTCACAATTATTCGAACCTTTTTTGGTAATCGCGGGGAAAGTTTTTCGATACTCTCCCAGATTCTACGATTTTTCGGTCGTCACACTGATTCGACCCTTTTCCGGTACTCGTCAGGACAATTTTTTGATACTCGCATGGATTCTACCTTTTCCCGGTACTCGCCCGGATTCTATTATTTTTCGGTACTCACAATTATTCGACCCTTTTTTGGTAATCACTAGGACAGTTTTTCGATACTCTCCCTGATACTACTATTTTTCGGTCGTCACACTGATTCGACCATTTTCCGCTACTCGTCAGGACAATTTTTCGATACTCGCACGGATTCTCCATTTTCCCGGTGCTCGCCCAGATTATTCCATTTTTCGGTACTCACATTAATTCGACCCTTTTTTGGCAATCACCGGGACAGTTTTTCGATACCCGCACGAATTCTACCTTTTTCTGGTACTCTCCCGGATACTACTATTTTTTGGTCGTCACACTGATTCGACCCTTTTCCGGTACTTGTCAGGACAATTTTTCGATACTCGCATGGATTCTACCTTTTCCCGGTACTCGCCCGGATTATATTATTTTTCGGTACTTAAAATTATTCGACCCTTTTTTGCTAATCGCCGGGACAGTTTTTAGATACTCGCACAGATTCTACCTTTTCCCGATACTCTCCCTGATTCTACTATTTTTCGGTACTCACACTGATTCGACCATTTTCCGGTACTCGTCAGGACAATTTTTTGATACTCGCATGGATTCTACCTTTTCCCGGTACTCGCTCGGATTCTATTATTTTTCGGTACTCACAATTATTCAACCCTTTTTTGGTAATCACCGGGAAAGTTTTTCGATACTCGCACGGATTCTACCTTTTCCTAGTACTCTCCCGGATACTACTATTTTTTGGTCGTCACACTGATTAGACCCTTTTCCGGTACTCGTCAGGGCAATTTTTCGATACTCGCACGGATTCTCCCGTTTCCCGGTACTCTCCCGGATTCTTCCATTTTTCGGTACTCACATTAATTGGACCGTTTTTTGGCAATCACCGGGACAGTTTTTCGATACTCGCACGAATTTTACCTTTTCTTGGTACTCTCCCAGACACAACTATTTTTCGGTCGTCACACTGAGTCGACCATTTTTCGGTACTCGTCAGGACAATTTTTCAATACTCGCATGGATTCTACCTTTTCCCGGTACTCGCCCGGATTCTATTATTTTTCGGTACACAAAATTATTAGACCCTTTTTTGGTAATCACCGGGAAAGTTTTTTGATACTCTCCCGGATACTACTATTTTTCGGTCGTCACACTGATTCGACCATTTTCCAGTACTCGTCAGGACAATTTTTCGATACTCACACGGATTCTACCTTTCCCCGGTACTCTCCCGGATACTACTATTTTTCGGTCGTCACACTGATTCGACCCTTTTCCGGTACTTCTCAGGACAATTTTTTGATACTCGCATGGATCCTACCTTCTCCCGGTACTCGCCCGGATTCTATTATTTTTCGGTACTCACAATTATTCAACCCTTTTTTGGTAATCACCGGGAAAGTTTTTCGATACTCGCACGGATTCTACCTTTTCCTGGTACTCTCCCGGATACTACTATTTTTCGGTCGTCACACTGATTCGACCCTTTTCCGGTACTCGTCAGGGCAATTTTTCGATACTCGTACGGATTCTCCCGTTTCCCGGTACTCTCCCGGATTCTTCCATTTTTCGGTACTCACATTAATTCGACCGTTTTTTGGCAATCACCGGGACAGTTTTTCGATACTCGCACGAATTTTACCTTTTCTTGGTACTCTCCCAGACACAACTATTTTTCGGTCGACACACTGAGTCGACCATTTTTCGGTACTCGTCAGGACAATTTTTCAATACTCGCATGGATTCTACCTTTTCCCGGTACTTGCCCGGATTCTATTATTTTTCGGTACTCAAAATTATTAGACCCTTTTTTGGTAATCACAGGGAAAGTTTTTCGATACTCTCCCAGATACTACTATTTTTCGGTCGTCACACTGATTCGACCATTTTCCGGTACTCGTCAGGACAATTTTTCGATACTCGCACGGATTCTCCATTTTCCCGGTACTCGCCCGGATTATTCCATTTTTTGGTACTCACATTAATTCGACCCTTTTTTGGCAATCACCGGGACAGTTTTTCGATACCCGCACGAATTCGACCTTTTTCTAGTACTCTCCCGGATACTACTATTTTTCGGTCGTCACAATGATTCGACCCTTTTCCGGTACTCGTCAGGACAATTTTTAAATACTCGCATGGATTCTTTCTTTTCCCGATACTGGCCCGGATTCTATTATTTTTCGGTACTCACAATTATTCGACCATTTTTTGGTAATCGCCGGGACAGTTTTTCGATACTCGCATAGATTGTACCTTTTCCAAGTACTCGCCCGGATTCTATTATTTTTCAGTAGTCACAATTATTCGAACCTTTTTTGGTAATCGCCCGGACAGTTTTTCGATACTCGCACAGATTCTACCTTTTCCGGATATTCTCCCTGATTCTACTATTTTTTGGTACTCACACTAATTCGACCATTTTCCGGTACTCGTCAAGACAATTTTTCGATACTCGCATAGATTCTACCTTTTCCCGGTACTCGCCCGGATTCTATTATTTTTCGGTACTCATAATTATTCGACCCTTTTTTGGTAATCGCCGGGAAAGTTTTTCGATACTCTCCCGGATACTACTATATTTCGGTCGTCACACTGATTCGACCCTTTTCCGGTACTTGTCAAGACAATTTTTCGATACTCGCATGGATTCTACCTTTTCCCGGTACTCGCCCGGATTCTATTATTTTTCGGTACTCACAATTATTCGAACCTTTTTTGGTAATCGCCGGGACAGTTTTTAGATACTCGCACAGATTCTACCTTTTCCCGGTACTGTCCCTGATTCTACTATTTTTCGGTACTCACACTGATTCAACCATTTTCCAGTACTCGTCAGGACAATTTTTCGATACTCGCATGGACTCTACCTTTTCCCGGTACTCGCCCGGATTCTCTTATTTTTCGGTACTCACAATTATTCGACCATTTTTTTGTAATCACCGGGATAGTTTTTCGATACTCGCACGGATTCTACCTTTTCCTGGTACTCTCCCAGACACTACTATTTTTCGGTCGTCACACTGATTCGACCATTTTTCGGTACTCGTCAGGACAATTTTTCAATACTCGCATGAATTCTACCTTTTCCCGGTACTCGCCCGGATTCTAATATTTTTCGGTACTAACAATTATTCGAACCTTTTTTGGTAATCGCCGGGACAGTTTTTAGATACTCGCACAGATTCTACCTTTTCCCGGTACTGTCCCTGATTCTACTATTTTTCGGTACTCACACTGATTCAACCATTTTCCAGTACTCGTCAGGACAATTTTTCGATACTCGCATAGATTCTACCTTTTCCCGGTACTCGCCCGGATTCTAATATTTTTCGGTACTCACAATTATTCGAACCTTTTTTGGTAATCGCCGGGACGGTTTTTAGATACTCGCACAGATTCTACCTTTTCCCGGTACTGTCCCTGATTCTACTATTTTTCGGTACTCACACTGATTCAACCATTTTCCAGTACTCGTCAGGACAATTTTTCGATACTCGCATAGATTCTACCTTTTCCCGGTACTCGCCCGGATTCTATTATTTTTCGGTACTCACAATTATTCGACCCTTTATTGGTAATCACCGGGATAGTTTTTCGATACTCGCACGGATTCTACCTTTTCCTGGTACTCTCCCAGACACTACTATTTTTCTGTCGTCACACTGATTCGACCATTTTCCGGTACTCGTCAGGACAATTTTTCGATACTCGCATGGATTCTACCTTTTCCCGGTACTCGCCCGGATTCTAATATTTTTCGGTACTCACAATTATTCGAACCTTTTTTGGTAATCGCCGGGACAGTTTTTAGATACTCGCACAGATTCTATCTTTTCCCGGTACTCTCCCTGATTCTACTATTTTTGGGTACTCACACTGATTCGACCATTTTCCAGTACTCGTCAGGACAATTTTTAGATACTCGCATGGATTCTACCTTTTCCCGGTACTCGCCCGGATTCTCTTATTTTTCGGTACTCACAATTATTCGACCCTTTTTTGGTAATCGCCGGGAAAGTTTTTCGATACTCTCCCGGATAATACTATTTTTCGGTCGTCACACTGATTCGACCCATTTCCGGTACTCGTCAGGATAATTTTTCGATACTCTCATGGATTCTACCTTCTCCCGGTACTCGCCCGGATTCTATTATTTTTCAGTACTCACAATTATTTGACCCTTTTTTGGTAATCACCGGGATAGTTTTTCGATACTCGCACGGATTCTACCTTTTCCTGGTACTCTCCCAGACACTACTATTTTTCGGTCGTCACACTGATTCGACCATTTTCCGGTACTCGTCAGGACAATTTTTCGATACTCGCATGGATTCTACCTTTTCCTGGTACTCGCCCGGATTCTATTATTTTTCGGTACTCACAATTATTCGACCCTTTTTTGGTACTCACCGGGATTGTTTTTCGATACTCGCACGGATTCTACCTTTTCCAGGTACACTCCCACACACTACTATTTTTCGGTCGTCACACTGATTCGACCATTTTCCGGTACTCGTCAGGACAATTTTTCGATACTCGCATGGATTCTACCTTTTCCAAGTACTCGCCCGGATTCTAATATTTTTCGGTACTCACAATTATTCAAACCTTTTTTCGTAATCGCCGGGACAGTTTTTAGATACTCGCACAGATTCTACCTTTTCCCGGTACTCTCCCTGATTCTACTATTTTTCGATACTCACACTGATTCGACCATTTTCCAGTACTCGTCAGGACAATTTTTCGACACTCGCATGGATTCTACCTTTTCCCGGTACTCGCCCGGATTCTCTTATTTTTCGGTACTCACAACTATTCGACCCTTTTTTGGTAATCGCCGGGAAAGTGTTTCGATATTCTCCCGGATAATACTATTTTTCGGTCGTCACACTGATTCGACCCATTTCCGGTACTCGTCAAGACAATTTTTCGATACTCGCATGGATTCTACCTTTTCCCGGTACTCGCCTGGATTCTATTATTTTTCGGTACTGATAATTATTCGACCCTTTTTTGGTAATCGCCAGGAAAGTTTTTTGATACTCTCCCGGATACTACCTTTTCCTGGAACTCTCCCAGACACTACTATTTTTCGGTCGTCACACTGATTCGACCATTTTCCAATACTCGTCAGGACAATTTTTCGATACTCGCATGGATTCTACCTTTTCCAAGTACTCGCCCGGATTCTAATATTTTTCGGTACTCACAATTATTCGAACTATTTTTCGTAATCGACGGGACAGTTTTTAGATACTCGCAGAGATTCTACCTTTTCCCGGTACTCTTCCTGATTCTACTATTTTTCGGTACTCACACTGATTCGACCATTTTCCAGTACTCGTCAGGACAATTTTTCGATACTCGCATGGATTCTACCTTTTCCCGGTACTCGCCCGGATTCTCTTATTTTTCGGTACTCACAACTATTCGACCCTTTTTTGGTAATCGCCGGAAAAGTTTTTCGATACTCTCCCGGATAATACTATTTTTCGGTCGTCACACTGATTCGACCCATTTCCGGTACTCGTCAGGACAATTTTTCGATACTCTCATGAATTCTACCTTTTCCCGGTACTCGCCCGGATTCTATTATTTTTCGGTACTCATAATTATTCGACCCTTTTTTGTTAATCGCCAGGAAAGTTTTTCGATACTCTCCCGGATACTACTATTTTTCGGTCGTCACACTGATTCGACCCTTTTCCGGTACTTGTCAGGACAATTTTTCGATACTCGCACGGATTCTCCATTTTCACGGTACTCGCCCGAATTCTTCCATTTTTCGGTACTCACATTAATTCGACCCTTTTTTGGCAATCACCGGGACAGTTTTTCGATACTCACACGAATTCTACCTTTTCCTAGTACTCTCCAGGATACTACTATTTTTCGGTCGTCACACTGATTCGACCCTTTTCCGGTACTCGTCAGGACAATTTTTCAATACTCGCATGGATTCTTCCTTTTCCCAGTACTCGCCCCGATTCTATTATTTTTCGGTACTCACAATTATTCGACCCTTTTTTGGTAATCGCCGGGACAGTTTTTCGATACTCTCCCGGATACTACCTTTTCCTGGTACGCTCCCACACACTACTATTTTTCGGTCGTCACACTGATTAGACCATTTTCCGGTACTCGTCAGGACAAATTTTCGATACTCGCATGGATTCTACCTTTTCCAAGTACTCGCCCGGATTCTAATATTTTTCGTTACTCACAATTATTCGACCCTTTTTTGGTAATCGCTGGGACAGTTTTTCGATACTAGCACGGATTCTACCTTTTCCCGGTACTCTCCCGGATACTACTATTTTTCGGTACTCACACAGATTCGACCCTTTTCCGGTACCCGTCAGGACAATATTTCGATACTCGCATGGATTCTACCTTTTCCCGGTACTCGCCCAGATTCTATTATTTTTCTGTACTCACAATTATTCGACCCTTTTTTGGTAATCACCGGGATAGTTTTTCGATACTCGCATGGATTCTACCTTTTCCCGGTACTCGCCCGGATTCTATTATTTTTCGGTACTGATAATTATTCGACCCTTTTTTGGTAATCGCCGGGAAAGTTTTTCGATACTCTCCCGGATAATACTATTTTTCGGTCGTCACACTGATTCGACCCATTTCCGGTACTCGTCAGGATAATTTTTCGATACTCTCATGGATTCTACCTTCTCCCGGTACTCGCCCGGATTCTATTATTTTTCAGTACTCACAATTATTTAACCCTTTTTTGGTAATCACCGGGACAGTTTTTCGATACTCGCACGGATTCTACCTTTTCCTGGTACTCTCCCAGACACTACTATTTTTCGGTACTCACACTGATTGAACCCTTTTCCGGTACTTGTCAGGACAATTTTTCGATACTCGCATAGATTCTACCTTTTCCCGGTACTCGCCCGGATTCTATTATTTTTCGGTACTCACAATTATCCGACCCTTTTTTGGTAATCACCGGGATAGTTTTTCGATACTCGCACGGATTCTACCTTTTCCTGGTGCTCTCCCAAACACTACTATTTTTCGATCGTCACACTGATTCGACCATTTTCCGGTACTCGTCAGGACAATTTTTCAATACTTGCATGGATTCTACCTTTTCTCGGTACTCGCCCGGATTCTATTATATTTCGGTACTTAAAATTATTCGACCCTTTTTTGGTAATCGCCGGGACAGTTTTTAGATACTCGCACATATTCTGCCTTTTCCCGGTACTCTCCCCAATTCTACTATTTTTCGGTACTCACACTGATTCGACCATTTTCCAGTACTCGTTAGGACAATTTTTCGATATTCACATGGATTCTATGTTTTCTCGGTACTCGCCCGGATTCTCTTATTTTTCGGTACTCACAATTATTCGACCATTTTTTGGTAATCGCCGGGAAAGTTTTTCGATACTCTCCAGGATAATACTATTTTTTGGTCGTCACACTGATTCGACCCATTTCCGGTACTCGTCAGGACAATTTTTCGATACTCTCATGGATTCTACCTTTTCCCGATACTCGCCCGTATTCTATTATTTTTCTGTACTCACAATTATTCGACCCTTTTTTGGTAATCACCGGGACAGTTTTTCGATACTCGCACGGATTCTACCTTTTCCTGGTACTCTCCCAGACACTACTATTTTTCGGTCGTCACACGATTTCGACCATTTTCCGGTACTCGTCAGCACAATTTTTCAATACTCGCATGGATTCTACCTTTTCCCGGTACTCGCCCGGATTCTATTATTTTTCGGTACTCAAAATTATTCAACCCTTTTTTGGTAATCAACGGGAAAGTTTTTCGATACTCTCCCGGATACTACTATTTTTCGGTCGTCACACTGATTCGACCCTTTTCCGGTTCTTGTCAGGACAATTTTTCGATACTCGCACGGATTGTCCATTTTCCCGGTACTTGCCCGGATTCTTCCATTTTTTGGTACTCACATTAATTCGACCCTTTTTTGGCAATCACCGGGACAATTTTTCGATACTCGCACGAATTCTACCTTTTCCTAGTACTCTCCCGGATACTACTATTTTTCGGTCGTCACACTGATTCAACCCTTTTCCGGTACTCGTCAGGACAATTTTTCAATACTCGCATGGATTCTTCCTTTTCCTAGTACTCGCCCCGATTCTATTATATTTCGGTACTCACAATTATTCGACCCTTTTTTGGTAATCGTCGGGACAGTTTTTCGATACTCGCACAGATTCTACCTTTTCCCAGTACTCTCCCTGATTCATTATTTTTCGGTACTCACACTGATTCGACCCTTTTCCGGTACTCGTCAGAACAATTTTTCGATACTCGTATGGATTCTACATTTTCCAAGTACTCGCCCGGATTCTATTATTTTTCGCTACTCACAATTATTCGACCCTTTTTTGGTAATCGTCGGGACAGTTTTTAGATACTCTCACAGATTCTACCTTTTCCCGGTACTGTCCCTGATTCTACTATTTTTCGGTACTCACACTGATTCAACCATTTTCCAGTACTCGTCAGGACAATTTTTCGATACTCGCATAGATTCTACCTTTTGCCGGTACTCGCCCGGATTCTATTATTTTTCGGTACTCACAATTATTCGACCCTTTATTGGTATTCACCGGGATAGTTTTTCGATACTCGCACCGATTCTACCTTTTCCTGGTACTCTCCCAGACACTACTATTTTTCGGTCGTCACACTGATTCGACCATTTACCGGTACTCGTCAGGACAATTTTTCGATACTCGCATGGATTCTACCTTTTCCTGGTACTCGCCCGGATTCTATTATTTTTCGGTACTCACAATTATTCGACCCTTTTTTGGTACTCACCGGGATTGTTTTTCGATACTCGCACGGATTCTACCTTTTCCAGGTACACTCCCACACACTACTATTTTTCGGTCGTCACACTGATTCGACCATTTTCCGGTACTCGTCAGGAATATTTTTCAATACTCGCATGGATTCTACCTTTTCCCGGTACTTGCCCGGATTCTATTATTTTTCGGTACTTAAAATTATTCGACCCTTTTTTGCTAATCGCCGGGACAGTTTTTAGATACTCGCATAGATTCTACCTTTTCCCGGTACTCTCCCTGATTCTACTATTTTTGGGTACTGACACTGATTCGACCATTTTCCAGTACTCGTCAGGAAAATTTTTAGATACTCGCATGGATTCTACCTTTTCCCGGTACTCGCCCGGATTCTATTATTTTTCGGTACTCAAAATTATTCGACCCTTTTTTGGTAATCGCCAGGAAAGTTTTTTGATACTCTCCCGGATACTACCTTTTCCTGGAACTCTCCCAGACACTACTATTTTTCGGTCGTCACACTGATTCGACCATTTTCCAATACTCGTCAGGACAATTTTTCGATACCCGCATGGATTCTACCTTTTGCCGGTACTCGCCCGGATTCTATTATTTTTCGGTACTCAAAATTATTCGACCCTTTTTTGGTAATCAACGGGAAAGTTTTTCGATACTCTCCCGGATACTACTATTTTTCGGTCGTCACACTGATTCGACCCTTTTCCGGTTCTTGTCAGGACAATTTTTCGATACTCGCACGGATTCTCCATTTTCCCGGTACTCGCCCGGATTCTTTCATTTTTCGGTACTCACATTAATTCGACCCTTTTTTGGAAATCACCGGGACAATTTTTCGATACTCGCACAGATTCTACCTTTTTCGGTACGCTCCCTGATTCTACTATTTTTCGGTACTCACACTGATTCAACCATTTTGCAGTACTCGTCAGGACAATTTTTCGATACTCGCATGGATTCTACCTTTTCCCGGTACTCGCCTGGATTCTATTATTTTTCGGTACTGATAATTATTCGACCCTTTTTTGGTAATCGCCAGGAAAGTTTTTCGATACTCTCCCGGATACTACCTTTTCCTGGTACTCTCCCAAACACTACTATTTTTCGGTCGTCACACTGATTCGACCATTTTCCGGTACTCGTCAGGACAATTTTTCGATACTCGCATGGATTCTACCTTTTCCAAGTACTCGCCCGGATTCTAATATTTTTCGGTACTCACAATTATTCAAACCTTTTTTCGTAATCGCCGGGACAGTTTTTAGATACTCGCACAGATTCTACCTTTTCCCGGTACTCTCCCTGATTCTACTATTTTTCGATACTCACACTGATTCGACCATTTTCCAGTACTCGTCAGGACAATTTTTCGACACTCGCATGGATTCTACCTTTTCCCGGTACTCGCCCGGATTCTCTTATTTTTCGGTACTCACAACTATTCGACCCTTTTTTGGTAATCGCCGGGAAAGTGTTTCGATATTCTCCCAGATAATACTATTTTTCGGTCGTCACACTGATTCGACCCATTTCCGGTACTCGTCAAGACAATTTTTCGATACTCGCATGGATTCTACCTTTTCCCGGTACTCGCCTGGATTCTATTATTTTTCGGTACTGATAATTATTCGACCCTTTTTTGGTAATCGCCAGGAAAGTTTTTTGATACTCTCCCGGATACTACCTTTTCCTGGAACTCTCCCAGACACTACTATTTTTCGGTCGTCACACTGATTCGACCATTTTCCAATACTCGTCAGGACAATTTTTCGATACTCGCATGGATTCTACCTTTTCCAAGTACTCGCCCGGATTCTAATATTTTTCGGTACTCACAATTATTCGAACTATTTTTCGTAATCGACGGTACAGTTTTTAGATACTCGCAGAGATTCTACCTTTTCCCGGTACTCTTCCTGATTCTACTATTTTTCGGTACTCACACTGATTCGACCATTTTCCAGTACTCGTCAGGACAATTTTTCGATACTCGCATGGATTCTACCTTTTCCCGGTACTCGCCCGGATTCTCTTATTTTTCGGTACTCACAACTATTCGACCCTTTTTTGGTAATCGCCGGAAAAGTTTTCGATACTCTCCCGGATAATACTATTTTTCGGTCGTCACACTGATTCGACCCATTTCCGGTACTCGTCAGGACAATTTTTCGATACTCTCATGAATTCTACCTTTTCCCGGTACTCGCCCGGATTCTATTATTTTTCGGTACTCATAATTATTCGACCCTTTTTTGGTAATCGCCAGGAAAGTTTTTCGATACTCTCCCGGATACTACTATTTTTCGGTCGTCACACTGATTCGACCCTTTTCCGGTACTTGTCAGGACAATTTTTCGATACTCGCACGGATTCTCCATTTTTACGGTACTCGCCCGAATTCTTCCATTTTTCGGTACTCACATTAATTCGACCCTTTTTTGGCAATCACCGGACAGTTTTTCGATACTCACACGAATTCTACCTTTTCCTAGTACTCTCCAGGATACTACTATTTTTCGGTCGTCACACTGATTCGACCTTTTTCCGGTACTCGTCAGGACAATTTTTCAATACTCGCATGGATTCTTCCTTTTCCCAGTACTCGCCCCGTTTCTATTATTTTTCGGTACTCACAATTATTCGACCCTTTTTTGGTAATCGCCGAGACAGTTTTTCGATACTCGCACAGATTCTACCTTTTCCCAGTACTCTCCCTGATTCTATTATTTTTTGGTACTCACACTGATTCGACCCTTTTCCGGTACTCGTCAGAACAATTTTTCGATACTCGCATGGATTCTACATTTTCTAAGTCCTCGCCCGGATTCTATTATTTTTCGGTGCTCACAATTATTCGAACATTTTTTGGTAATCGCCGGGACAGTTTTTCAATACTCGCACAGATTCTGCCTTTTCCGGTACTCTCCCTGATTCTACTATTTTTCTGTACTCACACTGATTCGACCATTTTCCGGTACTCGTCAGGACAATTTTTCGATACTCGCATGGATTCTACCTTTTCCCAGTACTCGCCCGGATTCTATTATTTTTCGGTACTCATAATTATTCGACCCTTTTTTGGTAATCGCCAGGAAAGTTTTTCGATACTCTCCCGGATACTACCTTTTCCTGGTACGCTCCCACACACTACTATTTTTCGGTCGTCACACTGATTAGACCATTTTCCGGTACTCGTCAGGACAAATTTTCGATACTCGCATGGATTCTACCTTTTCCAAGTACTCGCCCGGATTCTAATATTTTTCGTTACTCACAATTATTCGACCCTTTTTTGGTAATCGCTGGGACAGTTTTTCGATACTAGCACGGATTCTACCTTTTCCCGGTACTCTCCCGGATACTACTATTTTTCGGTACTCACACAGATTCGACCCTTTTCCGGTACCCGTCAGGACAATATTTCGATACTCGCATGGATTCTACCTTTTCCCGGTACTCGCCCAGATTCTATTATTTTTGTGTACTCACAATTATTCGACCCTTTTTTGGTAATCACCGGGATAGTTTTTCGATACTCGCATGGATTCTACCTTTTCCCGGTACTCGCCCGGATTCTATTATTTTTCGGTACTGATAATTATTCGACCCTTTTTTGGTAATCGCCAGGAAAGTTTTTCGATACTCTCCCGGATACTACCTTTTCCTGGTACTCTCCCAAACACTACTATTTTTCGGTCGTCACACTGATTCGACCATTTTCCGGTACTCGTCAGGACAATTTTTCGATACTCGCATGGATTCTACCTTTTCCAAGTACTCGCCCGGATTCTAATATTTTTCGGTACTCACAATTATTCAAACCTTTTTTCGTAATCGCCGGGACAGTTTTTAGATACTCGCACAGATTCTACCTTTTCCCGGTACTCTCCCTGATTCTACTATTTTTCGATACTCACATTGATTCGACCATTTTCCAGTACTCGTCAGGACAATTTTTCGACACTCGCATGGATTCTACCTTTTCCCGGTACTCGCCCGGATTCTCTTATTTTTCGGTACTCACAACTATTCGACCCTTTTTTGGTAATCGCCGGGAAAGTGTTTCGATATTCTCCCGGATAATACTATTTTTCGGTCGTCACACTGATTCGACCCATTTCCGGTACTCGTCAAGACAACTTTTCGATACTCGCATGGATTCTACCTTTTCCCGGTACTCGCCTGGATTCTATTATTTTTCGGTACTGATAATTATTCGACCCTTTTTTGGTAATCGCCAGGAAAGTTTTTTGATACTCTCCCGGATACTACCTTTTCCTGGAACTCTCCCAGACACTACTATTTTTCGGTCGTCACACTGATTCGACCATTTTCCAATACTCGTCAGGACAATTTTTCGATACTCGCATGGATTCTACCTTTTCCAAGTACTCGCCCGGATTCTAATATTTTTCGGTACTCACAATTATTCGAACTATTTTTCGTAATCGACGGGACAGTTTTTAGATACTCGCAGAGATTCTACCTTTTCCCTGTACTCTTCCTGATTCTACTATTTTTCGGTACTCACACTGATTCGACCATTTTCCAGTACTCGTCAGGACAATTTTTCGATACTCGCATGGATTCTACCTTTTCCCGGTACTCGCCCGGATTCTCTTATTTTTCGGTACTCACAACTATTCGACCCTTTTTTGGTAATCGCCGGAAAAGTTTTTCGATACTCTCCCGGATAATACTATTTTTCGGTCGTCACACTGATTCGACCCATTTCCGGTACTCGTCAGGACAATTTTTCGATACTCTCATAAATTCTACCTTTTCCCGGTACTCGCCCGGATTCTATTATTTTTCGGTACTCATAATTATTCGACCCTTTTTTGGTAATCGCCAGGAAAGTTTTTCGATACTCTCCCGGATACTACTATTTTTCGGTCGTCACACTGATTCGACCCTTTTCCGGTACTTGTCAGGACAATTTTTCGATACTCGCACGGATTCTCCATTTTCACGGTACTCGCCCGAATTCTTCCATTTTTCGGTACTCACATTAATTCGACCCTTTTTTGGCAATCACCGGGACAGTTTTTCGATACTCACACGAATTCTACCTTTTCCTAGTACTCTCCAGGATACTACTATTTTTCGGTCGTCACACTGATTCGACCCTTTTCCGGTACTCGTCAGGACAATTTTTCAATACTCGCATGGATTCTTCCTGTTCCCAGTACTCGCCCCGATTCTATTATTTTTCGGTACTCACAATTATTCGACCCTTTTTTGGTAATCGCCGGGACAGTTTTTCGATACTCGCACAGATTCTACCTTTTCCCAGTACTCTCCCTGATTCTATTATTTTTTGGTACTCACACTGATTCGACCCTTTTCCGGTACTCGTCAGAACAATTTTTCGATACTCGCATGGATTCTACATTTTCTAAGTACTCGCCCGGATTCTATTATTTTTCGGTACTCACAATTATTCGAACCTTTTTTGATAATCGCCGGGACAGTTTTTCAATACTCGCACAGATTCTGCCTTTTCCGGTACTCTCCCTGATTCTACTATTTTTCTGTACTCACACTGATTCGACCATTTTCCGGTACTCGTCAGGACAATTTTTCGATACTCGCATGGATTCTACCTTTTCCCAGTACTCGCCCGGATTCTATTATTTTTCGGTACTCATAATTATTCGACCCTTTTTTGGTAATCGCCAGGAAAGTTTTTCGATACTCTCCCGGATACTACCTTTTCCTGGTACGCTCCCAGACACTACTATTTTTCGGTCGTCACACTGATTAGACCATTTTCCAGTACTCGTCAGGACAAATTTTCGATACTCGCATGGATTCTACCTTTTCCAAGTACTCGCCCGGATTCTAATATTTTTCGTTACTCACAATTATTCGACCCTTTTTTGGTAATCGCTGGGACAGTTTTTCGATACTAGCACGGATTCTACCTTTTCCCGGTACTCTCCCGGATACTACTATTTTTCGGTACTCACACAGATTCGACCCTTTTCCGGTACCCGTCAGGACAATATTTCGATACTCGCATGGATTCTACCTTTTCCCGGTACTCGCCCAGATTCTATTATTTTTCTGTACTCACAATTATTCGACCCTTTTTTGGTAATCACCGGGATAGTTTTTCGATACTCGCACGGATTCTACCTTTTCCTGGTACTGTCCAAGACACTACTATTTTTTGATCGCACACTGATTCGACCATTTTCCGGTACTTGTCAGGATAATTTTTCAATACTCGCATGGATTCTACCTTTTCTCGGTACTTGCCCGGATTCTATTATATTTCGGTACATAAAATTATTCGACCCTTTTTTGGTAATCGCCGGGACAGTTTTTAGATATTCGCACAGATTCTGCCTTTTCCCGGTACTCTCCCTGATTCTACTATTTTTCAGTCGTCACACTGATTCGACCCATTTCCAGTACTCGTCAGGACAATTTTTCGATACTCTCATGGATTCTACCTTTTCCCGGTACTCGCCCGGATTCTATTATTTTTCGGTACTCACAATTATTCGACCCTTTTTTGGTAATCACCGGGACAGTTTTTCGATACTCGCACGGATTCTACCTTTTCCTGGTACTCTCCCAGACACTACTATTTTTCGGTCATCACACGATTTCGACCATTTTCCGGTACTCGTGAGGACAATTTTTCAATACTCGCATGGATTCTACCTTTTCCCGGTACTCGCCCGGATTCTATTATTTTTCGGTACTCTCCCTGATTCTACTATTTTTCGGTACTCACACTGATTCGACCATTTTCCGGTACTCGTCTGGACAATTTTTCGATACTCGCATGGATTCTACCTTTTCCCGGTAATCTTCCGGATTCTATTATTTTTCGGTACTCATAATTATTGGACACTTTTTTGGTACTCGCCGGGAAAGTTTTTCGATACTCTCCCGGATACTACTATTTTTCGGTCATCACACTGATTCGACCCTTTTCCGGTACTTGTCAGGACAATTTTTCGATACTCGCATGGATTCTACCTTTTCCCGGTACTCGCCCGGATTCTATTATTTTTTGGTAATCACCGGGATTGTTTTTCGATACTCGCACAGATTCTACCTTTTCCAAGTACTCTCCCAGACACTACTATTTTTCGGTCGTCACACTGATTCGACCATTTTCCAGTACTCGCTAGGGCAATTTTTCAATACTCGCATGGATTCTACCTTTTCCCGGTACTCGCCCGGATTCTATTATTTTTCGGTACTTAAAATTATTCGACCCTTTTTTCTAATCGCCGGGACAGTTTTTAGATACTCGCACAGATTCTACCTTTTCCCGGTACTCTCCCTGATTCTACTATTTTTCGGTACTCACACTGATTCGACCATTTTCCGGTACTCGTCAGGACAATTTTTCGATACTCGCATGGATTCTACCTTTTCCCGGTACTCGCCCGGATTCTATTATTTTTCAGTACTCATAATTATTCGACCCTTTTTTGGTAATCGCCGGGAAAGTTTTTCGATACTCTCTCGGATACTACTATTTTTCGGTTGTCACACTGATTCGACCCTTTTCCGGTGCTTGTCAGGACAATTTTTCGATACTCGCATGGATTCTACCTTTTCCCGGTACTCGCCCGGATTCTATTATTTTTCGGTACTCACAATTATTCGACCATTTTTTGGTAATCACCGGGACAGTTTTTCGATACTCGCATGGATTCTACCTTTTCCTGGTACTCTCCCAGACACTACTATTTTTTGGTCGTCACACGATTTCGACCATTTTCCGGTACTCGTCAGGACAATTTTTCGATACACGCACGAATTCTCCCTTTTCCCGGTACTCGCCCGGATTCTTCCATTTTTCGGTACTCACATTAATTCGACCCTTTTTTGGCAATCACCGGGACAGTTTTTCGATGCTCGCACGAATTCTACCTTTTCCTGGTACTCTCCCGGATACTACTATTTTTCCGTACTCACACATATTCGACGCTTTTCCGGCACTCGTCAGGAATATTTTTCGATACTCGCATGGATTCTAACTTTTCCCGGTACTCGCCCGGATTCTATTATTTTTCGGTACTCACAATTATTCGACCCTTTTTTGGTAATCGTTGGCACAGTTTTTCGATACTCGCATAGATTCTACCTTTTCCCGGTACTCTCCCTGATTCTACTATTTTTCGGTACTCACACTGATTCGATCCTTTTCCGGTACTCGTCAGAACAATTTTTCGATACTCGCATGTATTCTACCTTTTCCGAGTACTCGCCCGGATTCTATTATTTTTCGGTACTCACAATTATTCGAACCTTTTTTGGTAATCGCCGGGACAGTTTTTCGATACTCGCACAGATTCTACCTTTTCCGGTACTCTCCCTGATTCCACTATTTTTCGGTACTCACACTAATTCGACCATTTTTCGGTACTCGTCAGGACAATTTTTCGATACTCGCATGGATTCTACCTTTTCCCGGTACTCGCCCGGATTCTATTATTTTTCGGTACTTAAAATTATTCGACCCTTTTTTTCTAATCGCCGGGACAGTTTTTAGATACTCGCACAGATTCTACCTTTTCCCGGTACTCTCCCTGATTCTACTATTTTTCGGTACTCACACTGATTCGACCATTTTCCGGTACTCGTCAGGACAATTTTTCGATACCCGCATGGATTCTACCTTTTCCCGGTACTCGCCCGGATTCTATTATTTTTCGGTACTCATAATTATTCGACCCTTTTTTGGTAATCGCCGGGAAAGTTTTTCGATACTCTCCCGGATACTACTATTTTTCGGTTGTCACACTGATTCGACCCTTTTCCGGTACTTGTCAGGACAATTTTTCGATACTCGCATGGATTCTACCTTTTCCCGGTACTGGCCCGGATTCTATTATTTTTCGGTACTCACAATTATTCGACCCTTTTTTGGTACTCACCGGGATTGTTTTTCGATACTCGCACGGATTCTACCTTTTCCAGGTACACTCCCACACACTACTATTTTTCGGTCGTCACACTGATTCGACAATTTTCCGGTACTCGTCAGGAATATTTTTCAATACTCGCATGGATTCTACCTTTTCCCGGTACTCGCCCAGATTCTATTATTTTTCGGTACTTAAAATTATTCGACCCTTTTTTGCTAATCGCCAGGACAATTTTTAGATACTCGCACAAATTCTACCTTTTCCCGGTACTCGTCAGGACAATTTTTCGATACTCGCATGGATTCTACTTTTTCCCGGTACTCGCCCGGATTCTCTTATTTTTCGGTACTCACAATTATTCGACCCTTTTTTGGTAATCGGCAGGACAATTTTTCGATACTCGCACAGATTGTACCTTTTCCTGGTATTCACCCGGATACTACAATTTTTCCGTACTCACACAGATTCGACCCTTTTCCGGCACTCGTCAGGAATATTTTTCGATACTCGCATGGATTATACATTTTCCCGGTACTCGCCCGGATTCTATTATTTTTCGGTACTCACAATTATTCGACCCTTTTTTGGTAATCACCGGGACAGTTTTTCGATACTCGCACGGATTCTACCTTTTCCTGGTACTCTCCCAGACACTACTATTTTTCGGTCGTCACACGATTCGACCATTTTTCGGTACTCGTCAGGACAATTTTTCGATACACGCACGAATTCTCCCTTTTCCCGGCACTCGCCCGAATTCTTCCATTTTTCGGTACTCACATTAATTCGACCATTTTTTGGCAATCACAGGGAAAGTTTTTCGATGCTCGCACGAATTCTACCTTTTCCTGGTACTCTCCCGGATACTACTATTTTTCGGTCGTCACACTGATTCGACCCTTTTCCGGTACTCGTCCGGACAATTTTTCAATACTCGCATGGATTCTTCATTTTCCCGGTACTCGCCCTGATTCTATTATTTTTCGGTACTCACAATTATTTGACCCTTTTTTGGAAATCGCGGGGACAGTTTTTCGATACTCGCACAGATTCTACCTTTTCCCGGTTGTCTCCCTGATTCTATTATTTTTCGGTACTCACACTGATTCGACCCTTTTCCGGTACTCGTCAGGACAATTTTTCGATACTCGCATAGATTCTACCTTTTCCCGGTTCTCGCCCGGATTCTATTATTTTTCGGTACTCACAATTATTCGACCATTTTTTGGTAATCGCCGGGAAAGTTTTTCGATACTTTCCCGGATACTACTATTTTTCGGTCGTCACACTGATTAGACCCTTTTCCGGTACTCGTCCGGACAATTTTTCGATACTCGCATGGATTCTACCTTTTCCCGATACTCGCCTGGATTCTATTATTTATCGGTACTCACATTGATTCGACCCTTTTCGGGTACTCGTCAGGACAATTTTTCGATACACGCACGGATTCTCCCTTTTCCCGGTACTCGCCCGGATTCATCCATTTTTCGGTACTCACATTAATTCGACCCTTTTTTGGCAATCACCAGGAGTGTTTTTTGATACTCGCACGAATTCTACCTTTTCCTGGTACTCTCCCGGATACTACTATTTTTCGGTCGTCACACTGATTCGACCCTTTTCCAGTACTCGTCCGGACAATTTTTCAATACTCGCATGGATTCTTCTTTTTCTCGGTACTCGCCCGGATTCTATTATTTTTCGGTACACACAATAATTCGACCCTTTTCCGGTACTCGTCAGGACAATTTTTCGATACTCGCACGGATTCTCCCTTTTCCCGGTACTCGCCCGGATTCTTCCATTTTTCGGTACTCACATTAATTCGACCCTTTTTTGGCAATCACCGGGATAGTTTTTCGATACTCGCACGAAATCTACCTTTTCCTGGTACTCTCCAGGATACTTCTATTTTTCGGTCGTCACACTGATTTTACCATTTTCCGGTACTCGTCAGGACAATTTTTCAATACTCGCATGGATTCTTCCTTTTCCCGGTACTCGCCCGGATTCTATTATTTTTCGGTACACACAATTATTCGACCCTTTTTTGGTAATCGCGGGGACAGTTTTTCGATACTCACACAGATTCTACCTTTTCCCGGTACTTTCCCTGATTCTACTATTTTTCGGTACTCACACTCATTCGACCATTTTCCGGTACTCGTCAGGACAATTTTACAATACTCGCATGGATTCTACCTTTTCCCGGTACTCGCCCGGATTCTATTATTTTTCGGTACTCACAATTATTCGTCCCTTTTTTCGTAATCGCTGGGAAAGTTTTTCGATACTCTCCCGGATACTACTATTTTTCGGTCGTCACACTGATTCGACCCTTTTCCGGTACTCGTCAGGACAATTTTTCGAAACTCGCATTGATTCTACCTTTTCCCGGTACTCGCCCGGATTCTATTATTTTTCGGTACTCACAATTATTCGACCATTTTTTGGTAATCACCAGGACAGTTTTTCGATACTCGCACGGATTCTACCTTTTGCCGGTACTCTCCCGGATTCTACTATTTTTCGGTACTCACACTCATTCGACCCTTTTCCGGTTCTCGTCAGGACAATTTTTCGATACTCGCATGGATTCTACCTTTTTTCCATAGTTGCACGGATTCTATTATTTTTCGGTACTCACATTAATCGACCATTTTTTTGTAATCGCCGGGACAGTTTTTCGATACTCGCACGGATTCTACCTTTTACCGGTACTCTTCCGGATTCTACTATTTTTCGGTACTCACACTTATTCAACCCTTTTCCGGTACTCGTCAGGACAATTTTTCGATACTCGCATGGATTCTATCTTTTCCCGGTACTCAATCGGATTTTATCATTTTTCGGTAATCACATTGATTGGTCCATTTTTTTGTAATAGCCGGGACAGTTTTTCGATTCTCGTACGGATTATACCTTTTCCCAGTACTCTCCCGGATTCTACTATTTTTCGGTACTCACACTGATTCAACCCTTTTCGGGTACTCGTTAGGACAATTTTTCGATACTCGCATGGATTCTACCTTTTTTCCATAGTTGCCCGGATTCTATTGTTTTTCAGTACTCACATTAATCGACCATTTTTTTGTAATCGCCGGGACAGTTTTTCGATCTCGCACGGATTCTACCTTTTCCCGGTACTCTTCCGGATTCTACTATTTTTCGGTACTCACACTGATTCGACCCTTTTCCGGTACTCGTCAGGACAATTTTTCGATACTCACATGGATTCCACCTTCTCCCGGTACTCAATCGGATTTTATTATTTTTCGGTACTCACATTGATTGGTCCATTATTTTGTAATAGCCGAGACAGTTTTTCGATTCTCGCACGGATTCTACCTTTTCCCAGTACTCTCCCGGATTCTACTATTTTTCGGTACTCACACTGATTCAACCCTTTTCCGGTACTCGTCAGGACAATTTTTCGATACTCGCATGGATTCTACCTTTTTCCCATAGTTGCCCGGATTCAATTATTATTCGGTACTCACATTGATTCGACCATTTTTTTGTAATCGTCGGGACAGTTTTTTCGATACTCACACGGATTCTACCTTTTCCCAGTACTCTCCCGGATTCGACTATATTTCGGTACTCACACTGATTCAACCCTTTTCCGGTACTCGTCAGGACAATTTTTCGATACTCGCATGGATTCTACTTTTTTCCCATAGTTGCCCGGATTCTATTATTTTTCGGTACTCACATTGATTCGACCATTTTTTTGTAATCGCCGGGACAGTTTTTCGATACTCACACGGATTCTACCTTTTCCCAGAACTCTCCCGGATTCGACTATATTTCGGTACTCACACTGATTCAACCCTTTTCCGGTACTCGTCAGGACAATTTTTCGATACTCGCATGGATTCTACCTTTTTCCCATAGTTGCCCGGATTCTATTATTTTTCGGTACTCACATTGATTCGACCATTTTTTTGTAATCGCCGGGACAGTTTTTCGATACTCGCACGGATTCTACCTTTTACCGGTACTCTTCTGGATTCTACTATTTTTCGGTACTCACACTTATTCAATCCTTTTCCGGTACTCGTCAGGACAATTTTTCGATACTCGCATGGATTCTACCTTTTCCCGGTACTCAATCGGATTTTATCATTTTTCGGTAATCACATTGATTCGACCATTTTTTTGTAATAGCCGGGACAGTTTTTCGATTCTCGCACGGATTCTACCTTTTCCCAGTACTCTCCCGGATTCTACTATTTTTCGGTACTCACACTGATTCAACCCTTTTCGGGTACTCGTTAGGACAATTTTTCGATACTCGCATGGATTCTACCTTTTTTCAATAGTTGCCCGGATTCTATTGTTTTTCAGTACTCACATTAATCGAACATTTTTTTGTAATCGCCGGGACAGTTTTTTGATCTCGCACGGATTCTACCTTTTCCCGGTACTCTTCCGGATTCTACTATTTTTCGGTACTCACACTGATTCGACCCTTTTCCGGTACTCGTCAAGACAATTTGTCGATACTCACATGGATTCCACCTTGTCCCGGTACTCAATCGGATTTTATTATTTTTCGGTACTCACGTTGATTGGTCCATTTTTTTGTAATAGCCGAGACAGTTTTTCGATTCTCGCACGGATTCTACCTTTTCCCAGTACTCTCCCGGATTCTACTATTTTTCGGTACTCACACTGATTCAACCCTTTTCCTGTACTTGTCAGGACAATTTTTCGATACTCGCATGGATTCTACCTTTTTCCCATTGTTGCACGGATTCTATTATTATTTGGTACTCACATTGATTCGACCATTTTTTTGTAATCGCCGGGACAGTTTTTCGATACTCACACAGATTCTACCTTTTCCCAGTACTCTCCCGGATTCGACTATATTTCGGTACTCACACTGATTCAACCCTTTTCCGGTACTCGTCAGGACAATTTTTCGATACTCGCATGGATTCTACCTTTTCCCGGTACTCGCCCGGATTCTATCATTTTTCGGTACTCATATTGATTCGACCATTTTTTTGTAATCGCCGGGACTGTTTTTCGATACTCGCACGGATTCTACCTTTTCCCGGTACTCTCCCGGATTCTACTATTTTTCGGTACTCACACTCATTCGACCCTTTTCCGGTACTCGTCAGGACAATTTTTCGATACTCGCATGGATTCTACCTTTTCCCGGTACTCAACCGGATTCTATCATTTTTCGGAACTCACATTGATTCGACTGTTTTTCTATAATCGCCGGGACAGTTTTTCGATACTCGCACGGATTCTACCTTTTGCCGGTACTCTCCCAGATTCTACTATTTTTCGGTACTCACACTCATTCGACCCTTTTCCGGTACTCGTCAGGACAATTTTTCGGTACTCACATTGATTCGACCATTTTTTTGTAATCGCCGGGACAGTTTTTCGATCTCGCACGGATTCTACCTTTTCCCGGTACTCTTCTGGATTCTACTATTTTTCGGTACTCACACTGATTCGACCCTTTTCCGGTACTCGTCAAGACAATTTGTCGATACTCACATGGATTCCACCTTGTCCCGGCACTCAATCGGATTTTATTATTTTTCGGTACTCACGTTGATTGGTCCATTTTTTTGTAATAGCCGAGACAGTTTTTCGATTCTCGCACGGATTCTACCTTTTCCCAGTACTCTCCCGGATTCTACTATTTTTCGGTACTCACACTGATTCAACCCTTTTCCTGTACTTGTCAGGACAATTTTTCGATACTCGCATGGATTCTACCTTTTTCCCATTGTTGCACGGATTCTATTATTATTTGGTACTCACATTGATTCGACCATTTTTTTGTAATCGCCGGGACAGTTTTTCGATACTCACACAGATTCTACCTTTTCCCAGTACTCTCCCGGATTCGACTATATTTCGGTACTCACACTGATTCAACCCTTTTCCGGTACTCGTCAGGACAATTTTTCGATACTCGCATGGATTCTACCTTTTCCCGGTACTCGCCCGGATTCTATCATTTTTCGGTACTCATATTGATTCGACCATTTTTTTGTAATCGCCGGGACTGTTTTTCGATACTCGCACGGATTCTACCTTTTCCCGGTACTCTCCCGGATTCTACTATTTTTCGGTACTCACACTCATTCGACCCTTTTCCGGTACTCGTCAGGACAATTTTTCGATACTCGCATGGATTCTACCTTTTCCCGGTACTCAAACGGATTCTATCATTTTTCGGAACTCACATTGATTCGACCGTTTTTCTATAATCGCCGGGACAGTTTTTCGATACTCGCATGTATTCTACCTTTTCCCAGTACTCTCCCGGATTCTACTATTTTTCGGTACTCACACTCATTCGACTCTTTTCCGGTACTCGTCAGGACAATTTTTCGATACTCGCATGGATTCTACCTTTTCCCGGTACTCAACCGGATTCTATCATTTTTCGGAACTCACATTGATTCGACTGTTTTTCTATAATCGCCGGGACAGTTTTTCGATACTCGCACGGATTCTACCTTTTGCCGGTACTCTCCCAGATTCTACTATTTTTCGGTACTCACACTCATTCGACCCTTTTCCGGTACTCGTCAGGACAATTTTTCGATACTCGCATGGATTCTACCTTTTCCCGGTACTCAACCGGATTCTATCATTTTTCGGAACTCACATTGATTCGACTGTTTTTCTATAATCGTCGGGACAGTTTTTCGATACTCGCACGTATTCTACCTTTTCCCAGTACTCTCCCGGATTCTACTATTTTTCGGTACTCACACTGATTCAACCCTTCTCCGGTACTCGTCAGGACAACTTTTCGATACTCGCATGGATTCTACCTTTTTCCCATAGTTGCCCGGATTCTATTATTTTTCGGTACTCACATTGATTCGACCATTTTTTTGTAATCGCCGGGACAGTTTTTCGATACTCGCACGGATTCTACCTTTTCCCGGTACTCTTCCGGATTCTACTATTTTTCGGTACTCACACTGATTCAACCCTTTTCCGGTACTCGTCAGGACAATTTTTCGATACTCGCATGGATTCTACCTTTTCCCGGTACTCAATCGGATTTTATCATTTTTCGGTAATCACATTGATTCGACCATTTTTTTGTAATAGCCGGGACAGTTTTTCGATTCTCGCACGGATTCTACCTTTTCCCAGTACTCTCCCGGATTCTACTATTTTTCGGTACTCACACTGATTCAACCCTTTTCCTGTACTTGTCAGGACAATTTTTCGATACTCGCATGGATTCTACCTTTTTCCCATTGTTGCACGGATTCTATTATTATTTGGTACTCACATTGATTCGACCATTTTTTTGTAATCCCCGGGACAGTTTTTCGATACTCACACGGATTCTACCTTTTCCCGGTACTCTTCCGGATTTTACTATTTTTCGGTACTCACGCTGATTCGACCCTTTTCAGGTACTCGTCAGGACAATTTTTCGATACTCACATGGATTCCACCTTTTCCCGGTACTCAATCGGATTTTATCATTTTTCGGTACTCACACTTATTCAACCCTTTTCCGATACTCGTCAGGACAATTTTTCGATACTCGCATGGATTCTACCTTTTTCCCATAGTTGCCCGGATTCTATTATTTTTCGGTACACACATTGATTCGACCATTTTTTTGTAATCGCCGAGACAGTTTTTCGATACTCGCACGGATTTTACCTTATCCCGGTACTCTCCCGGATTCTACTATTTTTCGGTACTCACACTGATTAAACCCTTTTCCGGTACTCGTCAGGACAATTTTCGATACTCGCATGGATTCTACCTTTTTCCCATAGTTGCCCGGATTCTATCATTTTTCGGTACTTACATTGATTCGACCATTTTTTTGTAATCGCCGGGACTCTTTTTCGATACCCGCACGGATTCTACTTTTTCCCGGTACTCTGCCGGATTCAACTATTTTTCGGTAGTCATACTCATTCGACCCTTTTCCGCTACTCGTCAGGACAATTTTTCGATACTCACATGGATTCTACCTTTTTCCCATGGTTGCCCGGATTCTATTATTTTTCGGTACTCACATTGACTCGACCATTTTTTTGTAATCGCCGAGACAGTTTTTCGATACTCGCACGGATTCTACCTTATCCCGGTACTCTTCCGGATTCTACTATTTTTCGGTACTCACACTGATTCAACCCTTTTCCGGTACTCGTTAGGACAATTTTTCGATACTCGCATGGATTCTACCTTTTTCCCATAGTTGCCCGGATTATATTATTTTTCGGTACTCACATTGATTCGACCATTTTTTTGTAATAGCCGGGACAGTTTTTCGATTCTCGCACGGATTCTATCTTTTCCCGGTACTCTCCCGGATTCTACTATTTTTCTGTACTCACACTGATTCAACCCTTTTCGGGTACTCGTTAGGACAACTTTTCGATACTCACATGGATTCTACCTTTTTCCCATAGTTGCCCGGATTCTATTATTTTTCGGTACTCACATTGATTCGACTATTTTTTTGTAATCGCTGGAACTCTTTTTCGATACTCTCCCGGATTCAACTATTTTTCGGTAGTCATACTCATTCGACCCTTTTCCGTTACTCGTCAGGACAATTTTTCGATACTCGCATGGATTCTACCTTTTTCCCATAGTTGCCCGGATTCTATTATTTTTCGGTACTCACATTGATTCGACCATTTTTTTGTAATCGCCGGGACAGTTTTTCGATACTCACACGGATTCTACCTTTTCCCTATACTCTTCCGGATTCTACTATTTTTCGGTACTCACACTGATTCGACCCTTTTCCGGTACTCGTCAGGACAATTTTCCGATACTCCCATGGATTCTACCTTTTCCCGGTACTCAATCGGATTTTATCATTTTTCGGTACTCACATTGATTCGACCATTTTTCTATAATCGCCGGGACAGTTTTTCGATACTCGCACGGATTCTACCTTTTCCCAGTTCTCTCCCGGATTCTACTATTTTTCGGTACTCACACTGATTCAACCCTCTTCCGATACTCGTCAGGACAATTTTTCGATACTCGCATGGATTCTACCTTTTTCCCATAGTTGCCCGGATTATATTATTTTTCGGTACTCACATTGATTCGACCATTTTTCTATAATCGCCGGGACAGTTTTTCGATACTCGCACGGATTCTACCTTTTCCCGGTACTCTCCCGGATTCTACTATTTTTCGGTACTCACACTGATTCAACCCTTTTCGGGTACTCGTTAGGACAATTTTTCGATACTCACATGGATTCTACCTTTTTCCCATGGTTGCCCGGATTCTATTATTTTTCGGTACTCACATTGACTCGACCATTTTTTTGTAATCGCCGAGACAGTTTTTCGATACTCGCACGGATTCTACCTTATCCCGGTACTCTTCCGGATTCTACTATTTTTCGGTACTCACACTGATTCAACCCTCTTCCGATACTCGTCAGGACAATTTTTCGATACTCGCATGGATTCTACCTTTTTCCCATAGTTGCCCGGATTCTATTATTTTTCGGTACTCACATTGATTCGACCATTTTTTTTGTAATCGCCGAGACAGTTTTTCGATACTCGCACGGATTCTACCTTATCCCGGTACTCTTCCGGATTCTACTATTTTTCGGTACTCACACTGATTCAACCCTTTTCCGGTACTCGTCAGGACAATTTTTCGATACTCGCATGGATTCTACCTTTTTCCCATAGTTGCCCGGATTATATTATTTTTCGGTACTCACATTGATTCGACCATTTTTCTATAATCGCCGGGACAGTTTTTCGATACTCGCACGGATTCTACCTTTTCCCGGTACTCTCCCGGATTCTACTATTTTTCGGTACTCACACTGATTCAACCCTTTTCGGGTACTCGTTAGGACAATTTTTCGATACTCACATGGATTCTACCTTTTTCCCATGGTTGCCCGGATTCTATTATTTTTCGGTACTCACATTGACTCGACCATTTTTTTGTAATCGCCGAGACAGTTTTTCGATACTCGCACGGATTCTACCTTATCCCGGTACTCTTCCGGATTCTACTATTTTTCGGTACTCACACTGATTCAACCCTCTTCCGATACTCGTCAGGACAATTTTTCGATACTCGCATGGATTCTACCTTTTTCCCATAGTTGCCCGGATTCTATTATTTTTCGGTACTCACATTGATTCGACCATTTTTTTTGTAATCGCCGAGACAGTTTTTCGATACTCGCACGGATTCTACCTTATCCCGGTACTCTTCCGGATTCTACTATTTTTCGGTACTCACACTGATTCAACCCTTTTCCGGTACTCGTCAGGACAATTTTTCGATACTCGCATGGATTCTACCTTTTTCCCATAGTTGCCCGGATTATATTATTTTTCGGTACTCACATTGATTCGACCATTTTTCTATAATCGCCGGGACAGTTTTTCGATACTCGCACGGATTCTACCTTTTCCCAGTTCTCTCCCGGATTCTACTATTTTTCGGTACTCACACTGATTCAACCCTTTTCCGATACTCGTCAGGACAATTTTTCGATACTCGCATGGATTCTACCTTTTTCCCATAGTTGCCCGGATTCTATTATTTTTCGGTACTCACATTGATTCGACCATTTTTTTGTAATCGCCAGGAATGTTTTTCGATACTCGCACGGATTCTACCTTTTCCCGGTACTCTTCCGGATTCTACTATTTTTCGGTACTCACGCTGATTCGACCCTTTTCCGGTACTCGTCAGGACAATTTTTCGATACTCACATGGATTCCACCTTTTCCCGGTACTCAATCGGATTTTATCATTTTTCGGTACTCACACTTATTCAACCCTTTTCTGATACTCGTCAGGACAATTTTTCGATACTCGCATGGATTCTACCTTTTTCCCATAGTTGCCCGGATTCTATTATTTTTCGGTACTCACATTGATTCGACCATTTTTTTGTAATCGGCAGGAATTTTTTTCGATACTCGCACGGATTCTACCTTTTCCCGGTACTCTTCCGGATTCTACTATTTTTCGGTACTCACAATAATTCGACCCTTCTCCCGTACTCGTCAGGACAATTTTCCGATACTCCCATGGATTCTACCTTTTCCCGGTACTCAATCGGATTTTATCATTTTTCGGTACTCACATTGATTCGACCATTTTTTTGTAATAGCCGGGACAGTTTTTCGATTCTCGCACGGATTCTACCTTTTCCCGGTACTCTCCCGGATTCTACTATTTTTCGGTACTCACACTCATTCAACCCTTTTCGGGTACTCGTTAGGACAATTTTTCGATACTCACATGGATTCTACCTTTTTCCCATAGTTGCCCGGATTCTATTATTTTTCGGTACTCATATTGATTCGACCATTTTTTTGTAATCGACGAGACAGTTTTTCGATACTCGCACGGATTCTACCTTATCCCGGTACTCTTCCGGATTCTACTATTTTTCGGTACTCACACTGATTCAACCCTTTTCCGGTACTCGTTAGGACAATTATTCGATACTCGCATGGATTCTACCTTTTTCCCATAGTTGCCCGGATTATATTATTTTTCGGTACTCACATTGATTCGACCATTTTTTTGTAATAGCCGGGACAGTTTTTCGATTCTCGCACGGATTCTACCTTTTCCCGGTACTCTCCCGGATTCTACTATTTTTCGGTACTCACACTGATTCAACCCTTTTCAGGTACTCGTTAGGACAATTTTTCGATACTCACATGGATTCTACCTTTTTCCCATAGTTGCCCGGATTCTATTATTTTTCGGTACTCACATTGATTCGACCATTTTTTTGTAATAGCCGGGACAGTTTTTCGATACTCGCACGGATTCTACCTTTTCCCGGTACTCTTCCGGATTCTACTATTTTTCGGTACTCACACTAATTCAACCCTTTTCCGGTACTCGTTAGGACAATTTTTCGATACTCGCATGGATTCTACCTTTTTTCCATAGTTGCCCGGATTCTTTTATTTTTCGGTACTCACATTAATCGACCATTTTTTTGTAATCGCCGGGACAGTTTTTCGATACTCGCACGGATTCTACCTTTTCCCGGTACTCTCCCGGATTCTACTATTTTTCGGTACTCATACTCAGTCGACCCTTTTCCGGTACTCGTCAGGACAATTTTTCGATACTCGCATGGATTCTACCTTTTTCCCATAGTTGCCCGGATTCTATCATTTTTCGGTACTTACATTGATTCGACCATTTTTTTGTAATCGCCGGGACTGTTTTTCGATACCCGCACGGATTCTACTTTTTCCCGGTACTCTCCCGGATTCTACTATTTTTCGGTAGTCATACTCATTCGACCCTTTTCCGCTACTCATCAGGACAATTTTTTGATACTCGCATGGATTCTACCTTTTTTCCATAGTTGCCCGGATTCTTTTATTTTTCGGTACTCATATTAATCGATCATTTTTTTGTAATCGCCGGGACAGTTTTTCGATACTCGCACGGATTCAACCTTTTCCCGGTACTCTCCCGGATTCTACTATTTTTCGGTACTCACACTCAGTCGACCCTTTTCCGGTACTCGTCAGGACAATTTTCGATACTCGCATGGATTCTACCTTTTTCCCATAGTTGCCCGGATTCTATCATTTTTCGGTACTTACATTGATTCGACCATTTTTTTGTAATCGCCGGGACTCTTTTTCGATACCCGCACGGATTCTACTTTTTCCCGGTACTCTGCCGGATTCAACTATTTTTCGGTAGTCATACTCATTCGACCCTTTTCCGCTACTCGTCAGGACAATTTTTCGATACTCTTATGGATTCTACCTTTTTCCCATAGTTTCCCGGATTCTATTATTTTTCGGTACTCACATTGATTAGACCATTTTTTTGTAATCGCCAGGAATGTTTTTCGATACTCGCACGGATTCTATCTTTTCCCGGTAATCTTCCGGATTCTACTATTTTTCGGTACTCACAATAATTCGACCCTTCTCCGGTACTCGTCAGGACAATTTTTCGATACTCACATGGATTCTACCTTTTCCCAGTACTCGCCCGGATTCTATCATTTTTCGGTAATCACATTGTTTCGACCATTTTTTTGTAATAGCCGGGACAGTTTTGCGATTCTCGCACGGATTCTACCTTTTCCCAGTACTCTCCCGGATTCTACTATTTTTCGGTACTCACACTGATTCAACCCTTTTCGGGTACTCGTTAGGACAATTTTTCGATACTCGCATGGATTCTAACTTTTTTCCATAGTTGCCCGGATTCTTTTATTTTTCGGTACTCACATTAATCGACCATTTTTTTTAATCGCCGGGACAGTTTTTCGATACTCGCACGGATTCTACCTTTTCCCGATACTCTCCCGGATTCTACTATTTTTCGGTACTCTCACTCAGTCGACCCTTTTCCGGTACTCGTCAGGACAATTTTTCGATACTCGCATGGATTCTACCTTTTTCCCATAGTTGCCCGGATTCTATCATTTTTTGGTACTTACATTGATTCGACCATTTTTTTGTAATCGCCGGGACAGTTTTTCGATACCCGCACGGATTCTACTTTTTCCCGGTACTCTCCCGGATTCAACTATTTTTCGGTTGTCATACTCATTCGACCCTTTTCCGCTACTCGTCAGGACAATTTTTCGATACTCGCATGGATTCTACCTTTTTCCCATAGTTGCCCGGATTCTATAATTTTTCAGTACTCACATTGATTCGACCATTTTTTTGTAATCGCCAGGAATGTTTTTCGATACTCGCACGGATTCTACCTTTTCCCGGTACTCTTCCGGATTCTACTATTTTTCGGTACTCACAATAATTCGACCCTTCTCCGGTACTTGTCAAGACAATTTTTCGATACTCACATGGATTCTACCTTTTCCCGATACTCGCCCGGATTCTATCATTTTTCGGTACTCTCATTGATTCGACCATTTTTTTGTAATCGTCGGGACTGTTTTTCGATACTCGCACGGATTCTACCTTTTCCCGGTACTCTTCCGGATTCTACTATTTTTCGGTACTCACACTGATTCGACCCTTTTCCGGTACTCGTCAGGACAATTTTTCGATACTCACATGGATTCTACCTTTTCCCGGTACTCAATCGGATTTTATCATTTTTCGGTACTCACATTGATTGGACCATTTTTTTGTAATAGCCGAGACAGTTTTTCGATTCTCGCACGGATTCTACCTTTTCCCGGTACTCTCCCGGATTCTACTATTTTTCGGTACTCACACTGATTCAACCCTTTTCGGGTACTCGTTAGGACAATTTTTCGATACTCGCATGGATTCTACCTTTTTTCCATAGTTGGCCGGATTCTATTATTTTTCGGTACTCACATTGATTCGACCATTTTTTTGTAATCGCCGGGACAGTTTTTCGATACTCACATGGATTCTACCTTTTCCCTATACTCTTCCGGATTCTACTATTTTTCGGTACTCACACTGATTCGACCCTTTTCCGGTACTCGTCAGGACAATTTTCCGATACTCCCATGGATTCTACCTTTTCCCGATACTCAATCGGATTTTATCATTTTTCGGTACTCACATTGATTCGACCATTTTTCTATAATCGCCGGAATAGTTTTTCGATACTCGCACGGATTCTACCTTTTCCCTGTTCTCTCCCGGATTCTACTATTTTTCGGTACTCACACTGATTCAACCCTTTTCCGATACTCGTCAGGACAATTTTTCGATACTCGCATGGATTCTACCTTTTTCCCATAGTTGCCCGGATTCTATTATTTTTCGGTACTCACATTGATTCTACCATTTTTTTGTAATCGCCAGGAATGTTTTTCGATACTCGCACGGATTCTACCTTTTCCCGGTACTCTTCCGGATTCTACTATTTTTCGGTAGTCACAATAATTCGACCCTTCTCCGGTACTCGTCAGGACAATTTTTCGATACTCACATGGATTCTACCTTTTCCCGGTACTCGCCCGGATTCTATCATTTTTCGGTAATCACATTGTTTCGACCATTTTTTTGTAATAGCCGGGACAGTTTTTCGATTCTCGCACGGATTCTACCTTTTCCCAGTACTCTCCCGGATTCTACTATTTTTCGGTACTCACACTGATTCAACCCTTTTCGGGTACTCGTTAGGACAATTTTTCGATACTCGCATGGATTCTAACTTTTTTCCATAGTTGCCCGGATTCTTTTATTTTTCGGTACTCACATTAATCGACCATTTTTTTGCAATCGCCGGGACAGTTTTTCGATACTCGCACAGATTCTACCTTTTCCCGGTACTCTCCCGGATTCTACTATTTTTCGGTACTCTCACTCAGTCGACCCTTTTCCGGTACTCGTCAGGACAATTTTTCGATACTCGCATGGATTCTACCTTTTTCCCATAGTTGCCCGGATTCTATAATTTTTCAGTACTCACATTGATTCGACCATTTTTTTGTAATCGCCAGGAATGTTTTTCGATACTCGCACGGATTCTACCTTTTCCCGGTACTCTTCCGGATTCTACTATTTTTCGGTACTCACAATAATTCGACCCTTCTCCGGTACTCGTCAAGACAATTTTTCGATACTCACATGGATTCTACCTTTTCCCGGTACTCGACCGGATTCTATCATTTTTCGGTACTCTCATTGATTCGACCATTTTTTTGTAATCGCCGGGACTGTTTTTCGATACTCGCACGGATTCTACCTTTTCCCGGTACTCTTCCGGATTCTACTATTTTTCGGTACTCACACTGATTCGACCCTTTTCCGGTACTCGTCAGGACAATTTTTCGATACTCACATGGATTCTACCTTTTCCCGGTACTCAATCGGATTTTATCATTTTTCGGTACTCACATTGATTCGACCATTTTTTTGTAATAGCCAGGAAAGTTTTTCGATTCTCGCACGGATTCTACCTTTTCCCAGTACTCTCCCGGATTCTACTATTTTTCGGTACTCACATTGATTCAACCCTTTTCCGGTACTCGTCAGGACAATTTTTCGATACTCGCATGGATTCTACCTTTTTTCCATAGTTGCCCGGATTCTATTATTTTTCGGTACTCACATTAATCGACCATTTTTTTGTAATCGCCGGGACAGTTTTTCGATACTCGCACGGATTCTACCTTTTCCCGGTACTCTCCCGGATTCTACTATTTTTCGGTACTCACACTCAGTCGACCCTTTTCCCGTACTCGTCATGACAATTTTTTGATACTCGCATGGATTCTACCTTTTTCCCATTGTTGCCCGGATTCTATCATTTTTACGTACTTACATTGATTCGACCATTTTTTTGTAATCGCCGGGACTGTTTTTCGATACCCGCACGGATTCTACTTTTTCCCGGTACTCTCCCGGATTCAACTATTTTTCGGTAGTCATACTCATTCGACCCTTTTCCGCTACTCGTCAGGACAATTTTTCGATACTTGCATGGATTCTACCTTTTTCCCATAGTTGCCCGGATTCTATTATTTTTCAGTACTCACAGTGATTCGACCATTTTTTTGTAATCGCCAGGAATGTTTTTCGATACTCGCACGGATTCTACCTTTTCCCGGTACTCTTCCGGATTCTACTATTTTTCGGTACTCACAATAATTGGACCCTTCTCCGGTACTCGTCAGGACAATTTTTCGATACTCACAAGGATTCTACCTTTTCCCGGTACTCGCCCGGATTCTATCATTTTTCGGTACTCTCGTTGATTCGACTATTTTTTTGTAATCGCCGGGACTGTTTTTCGATACTCGCACGGATTCTACCTTTTCCCGGTACTCTTCCGGATTCTACTATTTTTCGGTACTCACACTGATTCGAACTTTTTCCGGTACTCGTCAGGACAATTTTTCGATACTCACATGGATTCTACCTTTTCCCGGTACTCAATCGGATTTTATCATTTTTCGGTACTCACATTGATTGGACCATTTTTTTGTAATAGCCGAGACAGTTTTTCGATTCTCGCACGGATTCTACCTTTTCCCTGTACTCTCCCGGATTCTACTATTTTTCGGTACTCATATTGATTCGACCATTTTTTTGTAATCGTCGGGACTATTTTTCGATACTCGCACGGATTCTACCTTTTCCCGGTACTCTCCCGGATTCTACTATTTTTCGGTACTCACACTCAATCGACCCTTTTCCGGTACTCGTCAGGACAATTTTTCGATACTCGCATGGATTCTACCTTTTTCCCATAGTTGCCTGGATTCTATCATTTTTCGGTACTTACATTGATTCGACCATTTTTTTGTAATCGCCGGGACTGTTTTTCGATACCCGCACGGATTCTACTTTTTCCCGGTACTCTCCCGGATTCAACTATTTTTCGGTAGTCATACTCTTTCGACCCTTTTCCGCTACTCGTCCGGACAATTTTTCGATACTCGCATGGATTCTACCTTTTTCCCATAGTTGCCCGAATTCTATTATTTTTCGGTACTCACATTGATTCGACCATTTTTTTGTAATCGCCAGGAATGTTTTTCGATACTCGCACGGATTCTACCTTTTCCCGGTACTCTTCCGGATTCTACTATTTTTCGGTACTCACAATAATTCGACCCTTCTCCGGTACTCGTCAGGACAATTTTTCGATACTCACATGGATTCTACCTTTTCCCGGTACTCGCCCGGATTCTATCATTTTTCGGTACTCTCATTGATTCGACCATTTTTTTGTAATCGCCGGGACTGTTTTTCGATACTCGCACGGATTCTACCTTTTCCCGGTACTCTTCCGGATTCTACTATTTTTCGGTACTCACACTGATTCAACCCTTTTCCGATACTCGTCAGGACAATTTTTCGATATTCGCATGGATTCTACCTTTTTCCCATAGTTGCCCGGATTCTATTATTTTTCGGTACACACATTGATTCGACCATTTTTTTGTAATCGCCAGGAATGTTTTTCGATACTCGCACGGATTCTACCTTTTCCCGGTACTCTCCCGGATTCTACTATTTTTCGGTCCTCACAATCAGTCGACCCTTTTCCGGTACTCGTCAGGACAATTTTTCAATACTCGCATGGATTCTACCTTTTTCCCATAGTTGCCCGGATTCTATCATTTTTCGGTACTTACATTGACTCGACCATTTTTTTGTTATCGCCGGGACTGTTTTTCGATACCCGCACGGATTCTACTTTTTCCCGGTATTCTCCCGGATTCAACTATTTTTCGGTAGTCATACTCATTCGACCCTTTTCCGCTACTCGTCAGGACAATTTTTCGATACTCGCATGGATTCTACTTTTTTTCCATAGTTGCCCGGATTCTCTTATTTTTTGGTACTCACATTAATCGACCATTTTTTTGTAATCGCCGGGACAGTTTTTCGATACTCGCACGGATTCTACCTTTTCCCGGTACTCTCCCGGATTCTACTATTTTTCGGTACTCATACTCAGTCGACCCTTTTCCAGTACTCGTCAGGACAATTTTTCGATACTCGCATGGATTCTACCTTTTTCCCATAGTTGCCCGGATTCTATCATTTTTCGGTACTTACATTGATTCGACCATTTTTTTGTAATCGCCGGGACTGTTTTTCGATACCCGCACGGATTCTACTTTTTCCCGGTACTCTCCCGGATTCAACTATTTTTCGGTAGTCATACTCATTCGACCCTTTTCCGCTACTCATCAGGACAATTTTTTGATACTCGCATGGATTCTACCTTTTTTCCATAGTTGCCCGGATTCTTTTATTTTTCGGTACTCACATTAATCGACCATTTTTTTGTAATCTCCGAGACAGTTTTTCGATACTCGCACGGATTCAACCTTTTCCCGGTACTCTCCCGGATTCTACTATTTTTCGGTACTCACACTCAGTCGACCCTTTTCCGGTACTCATCAGGACAATTTTCGATACTCGCATGGATTCTACCTTTTTCCCATAGTTGCCCGGATTCTATCATTTTTCGGTACTTACATTGATTCGACCATTTTTTTGTAATCGTCGGGACTCTTTTTCGATACCCGCACGGATTCTACTTTTTCCCGGTACTCTCCCGGATTCAACTATTTTTCGGTAGTCATACTCATTCGACCGTTTTTCGCTACTCGTGAGGACAATTTTTCGATACTCTTATGGATTCTACCTTTTTCCCATAGTTGCCCAGATTCTATTATTTTTCGGTACTCACATTGATTAGACCATTTTTTTTGTAATCGCCAGGAATGTTTTTCGATACTCGCACGGATTCTACCTTTTCCCGGTACTCTTCCGGATTCCACTATTTTTCGGTACTCACAATAATTCGACCCTTCTCCGGTACTCGTCAGGACAATTTTTTGATACTCACATGGATTCTACCTTTTCCCGGTACTCGCCCGGATTCTATCATTTTTCGGTAATCACATTGATTCAACCATTTTTTTGTAATAGCCGGGACAATTTTTCGATTCTCGCACGGATTCTACCTTTTCCCAGTACTCTCCCGGATTCTACTATTTTTCGGTACTCACACTCAATCGACCCTTTTCCGGTACTCGTCAGGACAATTTTTCGATACTCACATGGATTCTACCTTTTCCCGGTACTCAATCGGATTTTATCATTTTTCGGTACTCACATTGATTGGACCATTTTTTTGTAATAGCCGAGACAGTTTTTCGATTCTCGCACGGATTCTACCTTTTCCCGGTACTCTCCCGGATTCTACTATTTTTCGGTACTCACACTGATTCAACCCTTTTCGGGTACTCGTTAGGACAATTTTTCGATACTCGCATGGATTCTACCTTTTTTCCATAGTTGCCCGGATTCTATTTTTTTTTGGTACTCACATTAATCGACCATTTTTTTGTAATCGCCGGGACAGTTTTTCGATACTCGAACGGATTCTACCTTTTCCCGGTACTCTCCCGGATTCTACTATTTTTCGGTACACACACTCAGTCGACCCTTTTCCGGTACTCGTCAGGACAATTTTTCGATACTCGCATGGATTCTACCTTTTTCCCATAGTTGCCCGGATTCTATCATTTTTCTGTACTTACATCGATTCGACCATTTTTTTGTAATCGCCGGGACTGTTTTTCGATACCCGCACGGATTCTACTTTTTCCCGGTACTCTCCCCGATTCAACTATTTTTCGGTAGTCATACTCATTCGAACCTTTTCCGCTACTCGTCAGGACAATTTTTCGATACTCGCATGGATTCTACCTTTTTCCCATAGTTGGCCGGATTCTATTATTTTTCGGTACTCACATTGATTCGACCATTTTTTTGTAATCGCCGGTACAGTTTTTCGATACTCACACGGATTCTACCTTTTCCCTATACTCTTCCGGATTCTACTATTTTTCGGTACTCACACTGATTCGACCCTTTTCCGGTACTCGTCAGGACAATTTTCCGATACTCCCATGGATTCTACCTATTCCCGATACTCAATCGGATTTTATCATTTTTCGGTACTCACATTGATTCGACCATTTTTCTATAATCGCCGGGACAGTTTTTCGATTCTCGCACGGATTCTACCTTTTCCCAGTTCTCTCCCGGATTCTACTATTTTTCGGTACTCACACTGATTCAACCCTTTTCCGATACTCGTCAGGACAATTTTTCGATACTCGCATGGATTCTACCTTTTTCCCATAGTTGCCCGGATTCTATTATTTTTCGGTACTCACATTGATTCGACCATTTTTCTGTAATCGCCAGGAATTTTTTTCGATACTCGCACGGATTCTACCTTTTCCCGGTACTCTTCCGGATTCTACTATTTTTCGGTACTCACAATAATTCGACCCTTCTCCGGTACTCGTCAGGACAATTTTCCGATACTCCCATGGATTCTACCTTTTCCCGGTACTCAATCGGATTTTATCATTTTTCGGTACTCACATTGATTCGACCATTTTTTTGTAATAGCCGGGACAGTTTTTCGATTCTCGCACGGATTCTACCTTTTCCCGGTACTCTCCCGGATTCTACTATTTTTCGGTACTCACACTCAGTCGACCCTTTTCCGGTACTCGTCAGGACAATTTTTCGATACTCGCATGGATTCTACCTTTTTCCCATAGTTGCCCGGATTCTATCATTTTTCGGTACTTACATCGATTTGACCATTTTTTTGTAATCGCCGGGACTGTTTTTCGATACCCGCACGGATTCTACTTTTTCTCGGTACTCTCCCGGATTCAACTATTTTTCGGTAGTCATACTCATTCGATCCTTTTCCGCTACTCGTCAGGACAATTTTTCGATACTCGCATGGATTCTACCTTTTTCCCATAGTTGCTCGGATTCTATTATTTTTCGGTACTCACATTGATTCGACCATTTTTTTGTAATCGCCGGGACAGTTTTTCGATACTCACATGGATTCTACCTTTTCCCTATACTCTTCCGGATTCTACTATTTTTCGGTACTCACACTGATTCGAACCTTTTCCGGTACTCGTCAGGACAATTTTCCGATACTCCCATGGATTCTACCTTTTCCCGATACTCAATCGGATTTTATCATTTTTCGGTACTCACATTGATTCGACCATTTTTCTATAATCGCCGGGATAGTTTTTCGATACTCGCACGGATTCTACCTTTTCCCGGTACTCTTCCGGATTCTACTATTTTTCGGTAATCACAATAATTCGACCCTTCTCCGGTACTTGTCAAGACAATTTTTCGATACTCACATGGATTCTACCTTTTCCCGATACTCGCCCGGATTCTATCATTTTTCGGTACTCTCATTGATTCGACCATTTTTTTGTAATCGTCGGGACTGTTTTTCGATACTCGCACGGATTCTACCTTTTCCCGGTACTCTTCCGGATTCTACTATTTTTCGGTACTCACACTGATTCGACCCTTTTCCGGTACTCGTCAGGACAATTTTTCGATACTCACATGGATTCTACCTTTTCCCGGTACTCAATCGGATTTTATCATTTTTCGGTGCTCACATTGATTGGACCATTTTTTTGTAATAGCCGAGACAGTTTTTCGATTCTCGCACGGATTCTACCTTTTCCCGGTACTCTCCCGGATTCTACTATTTTTCGGTACTCACACTGATTCAACCCTTTTCGGGTACTCGTTAGGACAATTTTTCGATACTCGCATGGATTCTACCTTTTTTCCATAGTTGCCCGGATTCTATTTTTTTTTGGTACTCACATTAATCGACCATTTTTTTGTAATCGCCGGGACAGTTTTTCGATACTCGAACGGATTCTACCTTTTCCCGGTACTCTCCCGGATTCTACTATTTTTCGGTACACACACTCAGTCGACCCTTTTCCGGTACTCGTCAGGACAATTTTTCGATACTCGCATGGATTCTACCTTTTTCCCATAGTTGCCCGGATTCTATCATTTTTCTGTACTTACATCGATTCGACCATTTTTTTGTAATCGCCGGGACTGTTTTTCGATACCCGCACGGATTCTACTTTTTCCCGGTACTCTCCCGGATTCAACTATTTTTCGGTAGTCATACTCATTCGACCCTTTTCCGCTACTCGTCAGGACAATTTTTCGATACTCGCATGGATTCTACCTTTTTCCCATAGTTGCCCGGATTCTATTATTTTTCGGTACTCACATTGATTCGACCATTTTTTTGTAATCGCCGGGACAGTTTTTCGATACTCACACGGATTCTACCTTTTCCCTATACTCTTCCGGATTCTACTATTTTTCGGTACTCACACTGATTCGACCCTTTTCCGGTACTCGTCAGGACAATTTTCCGATACTCCCATGGATTCTACCTATTCCCGATACTCAATCGGATTTTATCATTTTTCGGTACTCACATTGATTCGACCATTTTTCTATAATCGCCGGGACAGTTTTTCGATTCTCGCACGGATTCTAACTTTTCCCAGTTCTCTCCCGGATTCTACTATTTTTCGGTACTCACACTGATTCAACCCTTTTCCGATACTCGTCAGGACAATTTTTCGATACTCGCATGGATTCTACCTTTTTCCCATAGTTGCCCGGATTCTATTATTTTTCGTTACTCACATTGATTCGACCATTTTTTTGTAATCGCCAGGAATTTTTTTCGATACTCGCACGGATTCTACCTTTTCCCGGTACTCTTCCGGATTCTACTATTTTTCGGTACTCACAATAATTCGACCCTTCTCCGGTACTCGTCAGGACAATTTTCCGATACTCCCATGGATTCTACCTTTTCCCGGTACTCAATCGGATTTTATCATTTTTCGGTACTCACATTGATTCGACCATTTTTTTGTAATAGCCGGGACAGTTTTTCGATTCTCGCACGGATTCTACCTTTTCCCGGTACTCTCCCGGATTCTACTATTTTTCGGTACTCACACTCAGTCGACCCTTTTCCGGTACTCGTCAGGACAATTTTTCGATACTCGCATGGATTCTACCTTTTTCCCATAGTTGCCCGGATTCTATCATTTTTCGGTACTTACATCGATTTGACCATTTTTTTGTAATCGCCGGGACTGTTTTTCGATACCCGCACGGATTCTACTTTTTCCCGGTACTCTCCCGGATTCAACTATTTTTCGGTTGTCATACTCATTCGACCCTTTTCCGCTACTCGTCAGGACAATTTTTCGATACTCGCATGGATTCTACCTTTTTCCCATAGTTGCTCGGATTCTATTATTTTTCGGTACTCACATTGATTCGACCATTTTTTTGTAATCGCCGGGACAGTTTTTCGATTCTCACATGGATTCTACCTTTTCCCTATACTCTTCCGGATTCTACTATTTTTCGGTACTCACACTGATTCGACCCTTTTCCGGTACTCGTCAGGACAATTTTCCGATACTCCCATGGATTCTACCTTTTCCCGATACTCAATCGGATTTTATCATTTTTCGGTACTCACATTGATTCGACCATTTTTCTATAATCGCCGGGATAGTTTTTCGATACTCGCACGGATTCTACCTTTTCCCTGTTCTCTCCCGGATTCTACTATTTTTCGGTACTCACACTGATTCAACCCTTTTCCGATACTCGTCAGGACAATTTTTCGATACTCGCATGGATTCTACCTTTTTCCCATAGTTGCCCGGATTCTATTATTTTTCGGTACTCACATTGATTCTACCATTTTTTTGTAATCGCCAGGAATGTTTTTCGATACTCGCACGGATTCTACCTTTTCCCGGTACTCTTCCGGATTCTACTATTTTTCGGTACTCACAATAATTCGACCCTTCTCCGGTACTCGTCAGGACAATTTTTCGATACTCACATGGATTCTACCTTTTCCCGGTACTCGCCCGGATTCTATCATTTTTCGGTAATCACATTGTTTCGACCATTTTTTTGTAATAGCCGGGACAGTTTTTCGATTCTCGCACGGATTCTACCTTTTCCCAGTACTCTCCCGGATTCTACTATTTTTCGGTACTCACACTGATTCAACCCTTTTCGGGTACTCGTTAGGACAATTTTTCGATACTCGCATGGATTCTAACTTTTTTCCATAGTTGCCCGGATTCTTTTATTTTTCGGTACTCACATTAATCGACCATTTTTTTGCAATCGCCGGGACAGTTTTTCGATACTCGCACAGATTCTACCTTTTCCCGGTACTCTCCCGGATTCTACTATTTTTCGGTACTCACACTCAGTCGACCCTTTTCCGGTACTCGTCAGGACAATTTTTCGATACTCGCATGGATTCTACCTTTTTCCCATAGTTGCCCGGATTCTATCATTTTTCGGTACTTACATTGATTCGACCATTTTTTTGTAATCGCCGGGACAGTTTTTCGATACCCGCACGGATTCTACTTTTTCCCGGTACTCTCCCGGATTCAACTATTTTTCGGTAGTCATACTCATTCGACCCTTTTCCGCTACTCGTCAGGACAATTTTTCGATACTCGCATGGATTCTACCTTTTTCCCATAGTTGCCCGGATTCTATAATTTTTCAGTACTCACATTGATTCGACCATTTTTTTGTAATCGCCAGGAATGTTTTTCGATACTCGCACGGATTCTACCTTTTCCCGGTACTCTTCCGGATTCTACTATTTTTCGGTACTCACAATAATTCGACCCTTCTCCGGTACTCGTCAAGACAATTTTTCGATACTCACATGGATTCTACCTTTTCCCGGTACTCGACCGGATTCTATCATTTTTCGGTACTCTCATTGATTCGACCATTTTTTTGTAATCGCCGGGACTGTTTTTCGATACTCGCACGGATTCTACCTTTTCCCGGTACTCTTTCGGATTCTACTATTTTTCGGTACTCACACTGATTCGACCCTTTTCCGGTACTCGTCAGGACAATTTTTCGATACTCACATGGATTCTACCTTTTCCCAGTACTCAATCGGATTTTATCATTTTTCGGTACTCACATTGATTCGACCATTTTTTTGTAATAGCCGGGAAAGTTTTTCGATTCTCGCACGGATTCTACCTTTTCCCAGTACTCTCCCGGATTCTACTATTTTTCGGTACTCACATTGATTCAACCCTTTTCCGGTACTCGTCAGGACAATTTTTCGATACTCGCATGGATTCTACCTTTTTTCCATAGTTGCCCGGATTCTATTATTTTTCGGTACTCACATTAATCGACCATTTTTTTGTAATCGCCGGGACAGTTTTTCGATACTCGCACGGATTCTACCTTTTCCCGGTACTCTCCCGGATTCTACTATTTTTCGGTACTCACACTCAGTCGACCCTTTTCCCGTACTCGTCATGACAATTTTTTGATACTCGCATGGATTCTACCTTTTTCCCATTGTTGCCCGGATTCTATCATTTTTCGGTACTTACATTGATTCGACCATTTTTTTGTAATCGCCGGGACTGTTTTTCGATACCCGCACGGATTCTACTTTTTCCCGGTACTCTCCCGAATTCAACTATTTTTCGGTAGTCATACTCATTCGACCCTTTTCCGCTACTCGTCAGGACAATTTTTCGATACTCGCATGGATTCTACTTTTTTTCCATAGTTGCCCGGATTCTCTTATTTTTTGGTACTCACATTAATCGACCATTTTTTTGTAATCGCCGGGACAGTTTTTCGATACTCGCACGGATTCTACCTTTTCCGGGTACTCTCCCGGATTCTACTATTTTTCGGTACTCATACTCAGTCGACCCTTTTCCAGTACTCGTCAGGACAATTTTTCGATACTCGCATGGATTCTACCTTTTTCCCATAGTTGCCCGGATTCTATCATTTTTCGGTACTTACATTGATTCGACCATTTTTTTGTAATCGCCGGGACTGTTTTTCGATACCCGCACGGATTCTACTTTTTCCCGGTACTCTCCCGAATTCAACTATTTTTCGGTAGTCATACTCATTCGACCCTTTTCCGCTACTCATCAGGACAATTTTTTGATACTCGCATGGATTCTACCTTTTTTCCATAGTTGCCCGGATTCTTTTATTTTTCGGTACTCACATTAATCGACCATTTTTTTGTAATCTCCGGGACAGTTTTTCGATACTCGCACGGATTCAACCTTTTCCCGGTACTCTCCCGGATTCTACTATTTTTCGGTACTCACACTCAGTCGACCCTTTTCCGGTACTCATCAGGACAATTTTCGATACTCGCATGGATTCTACCTTTTTCCCATAGTTGCCCGGATTCTATCATTTTTCGGTACTTACATTGATTCGACCATTTTTTTGTAATCGTCGGGACTCTTTTTCGATACCCGCACGGATTCTACTTTTTCCCGGTACTCTCCCGGATTCAACTATTTTTCGGTAGTCATACTCATTCGACCCTTTTTCGCTACTCGTGAGGACAATTTTTCGATACTCTTATGGATTCTACCTTTTTCCCATAGTTGCCCGGATTCTATTATTTTTCGGTACTCACATTGATTAGACCATTTTTTTGTAATCGCCAGGAATGTTTTTCGATACTCGCACGGATTCTACCTTTTCCCGGTACTCTTCCGGATTCCACTATTTTTCGGTACTCACAATAATTCGACCCTTCTCCGGTACTCGTCAGGACAATTTTTCGATACTCACAAGGATTTTACCTTTTCCTGGTACTCGCCCGGATTCTATCATTTTTCGGTACTCTCATTGATTCGACCATTTTTTTGTAATCGCCGGGACTGTTTTTCGATACTCGCACGGATTCTACCTTTTCCCGGTACTCTTCCGGATTCTACTATTTTTCGGTACTCACACTGATTCGAACTTTTTCCGGTACTCGTCAGGACAATTTTTCGATACTGACATGGATTCTACCTTTTCCCGGTACTCAATCGGATTTTATCATTTTTCGGTACTCACATTGATTGGACCATTTTTTTGTAATAGCCGAGACAGTTTTTCGATTCTCGCACGGATTCTACCTTTTCCCTGTACTCTCCCGGATTCTACTATTTTTCGGTACTCACACTGATTCAACCCTTTTCCGATACTCGTCAGGACAATTTTTCGATACTCGCATGGATTCTACCTTTTTCCCATAGTTGCCCGGATTCAATCATTTTTCGGTACTTACATTGATTCGACCATTTTTTTGTAATCGCCGGGACTGTTTTTCGATACCCGCACGGATTCTACTTTTTCCCGGTACTCTCCCGGATTCAACTATTTTTCGGTAGTCATACTCATTCGACCCTTTTCCGTTACTCGTCAGGACAATTTTTCGATACTTGCATGGATTCTACCTTTTTCCCATAGTTGCCCGGATTCTATTATTTTTCAGTACTCACATTGATTCGACCATTTTTTTGTAATCGCCAGGAATGTTTTTCGATACTCGCACGGATTCTACCTTTTCCCGGTACTCTTCCGGATTCTACTATTTTTCGGTACTCACACTGATTCAACCCTTTTCGGGTACTCGTTAGGACAATTTTTCGATACTCGCATGGATTCTACCTTTTTTCCATAGTTGCCCGGATTCTATTTTTTTTCGATACTCACATTAATCGACCATTTTTTTGTAATCGCCGGGACAGTTTTCTGATACTCGAACGGATTCTACTTTTTCCGGGTACTCTCCCGGATTCTACTATTTTTCGGTACTCACACTCAGTCGACCCTTTTCCGGTACTCGTCAGGACAATTTTTCGATACTCGCATGGATTCTACCTTTTTCCCATAGTTGCCCGGATTCTATCATTTTTCGGTACTTACATTGATTTGACCATTTTTTTGTTATCGCCGGGACTGTTTTTCGATACCCGCACGGATTCTACTTTTTCCCGGTACTCTCCGGGATTCAACTATTTTTCGGTAGTCATACTCATTCGACCCTTTTCCGCTACTCGTCCGGACAATTTTTCGATACTCGCATGGATTCTACCTTTTTACCATAGTTGCCCGGATTCTATTATTTTTCGGTACTCACATTGATTCGACCATTTTTTTGTAATCGCCAGGAATGTTTTTGATACTCGCATGGATTCTACCTTTTCCCGGTACTCTTCCGGATTCTACTATTTTTCGGTACTCACAATAATTCGACCCTTCTCCGGTACTCGTCAGGACAATTTTTCGATACTCACATGGATTCTACCTTTTCCCGGTACTCGCCGGGATTCTATCATTTTTCGGTACTCTCATAGATTCGACCATTTTTTTGTAATCGCCGGGACTGTTTTTCGATACTCGCACGGATTGTACCTTTTCCCGGTACTCTTCCGGATTCTACTATTTTTCGGTACTCACACTGATTCGAACCTTTTCCGGTACTCGTCAGGACAATTTTTCGATACTCACATGGATTCTATCTTTTCCCGGTACTCAATCGAATTTTATCATTTTTCGGTACTCACATTGATTGGACCATTTTTTTGTAATAGCCGAGACAGTTTTTCGATTCTCGCACGGATTCTATCTTTTCCCTGTACTCTCCCGGATTCTACTATTTTTCGGTACTCACACTGATTCAACCCTTTTCCGATACTCGTCAGGACAATTTTTCGATACTCGCATGGATTCTACCTTTTCCCGGTACTCGCCCGGATTCTATCATTTTTCGGTACTCTCATTGATTCGACCATTTTTTTGTAATCGTCGGGACTGTTTTTCGATACTCGCACGGATTCTACCTTTTCCCGGTACTCTTCCGGATTCTACTATTTTTCGGAACTCACAATAATTCGACCCTTCTCCGGTACTCGTCAGGACAATTTTTCGATACTCACATGGATTCTACCTTTTCCCCGTACTCGCCGGGATTCTATCATTTTTCGGTACTCTCATTGATTCGACCATTTTTTTGTAATCGCCGGGACTGTTTTTCGATACTCGCACGGATTCTACCTTTTCCCGGTACTCTTCCGGATTCTACTATTTTTCGGTACTCACACTGATTCGAACCTTTTCCGGTACTCGTCAGGACAATTTTTCGATACTCACATGGATTCTACCTTTTCCCGGTACTCAATCGGATTTTATCATTTTTCGGTACTCACATTGATTGGACCATTTTTTTGTAATAGCCGAGACAGTTTTTCGATTCTCGCACGGATTCTATCTTTTCCCTGTACTCTCCCGGATTCTACTATTTTTCGGTACTCACACTGATTCAACCCTTTTCCGATACTCGTCAGGACAATTTTTCGATACTCGCATGGATTCTACCTTTTCCCGGTACTCGCCCGGATTCTATCATTTTTCGGTACTCTCATTGATTCGACCATTTTTTTGTAATCGCCGGGACTGTTTTTGGATACTCGCACGGATTCTACCTTTTCCCGGTACTCTTCCGGATTCTACTATTTTTCGGAACTCACAATAATTCGACCCTTCTCCGGTACTCGTCAGGACAATTTTTCGATACTCACATGGATTCTACCTTTTCCCGGTACTCGCCGGGATTCTATCATTTTTCGGTACTCTCATTGATTCGACCATTTTTTTGTAATCGCCGGGACTGTTTTTCGATACTCACACGGATTCTACCTTTTCCCGGTACTCTTTCGGATTCTACTATTTTTCGGTACTCACACTGATTCGACCCTTTTCCGGTACTCGTCAGGACAATTTTTCGATACTCACATGGATTCTACCTTTTCCCGGTACTCAATCGGATTTTATCATTTTTCGGTACTCACATTGATTGGACCATTTTTTTGTAATAGCCGAGACTGTTTTTCGATTCTCGCACGGATTCTACCTTTTCCCAGTACTCTCCCGGATTCTACTATTTTTCGGTACTCACATTGATTCAACCCTTTTCCGGTACTCGTCAGGACAATTTTTCGATACTCGCATGGATTCTACCTTTTTTCCATAGTTGCCCGGATTCTATTATTTTTCGGTACTCACATTAATCGACCATTTTTTTGTAATCGCCGGGACAGTTTTTCGATACTCGCACGGATTCTACCTTTTCCCGGTACTCTCCCGGATTCTACTATTTTTCGGTACTCACACTCAGTCGACCCTTTTCCGGTACTCGTCAGGACAATTTTTCGATACTCGCATGGATTCTACCTTTTTCCCATAGTTGCCCGGATTCTATCATTTTTCGGTACTTACATTGATTCGACCATTTTTTTGTAATGGCCGGGACTGTTTTTCGATACCCGCACGGATTCTACTTTTTCCCGGTACTCTCCCGGATTCAACTATTTTTCGGTAGTCATACTCATTCGACCCTTTTCCGCTACTCGTCAGGACAATTTTTCGATACTCGCATGGATTCTACCTTTTTCCCATAGTTGCCCGGATTCTATTATTTTTCGGTACTCACATTGATTCGACCATTTTTTTGTAATCGCCAGGAATGTTTTTCGATACTCGCACGGATTCTACCTTTTCCCGGTACTCTTCCGGATTCTACTATTTTTCGGTACTCACAATAATTCGACCCTTCTCCGGTACTCGTCAGGACAATTTTTCGATACTCACAAGGATTTTACCTTTTCCCGATACTCGCCCGGATTCTATCATTTTTCGGTACTCTCATTGATTCGACCATTTTTTTGTAATCGCCGGGACTGTTTTTCGATACTCGCACGGATTCTACCTTTTCCCGGTACTCTTCCGGATTCTACTATTTTTCGGTACTCACACCGATTCGAACTTTTTCCGGTACTCGTCAGGACAATTTTTCGATACTCACATGGATTCTACCTTTTCCCGGTACTTAATCGGATTTTATCATTTTTCGGTACTCACATTGATTGGACCATTTTTTTGTAATAGCCGAGACAGTTTTTCGATTCTCGCACGGATTCTACCTTTTCCCTGTACTCTCCCGGATTCTACTATTTTTCGGTACTCACACTGATTCAACCCTTTTCCGATACTCGTCAGGACAATTTTTCGATACTCGCATGGATTCTACCTTTTCCCGGTACTCGCCCGGATTCTATCATTTTTCGGTACTCATATTGATTCGACCATTTTTTTGTAATCGTCGGGACAGTTTTTCGATACTCGCACGGATTCTACCTTTTCCCGGTACTCTCCCGGATTCAACTATTTTTCGGTAGTCATACTCATTCGACCCTTTTCCGCTACTCGTCAGGACAATTTTTCGATACTCGCATGGATTCTACCTTTTTCCCATAGTTGCCCGGATTCTATCATTTTTCGGTACTTACATTGATTCGACCATTTTTTTGTAATCGCCGGGACTGTTTTTCGATACCCGCACGGATTCTACTTTTTCCCGGTACTCTCCCGGATTCAACTATTTTTCGGTAGTCATACTCATTCGACCCTTTTCCGCTACTCGTCCGGACAATTTTTCGATACTCGCATGGATTCTACCTTTTTCCCATATTTGCCCGGATTCTATTATTTTTCGGTACTCACATTGATTCGACCATTTTTTTGTAATTTCCAGGAATGTTTTTCGATACTCGCACGGATTCTACCTTTTCCTGGTACTCTCCCGGATTCTACTATTTTCCGGTCCTCACAATCAGTCGACCCTTTTCCGGTACTCGTCAGGACAATTTTTCGATACTCGCATGGATTCTACCTTTTTCCCATAGTTGCCCGGATTCTATCATTTTTCGGTACTTACATTGATTTGACCATTTTTTTGTTATCGCCGGGACTGTTTTTCGATACCCGCACGGATTCTACTTTTTCCCGGTACTCTCCGGGATTCAACTATTTTTCGGTAGTCATACTCATTCCACCCTTTTCCGCTACTCGTCCGGACAATTTTTCGATACTCGCATGGATTCTACCTTTTTACCATAGTTGCCCGGATTCTATCATTTTTCGGTACTCACATTGATTCGACCATTTTTTTGTATTCGTCGAGGGAGTTTTTCGATACTCGCACGGATTCTACCTTTTCCCACTACATTCCCGGATTCTACTATTTTTCTGTACTCACACTGATTCAACCCTTTTCCGGTACTCATCAGGACAATTTTTCGATACTTGCATGGATTCTACCTTTTTCCCATAGTTGCCCGAATTCTATTATTTTTCGGTACTCACATTGATTCGACCATTTTTTGTAATCGCCAGGAGAGTTTTTCGATACTCGCACGGATTCTACCTTTTCCCTGTACTCTTCCGGATTCTACTATTTTTCAGTACTCACACTGATTCGACCCTTTTTGCGGTACTCGTCAAGACAATTTTCCGATACTCCCATGGATTCTACCTTTTCCCGGTACTCAACCGGATTCTATCATTTTTCGGTACTCACATTGATTCGACCATTTTTTTGTATTCGTCGAGGGAGTTTTTCGATACTCGCACGGATTCTACCTTTTCCCACTACTCTCCCGGATTCTTTTATTTTTCTGTACTCACACTGATTCGACCCTTCTCCGGTACTCGTCAGGACAATTTTTCGATACTCGCATGGATTCTACCTTTTCCCAGTACTCGCCCGGAATCTATCATTTTTCGGTACTCACATTCATTCGACCATTTTTTTGTAATCGCCGGGACAGTTTTTCGATACTCGCACGGATTCTACCTTTTCCCGGTACTCTTCCGGATTCTACTATTTTTCGGTACTCACACTGAGTCGACCCTTTTCCGGTACTCGTCAGGACGATTTTTCGATACTCGCATGGATTCTACCTTTTTCCCATAGTTGCCCGGATTCTATCATTTTTCTGTACTTACATTGATTCGACCATTTTTTTGTAATCGTCGGGACTGTTTTTCGATACCCGCACGGATTCTACTTTTTCCTAGTACTCTCCCGGATTCAACTATTTTTCGGTAGTCATACTCATTCGACCCTTTTCCGCTACTCGTCAGGACAATTTTTCGATACTCGCATGGATTCTACATTTTTCCCATAGTTGCCCGGATTCTATTATTTTTCGGTACTCACATTGATTCGACCATTTTTTTGTATTCGCCATGAATGTTTTTCGATACTCGCACGGATTCTACCTTTTCCCGGTACTCTTCCGTATTCTACTATTTTTCGGTACTCACAATAATTCGACCCTTCTCCGGTACTCGTCAGGACAATTTTTCGATACTCACATGGATTCTACCTTTTCCCGGTACTCGCCCGGATTCTATCATTTTTCGGTACTCTCATTGATTCGACCATTTTTTTGTAATCGCCGGGACTGTTTTTCGATACTCGCACGTATTCTACCCTTTCCCGGTACTCTACCGGATTCTACTATTTTTCGGTACTCACACTCAGTCGACCCTTTTCCGGTACTCGTCAGGAATATTTTTCAATACTTGCATGGATTCTACCTTTTCACGGTACTCAACCGGATTCTATCATTTTTCGGTACTCACATTGATTCGACCATTTTTTTGTATTCGTCGAGGGAGTTTTTCGATACTCGCACGGATTCTACCTTTTCCCACTACATTCCCGGATTCTACTATTTTTCTGTACTCACACTGATTCAACCCTTTTCCGGTACTCATCAGGACAATTTTTCGATACTTGCATGGATTCTACCTTTTTCCCATAGTTGCCCGAATTCTATTATTTTTCGGTACTCACATTGATTCGACCATTTTTTGTAATCGCCAGGAGAGTTTTTCGATACTCGCACGGATTCTACCTTTTCCCTGTACTCTTCCGGATTCTACTATTTTTCAGTACTCACACTGATTCGACCCTTTTCCGGTACTCGTCAAGACAATTTTCCGATACTCCCATGGATTCTACCTTTTCCCGGTACTCAATCGGATTTTATCATTTTTCGGTACTCACATTGATTCGACCATTTTTTTGTAATCGTCGGGACTCTTTTTCGATACTCGCACGGATTCTACCTTTTCCCAGTACTCTCCCGGATTCTACTATTTTTCGGTACTCACACTCATTCGACCCATTTCCGGTACTCGTTAGGACAATTTTTCGATACTCGCATGGATTCTACCTTTTCCCGGTACTCAACCGGAGTCTATTATTTTTCGGTACTCACATTGATTCGACTATTTTTTTATAATCATCAGGACAGTTTTTTGATACTCGCACGGATTCTACCTTTTCCCGGTACTCTTTCGGATTCTACTATTTTTCGGTACTCACACTGATTCAACCCTTTTCCGGTACTCGTCAGGACAATTTTTCGATACACGCGTGGATTCTACCTTTTTCCCATAGTTGCCCGGATTCTATTATTTTTCGGTACTCACATTGATTCGACCATTTTTTTGTAATCGCCAGGAAAGTTTTTCGATACTCGCACGGATTCTACCTTTTCCCTGTACTCTTCCGGATTCTACTATTTTTCGGTACTCACACTGATTCGACCCTTTTCCGGTACTCGTCAGGACAATTTTCCGATACTCGCATGGATTCTTCCTTTTCCCGGTACTCAATCGGATTTTATCATTTTTCGGTACTCACATTGATTCGACCATTTTCTTGTAATAGCCGGGACAGTTTTTCTATTCTCGCACGGATTCTAGGTTTTCCCAGTACTCTCCCGGATTCTATTATTTTTCGGTACTCACACTGATTCAACCCTTTTCTGGTACTATTCAGGACAATTTTTCGATACTCGCATGGATTCTACCTTTTTCCCATAGTTGCCCGGATTCTATTATTTTTCGGTACTCACATTAATTCGACCATTTTTTTGTAATCGCCAGGAAAGTTTTTCGATACTCGCACGGATTCTACCTTTTCCCTCTACTCTTCCGGATTCTACTATTTTTCGGTACTCACACTGATTCGACCCTTTTCCGGTACTCGTCAGGACAATTTTTCGATACTCGCATGGATTCTACATTTTTCCCATAGTTGCCCGGATTCTATTATTTTTCGGTACTCACATTGATTCGACCATTTTTTTGTAATCGCCAGGAAAGTTTTTCGACACTCGCACGGATTCTACCTTTTCCCAGTACTCTCCCGGATTCTACTATTTTTCGGTACTCACACTCATTCGACCCATTTCCGGTACTCGTTAGGACAATTTTTCGATACTCGCATGGATTTTACCTTTTCCCGGTACTCAACCGGAGTCTATTATTTTTCGGTACTCACATTGATTCGACTATTTTTTTATAATCATCAGGACAGTTTTTTGATACTCGCACGGATTCTACCTTTTCCCGGTACTCTTTCGGATTCTACTATTTTTCGGTACTCACACTGATTCAACCCTTTTCCGGTACTCGTCAGGAGAATTTTTCCATACTCGCATGGATTCTACCTTTTTCCCATAGTTGCCGGGATTGTATTATTTTTCGTTACTCACATTGATTCGACAATTTTTTTGTAATCGCCAGGAAAGTTTTTCGATACTCGCACGGATTCTACCTTTTCCCTCTACTCTTCCGGATTCTACTATTTTTCGGTACTCACACTGATTCGACCCTTTTCCGGTACTCGTCAGGACAATTTTCCGATACTCGCATGGATTCTACCTTTTCCCGGTACTCAATCGGATTTTATCATTTTTCGGTACTCACATTGATTCGACCATTTTTCTGTAATCGCCGGGACTGTTTTTCGATACACGCACGGATTCTACCTTTTCCTAGTACTCTCCCGGATTCTACTATTTTTCGGTACTCACACTGATTCGACCCTTTTCCGGTACTCGTCAGGACAATTTTCCGATACTCGCATGGATTCTACCTTTTCCCGGTACTCAATCGGATTTTATCATTTTTCGGTACTCACATTGATTCGACCATTTTTTTGTAATAGCCGGGACAGTTTTTCGAATCTCGCACGGATTCTACCTTTTCCCAATACTCTCCCGGATTCTACTATTTTTCGGTACTCACACTGATTCAACCCTTTTCCGGTACTCGTCAGGACAATTTTTCGATACTCGCATGGATTCTACCTTTTTCCCATAGTTGCCGGGATTGTATTATTTTTCGTTACTCACATTGATTCGACCATTTTTTTTGTAATCGCCAGGAAAGTTTTTCGATACTCGCACGGATTCTACCTTTTCCCTCTACTCTTCCGGATTCTACTATTTTTCGGTACTCACACTTATTCGACCCTTTTCCGGTACTCGTCAGGACAATTTTTCGATACTCGCATGGATTCTACCTTTTTCCCATAGTTGCCCGGATTCTATTATTTTTCGGTACTCACATTGATTCGACCATTTTTTTGTAATCGCCAGGAAAGTTTTTCGATACTCGCACGGATTCTACCTTTTCCCTCTACTCTTCCGGATTCTACTATTTTTCGGTACTTACACGGATTCGACCATTTTCCGGTACTCGTCAGGACAATTTTCCGATACTCGCATGGATTCTACCTTTTCCCGGTACTCAATCGGATTTTATCATTTTTCGGTACTCACATTGATTCGACCATTTTTTTGTAATAGCCGGGACAGTTTTTCGATTCTCGCACGGATTCTACCTTTTCCCAGTACTCTCCCGGATTCTACTATTTTTCGGTACTCACACTGATTCAACCCTTTTCTGGTACTCGTCAGGACAATTTTTCGATACTCGCATGATTCTACCTTTTTCCCATAGTTGCCCGGATTCTATTATTTTTCGGTACTCACATTGATTCGACCATTTTTTTGTAATCGCCGAGACAGTTTTTCGATACTCGCAGGGATTCTACCTTTTCCCGGTACTCTTCCGGATTCTACTATTTTTCGGTACTCACACTGATTCAACCCTTTTCCGGTACTCGTTAGGACAATTTTTCGATACTCGCATGGATTCTACCTTTTTCCCATAGTTGCCGGGATTGTATTATTTTTCGTTACTCACATTGATTCGACCATTTTTTGGTAATCGCCAGGAAAGTTTTTCGATACTCGCACGGATTCTACCTTTTCCCGGTACTCTTCCGGATTCTACTATTTTTCGGTACTCACACTGATTCAACCCTTTTCCGGTACTCGTCAGGAGAATTTTTCCATACTCGCATGGATTCTACCTTTTTCCCATAGTTGCCGGGATTGTATTATTTTTCGTTACTCACATTGATTCGACAATTTTTTTGTAATCGCCAGGAAAGTTTTTCGATACTCGCACGGATTCTACCTTTTCCCTCTACTCTTCCGGATTCTACTATTTTTCGGTACTCACACTGATTCGACCCTTTTCCGGTACTCGTCAGGACAATTTTCCGATACTCGCATGGATTCTACCTTTTCCCGGTACTCAATCGGATTTTATCATTTTTCGGTACTCACATTGATTCGACCATTTTTCTGTAATCGCCGGGACTGTTTTTCGATACTCGCACGGATTCTACCTTTTCCTAGTACTCTCCCGGATTCTACTATTTTTCGGTACTCACACTGATTCGACCCTTTTCCGGTACTCGTCAGGACAATTTTCCGATACTCGCATGGATTCTACCTTTTCCCGGTACTCAATCGGATTTTATCATTTTTCGGTACTCACATTGATTCGACCATTTTTTTGTAATAGCCGGGACAGTTTTTCGAATCTCGCACGGATTCTACCTTTTCCCAGTACTCTCCCGGATTCTACTATTTTTCGGTACTCACACTGATTCAACCCTTTTTTGGTACTCGTCAGGACAATTTTTCGATACTCGCATGGATTCTACCTTTTTCCCATAGTTGCCCGGATTCTATTATTTTCGGTACTCATATTGATTCGACCATTTTTTTGTAATCGCCGAGACAGTTTTTCGATACTCGCAGGGATTCTACCTTTTCCCGGTACTCTTCCGGATTCTACTATTTTTCGGTACTCACACTGATTCAACCCTTTTCCGGTACTCGTCAGGACAATTTTTCGATACTCGCATGGATTCTACCTTTTTCCCATAGTTGCTTGGATTGTATTATTTTTCGTTACTCACATTGATTCGACCATTTTTTTGTAATCGCCAGGAAAGTTTTTCGATACTCGCACGGATTCTACCTTTTCCCTCTACTCTTCCGGATTCTACTATTTTTCGGTACTCACACTGATTCGTCCCTTTTCTGGTACTCGTCAGGACAATTTTCCGATACTCGCATGGATTCTACCTTTTCCCGGTACTGAATCGGATTTTATCATTTTTCGGTACTCACATTGATTCGACCATTTTTTTGTAATCGCCGGGACTGTTTTTCGATACTCGCACGGATTCTACCTTTTCCTAGTACTCTCCCGGATTCTACTATTTTTCAGTACTCACACTTATTCGACCCTTTTCCAGTACTCGTCAGGACAATTTTCCGATACTCGCATGGATTCTACCTTTTCCCGGTACTCAATCGGATTTTATCATTTTTCGGTACTCACATTGATTCGACCATTTTTTTGTAATAGCCGGGACAGTTTTTCGATTCTCGCACGGATTCTACCTTTTCCCAGTACTCTCCCGGATTCTACTATTTTTCGGTACTCACACTGATTCAACCCTTTTTTGGTACTCGTCAGGACAATTTTTCGATACTCGCATGGATTCTACCTTTTTCCCATAGTTGCCCGGATTCTATTATTTTTCGGTACTCACATTGATTCGACCATTTTTTTGTAATCGCCGAGACAGTTTTTCGATACTCGCACGGATTCTACCTTTTCCCGGTACTCTTCCGGATTCTACTATTTTTCGGTACTCACACTGATTCAACCCTTTTCCGGTACTCGTCAGGACAATTTTTCGATACTCGCATGGATTCTACCTTTTTCCCATAGTTGCCGGGATTGTATTATTTTTCGTTACTCACATTGATTCGACCATTTTTTTTGTAATCGCCAGGAAAGTTTTTCGATACTCGCACGGATTCTACATTTTCCCTCTACTCTTCCGGATTCTACTATTTTTCGGTACTCACACTGATTCGACCCTTTTCCGGTACTCGTCAGGACAATTTTCCGATACTCGCATGGATTCTACCTTTTCCCGGTACTCAATCGGATTTTATCATTTTTCGGTACTCACATTGATTCGACCATTTTTTTGTAATCGCCGGGACTGTTTTTCGATACTCGCACGGATTCTACCTTTTCCTAGTACTCTCCCGGATTCTACTATTTTTCGGTACTCACACTGATTCGACCCTTTTCCGGTACTCGTCAGGACAATTTTCCGATACTCGCATGGATTCTACCTTTTCCCGGTACTCAATCGGATTTTATCATTTTTCGGTACTCACATTGATTCGACCATTTTTTTGTAATAGCCGGGACAGTTTTTCGAATCTCGCACGGATTCTACCTTTTCCCAGTACTCTCCCGGATTCTACTATTTTTCGGTACTCACACTGATTCAACCCTTTTTTGGTACTCGTCAGGACAATTTTTCGATACTCGCATGGATTCTACCTTTTTCCCATAGTTGCCCGGATTCTATTATTTTCGGTACTCACATTGATTCGACCATTTTTTTGTAATCGCCGAGACAGTTTTTCGATACTCGCAGGGATTCTACCTTTTCCCGGTACTCTTCCGGATTCTACTATTTTTCGGTACTCACACTGATTCAACCCTTTTCCGGTACTCGTCAGGACAATTTTTCGATACTCGCATGGATTCTACCTTTTTCCCATAGTTGCCGGGATTGTATTATTTTTCGTTACTCACATTGATTCGACAATTTTTTTGTAATCGCCAGGAAAGTTTTTCGATACTCGCACGGATTCTACCTTTTCCCTCTACTCTTCCGGATTCTACTATTTTTCGGTACTCACACTGATTCGACCCTTTTCCGGTACTCGTCAGGACAATTTTCCGATACTCGCATGGATTCTACCTTTTCCCGGTACTCAATCGGATTTTATCATTTTTCGGTACTCACATTGATTCGACCATTTTTCTGTAATCGCCGGGACTGTTTTTCGATACTCGCACGGATTCTACCTTTTCCTAGTACTCTCCCGGATTCTACTATTTTTCGGTACTCACACTGATTCGACCCTTTTCCGGTACTCGTCAGGACAATTTTCCGATACTCGCATGGATTCTACCTTTTCCCGGTACTCAATCGGATTTTATCATTTTTCGGTACTCACATTGATTCGACCATTTTTTTGTAATAGCCGGGACAGTTTTTCGAATCTCGCACGGATTCTACCTTTTCCCAGTACTCTCCCGGATTCTACTATTTTTCGGTACTCACACTGATTCAACCCTTTTTTGGTACTCGTCAGGACAATTTTTCGATACTCGCATGGATTCTACCTTTTTCCCATAGTTGCCCGGATTCTATTATTTTCGGTACTCATATTGATTCGACCATTTTTTTGTAATCGCCGAGACAGTTTTTCGATACTCGCAGGGATTCTACCTTTTCCCGGTACTCTTCCGGATTCTACTATTTTTCGGTACTCACACTGATTCAACCCTTTTCCGGTACTCGTCAGGACAATTTTTCGATACTCGCATGGATTCTACCTTTTTCCCATAGTTGCTTGGATTGTATTATTTTTCGTTACTCACATTGATTCGACCATTTTTTTGTAATCGCCAGGAAAGTTTTTCGATACTCGCACGGATTCTACCTTTTCCCTCTACTCTTCCGGATTCTACTATTTTTCGGTACTCACACTGATTCGTCCCTTTTCTGGTACTCGTCAGGACAATTTTCCGATACTCGCATGGATTCTACCTTTTCCCGGTACTGAATCGGATTTTATCATTTTTCGGTACTCACATTGATTCGACCATTTTTTTGTAATCGCCGGGACTGTTTTTCGATACTCGCACGGATTCTACCTTTTCCTAGTACTCTCCCGGATTCTACTATTTTTCAGTACTCACACTTATTCGACCCTTTTCCAGTACTCGTCAGGACAATTTTCCGATACTCGCATGGATTCTACCTTTTCCCGGTACTCAATCGGATTTTATCATTTTTCGGTACTCACATTGATTCGACCATTTTTTTGTAATAGCCGGGACAGTTTTTCGATTCTCGCACGGATTCTACCTTTTCCCAGTACTCTCCCGGATTCTACTATTTTTCGGTACTCACACTGATTCAACCCTTTTTTGGTACTCGTCAGGACAATTTTTCGATACTCGCATGGATTCTACCTTTTTCCCATAGTTGCCCGGATTCTATTATTTTTCGGTACTCACATTGATTCGACCATTTTTTTGTAATCGCCGAGACAGTTTTTCGATACTCGCACGGATTCTACCTTTTCCCGGTACTCTTCCGGATTCTACTATTTTTCGGTACTCACACTGATTCAACCCTTTTCCGGTACTCGTCAGGACAATTTTTCGATACTCGCATGGATTCTACCTTTTTCCCATAGTTGCCGGGATTGTATTATTTTTCGTTACTCACATTGATTCGACCATTTTTTTTGTAATCGCCAGGAAAGTTTTTCGATACTCGCACGGATTCTACATTTTCCCTCTACTCTTCCGGATTCTACTATTTTTCGGTACTCACACTGATTCGACCCTTTTCCGGTACTCGTCAGGACAATTTTCCGATACTCGCATGGATTCTACCTTTTCCCGGTACTCAATCGGATTTTATCATTTTTCGGTACTCACATTGATTCGACCATTTTTTTGTAATCGCCGGGACTGTTTTTCGATACTCGCACGGATTCTACCTTTTCCTAGTACTCTCCCGGATTCTACTATTTTTCGGTACTCACACTGATTCGACCCTTTTCCGGTACTCGTCAGGACAATTTTCCGATACTCGCATGGATTCTACCTTTTCCCGGTACTCAATCGGATTTTATCATTTTTCGGTACTCACATTGATTCGACCATTTTTTTGTAATAGCCGGGACAGTTTTTCGAATCTCGCACGGATTCTACCTTTTCCCAGTACTCTCCCGGATTCTACTATTTTTCGGTACTCACACTGATTCAACCCTTTTTTGGTACTCGTCAGGACAATTTTTCGATACTCGCATGGATTCTACCTTTTTCCCATAGTTGCCCGGATTCTATTATTTTCGGTACTCACATTGATTCGACCATTTTTTTGTAATCGCCGAGACAGTTTTTCGATACTCGCAGGGATTCTACCTTTTCCCGGTACTCTTCCGGATTCTACTATTTTTCGGTACTCACACTGATTCAACCCTTTTCCGGTACTCGTCAGGACAATTTTTCGATACTCGCATGGATTCTACCTTTTTCCCATAGTTGCCGGGATTGTATTATTTTTCGTTACTCACATTGATTCGACCATTTTTTTTGTAATCGCCAGGAAAGTTTTTCGATACTCGCACGGATTCTACCTTTTCCCTCTACTCTTCCGGATTCTACTATTTTTCGGTACTCACACTGATTCGACCGTTTTCCGGTACTCGTCAGGACAATTTTCCGATACTCGCATGGATTCTACCTTTTCCCGGTACTCAATCGGATTTTATCATTTTTCGGTACTCACATTGATTCGACCATTTTTTTGTAATCGCCGGGACTGTTTTTCGATACTCGCACGGATTCTACCTTTTCCTAGTACTCTCCCGGATTCTACTATTTTTCGGTACTCACACTGATTCGACCCTTTTCCGGTACTCGTCAGGACAATTTTCCGATACTCGCATGGATTCTACCTTTTTCCGGTACTCAATCGGATTTTATCATTTTTCGGTACTCACATTGATTCGACCATTTTTTTGTAATAGCCGGGACAGTTTTTCGAATCTCGCACGGATTCTACCTTTTCCCAGTACTCTCCCGGATTCTACTATTTTTCGGTACTCACACTGATTCAACCCTTTTTTGGTACTCGTCAGGACAATTTTTCGATACTCGCATGGATTCTACCTTTTTCCCATAGTTGCCCGGATTCTATTATTTTCGGTACTCATATTGATTCGACCATTTTTTTGTAATCGCCGAGACAGTTTTTCGATACTCGCAGGGATTCTACCTTTTCCCGGTACTCTTCCGAATTCTACTATTTTTCGGTACTCACACTGATTCAACCCTTTTCCGGTACTCGTCAGGACAATTTTTCGATACTCGCATGGATTCTACCTTTTTCCCATAGTTGCTTGGATTGTATTATTTTTCGTTACTCACATTGATTCGACCATTTTTTTGTAATCGCCAGGAAAGTTTTTCGATACTCGCACGGATTCTACCTTTTCCCTCTACTCTTCCGGATTCTACTATTTTTCGGTACTCACACTGATTCGACCCTTTTCCGGTACTCGTCAGGACAATTTTCCGATACTCGCATGGATTCTACCTTTTCCCGGTACTCAATCGGATTTTATCATTTTTCGGTACTCACATTGATTCGACCATTTTTTTGTAATCGCCGGGACTGTTTTTCGATACTCGCACGGATTCTACCTTTTCCTAGTACTCTCCCGGATTCTACTATTTTTCAGTACTCACACTTATTCGACCCTTTTCCAGTACTCGTCAGGACAATTTTCCGATACTCGCATGGATTCTACCTTTTCCCGGTACTCAATCGGATTTTATCATTTTTCGGTACTCACATTGATTCGACCATTTTTTTGTAATAGCCGGGACAGTTTTTCGATTCTCGCACGGATTCTACCTTTTCCCAGTACTCTCCCGGATTCTACTATTTTTCGGTACTCACACTGATTCAACCCTTTTTTGGTACTCGTCAGGACAATTTTTCGATACTCGCATGGATTCTACCTTTTTCCCATAGTTGCCCGGATTCTATTATTTTTCGGTACTCAAATTGATTCGACCATTTTTTTGTAATCGCCGAGACAGTTTTTCGATACTCGCACGGATTCTACCTTTTCCCGGTACTCTTCCGGATTCTACTATTTTTCGGTACTCACACTGATTCAACCCTTTTCCGGTACTCGTCAGGACAATTTTTCGATACTCGCATGGATTCTACCTTTTTCCCATAGTTGCCGGGATTGTATTATTTTTCGTTACTCACATTGATTCGACCATTTTTTTTGTAATCGCCAGGAAAGTTTTTCGATACTCGCACGGATTCTACCTTTTCCCTCTACTCTTCCGGATTCTACTATTTTTCGGTACTCACACTGATTCGACCCTTTTCCGGTACTCGTCAGGACAATTTTCCGATACTCGCATGGATTCTACCTTTTCCCGGTACTCAATCGGATTTTATCATTTTTCGGTACTCACATTGATTCGACCATTTTTTTGTAATCGCCGGGACTGTTTTTCGATACTCGCACGGATTCTACCTTTTCCTAGTACTCTCCCGGATTCTACTATTTTTCGGTACTCACACTGATTCGACCCTTTTCCGGTACTCGTCAGGACAATTTTCCGATACTCGCATGGATTCTACCTTTTCCCGGTACTCAATCGGATTTTATCATTTTTCGGTACTCACATTGATTCGACCATTTTTTTGTAATAGCCGGGACAGTTTTTCGAATCTCGCACGGATTCTACCTTTTCCCAGTACTCTCCCGGATTCTACTATTTTTCGGTACTCACACTGATTCAACCCTTTTTTGGTACTCGTCAGGACAATTTTTCGATACTCGCATGGATTCTACCTTTTTCCCATAGTTGCCCGGATTCTATTATTTTCGGTACTCACATTGATTCGACCATTTTTTTGTAATCGCCGAGACAGTTTTTCGATACTCGCAGGGATTCTACCTTTTCCCGGTACTCTTCCGGATTCTACTATTTTTCGGTACTCACACTGATTCAACCCTTTTCCTGTACTCGTCAGGACAATTTTTCGATACTCGCATGGATTCTACCTTTTTCCCATAGTTGCTTGGATTGTATTATTTTTCGTTACTCACATTGATTCGACCATTTTTTTGTAATCGCCAGGAAAGTTTTTCGATACTCGCACGGATTCTACCTTTTCCCTCTACACTTCCGGATTCTACTATTTTTCGGTACTCACACTGATTCGACCCTTTTCCGGTACTCGTCAGGACAATTTTCCGATACTCGCATGGATTCTACCTTTTCCCGGTACTCAATCGGATTTTATTATTTTTCGGTACTCACATTGATTCGACCATTTTTTTGTAATCGTCGGGACTGTTTTTCGATTCTCGCACGGATTCTACCTTTTCCCAGTACTCTCCCGGATTCTACTATTTTTCAGTACTCACACTGATTCAACCCTTTTTTGGTACTCGTCAGGACAATTTTTCGATACTCGCATGGATTCTACCTTTTTCCCATAGTTGCCCGGATTCTATTATTTTTCGGTACTCACATTGATTCGACCATTTTTTTGTAATCGCCGAGACAGTTTTTCGATACTCGCACGGATTCTACCTTTTCCCGGTACTCTTCCGGATTCTACTATTTTTCGGTACTCACACTCATTCGACCCTTTTCCGGTACTCGTCAGGACAATTTTCCGATACTCGCATGGATTCTACCTTTTCCCGGTACTCAATCGGATTTTATCATTTTTCGGTACTCACATTGATTCGACCATTTTTTTGTAATCGCCAGGAAAGTTTTTCGATACTCGCACGGATTCTACCTTTTCCCTCTACTCTTCCGGATTCTACTATTTTTCGGTACTCACACTGATTCGACCCTTTTCCGGTACTCGTCAGGACAATTTTCCGATACTCGCATGGATTCTACCTTTTCCCGGTACTCAATCGGATTTTATCATTTTTCGGTACTCACATTGATTCGACCATTTTTTTGTAATCGCCGGGACTGTTTTTCGATACTCGCACGGATTCTACCTTTTCCTAGTACTCTCCCGGATTCTACTATTTTTCGGTACTCACACTCATTCGACCCTTTTCCGGTACTCGTCAGGACAATTTTCCGATACTCGCATGGATTCTACCTTTTCCCGGTACTCAATCGGATTTTATCATTTTTCGGTACTCACATTGATTCGACCATTTTTTTGTAATAGCCGGGACAGTTTTTCGAATCTCGCACGGATTCTACCTTTTCCCAGTACTCTCCCGGATTCTACTATTTTTCGGTACTCACACTGATTCAACTTTTTTTTGGTACTCGTCAGGACAATTTTTCGATACTCGCATGGATTCTACCTTTTTCCCATAGTTGCCCGGATTCTATTATTTTCGGTACTCATATTGATTCGACCATTTTTTTGTAATCGTCGAGACAGTTTTTCGATACTCGCAGGGATTCTACCTTTTCCCGGTACTCTTCCGGATTCTACTATTTTTCGGTACTCACACTGATTCAACCCTTTTCCGGTACTCGTCAGGACAATTTTTCGATACTCGCATGGATTCTACCTTTTTCCCATAGTTGCTTGGATTGTATTATTTTTCGTTACTCACATTGATTCGACCATTTTTTTGTAATCGCCAGGAAAGTTTTTCGATACTCGCACGGATTCTACCTTTTCCCTCTACTCTTCCGGATTCTACTATTTTTCGGTACTCACACTGATTCGACCCTTTTCCGGTACTCGTCAGGACAATTTTCCGATACTCGCATGGATTCTACCTTTTCCCGGTACTGAATCGGATTTTATCATTTTTCGGTACTCACATTGATTCGACCATTTTTTTGTAATCGCCGGGACTGTTTTTCGATACTCGCACGGATTCTACCTTTTCCTAGTACTCTCCCGGATTCTACTATTTTTCAGTACTCACACTTATTCGACCCTTTTCCAGTACTCGTCAGGACAATTTTCCGATACTCGCATGGATTCTACCTTTTCCCGGTACTCAATCGGATTTTATCATTTTTCGGTACTCACATTGATTCGACCATTTTTTTGTAATAGCCGGGACAGTTTTTCGATTCTCGCACGGATTCTACCTTTTCCCAGTACTCTCCCGGATTCTACTATTTTTCGGTACTCACACTGATTCAACCCTTTTTTGGTACTCGTCAGGACAATTTTTCGATACTCGCATGGATTCTACCTTTTTCCCATAGTTGCCCGGATTCTATTATTTTTCGGTACTCACATTGATTCGACCATTTTTTTGTAATCGCCGAGACAGTTTTTCGATACTCGCACGGATTCTACCTTTTCCCGGTACTCTTCCGGATTCTACTATTTTTCGGTACTCACACTGATTCAACCCTTTTCCGGTACTCGTCAGGACAATTTTTCGATACTCGCATGGATTCTACCTTTTTCCCATAGTTGCCGGGATTGTATTATTTTTCGTTACTCACATTGATTCGACCATTTTTTTTGTAATCGCCAGGAAAGTTTTTCGATACTCGCACGGATTCTACCTTTTCCCTCTACTCTTCCGGATTCTACTATTTTTCGGTACTCACACTGATTCGACCCTTTTCCGGTACTCGTCAGGACAATTTTCCGATACTCGCATGGATTCTACCTTTTCCCGGTACTCAATCGGATTTTATCATTTTTCGGTACTCACATTGATTCGACCATTTTTTTGTAATCGCCGGGACTGTTTTTCGATACTCGCACGGATTCTACCTTTTCCTAGTACTCTCCCGGATTCTACTATTTTTCGGTACTCACACTGATTCGACCCTTTTCCGGTACTCGTCAGGACAATTTTCCGATACTCGCATGGATTCTACCTTTTCCCGGTACTCAATCGGATTTTATCATTTTTCGGTACTCACATTGATTCGACCATTTTTTTGTAATAGCCGGGACAGTTTTTCGAATCTCGCACGGATTCTACCTTTTCCCAGTACTCTCCCGGATTCTACTATTTTTCGGTACTCACACTGATTCAACCCTTTTTTGGTACTCGTCAGGACAATTTTTCGATACTCGCATGGATTCTACCTTTTTCCCATAGTTGCCCGGATTCTATTATTTTCGGTACTCACATTGATTCGACCATTTTTTTGTAATCGCCGAGACAGTTTTTCGATACTCGCAGGGATTCTACCTTTTCCCGGTACTCTTCCGGATTCTACTATTTTTCGGTACTCACACTGATTCAACCCTTTTCCGGTACTCGTCAGGACAATTTTTCGATACTCGCATGGATTCTACCTTTTTCCCATAGTTGCTTGGATTGTATTATTTTTCGTTACTCACATTGATTCGACCATTTTTTTGTAATCGCCAGGAAAGTTTTTCGATACTCGCACGGATTCTACCTTTTCCCTCTACACTTCCGGATTCTACTATTTTTCGGTACTCACACTGATTCGACCCTTTTCCGGTACTCGTCAGGACAATTTTCCGATACTCGCATGGATTCTACCTTTTCCCGGTACTCAATCGGATTTTATTATTTTTCGGTACTCACATTGATTCGACCATTTTTTTGTAATCGCCGGGACTGTTTTTCGATTCTCGCACGGATTCTACCTTTTCCCAGTACTCTCCCGGATTCTACTATTTTTCAGTACTCACACTGATTCAACCCTTTTTTGGTACTCGTCAAGACAATTTTTCGATACTCGCATGGATTCTACCTTTTTCCCATAGTTGCCCGGATTCTATTATTTTTCGGTACTCACATTGATTCGACCATTTTTTTGTAATCGCCCAGACAGTTTTTCGATACTCGCACGGATTCTACCTTTTCCCGGTACTCTTCCGGATTCTACTATTTTTCGGTACTCACACTCATTCGACCCTTTTCCGGTACTCGTCAGGACAATTTTCCGATACTCGCATGGATTCTACCTTTTCCCGGTACTCAATCGGATTTTATCATTTTTCGGTACTCACATTGATTCGACCATTTTTTTGTAATCGCCAGGAAAGTTTTTCGATACTCGCACGGATTCTACCTTTTCCCTCTACTCTTCCGGATTCTACTATTTTTCGGTACTCACACTGATTCGACCCTTTTCCGGTACTCGTCAGGACAATTTTCCGATACTCGCATGGATTCTACCTTTTCCCGGTACTCAATCGGATTTTATCATTTTTCGGTACTCACATTGATTCGACCATTTTTTTGTAATCGCCGGGACTGTTTTTCGATACTCGCACGGATTCTACCTTTTCCTAGTACTCTCCCGGATTCTACTATTTTTCGGTACTCACACTCATTCGACCCTTTTCCGGTACTCGTCAGGACAATTTTCCGATACTCGCATGGATTCTACCTTTTCCCGGTACTCAATCGGATTTTATCATTTTTCGGTACTCACATTGATTCGACAATTTTTTTGTGATCGCCAGGAAAGTTTTTCGATACTCGCACGGATTCTACCTTTTCCCTCTACTCTTCCGGATTCTACTATTTTTCGGTACTCACACTGATTCGACCCTTTTCCGGTACTCGTCAGGACAATTTTCCGATACTCGCATGGATTCTACCTTTTCCCGGTACTCAATCGGATTTTATCATTTTTCGGTACTCACATTGATTCGACCATTTTTTTGTAATCGCCGGGACTGTTTTTCGATACTCGCACGGATTCTACCTTTTCCTAGTACTCTCCCGGATTCTACTATTTTTCGGTACTCACACTGATTCGACCCTTTTCCGGTACTCGTCAGGACAATTTTCCGATACTCGCATGGATTCTACCTTTTCCCGGTACTCAATCGGATTTTATCATTTTTCGGTACTCACATTGATTCGACCATTTTTTTGTAATAGCCGGGACAGTTTTTCGATTCTCGCACGGATTCTACATTTTCCCAGTACTCTCCCGGATTCTACTATTTTTCGGTACTCACACTGATTCAACCCTTTTCCGGTACTCGTCAGGACAATTTTTCGATACTCGCATGGATTCTACCTTTTTCCCATAGTTGCTTGGATTGTATTATTTTTCGTTACTCACATTGATTCGACCATTTTTTTGTAATCGCCAGGAAAGTTTTTCGATACTCGCACGGATTCTACCTTTTAGCTCTACTCTTCCGGATTCTACTATTTTTCGGTACTCACACTGATTCGACCCTTTTCCGGTACTCGTCAGGACAATTTTCCGATACTCGCATGGATTCTACCTTTTCCCGGTACTGAATCGGATTTTATTATTTTTCGGTACTCACATTGATTCGACCATTTTTTTGTAATCGCCGGGACTGTTTTTCGATACTCGCACGGATTCTACCTTTTCCTAGTACTCTCCCGGATTCTACTATTTTTCAGTACTCACACTTATTCGACCCTTTTCCAGTACTCGTCAGGACAATTTTCCGATACTCGCATGGATTCTACCTTTTCCCGGTACTCAATCGGATTTTCTCATTTTTCGGTACTCACATTGATTCGACCATTTTTTTGTAATAGCCGGGACAGTTTTTCGATTCTCGCACGGATTCTACTTTTTCCCAGTACTCTCCCGGATTCTACTATTTTTCGGTACTCACACTGATTCAACCCTTTTTTGGTACTCGTCAGGACAATTTTTCGATACTCGCATGGATTCTACCTTTTCCCCATAGTTGCCCGGATTCTATTATTTTTCGGTACTCACATTGATTCGACCATTTTTTTGTAATCGCCGACACAGTTTTTCGATACTCGCACGGATTCTACCTTTTCCCGGTACTCTTCCGGATTCTACTATTTTTCGGTACTCACACTGATTTAACCCTTTTCCGGTACTCGTCAGGACAATTTTTCGATACTCGCATGGATTCTACCTTTTTCCCATAGTTGCCGGGATTGTATTATTTTTCGTTACTCACATTGATTCGACCATTTTTTTGTAATCGCCAGGAAAGTTTTTCGATACTCGCACGGATTCTACCTTTTCCCTCTACTCTTCCGGGTTCTACTATTTTTCGGTACTCACACTGATTCGACCCTTTTCCGGTACTCGTCAGGACAATTTTCCGATACTCGCATGGATTCTACCTTTTCCCGGTACTCAATCGGATTTTATCATTTTTCGGTACTCACATTGATTCGACCATTTTTTTGTAATCGCCGGGACTGTTTTTCGATACTCTCACGGATTCTACCTTTTCCTAGTACTCTCCCGGATTCTACTATTTTTCGGTACTCACACTCATTCGACCCTTTTCCGGTACTCGTCAGGACAATTTTCCGATACTCGCATGGATTCTACCTTTTCCCGGTACTCAATCGGATTTTATCATTTTTCGGTACTGACATTGATTCGACTATTTTTTTGTAATAGCCGGGACAGTTTTTCGATTCTCGCACGGATTCTACCTTTTCCCAGTACTCTCCCGGATTCTACTATTTTTCGGTACTCACACTGATTCAACCCTTTTCTGGTACTCGTCAGGACAATTTTTCGATACTCGCATGGATTGTACCTTTTCCCCATAGTTGCCCGGATTCTATTATTTTTCGGTACTCACATTGATTCGACCATTTTTTTGTAATCGCCGACACAGTTTTTCGATACTCGCACGGATTCTACCTTTTACCGGTACTCTTCCGGATTCTACTATTTTTCGGTACTCACACTGATTCAACCCTTTTCCGGTACTCGTCAGGACAATTTTTCGATACTCGCATGGATTTTACCTTTTTCCCATAGTTGCCGGGATTGTATTATTTTTCGTTACTCACATTGATTCGACCATTTTTTTGTAATCGCCAGGAAAGTTTTTCGATACTCGCACGGATTCTACCTTTTCCCTCTACTCTTCCGGATTCTACTATTTTTCGGTACTCACACTGATTCGACCCTTTTCCGGTACTCGTCAGGACAATTTTCCGATACTCGCATGGATTCTACCTTTTCCCGGTACTCAATCGGATTTTATCATTTTTCGGTACTCACATTGATTCGACCATTTTTTTGTAATCGCCGGGACTGTTTTTCGATACTCGCACGGATTCTACCTTTTCCTAGTACTCTCCCGGATTCTACTATTTTTCGGTACTCACACTGATTCGACCCTTTTCCGGTACTCGTCAGGACAATTTTCCGATACTCGCATGGATTCTACCTTTTCCCGGTACTCAATCGGATTTTATCATTTTTCGGTACTCACATTGATTCGACCATTTTTTTGTAATAGCCGGGACAGTTTTTCGATTCTCGCACGGATTCTACCTTTTCCCAGTACTCTCCCGGATTCTACTATTTTTCGGTACTCACACTGATTCAACCCTTTTTTGGTACTCGTCAGGACAATTTTTCGATACTCGCATGGATTCTACCTTTTTCCCATAGTTGCCCGGATTCTATTATTTTCGGTACTCATATTGATTCGACCATTTTTTTGTAATCGCCGAGACAGTTTTTCGATACTCGCAGGGATTCTACCTTTTCCCGGTACTCTTCCGGATTCTACTATTTTTCGGTACTCACACTGATTCAACCCTTTTCCGGTACTCGTCAGGACAATTTTTCGATACTCGCATGGATTCTACCTTTTTCCCATAGTTGCCGGGATTGTATTATTTTTCGTTACTCACATTGATTCGACCATTTTTTTGTAATCGCCAGGAAAGTTTTTCGATACTCGCACGGATTCTACCTTTTCCCTCTACTCTTCCGGATTCTACTATTTTTCGGTACTCACACTGATTCGACCCTTTTCCGGTACTCGTCAGGACAATTTTCCGATATTCGCATGGATTCTACCTTTTCCCGGTACTCAATCGGATTTTATCATTTTTCGGTACTCACATTGATTCGACCATTTTTTTGTAATCGCCGGGACTGTTTTTCGATACTCTGACGGATTCTACCTTTTCCTAGTACTCTCCCGGATTCTACTATTTTTCGGTACTCACACTCATTCGACCCTTTTCCGGTACTCGTCAGGACAATTTTCCGATACTCGCATGGATTCTACCTTTTCCCGGTACTCAATCGGATTTTATCATTTTTCGGTACTGACATTGATTCGACTATTTTTTTGTAATAGCCGGGACAGTTTTTCGATTCTCGCACGGATTCTACCTTTTCCCAGTACTCTCCCGGATTCTACTATTTTTCGGTACTCACACTGATTCAACCCTTTTCTGGTACTCGTCAGGACAATTTTTCGATACTCGCATGGATTGTACCTTTTCCCCATAGTTGCCCGGATTCTATTATTTTTCGGTACTCACATTGATTCGACCATTTTTTTGTAATCGCCGACACAGTTTTTCGATACTCGCACGGATTCTACCTTTTACCGGTACTCTTCCGGATTCTACTATTTTTCGGTACTCACACTGATTCAACCCTTTTCCGGTACTCGTCAGGACAATTTTTCGATACTCGCATGGATTTTACCTTTTTCCCATAGTTGCCGGGATTGTATTATTTTTCGTTACTCACATTGATTCGACCATTTTTTTGTAATCGCCAGGAAAGTTTTTCGATACTCGCACGGATTCTACCTTTTCCCTCTACTCTTCCGGATTCTACTATTTTTCGGTACTCACACTGATTCGACCCTTTTCCGGTACTCGTCAGGACAATTTTCCGATACTCGCATGGATTCTACCTTTTCCCGGTACTCAATCGGATTTTATCATTTTTCGGTACTCACATTGATTCGACCATTTTTTTGTAATCGCCGGGACTGTTTTTCGATACTCGCACGGATTCTACCTTTTCCTAGTACTCTCCCGGATTCTACTATTTTTCGGTACTCACACTGATTCGACCCTTTTCCGGTACTCGTCAGGACAATTTTCCGATACTCGCATGGATTCTACCTTTTCCCGGTACTCAATCGGATTTTATCATTTTTCGGTACTCACATTGATTCGACCATTTTTTTGTAATCGCCGGGACTGTTTTTCGATACTCTCACGGATTCTACCTTTTCCTAGTACTCTCCCGGATTCTACTATTTTTCGGTACTCACACTCATTCGACCCTTTTCCGGTACTCGTCAGGACAATTTTCCGATACTCGCATGGATTCTACCTTTTCCCGGTACTCAATCGGATTTTATCATTTTTCGGTACTGACATTGATTCGACTATTTTTTTGTAATAGCCGGGACAGTTTTTCGATTCTCGCACGGATTCTACCTTTTCCCAGTACTCTCCCGGATTCTACTATTTTTCGGTACTCACACTGATTCAACCCTTTTCTGGTACTCGTCAGGACAATTTTTCGATACTCGCATGGATTGTACCTTTTCCCCATAGTTGCCCGGATTCTATTATTTTTCGGTACTCACATTGATTCGACCATTTTTTTGTAATCGCCGACACAGTTTTTCGATACTCGCACGGATTCTACCTTTTACCGGTACTCTTCCGGATTCTACTATTTTTCGGTACTCACACTGATTCAACCCTTTTCCGGTACTCGTCAGGACAATTTTTCGATACTCGCATGGATTTTACCTTTTTCCCATAGTTGCCGGGATTGTATTATTTTTCGTTACTCACATTGATTCGACCATTTTTTTGTAATCGCCAGGAAAGTTTTTCGATACTCGCACGGATTCTACCTTTTCCCTCTACTCTTCCGGATTCTACTATTTTTCGGTACTCACACTGATTCGACCCTTTTCCGGTACTCGTCAGGACAATTTTCCGATACTCGCATGGATTCTACCTTTTCCCGGTACTCAATCGGATTTTATCATTTTTCGGTACTCACATTGATTCGACCATTTTTTTGTAATCGCCGGGACTGTTTTTCGATACTCGCACGGATTCTACCTTTTCCTAGTACTCTCCCGGATTCTACTATTTTTCGGTACTCACACTGATTCGACCCTTTTCCGGTACTCGTCAGGACAATTTTCCGATACTCGCATGGATTCTACCTTTTCCCGGTACTCAATCGGATTTTATCATTTTTCGGTACTCACATTGATTCGACCATTTTTTTGTAATAGCCGGGACAGTTTTTCGATTCTCGCACGGATTCTACCTTTTCCCAGTACTCTCCCGGATTCTACTATTTTTCGGTACTCACACTGATTCAACCCTTTTTTGGTACTCGTCAGGACAATTTTTCGATACTCGCATGGATTCTACCTTTTTCCCATAGTTGCCCGGATTCTATTATTTTCGGTACTCATATTGATTCGACCATTTTTTTGTAATCGCCGAGACAGTTTTTCGATACTCGCAGGGATTCTACCTTTTCCCGGTACTCTTCCGGATTCTACTATTTTTCGGTACTCACACTGATTCAACCCTTTTCCGGTACTCGTCAGGACAATTTTTCGATACTCGCATGGATTCTACCTTTTTCCCATAGTTGCCGGGATTGTATTATTTTTCGTTACTCACATTGATTCGACCATTTTTTTGTAATCGCCAGGAAAGTTTTTCGATACTCGCACGGATTCTACCTTTTCCCTCTACTCTTCCGGATTCTACTATTTTTCGGTACTCACACTGATTCGACCCTTTTCCGGTACTCGTCAGGACAATTTTCCGATATTCGCATGGATTCTACCTTTTCCCGGTACTCAATCGGATTTTATCATTTTTCGGTACTCACATTGATTCGACCATTTTTTTGTAATCGCCGGGACTGTTTTTCGATACTCTGACGGATTCTACCTTTTCCTAGTACTCTCCCGGATTCTACTATTTTTCGGTACTCACACTCATTCGACCCTTTTCCGGTACTCGTCAGGACAATTTTCCGATACTCGCATGGATTCTACCTTTTCCCGGTACTCAATCGGATTTTATCATTTTTCGGTACTGACATTGATTCGACTATTTTTTTGTAATAGCCGGGACAGTTTTTCGATTCTCGCACGGATTCTACCTTTTCCCAGTACTCTCCCGGATTCTACTATTTTTCGGTACTCACACTGATTCAACCCTTTTCTGGTACTCGTCAGGACAATTTTTCGATACTCGCATGGATTGTACCTTTTCCCCATAGTTGCCCGGATTCTATTATTTTTCGGTACTCACATTGATTCGACCATTTTTTTGTAATCGCCGACACAGTTTTTCGATACTCGCACGGATTCTACCTTTTACCGGTACTCTTCCGGATTCTACTATTTTTCGGTACTCACACTGATTCAACCCTTTTCCGGTACTCGTCAGGACAATTTTTCGATACTCGCATGGATTTTACCTTTTTCCCATAGTTGCCGGGATTGTATTATTTTTCGTTACTCACATTGATTCGACCATTTTTTTGTAATCGCCAGGAAAGTTTTTCGATACTCGCACGGATTCTACCTTTTCCCTCTACTCTTCCGGATTCTACTATTTTTCGGTACTCACACTGATTCGACCCTTTTCCGGTACTCGTCAGGACAATTTTCCGATACTCGCATGGATTCTACCTTTTCCCGGTACTCAATCGGATTTTATCATTTTTCGGTACTCACATTGATTCGACCATTTTTTTGTAATCGCCGGGACTGTTTTTCGATACTCGCACGGATTCTACCTTTTCCTAGTACTCTCCCGGATTCTACTATTTTTCGGTACTCACACTGATTCGACCCTTTTCCGGTACTCGTCAGGACAATTTTCCGATACTCGCATGGATTCTACCTTTTCCCGGTACTCAATCGGATTTTATCATTTTTCGGTACTCACATTGATTCGACCATTTTTTTGTAATAGCCGGGACAGTTTTTCGATTCTCGCACGGATTCTACCTTTTCCCAGTACTCTCCCGGATTCTACTATTTTTCGGTACTCACACTGATTCAACCCTTTTTTGGTACTCGTCAGGACAATTTTTCGATACTCGCATGGATTCTACCTTTTTCCCATAGTTGCCCGGATTCTATTATTTTCGGTACTCATATTGATTCGACCATTTTTTTGTAATCGCCGAGACAGTTTTTCGATACTCGCAGGGATTCTACCTTTTCCCGGTACTCTTCCGGATTCTACTATTTTTCGGTACTCACACTGATTCAACCCTTTTCCGGTACTCGTCAGGACAATTTTTCGATACTCGCATGGATTCTACCTTTTTCCCATAGTTGCCGGGATTGTATTATTTTTCGTTACTCACATTGATTCGACCATTTTTTTGTAATCGCCAGGAAAGTTTTTCGATACTCGCACGGATTCTACCTTTTCCCTCTACTCTTCCGGATTCTACTATTTTTCGGTACTCACACTGATTCGACCCTTTTCCGGTACTCGTCAGGACAATTTTCCGATATTCGCATGGATTCTACCTTTTCCCGGTACTCAATCGGATTTTATCATTTTTCGGTACTCACATTGATTCGACCATTTTTTTGTAATCGCCGGGACTGTTTTTCGATACTCTGACGGATTCTACCTTTTCCTAGTACTCTCCCGGATTCTACTATTTTTCGGTACTCACACTCATTCGACCCTTTTCCGGTACTCGTCAGGACAATTTTCCGATACTCGCATGGATTCTACCTTTTCCCGGTACTCAATCGGATTTTATCATTTTTCGGTACTGACATTGATTCGACTATTTTTTTGTAATAGCCGGGACAGTTTTTCGATTCTCGCACGGATTCTACCTTTTCCCAGTACTCTCCCGGATTCTACTATTTTTCGGTACTCACACTGATTCAACCCTTTTCTGGTACTCGTCAGGACAATTTTTCGATACTCGCATGGATTGTACCTTTTCCCCATAGTTGCCCGGATTCTATTATTTTTCGGTACTCACATTGATTCGACCATTTTTTTGTAATCGCCGACACAGTTTTTCGATACTCGCACGGATTCTACCTTTTACCGGTACTCTTCCGGATTCTACTATTTTTCGGTACTCACACTGATTCAACCCTTTTCCGGTACTCGTCAGGACAATTTTTCGATACTCGCATGGATTTTACCTTTTTCCCATAGTTGCCGGGATTGTATTATTTTTCGTTACTCACATTGATTCGACCATTTTTTTGTAATCGCCAGGAAAGTTTTTCGATACTCGCACGGATTCTACCTTTTCCCTCTACTCTTCCGGATTCTACTATTTTTCGGTACTCACTCTAATTCGACCCTTTTCCGGTACTCGTCAGGACAATTTTCCGATACTCGCATGGATTCTACCTTTTCCCGGTACTCAATCGGATTTTATCATTTTTCGGTACTCACATTGATTCGACCATTTTTTTGTAATCGCCGGGACTGTTTTTCGATACTCGCACGGATTCTACCTTTTCCTAGTACTCTCCCGGATTCTACTATTTTTCGGTACTCACACTGATTCGACCCTTTTCCGGTACTCGTCAGGACAATTTTCCGATACTCGCATGGATTCTACCTTTTCCCGGTACTCAATCGGATTTTATCATTTTTCGGTACTCACATTGATTCGACCATTTTTTTGTAATAGCCGGGACAGTTTTTCGATTCTCGCACGGATTCTACCTTTTCCCAGTACTCTCCCGGATTCTACTATTTTTCGGTACTCACACTGATTCAACCCTTTTTTGGTACTCGTCAGGACAATTTTTCGATACTCGCATGGATTCTACCTTTTTCCCATAGTTGCCCGGATTCTATTATTTTCGGTACTCACATTGATTCGACCATTTTTTTGTAATCGCCGAGACAGTTTTTCGATACTCGCAGGGATTCTACCTTTTCCCGGTACTCTTCCGGATTCTACTATTTTTCGGTACTCACACTGATTCAACCCTTTTCCGGTACTCGTCAGGACAATTTTTCGATACTCGCATGGATTCTACCTTTTTCCCATAGTTGCCGGGATTGTATTATTTTTCGTTACTCACATTGATTCGACCATTTTTTTGTAATCGCCAGGAAAGTTTTTCGATACTCGCACGGATTCTACCTTTTCCCTCTACTCTTCCGGATTCTACTATTTTTCGGTACTCACACTGATTTAACCCTTTTCCGGTACTCGTCAGGACAATTTTTCGATACTCGCATGGATTCTACCTTTTTCCCATAGTTGCCGGGATTGTATTATTTTTCGGTACTCACATTGATTCGACCATTTTTTTGTAATCGCCGACACAGTTTTTCGATACTCGCACGGATTCTACCTTTTACCGGTACTCTTCCGGATTCTACTATTTTTCGGTACTCACACTGATTCAACCCTTTTCCGGTACTCGTCAGGACAATTTTTCGATACTCGCATGGATTTTACCTTTTTCCCATAGTTGCCGGGATTGTATTATTTTTCGTTACTCACATTGATTCGACCATTTTTTTGTAATCGCCAGGAAAGTTTTTCGATACTCGCACGGATTCTACCTTTTCCCTCTACTCTTCCGGATTCTACTATTTTTCGGTACTCACACTGATTCGACCCTTTTCCGGTACTCGTCAGGACAATTTTCCGATACTCGCATGGATTCTACCTTTTCCCGGTACTCAATCGGATTTTATCATTTTTCGGTACTCACATTGATTCGACCATTTTTTTGTAATCGCCGGGACAGTTTTTCGATACTCGCACGGATTCTACCTTTTCCTAGTACTCTCCCGGATTCTACTATTTTTCGGTACTCACACTGATTCGACCCTTTTCCGGTACTCGTCAGGACAATTTTCCGATACTCGCATGGATTCTACCTTTTCCCGGTACTCAATCGGATTTTATCATTTTTCGGTACTCACATTGATTCGACCATTTTTTTGTAATAGCCGGGACAGTTTTTCGATTCTCGCACGGATTCTACCTTTTCCCAGTACTCTCCCGGATTCTACTATTTTTCGGTACTCACACTGATTCAACATTTTTTTGGTACTCGTCAGGACAATTTTTCGATACTCGCATGGATTCTACCTTTTTCCCATAGTTGCCCGGATTCTATTATTTTCGGTACTCACATTGATTCGACCATTTTTTTGTAATCGCCGAGACAGTTTTTCGATACTCGCAGGGATTCTACCTTTTCCCGGTACTCTTCCGGATTCTACTATTTTTCGGTACTCACACTGATTCAACCCTTTTCCGGTACTCGTCAGGACAATTTTTCGATACTCGCATGGATTCTACCTTTTTCCCATAGTTGCCGGGATTGTATTATTTTTCGTTACTCACATTGATTCGACCATTTTTTTGTAATCGCCAGGAAAGTTTTTCGATACTCGCACGGATTCTACCTTTTCCCTCTACTCTTCCGGATTCTACTATTTTTCGGTACTCACACTGATTCGACCCTTTTCCGGTACTCGTCAGGACAATTTTCCGATACTCGCATGGATTCTACCTTTTCCCGGTACTCAATCGGATTTTATCATTTTTCGGTACTCACATTGATTCGACCATTTTTTTGTAATCGCCGGGACTGTTTTTCGATACTCGCACGGATTCTACCTTTTCCTAGTACTCTCCCGGATTCTACTATTTTTCGGTACTCACACTGATTCGACCCTTTTCCGGTACTCGTCAGGACAATTTTCCGATACTCGCATGGATTCTACCTTTTCCCGGTACTCAATCGGATTTTATCATTTTTCGGTACTCACATTGATTCGACCATTTTTTTGTAATAGCCGGGACAGTTTTTCGATTCTCGCACGGATTCTACCTTTTCCCAGTACTCTCCCGGATTCTACTATTTTTCGGTACTCACACTGATTCAACCCTTTTTTGGTACTCGTCAGGACAATTTTTCGATACTCGCATGGATTCTACCTTTTTCCCATAGTTGCCCGGATTCTATTATTTTCGGTACTCACATTGATTCGACCATTTTTTTGTAATCGCCGAGACAGTTTTTCGATACTCGCAGGGATTCTACCTTTTCCCGGTACTCTTCCGGATTCTACTATTTTTCGGTACTCACACTGATTCAACCCTTTTCCGGTACTCGTCAGGACAATTTTTCGATACTCGCATGGATTCTACCTTTTTCCCATAGTTGCCGGGATTGTATTATTTTTCGTTACTCACATTGATTCGACCATTTTTTTGTAATCGCCAGGAAAGTTTTTCGATACTCGCACGGATTCTACCTTTTCCCTCTACTCTTCCGGATTCTACTATTTTTCGGTACTCACACTGATTCGACCCTTTTCCGGTACTCGTCAGGACAATTTTCCGATACTCGCATGGATTCTACCTTTTCCCGGTACTGAATCGGATTTTATCATTTTTCGGTACTCACATTGATTCGACCATTTTTTTGTAATCGCCGGGACTGTTTTTCGATACTCGCACGGATTCTACCTTTTCCTAGTACTCTCCCGGATTCTACTATTTTTCAGTACTCACACTTATTCGACCCTTTTCCAGTACTCGTCAGGACAATTTTCCGATACTCGCATGGATTCTACCTTTTCCCGGTACTCAATCGGATTTTATCATTTTTCGGTACTCACATTGATTCGACCATTTTTTTGTAATAGCCGGGACAGTTTTTCGATTCTCGCACGGATTCTACCTTTTCCCAGTACTCTCCCGGATTCTACTATTTTTCGGTACTCACACTGATTCAACCCTTTTTTGGTACTCGTCAGGACAATTTTTCGATACTCGCATGGATTCTACCTTTTTCCCATAGTTGCCCGGATTCTATTATTTTTCGGTACTCACATTGATTCGACCATTTTTTTGTAATCGCCGAGACAGTTTTTCGATACTCGCACGTATTCTACCTTTTCCCGGTACTCTTCCGGATTCTACTATTTTTCGGTACTCACACTGATTCAACCCTTTTCCGGTACTCGTCAGGACAATTTTTCGATACTCGCATGGATTCTACCTTTTTCCCATAGTTGCCGGGATTGTATTATTTTTCGTTACTCACATTGATTCGACCATTTTTTTTGTAATCGCCAGGAAAGTTTTTCGATACTCGCACGGATTCTACCTTTTCCCTCTACTCTTCCGGATTCTACTATTTTTCGGTACTCACACTGATTCGACCCTTTTCCGGTACTCGTCAAGACAATTTTCCGATACTCGCATGGATTCTACCTTTTCCCGGTACTCAATCGGATTTTATCATTTTTCGGTACTCACATTGATTCGACCATTTTTTTGTAATCGCCGGGACTGTTTTTCGATACTCTCACGGATTCTACCTTTTCCTAGTACTCTCCCGGATTCTACTATTTTTCGGTACTCACACTCATTCGACCCTTTTCCGGTACTCGTCAGGACAATTTTCCGATACTCGCATGGATTCTACCTTTTCCCGGTACTCAATCGGATTTTATCATTTTTCGGTACTCACATTGATTCGACCATTTTTTTGTAATAGCCGGGACAGTTTTTCGATTCTCGCACGGATTCTACCTTTTCCCAGTACTCTCCCGGATTCTACTATTTTTCGGTACTCACACTGATTCAACCTTTTTCTGGTACTCGTCAGGACAATTTTTCGATACTCGCATGGATTCTACCTTTTCCCCATAGTTGCCCGGATTCTATTATTTTTCGGTACTCACATTGATTCGACCATTTTTTTGTAATCGCCGAGACAGTTTTTCGATACTCGCACGGATTCTACCTTTTACCGGTACTCTTCCGGATTCTACTATTTTTCGGTACTCACACTGATTCAACCCTTTTCCGGTACTCGTCAGGACAATTTTTCGATACTCGCATGGATTCTACCTTTTTCCCATAGTTGCCGGGATTGTATTATTTTTCGTTACTCACATTGATTCGACCATTTTTTTGTAATCGCCAGGAAAGTTTTTCGATACTCGCACGGATTCTACCTTTTCCCTCTACTCTTCCGGATTCTACTATTTTTCGGTACTCACACTGATTCGACCCTGTTCCGGTACTCGTCAGGACAATTTTCCGATACTCGCATGGATTCTACCTTTTCCCGGTACTCAATCGGATTTTATCATTTTTCGGTACTCACATTGATTCGACTATTTTTTTGTAATCGCCGGGACTGTTTTTCGATACTCGCACGGATTCTACCTTTTCCTAGTACTCTCCCGGATTCTACTATTTTTCGGTACTCACACTGATTCGACCCTTTTCCGGTACTCGTCAGGATAATTTTCCGATACTCGCATGGATTCTACCTTTTCCCGGTACTCAATCGGATTTTATCATTTTTCGGTACTCACATTGATGCGACCATTTTTTTGTAATAGACGGGACAGTTTTTCGATTCTCGCACGGATTCTACCTTTTCCCAGCACTCTCCCGGATTCTACAATTTTTCGGTACTCACACTGATTCAACCCTTTTCCGGTACTCGTCAGGACAATTTTTCGATACTCGCATGGATTCTACCTTTTTCCCATAGTTGCTTGGATTGTATTATTTTTCGTTACTCACATTGATTCAACCATTTTTTTGTAATCGCCAGGAAAGTTTTTTCGATACTCGCACGGATTCTACCTTTTCCCTCTACTCTTCCGGATTCTACTATTTTTCGGTACTCACACTGATTCGACCCTTTTCCGGTACTCTTCAGGACAATTTTCCGATACTCGCATCGATTCTACCTTTTCCCGGTACTCAATCGGATTTTATCATTTTTCGGTACTCACATTGATTCGACAATTTTTTTGTAATCGCCGGGACTGTTTTTCGATACTCGCACGGATTCTACCTTTTCCTAGTACTCTCCCGGATTCTACTATTTTACGGTACTCACACTTATTCGACCCTTTTCCGGTACTCGTCAGGACAATTTTCCGATACTCGCATGGATTCTACCTTTTCCCGGTACTTAATCGGATTTTATCATTTTTCGGTACTCACATTGATGCGACCATTTTTTTGTAATAGCCGGGACAGTTTTTCGATTCTCGCACGGATTCTACCTTTTCCCAGTACTCTCCCGGATTCTACTATTTTTCGGTACTCACACTGATTCAACCCTTTTTTGGTACTCGTCAGGACAATTTTTCGATACTCACATGGATTCTACCTTTTTCCCATAGTTGCCCGGATTCTATTATTTTTCGGTACTCACATTGATTCGACCATTTTTTTGTAATCGCCGAGACAGTTTTTCGATACTCGCACGGATTCTACCTTTTCCCGGTACTCTTCCGGATTCTACTATTTTTCGGTACTCACACTGATTCAACCCTTTTCCGGTACTCGTCAGGACAATTTTTCGATACTCGCATGGATTCTACCATTTTCCCATAGTTGCTTGGATTGTATTATTTTTCGTTACTCACATTGATTCGACCATTTTTTTGTAATCGCCAGGAAAGTTTTTCGATACTCGCACGGATTCTACCTTTTCCCTCTACTCTTCCGGATTCTACTATTTTTCGGTACTCACACTGATTCGACCCTTTTCCGGTACTCTTCAGGACAATTTTCCGATACTCGCATGGATTCTACCTTTTCCCGGTACTCAATCGGATTTTATCATTTTTCGGTACTCACATTGATTCGACAATTTTTTTGTAATCGCCGGGACTGTTTTTCGATACTCGCACGGATTCTACCTTTTCCTAGTACTCTCCCGGATTCTACTATTTTACGGTACTCACACTTATTCGACCCTTTTCCGGTACTCGTCAGGACAATTTTCCGATACTCGCATGGATTCTACCTTTTCCCGGTACTTAATCGGATTTTATCATTTTTCGGTACTCACATTGATGCGACCATTTTTTTGTAATAGCCGGGACAGTTTTTCGATTCTCGCACGGATTCTACCTTTTCCCAGTACTCTCCCGGATTCTACTATTTTTCGGTACTCACACTGATTCAACCCTTTTTTGGTACTCGTCAGGACAATTTTTCGATACTCACATGGATTCTACCTTTTTCCCATAGTTGCCCGGATTCTATTATTTTTCGGTACTCACATTGATTCGACCATTTTTTTGTAATCGCCGAGACAGTTTTTCGATACTCGCACGGATTCTACCTTTTCCCGGTACTCTTCCGGATTCTACTATTTTTCGGTACTCACACTGATTCAACCCTTTTCCGGTACTCGTCAGGACAATTTTTCGATACTCGCATGGATTCTACCTTTTTCCCATAGTTGCCCAGATTCTATTATTTTTCGGTACTCATATTGATTCGACCATTTTTTTGTAATCGCCGGGACAGTTTTTCGATACTCGCACGGATTCTACCTTTTCCCGGTACTCTTCCGGATTCTACTATTTTTCGGTACTCACACTGATTCGACCCTTTTCCGGTACTCGTCAGGACAATTTTCCGATACTCGCATGGATTCTGCCTTTTCCCGGTACTCAATCAGATTTTATCATTTTTCGGTACTCACATTGATTCGACCATTTTTTTGTAATAGCCGGGACAGTTTTTCGAATCTCGCACGGATTCTACCTTTTCCCAGTACTCTCCCGGATTCTACTATTTTTCGGTACTCACACTGATTCAACCCTTTTTTGGTACTCGTCAGGACAATTTTCCGATACTCGCATGGATTCTACCTTTTCCCGGTACTTAATCGGATTTTATTATTTTTCGGTACTCACATTGATTCGACCATTTTTTTGTAATCGCCGGGACTGTTTTTCGATTCTCGCACGGATTCTACCTTTTCTCAGTACTCTCCCGGATTCTACTATTTTTCAGTACTCACACTGATTCAACCCTTTTTTGGTACTCGTCAGGACAATTTTTCGATACTCGCATGGATTCTACCTTTTTCCCATAGTTGCCCGGATTCTATTATTTTTCGGTACTCACATTGATTCGACCATTTTTTTGTAATCGCCGAGACAGTTTTTCGATACTCGCACGGATTCTACCTTTTCCCGGTACTCTTCCGGATTCTACTATTTTTCGGTACTCACACTCATTCGACCCTTTTCCGGTACTCGTCAGGACAATTTTCCGATACTCGCATGGATTTTACCTTTTCCCGGTACTCAATCGGATTTTATCATTTTTCGGTACTCACATTGATTCGACCATTTTTTTGTAATCGCCAGGAAAGTTTTTCGATACTCGCACGGATTCTACCTTTTCCCTCTACTCTTCCGGATTCTACTATTTTTCGGTACTCACACTGATTCGACCCTTTTCCGGTACTCGTCAGGACAATTTTCCGATACTCGCATGGATTCTACCTTTTCCCGGTACTCAATCGGATTTTATCATTTTTCGGTACTCACATTGATTCGACCATTTTTTTGTAATCGCCGGGACTGTTTTTCGATACTCGCACGGATTCTACCTTTTCCTAGTACTCTCCCGGATTCTACTATTTTTCGGTACTCACACTCATTCGACCCTTTTCCGATACTCGTCAGGACAATTTTCCGATACTCGCATGGATTCTACCTTTTCCCGGTACTCAATCGGATTTTATCATTTTTCGGTACTCACATTGATTCGACCATTTTTTTGTAATCGCCAGGAAAGTTTTTCGATACTCGCACGGATTCTACCTTTTCCCTCTACACTTCCGGATTCTACTATTTTTCGGTACTAACACTGATTCGACCCTTTTCCGGTACTCGTCAGGACAATTTTTCGATACTCGCATGGATTCTACCTTTTCCCGGTACTCAATCGGATTTTATCATTTTTCGGTACTCACATTGATTCGACCATTTTTTTGTAATCGCCGGGACTGTTTTTCGATACTCGCACGGATTCTACCTTTTCCTAGTACTCCCCCGGATTCTACTATTTTTCGGTACTCACACTCATTCGACCCTTTTCCGGTACTCGTCAGGACAATTTTCCGATACTCGCATGGATTCTACCTTTTCCCGGTACTCAATCGGATTTTATCATTTTTCGGTACTCACATTGATTCGACCATTTTTTTGTAATAGCCGGGACAGTTTTTCGATTCTCGCACGGATTCTACATTTTCCCAGTACTCTCCCGGATTCTACTATTTTTCGGTACTCACACTGATTCAACCCTTTTTTGGTACTCGTCAGGACAATTTTTCGATACTCGCATGGATTCTACCTTTTTCCCATAGTTGCCCGGATTCTATTATTTTCGGTACTCACATTGATTCGACCATTTTTTTGTAATCGCCGAGACAGTTTTTCGATACTCGCAGGGATTCTACCTTTTCCCGGTACTCTTCCGGATTCTACTATTTTTCGGTACTCACACTGATTCAACCCTTTTCCGGTACTCGTCAGGACAATTTTTCGATACTCGCATGGATTCTACCTTTTTCCCATAGTTGCTTGGATTGTATTATTTTTCGTTACTCACATTGATTCGACCATTTTTTTGTAATCGCCAGGAAAGTTTTTCGATACTCGCACGGATTCTACCTTTTCCCTCTACTCTTCCGGATTCTACTATTTTTCGGTACTCACACTGATTCGACCCTTTTCCGGTACTCGTCAGGACAATTTTCCGATACTCGCATGGATTCTACCTTTTCCCGGTACTGAATCGGATTTTATTATTTTTCGGTACTCACATTGATTCGACCATTTTTTTGTAATCGCCGGGACTGTTTTTCGATACTCGCACGGATTCTACCTTTTCCTAGTACTCTCCCGGATTCTACTATTTTTCAGTACTCACACTTATTCGACCCTTTTCCAGTACTCGTCAGGACAATTTTCCGATACTCGCATGGATTCTACCTTTTCCCGGTACTCAATCGGATTTTCTCATTTTTCGGTACTCACATTGATTCGACCATTTTTTTGTAATAGCCGGGACAGTTTTTCGATTCTCGCACGGATTCTACTTTTTCCCAGTACTCTCCCGGATTCTACTATTTTTCGGTACTCACACTGATTCAACCCTTTTTTGGTACTCGTCAGGACAATTTTTCGATACTCGCATGGATTCTACCTTTTTCCCATAGTTGCCCGGATTCTATTATTTTTCGGTACTCACATTGATTCGACCATTTTTTTGTAATCGCCGAGACAGTTTTTCGATACTCGCACGGATTCTACCTTTTCCCGGTACTCTTCCGGATTCTACTATTTTTCGGTACTCACACTGACTTAACCCTTTTCCGGTACTCGTCAGGACAATTTTTCGATACTCGCATGGATTCTACCTTTTTCCCATAGTTGCCGGGATTGTATTATTTTTCGTTACTCACATTGATTCGACCATTTTTTTGTAATCGCCAGGAAAGTTTTTCGATACTCGCACGGATTCTACCTTTTCCCTCTACTCTTCCGGATTCTACTATTTTTCGGTACTCACACTGATTCGACCCTTTTCCGGTACTCGTCAGGACAATTTTCCGATACTCGCACGGATTCTACCTTTTACCGGTACTCTTCCGGATTCTACTATTTTTCGGTACTCACACTGATTCAACCCTTTTCCGGTACTCGTCAGGACAATTTTTCGATACTCGCATGGATTTTACCTTTTTCCCATAGTTGCCGGGATTGTATTATTTTTCGTTACTCACATTGATTCGACCATTTTTTTGTAATCGCCAGGAAAGTTTTTCGATACTCGCACGGATTCTACCTTTTCCCTCTACTCTTCCGGATTCTACTATTTTTCGGTACTCACACTGATTCGACCCTTTTCCGGTACTCGTCAGGACAATTTTCCGATACTCGCATGGATTCTACCTTTTCCCGGTACTCAATCGGATTTTATCATTTTTCGGTACTCACATTGATTCGACCATTTTTTTGTAATCGCCGGGACTGTTTTTCGATACTCTCACGGATTCTACCTTTTCCTAGTACTCTCCCGGATTCTACTATTTTTCGGTACTCACACTCATTCGACCCTTTTCCGGTACTCGTCAGGACAATTTTCCGATACTCGCATGGATTCTACCTTTTCCCGGTACTCAATCGGATTTTATCATTTTTCGGTACTCACATTGATTCGACCATTTTTTTGTAATAGCCGGGACAGTTTTTCGATTCTCGCACGGATTCTACCTTTTCCCAGTACTCTCCCGGATTCTACTATTTTTCGGTACTCACACTGATTCAACCCTTTTCTGGTACTCGTCAGGACAATTTTTCGATACTCGCATGGATTGTACCTTTTCCCCATAGTTGCCCGGATTCTATTATTTTTCGGTACTCACATTGATTCGACCATTTTTTTGTAATCGCCGACACAGTTTTTCGATACTCGCACGGATTCTACCTTTTACCGGTACTCTTCCGGATTCTACTATTTTTCGGTACTCACACTGATTCAACCCTTTTCCGGTACTCGTCAGGACAATTTTTCGATACTCGCATGAATTCTACCTTTTTCCCATAGTTGCCGGGATTGTATTATTTTTCGTTACTCACATTGATTCGACCATTTTTTTGTAATCGCCAGGAAAGTTTTTCGATACTCGCACGGATTCTACCTTTTCCCTCTACTCTTCCGGATTCTACTATTTTTCGGTACTCACACTGATTCGACCCTTTTCCGGTACTCGTCAGGACAATTTTCCGATACTCGCATGGATTCTACCTTTTCCCGGTACTCAATCGGATTTTATCATTTTTCGGTACTCACATTGATTCGACCATTTTTTTGTAATCGCCGGGACTGTTTTTCGATACTCGCACGGATTCTACCTTTTCCTAGTACTCTCCCGGATTCTACTATTTTTCGGTACTCACACTGATTCGACCCTTTTCCGGTACTCGTCAGGACAATTTTCCGATACTCGCATGGATTCTACCTTTTCCCGGTACTCAATCGGATTTTATCATTTTTCGGTACTCACATTGATTCGACCATTTTTTTGTAATAGCCGGGACAGTTTTTCGATTCTCGCACGGATTCTACCTTTTCCCAGTACTCTCCCGGATTCTACTATTTTTCGGTACTCACACTGATTCAACCCTTTTTTGGTACTCGTCAGGACAATTTTTCGATACTCGCATGGATTCTACCTTTTTCCCATAGTTGCCCGGATTCTATTATTTTCGGTACTCACATTGATTCGACCATTTTTTTGTAATCGCCGAGACAGTTTTTCGATACTCGCAGGGATTCTACCTTTTCCCGGTACTCTTCCGGATTCTACTATTTTTCGGTACTCACACTGATTCCACCCTTTTCCGGTACTCGTCAGGACAATTTTTCGATACTCGCATGGATTCTACCTTTTTCCCATAGTTGCCGGGATTGTATTATTTTTCGTTACTCACATTGATTCGACCATTTTTTTTGTAATCGCCAGGAAAGTTTTTCGATACTCGCACGGATTCTACCTTTTCCCTCTACTCTTCCGGATTCTACTATTTTTCGGTACTCACACTGATTCGACCCTTTTCCGGTACTCGTCAGGACAATTTTCCGATACTCGCATGGATTATACCTTTTCCCGGTACTCAATCGGATTTTATCATTTTTCGGTACTCACATTGATTCGACCATTTTTTTGTAATCGCCGGGACTGTTTTTCGATACTCTCACGGATTCTACCTTTTCCTAGTACTCTCCCGGATTCTACTATTTTTCGGTACTCACACTCATTCGACCCTTTTCCGGTACTCGTCAGGACAATTTTCCGATACTCGCATGGATTCTACCTTTTCCCGGTACTCAATCGGATTTTATCATTTTTCGGTACTCACATTGATTCGACCATTTTTTTGTAATCGCCGGGACTGTTTTTCGATACTCTCACGGATTCTACCTTTTCCTAGTACTCTCCCGGATTCTACTATTTTTCGGTACTCACACTCATTCGACCCTTTTCCGGTACTCGTCAGGACAATTTTCCGATACTCGCATGGATTCTACCTTTTCCCGGTACTCAATCGGATTTTATCATTTTTCGGTACTCACATTGATTCGACCATTTTTTTGTAATAGCCGGGACAGTTTTTCGATTCTCGCACGGATTCTACCTTTTCCCAGTACTCTCCCGGATTCTACTATTTTTCGGTACTCACACTGATTCAACCCTTTTCTGGTACTCGTCAGGACAATTTTTCGATACTCGCATGGATTGTACCTTTTCCCCATAGTTGCCCGGATTCTATTATTTTTCGGTACTCACATTGATTCGACCATTTTTTTGTAATCGCCGACACAGTTTTTCGATACTCGCACGGATTCTACCTTTTACCGGTACTCTTCCGGATTCTACTATTTTTCGGTACTCACACTGATTCAACCCTTTTCCGGTACTCGTCAGGACAATTTTTCGATACTCGCATGAATTCTACCTTTTTCCCATAGTTGCCGGGATTGTATTATTTTTCGTTACTCACATTGATTCGACCATTTTTTTGTAATCGCCAGGAAAGTTTTTCGATACTCGCACGGATTCTACCTTTTCCCTCTACTCTTCCGGATTCTACTATTTTTCGGTACTCACACTGATTCGACCCTTTTCCGGTACTCGTCAGGACAATTTTCCGATACTCGCATGGATTCTACCTTTTCCCGGTACTCAATCGGATTTTATCATTTTTCGGTACTCACATTGATTCGACCATTTTTTTGTAATCGCCGGGACTGTTTTTCGATACTCGCACGGATTCTACCTTTTCCTAGTACTCTCCCGGATTCTACTATTTTTCGGTACTCACACTGATTCGACCCTTTTCCGGTACTCGTCAGGACAATTTTCCGATACTCGCATGGATTCTACCTTTTCCCGGTACTCAATCGGATTTTATCATTTTTCGGTACTCACATTGATTCGACCATTTTTTTGTAATAGCCGGGACAGTTTTTCGATTCTCGCACGGATTCTACCTTTTCCCAGTACTCTCCCGGATTCTACTATTTTTCGGTACTCACACTGATTCAACCCTTTTTTGGTACTCGTCAGGACAATTTTTCGATACTCGCATGGATTCTACCTTTTTCCCATAGTTGCCCGGATTCTATTATTTTCGGTACTCACATTGATTCGACCATTTTTTTGTAATCGCCGAGACAGTTTTTCGATACTCGCAGGGATTCTACCTTTTCCCGGTACTCTTCCGGATTCTACTATTTTTCGGTACTCACACTGATTCCACCCTTTTCCGGTACTCGTCAGGACAATTTTTCGATACTCGCATGGATTCTACCTTTTTCCCATAGTTGCCGGGATTGTATTATTTTTCGTTACTCACATTGATTCGACCATTTTTTTTGTAATCGCCAGGAAAGTTTTTCGATACTCGCACGGATTCTACCTTTTCCCTCTACTCTTCCGGATTCTACTATTTTTCGGTACTCACACTGATTCGACCCTTTTCCGGTACTCGTCAGGACAATTTTCCGATACTCGCATGGATTATACCTTTTCCCGGTACTCAATCGGATTTTATCATTTTTCGGTACTCACATTGATTCGACCATTTTTTTGTAATCGCCGGGACTGTTTTTCGATACTCTCACGGATTCTACCTTTTCCTAGTACTCTCCCGGATTCTACTATTTTTCGGTACTCACACTCATTCGACCCTTTTCCGGTACTCGTCAGGACAATTTTTCGATACTCGCATGGATTCTACCTTTTCCCGGTACTCAATCGGATTTTATCATTTTTCGGTACTCACATTGATTCGACCATTTTTTTGTAATAGCCGGGACAGTTTTTCGATTCTCGCACGGATTCTACCTTTTCCCAGTACTCTCCCGGATTCTACTATTTTTCGGTACTCACACTGATTCAACCCTTTTCTGGTACTCGTCAGGACAATTTTTCGATACTCGCATGGATTCTACCTTTTCCCCATAGTTGCCCGGATTCTATTATTTTTCGGTACTCACATTGATTCGACCATTTTTTTGTAATCGCCGAGACAGTTTTTCGATACTCGCACGGATTCTACCTTTTCCCGGTACTCTTCCGGATTCTACTATTTTTCGGTACTCACACTGACTTAACCCTTTTCCGGTACTCGTCAGGACAATTTTTCGATACTCGCATGGATTCTACCTTTTTCCCATAGTTGCCGGGATTGTATTATTTTTCGTTACTCACATTGATTCGACCATTTTTTTGTAATCGCCAGGAAAGTTTTTCGATACTCGCACGGATTCTACCTTTTCCCTCTACTCTTCCGGATTCTACTATTTTTCGGTACTCACACTGATTCGACCCTTTTCCGGTACTCGTCAGGACAATTTTCCGATACTCGCACGGATTCTACCTTTTACCGGTACTCTTCCGGATTCTACTATTTTTCGGTACTCACACTGATTCAACCCTTTTCCGGTACTCGTCAGGACAATTTTTCGATACTCGCATGGATTTTACCTTTTTCCCATAGTTGCCGGGATTGTATTATTTTTCGTTACTCACATTGATTCGACCATTTTTTTGTAATCGCCAGGAAAGTTTTTCGATACTCGCACGGATTCTACCTTTTCCCTCTACTCTTCCGGATTCTACTATTTTTCGGTACTCACACTGATTCGACCCTTTTCCGGTACTCGTCAGGACAATTTTCCGATACTCGCATGGATTCTACCTTTTCCCGGTACTCAATCGGATTTTATCATTTTTCGGTACTCACATTGATTCGACCATTTTTTTGTAATCGCCGGGACTGTTTTTCGATACTCGCACGGATTCTACCTTTTCCTAGTACTCTCCCGGATTCTACTATTTTTCGGTACTCACACTCATTCGACCCTTTTCCGGTACTCGTCAGGACAATTTTCCGATACTCGCATGGATTCTACCTTTTCCCGGTACTCAATCGGATTTTATCATTTTTCGGTACTCACATTGATTCGACCATTTTTTTGTAATAGCCGGGACAGTTTTTCGATTCTCGCACGGATTCTACCTTTTCCCAGTACTCTCCCGGATTCTACTATTTTTCGGTACTCACACTGATTCAACCCTTTTTTGGTACTCGTCAGGACAATTTTTCGATACTCGCATGGATTCTACCTTTTTCCCATAGTTGCCCGGATTCTATTATTTTCGGTACTCACATTGATTCGACCATTTTTTTGTAATCGCCGAGACAGTTTTTCGATACTCGCAGGGATTCTACCTTTTCCCGGTACTCTTCCGGATTCTACTATTTTTCGGTACTCACACTGATTCCACCCTTTTCCGGTACTCGTCAGGACAATTTTTCGATACTCGCATGGATTCTACCTTTTTCCCATAGTTGCCGGGATTGTATTATTTTTCGTTACTCACATTGATTCGACCATTTTTTTTGTAATCGCCAGGAAAGTTTTTCGATACTCGCACGGATTCTACCTTTTCCCTCTACTCTTCCGGATTCTACTATTTTTCGGTACTCACACTGATTCGACCCTTTTCCGGTACTCGTCAGGACAATTTTCCGATACTCGCATGGATTATACCTTTTCCCGGTACTCAATCGGATTTTATCATTTTTCGGTACTCACATTGATTCGACCATTTTTTTGTAATCGCCGGGACTGTTTTTCGATACTCTCACGGATTCTACCTTTTCCTAGTACTCTCCCGGATTCTACTATTTTTCGGTACTCACACTCATTCGACCCTTTTCCGGTACTCGTCAGGACAATTTTTCGATACTCGCATGGATTCTACCTTTTCCCGGTACTCAATCGGATTTTATCATTTTTCGGTACTCACATTGATTCGACCATTTTTTTGTAATAGCCGGGACAGTTTTTCGATTCTCGCACGGATTCTACCTTTTCCCAGTACTCTCCCGGATTCTACTATTTTTCGGTACTCACACTGATTCAACCCTTTTCTGGTACTCGTCAGGACAATTTTTCGATACTCGCATGGATTCTACCTTTTCCCCATAGTTGCCCGGATTCTATTATTTTTCGGTACTCACATTGATTCGACCATTTTTTTGTAATCGCCGAGACAGTTTTTCGATACTCGCACGGATTCTACCTTTTCCCGGTACTCTTCCGGATTCTACTATTTTTCGGTACTCACACTGACTTAACCCTTTTCCGGTACTCGTCAGGACAATTTTTCGATACTCGCATGGATTCTACCTTTTTCCCATAGTTGCCGGGATTGTATTATTTTTCGTTACTCACATTGATTCGACCATTTTTTTGTAATCGCCAGGAAAGTTTTTCGATACTCGCACGGATTCTACCTTTTCCCTCTACTCTTCCGGATTCTACTATTTTTCGGTACTCACACTGATTCGACCCTTTTCCGGTACTCGTCAGGACAATTTTCCGATACTCGCACGGATTCTACCTTTTACCGGTACTCTTCCGGATTCTACTATTTTTCGGTACTCACACTGATTCAACCCTTTTCCGGTACTCGTCAGGACAATTTTTCGATACTCGCATGGATTTTACCTTTTTCCCATAGTTGCCGGGATTGTATTATTTTTCGTTACTCACATTGATTCGACCATTTTTTTGTAATCGCCAGGAAAGTTTTTCGATACTCGCACGGATTCTACCTTTTCCCTCTACTCTTCCGGATTCTACTATTTTTCGGTACTCACACTGATTCGACCCTTTTCCGGTACTCGTCAGGACAATTTTCCGATACTCGCATGGATTCTACCTTTTCCCGGTACTCAATCGGATTTTATCATTTTTCGGTACTCACATTGATTCGACCATTTTTTTGTAATCGCCGGGACTGTTTTTCGATACTCTCACGGATTCTACCTTTTCCTAGTACTCTCCCGGATTCTACTATTTTTCGGTACTCACACTCATTCGACCCTTTTCCGGTACTCGTCAGGACAATTTTCCGATACTCGCATGGATTCTACCTTTTCCCGGTACTCAATCGGATTTTATCATTTTTCGCTACTCACATTGATTCGACCATTTTTTTGTAATAGCCGGGACAGTTTTTCGATTCTCACACGGATTCTACCTTTTCCCAGTACTCTCCCGGATTCTACTATTTTTCGGTACTCACACTGATTCAACCCTTTTCTGGTACTCGTCAGGACAATTTTTCGATACTCGCATGGATTGTACCTTTTCCCCATAGTTGCCCGGATTCTATTATTTTTCGGTACTCACATTGATTCGACCATTTTTTTGTAATCGCCGACACAGTTTTTCGATACTCGCACGGATTCTACCTTTTACCGGTACTCTTCCGGATTCTACTATTTTTCGGTACTCACACTGATTCAACCCTTTTCCGGTACTCGTCAGGACAATTTTTCGATACTTGCATGGATTCTACCTTTTTCCCATAGTTGCCGGGATTGTATTATTTTTCGTTACTCACATTGATTCGACCATTTTTTTGTAATCGCCAGGAAAGTTTTTCGATACTCGCACGGATTCTACCTTTTCCCTCTACTCTTCCGGATTCTACTATTTTTCGGTACTCACACTGATTCGACCCTTTTCCGGTACTCGTCAGGACAATTTTCCGATACTCGCATGGATTCTACCTTTTCCCGGTACTCAATCGGATTTTATCATTTTTCGGTACTCACATTGATTCGACCATTTTTTTGTAATCGCCGGGACTGTTTTTCGATACTCGCACGGATTCTACCTTTTCCTAGTACTCTCCCGGATTCTACTATTTTTCGGTACTCACACTGATTCGACCCTTTTCCGGTACTCGTCAGGACAATTTTCCGATACTCGCATGGATTCTACCTTTTCCCGGTACTCAATCGGATTTTATCATTTTTCGGTACTCACATTGATTCGACCATTTTTTTGTAATAGCCGGGACAGTTTTTCGATTCTCGCACGGATTCTACCTTTTCCCAGTACTCTCCCGGATTCTACTATTTTTCGGTACTCACACTGATTCAACCCTTTTCTGGTACTCGTCAGGACAATTTTTCGATACTCGCATGGATTCTACCTTTTCCCCATAGTTGCCCGGATTCTATTATTTTTCGGTACTCACATTGATTCGACCATTTTTTTGTAATCGCCGACACAGTTTTTCGATACTCGCACGGATTCTACCTTTTACCGGTACTCTTCCGGATTCTACTATTTTTCGGTACTCACACTGATTCAACCCTTTTCCGGTACTCGTCAGGACAATTTTTCGATACTTGCATGGATTCTACCTTTTTCCCATAGTTGCCGGGATTGTATTATTTTTCGTTACTCACATTGATTCGACCATTTTTTTGTAATCGCCAGGAAAGTTTTTCGATACTCGCACGGATTCTACCTTTTCCCTCTACTCTTCCGGATTCTACTATTTTTCGGTACTCACACTGATTCGACCCTTTTCCGGTACTCGTCAGGACAATTTTCCGATACTCGCATGGATTCTACCTTTTCCCGGTACTCAATCGGATTTTATCATTTTTCGGTACTCACATTGATTCGACCATTTTTTTGTAATCGCCGGGACTGTTTTTCGATACTCGCACGGATTCTACCTTCTCCTAGTACTCTCCCGGATTCTACTATTTTTCGGTACTCACACTGATTCGACCCTTTTCCGGTACTCGTCAGGACAATTTTCCGATACTCGCATGGATTCTACCTTTTCCCGGTACTCAATCGGATTTTATCATTTTTCGGTACTCACATTGATTCGACCATTTTTTTGTAATAGCCGGGACAGTTTTTCGATTCTCGCACGGATTCTACCTTTTCCCAGTACTCTCCCGGATTCTACTATTTTTCGGTACTCACACTGATTCAACCCTTTTCTGGTACTCGTCAGGACAATTTTTCGATACTCGCATGGATTCTACCTTTTCCCCATAGTTGCCCGGATTCTATTATTTTTCGGTACTCACATTGATTCGACCATTTTTTTGTAATCGCCGAGACAGTTTTTCGATACTCGCACGGATTCTACCTTTTACCGGTACTCTTCCGGATTCTACTATTTTTCGGTACTCACACTGATTCAACCCTTTTCCGGTACTCGTCAGGACAATTTTTCGATACTCGCATGGATTCTACCTTTTTCCCATAGTTGCCGGGATTGTATTATTTTTCGTTACTCACATTGATTCGACCATTTTTTTGTAATCGCCAGGAAAGTTTTTCGATACTCGCACGGATTCTACCTTTTCCCTCAACTCTTCCGGATTCTACTATTTTTCGGTACTCACACTGATTCGACCCTTTTCCGGTACTCGTCAGGACAATTTTCCGATACTCGCATGGATTCTACCTTTTCCCGGTACTCAATCGGATTTTATCATTTTTCGGTACTCACATTGATTCGACTATTTTTTTGTAATCGCCGGGACTGTTTTTCGATACTCGCACGGATTCTACCTTTTCCTAGTACTCTCCCGGATTCTACTATTTTTCGGTACTCACACTGATTCGACCCTTTTCCGGTACTCGTCAGGACAATTTTCCGATACTCGCATGGATTCTACCTTTTCCCGGTACTCAATCGGATTTTATCATTTTTCGGTACTCACATTGATGCGACCATTTTTTTGTAATAGACGGGACAGTTTTTCGATTCTCGCACGGATTCTACCTTTTCCCAGCACTCTCCCGGATTCTACTATTTTTCGGTACTCACACTGATTCAACCCTTTTCCGGTACTCGTCAGGACAATTTTTCGATACTCGCATGGATTCTACCTTTTTCCCATAGTTGCTTGGATTGTATTATTTTTCGTTACTCACATTGATTCAACCATTTTTTTGTAATCGCCAGGAAAGTTTTTTCGATACTCGCACGGATTCTACCTTTTCCCTCTACTCTTCCGGATTCTACTATTTTTCGGTACTCACACTGATTCGACCCTTTTCCGGTACTCTTCAGGACAATTTTCCGATACTCGCATGGATTCTACCTTTTCCCGGTACTCAATCGGATTTTATCATTTTTCGGTACTCACATTGATTCGACAATTTTTTTGTAATCGCCGGGACTGTTTTTCGATACTCGCACGGATTCTACCTTTTCCTAGTACTCTCCCGGATTCTACTATTTTACGGTACTCACACTTATTCGACCCTTTTCCGGTACTCGTCAGGACAATTTTCCGATACTCGCATGGATTCTACCGTTTCCCGGTACTTAATCGGATTTTATCATTTTTCGGTACTCACATTGATGCGACCATTTTTTTGTAATAGCCGGGACAGTTTTTCGATTCTCGCACGGATTCTACCTTTTCCCAGTACTCTCCCGGATTCTACTATTTTTCGGTACTCACACTGATTCAACCCTTTTTTGGTACTCGTCAGGACAATTTTTCGATACTCACATGGATTCTACCTTTTTCCCATAGTTGCCCGGATTCTATTATTTTTCGGTACTCACATTGATTCGACCATTTTTTTGTAATCGCCGAGACAGTTTTTCGATACTCGCACGGATTCTACCTTTTCCCGGTACTCTTCCGGATTCTACTATTTTTCGGTACTCACACTGATTCAACCCTTTTCCGGTACTTGTCAGGACAATTTTTCGATACTCGCATGGATTCTACCTTTTTCCCATAGTTGCCCAGATTCTATTATTTTTCGGTACTCATATTGATTCGACCATTTTTTTGTAATCGCCGGGACAGTTTTTTGATACTCGCACGGATTCTACCTTTTCCCGGTACTCTCCCGGATTCTACTATTTTTCGGTACTCACACTGATTCAACCCTTTTCCGGTACTCGTCAGGACAATTTTTCGATACTCGCATGGATTCTACCTTTTTCCCATAGTTGCCGGGATTGTATTATTTTTCGTTACTCACATTGATTCGACCATTTTTTTGTAATCGCCAGGAAAGTTTTTCGATACTCGCACGGATTCTACCTTTTCCCTCTACTCTTCCGGATTCTACTATTTTTCGGTACTCACACTGATTCGACCCTTTTCCGGTACTCGTCAGGACAATTTTCCGATACTCGCATGGATTCTACCTTTTCCCGGTACTCAATCGGATTTTATCATTTTTCGGTACTCACATTGATTCGACCATTTTTTTGTAATCGCCGGGACTGTTTTTCGATACTCGCACGGATTCTACCTTTTCCTAGTACTCTCCCGGATTCTACTATTTTTCGGTACTCACACTGATTCGACCCTTTTCCGGTACTCGTCAGGACAATTTTCCGATACTCGCATGGATTCTACCTTTTCCCGGTACTCAATCGGATTTTATCATTTTTCGGTACTCACATTGATTCGACCATTTTTTTGTAATAGCCGGGACAGTTTTTCGATTCTCGCACGGATTCTACCTTTTCCCAGTACTTTCCCGGATTCTACTATTTTTCGGTACTCACACTGATTCAACCCTTTTTTGGTACTCGTCAGGACAATTTTTCGATACTCGCATGGATTCTACCTTTTTCCCATAGTTGCCCGGATTCTATTATTTTCGGTACTCACATTGATTCGACCATTTTTTTGTAATCGCCGAGACAGTTTTTCGATACTCGCAGGGATTCTACCTTTTCCCGGTACTCTTCCGGATTCTACTATTTTTCGGTACTCACACTGATTCAACCCTTTTCCGGTACTCGTCAGGACAATTTTTCGATACTCGCATGGATTCTACCTTTTTCCCATAGTTGCCGGGATTGTATTATTTTTCGTTACTCACATTGATTCGACCATTTTTTTTGTAATCGCCAGGAAAGTTTTTCGATACTCGCACGGATTCTACCTTTTCCCTCTACTCTTCCGGATTCTACTATTTTTCGGTACTCACACTGATTCGACCCTTTTCCGGTACTCGTCAGGACAATTTTCCGATACTCGCATGGATTATACCTTTTCCCGGTACTCAATCGGATTTTATCATTTTTCGGTACTCACATTGATTCGACCATTTTTTTGTAATCGCCGGGACTGTTTTTCGATACTCTCACGGATTCTACCTTTTCCTAGTACTCTCCCGGATTCTACTATTTTTCGGTACTCACACTCATTCGACCCTTTTCCGGTACTCGTCAGGACAATTTTTCGATACTCGCATGGATTCTACCTTTTCCCGGTACTCAATCGGATTTTATCATTTTTCGGTACTCACATTGATTCGACCATTTTTTTGTAATAGCCGGGACAGTTTTTCGATTCTCGCACGGATTCTACCTTTTCCCAGTACTCTCCCGGATTCTACTATTTTTCGGTACTCACACTGATTCAACCCTTTTCTGGTACTCGTCAGGACAATTTTTCGATACTCGCATGGATTCTACCTTTTCCCCATAGTTGCCCGGATTCTATTATTTTTCGGTACTCACATTGATTCGACCATTTTTTTGTAATCGCCGAGACAGTTTTTCGATACTCGCACGGATTCTACCTTTTACCGGTACTCTTCCGGATTCTACTATTTTTCGGTACTCACACTGATTCAACCCTTTTCCGGTACTCGTCAGGACAATTTTTCGATACTCGCATGGATTCTACCTTTTTCCCATAGTTGCCGGGATTGTATTATTTTTCGTTACTCACATTGATTCGACCATTTTTTTGTAATCGCCAGGAAAGTTTTTCGATACTCGCACGGATTCTACCTTTTCCCTCTACTCTTCCGGATTCTACTATTTTTCGGTACTCACACTGATTCGACCCTTTTCCGGTACTCGTCAGGACAATTTTCCGATACTCGCATGGATTCTACCTTTTCCCGGTACTCAATCGGATTTTATCATTTTTCGGTACTCACATTGATTCGACTATTTTTTTGTAATCGCCGGGACTGTTTTTCGATACTCGCACGGATTCTACCTTTTCCTAGTACTCTCCCGGATTCTACTATTTTTCGGTACTCACACTGATTCGACCCTTTTCCGGTACTCGTCAGGACAATTTTCCGATACTCGCATGGATTCTACCTTTTCCCGGTACTCAATCGGATTTTATCATTTTTCGGTACTCACATTGATGCGACCATTTTTTTGTAATAGACGGGACAGTTTTTCGATTCTCGCACGGATTCTACCTTTTCCCAGCACTCTCCCGGATTCTACTATTTTTCGGTACTCACACTGATTCAACCCTTTTCCGGTACTCGTCAGGACAATTTTTCGATACTCGCATGGATTCTACCTTTTTCCCATAGTTGCTTGGATTGTATTATTTTTCGTTACTCACATTGATTCAACCATTTTTTTGTAATCGCCAGGAAAGTTTTTTCGATACTCGCACGGATTCTACCTTTTCCCTCTACTCTTCCGGATTCAACTATTTTTCGGTACTCACACTGATTCGACCCTTTTCCGGTACTCTTCAGGACAATTTTCCGATACTCGCATGGATTCTACCTTTTCCCGGTACTCAATCGGATTTTATCATTTTTCGGTACTCACATTGATTCGACAATTTTTTTGTAATCGCCGGGACTGTTTTTCGATACTCGCACGGATTCTACCTTTTCCTAGTACTCTCCCGGATTCTACTATTTTACGGTACTCACACTTATTCGACCCTTTTCCGGTACTCGTCAGGACAATTTTCCGATACTCGCATGGATTCTACCGTTTCCCAGTACTTAATCGGATTTTATCATTTTTCGGTACTCACATTGATGCGACCATTTTTTTGTAATAGCCGGGACAGTTTTTCGATTCTCGCACGGATTCTACCTTTTCCCAGTACTCTCCCGGATTCTACTATTTTTCGGTACTCACACTGATTCAACCCTTTTTTGGTACTCGTCAGGACAATTTTTCGATACTCACATGGATTCTACCTTTTTCCCATAGTTGCCCGGATTCTATTATTTTTCGGTACTCACATTGATTCGACCATTTTTTTGTAATCGCCGAGACAGTTTTTCGATACTCGCACGGATTCTACCTTTTCCCGGTACTCTTCCGGATTCTACTATTTTTCGGTACTCACACTGATTCAACCCTTTTCCGGTACTTGTCAGGACAATTTTTCGATACTCGCATGGATTCTACCTTTTTCCCATAGTTGCCCAGATTCTATTATTTTTCGGTACTCATATTGATTCGACCATTTTTTTGTAATCGCCGGGACTGTTTTTCGATACTCTCACGGATTCTACCTTTTCCTAGTACTCTCCCGGATTCTACTATTTTTCGGTACTCACACTCATTCGACCCTTTTCCGGTACTCGTCAGGACAATTTTCCGATACTCGCATGGATTCTACCTTTTCCCGGTACTCAATCGGATTTTATCATTTTTCGCTACTCACATTGATTCGACCATTTTTTTGTAATAGCCGGGACAGTTTTTCGATTCTCACACGGATTCTACCTTTTCCCAGTACTCTCCCGGATTCTACTATTTTTCGGTACTCACACTGATTCAACCCTTTTCTGGTACTCGTCAGGACAATTTTTCGATACTCGCATGGATTGTACCTTTTCCCCATAGTTGCCCGGATTCTATTATTTTTCGGTACTCACATTGATTCGACCATTTTTTTGTAATCGCCGACACAGTTTTTCGATACTCGCACGGATTCTACCTTTTACCGGTACTCTTCCGGATTCTACTATTTTTCGGTACTCACACTGATTCAACCCTTTTCCGGTACTCGTCAGGACAATTTTTCGATACTTGCATGGATTCTACCTTTTTCCCATAGTTGCCGGGATTGTATTATTTTTCGTTACTCACATTGATTCGACCATTTTTTTGTAATCGCCAGGAAAGTTTTTCGATACTCGCACGGATTCTACCTTTTCCCTCTACTCTTCCGGATTCTACTATTTTTCGGTACTCACACTGATTCGACCCTTTTCCGGTACTCGTCAGGACAATTTTCCGATACTCGCATGGATTCTACCTTTTCCCGGTACTCAATCGGATTTTATCATTTTTCGGTACTCACATTGATTCGACCATTTTTTTGTAATCGCCGGGACTGTTTTTCGATACTCGCACGGATTCTACCTTTTCCTAGTACTCTCCCGGATTCTACTATTTTTCGGTACTCACACTGATTCGACCCTTTTCCGGTACTCGTCAGGACAATTTTCCGATACTCGCATGGATTCTACCTTTTCCCGGTACTCAATCGGATTTTATCATTTTTCGGTACTCACATTGATTCGACCATTTTTTTGTAATAGCCGGGACAGTTTTTCGATTCTCGCACGGATTCTACCTTTTCCCAGTACTCTCCCGGATTCTACTATTTTTCGGTACTCACACTGATTCAACCCTTTTCTGGTACTCGTCAGGACAATTTTTCGATACTCGCATGGATTCTACCTTTTCCCCATAGTTGCCCGGATTCTATTATTTTTCGGTACTCACATTGATTCGACCATTTTTTTGTAATCGCCGACACAGTTTTTCGATACTCGCACGGATTCTACCTTTTACCGGTACTCTTCCGGATTCTACTATTTTTCGGTACTCACACTGATTCAACCCTTTTCCGGTACTCGTCAGGACAATTTTTCGATACTTGCATGGATTCTACCTTTTTCCCATAGTTGCCGGGATTGTATTATTTTTCGTTACTCACATTGATTCGACCATTTTTTTGTAATCGCCAGGAAAGTTTTTCGATACTCGCACGGATTCTACCTTTTCCCTCTACTCTTCCGGATTCTACTATTTTTCGGTACTCACACTGATTCGACCCTTTTCCGGTACTCGTCAGGACAATTTTCCGATACTCGCATGGATTCTACCTTTTCCCGGTACTCAATCGGATTTTATCATTTTTCGGTACTCACATTGATTCGACCATTTTTTTGTAATCGCCGGGACTGTTTTTCGATACTCGCACGGATTCTACCTTTTCCTAGTACTCTCCCGGATTCTACTATTTTTCGGTACTCACACTGATTCGACCCTTTTCCGGTACTCGTCAGGACAATTTTCCGATACTCGCATGGATTCTACCTTTTCCCGGTACTCAATCGGATTTTATCATTTTTCGGTACTCACATTGATTCGACCATTTTTTTGTAATAGCCGGGACAGTTTTTCGATTCTCGCACGGATTCTACCTTTTCCCAGTACTCTCCCGGATTCTACTATTTTTCGGTACTCACACTGATTCAACCCTTTTCTGGTACTCGTCAGGACAATTTTTCGATACTCGCATGGATTCTACCTTTTCCCCATAGTTGCCCGGATTCTATTATTTTTCGGTACTCACATTGATTCGACCATTTTTTTGTAATCGCCGAGACAGTTTTTCGATACTCGCACGGATTCTACCTTTTACCGGTACTCTTCCGGATTCTACTATTTTTCGGTACTCACACTGATTCAACCCTTTTCCGGTACTCGTCAGGACAATTTTTCGATACTCGCATGGATTCTACCTTTTTCCCATAGTTGCCGGGATTGTATTATTTTTCGTTACTCACATTGATTCGACCATTTTTTTGTAATCGCCAGGAAAGTTTTTCGATACTCGCACGGATTCTACCTTTTCCCTCAACTCTTCCGGATTCTACTATTTTTCGGTACTCACACTGATTCGACCCTTTTCCGGTACTCGTCAGGACAATTTTCCGATACTCGCATGGATTCTACCTTTTCCCGGTACTCAATCGGATTTTATCATTTTTCGGTACTCACATTGATTCGACTATTTTTTTGTAATCGCCGGGACTGTTTTTCGATACTCGCACGGATTCTACCTTTTCCTAGTACTCTCCCGGATTCTACTATTTTTCGGTACTCACACTGATTCGACCCTTTTCCGGTACTCGTCAGGACAATTTTCCGATACTCGCATGGATTCTACCTTTTCCCGGTACTCAATCGGATTTTATCATTTTTCGGTACTCACATTGATGCGACCATTTTTTTGTAATAGACGGGACAGTTTTTCGATTCTCGCACGGATTCTACCTTTTCCCAGCACTCTCCCGGATTCTACTATTTTTCGGTACTCACACTGATTCAACCCTTTTCCGGTACTCGTCAGGACAATTTTTCGATACTCGCATGGATTCTACCTTTTTCCCATAGTTGCTTGGATTGTATTATTTTTCGTTACTCACATTGATTCAACCATTTTTTTGTAATCGCCAGGAAAGTTTTTTCGATACTCGCACGGATTCTACCTTTTCCCTCTACTCTTCCGGATTCTACTATTTTTCGGTACTCACACTGATTCGACCCTTTTCCGGTACTCTTCAGGACAATTTTCCGATACTCGCATGGATTCTACCTTTTCCCGGTACTCAATCGGATTTTATCATTTTTCGGTACTCACATTGATTCGACAATTTTTTTGTAATCGCCGGGACTGTTTTTCGATACTCGCACGGATTCTACCTTTTCCTAGTACTCTCCCGGATTCTACTATTTTACGGTACTCACACTTATTCGACCCTTTTCCGGTACTCGTCAGGACAATTTTCCGATACTCGCATGGATTCTACCGTTTCCCGGTACTTAATCGGATTTTATCATTTTTCGGTACTCACATTGATGCGACCATTTTTTTGTAATAGCCGGGACAGTTTTTCGATTCTCGCACGGATTCTACCTTTTCCCAGTACTCTCCCGGATTCTACTATTTTTCGGTACTCACACTGATTCAACCCTTTTTTGGTACTCGTCAGGACAATTTTTCGATACTCACATGGATTCTACCTTTTTCCCATAGTTGCCCGGATTCTATTATTTTTCGGTACTCACATTGATTCGACCATTTTTTTGTAATCGCCGAGACAGTTTTTCGATACTCGCACGGATTCTACCTTTTCCCGGTACTCTTCCGGATTCTACTATTTTTCGGTACTCACACTGATTCAACCCTTTTCCGGTACTTGTCAGGACAATTTTTCGATACTCGCATGGATTCTACCTTTTTCCCATAGTTGCCCAGATTCTATTATTTTTCGGTACTCATATTGATTCGACCATTTTTTTGTAATCGCCGGGACAGTTTTTTGATACTCGCACGGATTCTACCTTTTCCCGGTACTCTCCCGGATTCTACTATTTTTCGGTACTCACACTGATTCAACCCTTTTCCGGTACTCGTCAGGACAATTTTTCGATACTCGCATGGATTCTACCTTTTTCCCATAGTTGCCGGGATTGTATTATTTTTCGTTACTCACATTGATTCGACCATTTTTTTGTAATCGCCAGGAAAGTTTTTCGATACTCGCACGGATTCTACCTTTTCCCTCTACTCTTCCGGATTCTACTATTTTTCGGTACTCACACTGATTCGACCCTTTTCCGGTACTCGTCAGGACAATTTTCCGATACTCGCATGGATTCTACCTTTTCCCGGTACTCAATCGGATTTTATCATTTTTCGGTACTCACATTGATTCGACCATTTTTTTGTAATCGCCGGGACTGTTTTTCGATACTCGCACGGATTCTACCTTTTCCTAGTACTCTCCCGGATTCTACTATTTTTCGGTACTCACACTGATTCGACCCTTTTCCGGTACTCGTCAGGACAATTTTCCGATACTCGCATGGATTCTACCTTTTCCCGGTACTCAATCGGATTTTATCATTTTTCGGTACTCACATTGATTCGACCATTTTTTTGTAATAGCCGGGACAGTTTTTCGATTCTCGCACGGATTCTACCTTTTCCCAGTACTTTCCCGGATTCTACTATTTTTCGGTACTCACACTGATTCAACCCTTTTTTGGTACTCGTCAGGACAATTTTTCGATACTCGCATGGATTCTACCTTTTTCCCATAGTTGCCCGGATTCTATTATTTTCGGTACTCACATTGATTCGACCATTTTTTTGTAATCGCCGAGACAGTTTTTCGATACTCGCAGGGATTCTACCTTTTCCCGGTACTCTTCCGGATTCTACTATTTTTCGGTACTCACACTGATTCAACCCTTTTCCGGTACTCGTCAGGACAATTTTTCGATACTCGCATGGATTCTACCTTTTTCCCATAGTTGCCGGGATTGTATTATTTTTCGTTACTCACATTGATTCGACCATTTTTTTTGTAATCGCCAGGAAAGTTTTTCGATACTCGCACGGATTCTACCTTTTCCCTCTACTCTTCCGGATTCTACTATTTTTCGGTACTCACACTGATTCGACCCTTTTCCGGTACTCGTCAGGACAATTTTCCGATACTCGCATGGATTATACCTTTTCCCGGTACTCAATCGGATTTTATCATTTTTCGGTACTCACATTGATTCGACCATTTTTTTGTAATCGCCGGGACTGTTTTTCGATACTCTCACGGATTCTACCTTTTCCTAGTACTCTCCCGGATTCTACTATTTTTCGGTACTCACACTCATTCGACCCTTTTCCGGTACTCGTCAGGACAATTTTTCGATACTCGCATGGATTCTACCTTTTCCCGGTACTCAATCGGATTTTATCATTTTTCGGTACTCACATTGATTCGACCATTTTTTTGTAATAGCCGGGACAGTTTTTCGATTCTCGCACGGATTCTACCTTTTCCCAGTACTCTCCCGGATTCTACTATTTTTCGGTACTCACACTGATTCAACCCTTTTCTGGTACTCGTCAGGACAATTTTTCGATACTCGCATGGATTCTACCTTTTCCCCATAGTTGCCCGGATTCTATTATTTTTCGGTACTCACATTGATTCGACCATTTTTTTGTAATCGCCGAGACAGTTTTTCGATACTCGCACGGATTCTACCTTTTACCGGTACTCTTCCGGATTCTACTATTTTTCGGTACTCACACTGATTCAACCCTTTTCCGGTACTCGTCAGGACAATTTTTCGATACTCGCATGGATTCTACCTTTTTCCCATAGTTGCCGGGATTGTATTATTTTTCGTTACTCACATTGATTCGACCATTTTTTTGTAATCGCCAGGAAAGTTTTTCGATACTCGCACGGATTCTACCTTTTCCCTCTACTCTTCCGGATTCTACTATTTTTCGGTACTCACACTGATTCGACCCTTTTCCGGTACTCGTCAGGACAATTTTCCGATACTCGCATGGATTCTACCTTTTCCCGGTACTCAATCGGATTTTATCATTTTTCGGTACTCACATTGATTCGACTATTTTTTTGTAATCGCCGGGACTGTTTTTCGATACTCGCACGGATTCTACCTTTTCCTAGTACTCTCCCGGATTCTACTATTTTTCGGTACTCACACTGATTCGACCCTTTTCCGGTACTCGTCAGGACAATTTTCCGATACTCGCATGGATTCTACCTTTTCCCGGTACTCAATCGGATTTTATCATTTTTCGGTACTCACATTGATGCGACCATTTTTTTGTAATAGACGGGACAGTTTTTCGATTCTCGCACGGATTCTACCTTTTCCCAGCACTCTCCCGGATTCTACTATTTTTCGGTACTCACACTGATTCAACCCTTTTCCGGTACTCGTCAGGACAATTTTTCGATACTCGCATGGATTCTACCTTTTTCCCATAGTTGCTTGGATTGTATTATTTTTCGTTACTCACATTGATTCAACCATTTTTTTGTAATCGCCAGGAAAGTTTTTTCGATACTCGCACGGATTCTACCTTTTCCCTCTACTCTTCCGGATTCAACTATTTTTCGGTACTCACACTGATTCGACCCTTTTCCGGTACTCTTCAGGACAATTTTCCGATACTCGCATGGATTCTACCTTTTCCCGGTACTCAATCGGATTTTATCATTTTTCGGTACTCACATTGATTCGACAATTTTTTTGTAATCGCCGGGACTGTTTTTCGATACTCGCACGGATTCTACCTTTTCCTAGTACTCTCCCGGATTCTACTATTTTACGGTACTCACACTTATTCGACCCTTTTCCGGTACTCGTCAGGACAATTTTCCGATACTCGCATGGATTCTACCGTTTCCCAGTACTTAATCGGATTTTATCATTTTTCGGTACTCACATTGATGCGACCATTTTTTTGTAATAGCCGGGACAGTTTTTCGATTCTCGCACGGATTCTACCTTTTCCCAGTACTCTCCCGGATTCTACTATTTTTCGGTACTCACACTGATTCAACCCTTTTTTGGTACTCGTCAGGACAATTTTTCGATACTCACCTGGATTCTACCTTTTTCCCATAGTTGCCCGGATTCTATTATTTTTCGGTACTCACATTGATTCGACCATTTTTTTGTAATCGCCGAGACAGTTTTTCGATACTCGCACGGATTCTACCTTTTCCCGGTACTCTTCCGGATTCTACTATTTTTCGGTACTCACACTGATTCAACCCTTTTCCGGTACTTGTCAGGACAATTTTTCGATACTCGCATGGATTCTACCTTTTTCCTATAGTTGCCCAGATTCTATTATTTTTCGGTACTCATATTGATTCGACCATTTTTTTGTAATCGCCGGGACAGTTTTTTGATACTCGCACGGATTCTACCTTTTCCCGGTACTCTTCCGGATTCTACTATTTTTCGGCACTCACATTGATTCAACCCTTTTCCGGTAGTCGTCAGGACAATTTTTCGATACTCGCATGGATTCTACCTTTTTCCCGTAGTTGCCCGGATTCTATTATTTTTCGGTACTCACATTGATTCGACCATTTTTTTGTAATCGCCGGGACAATTTTTTGATACTCGCACGGATTCTACCTTTTCCCAGTACTCTCCCGGATTCTACTATTTTTCGGTACTCACATTGATTCAACCCTTTTCCGGTAGTCGTCAGGACAATTTTTCGATACTCGCATGGATTCTACCTTTTTCCCGTAGTTGCCCGGATTCTATTATTTTTCGGTACTCACATTGATTCGACCATTTTTTTGTAATCGCCGGGACAATTTTTCGATACTCGCACGGATTCTACCTTTTCCCAGTACTCTCCCGGATTCTACTATTTTTCGGCACTCACATTGATTCAACCCTTTTCCGGTAGTCGTCAGGACAATTTTTCGATACTCGCATGGATTCTACCTTTTTCCCGTAGTTGCCTGGATTCTATTATTTTTCGGTACTCACATTGATTCGACCATTTTTTTGTAATCGCCGGGACAATTTTTTGATACTCGCACGGATTCTACCTTTTCCCAGTACTCTCCCGAATTCTACTATTTTTCTGTACTCACACTGATTCAACCCTTTTCCGGTACTCGTCAGGACAATTTTTCGATAATCGCATGGATTCTACCTTTTTCCCGTAGTTGCCCGGATTCTATTATTTTTCGGTACTCACATTGATTCGACCATTTTTTTGTAATCGCCGGGACAATTTTTCGATACTCGCACGGATTCTACCTTTTCCCAGTACTCTCCCGGATTCTACTATTTTTCGGCACTCACATTGATTCAACCCTTTTCCTATACTCGTCAGGACAATTTTTCGATACTCGCATGGATTCTACCTTTTTCCCATAGTTGCCCGGATTCAATTATTTTTCGGTACTCACATTGATTCGACCATTTTTTTGTAATCGCCAGGAAAGTTTTTCGATACTCGCATGGATTCTACCTTTTCCCTGTACTCTTCCGGATTCTACTATTTTTCGGTACTCACACTGATTCGACCCTTTTCCGGTACTCGTCAGAAAAATTTTCCGATACTCGCATGGATTCTACCTTTTCCCGGTACTCGCCTGGATTCTATCATTTTTCGGTACTCTCATTGATTAGACCATTTTTTTGTAATCGTCGGGACTGTTTTTCGATACTCGCACGGATTCTACCTTTTCCCAGTACTCTCCCGGATTCTACTATTTTTCGGCACTCACATTGATTCAACCCTTTTCCGGTAGTCGTCAGGACAATTTTTCGATACTCGCATGGATTCTACCTTTTTCCCGTAGTTGCCTGGATTCTATTATTTTTCGGTACTCACATTGATTCGACCATTTTTTTGTAATCGCCGGGACAATTTTTTGATACTCGCACGGATTCTACCTTTTCCCAGTACTCTCCCGAATTCTACTATTTTTCTGTACTCACACTGATTCAACCCTTTTCCGGTACTCGTCAGGACAATTTTTCGATAATCGCATGGATTCTACCTTTTTCCCATAGTTGCCCGGATTCTATTTTTTTTTGGTACTCACATTGATTCGACCATTTTTTTGTAATCACCGGGACAGTTTTTCGATACTCGCACGGATTCTACCTTTTCCCGGTACTCATGCGGATTCTACTATTTTTCGGTACTCACACTGATTCGACCCTTGTCCGGTACTCGTCAGGACAATTTTTCGATACTCGCATGGATTCTACCTTTTTCCCGTAGTTGCCCGGATTCTATTATTTTTCGGTACTCACATTGATTCGACCATTTTTTTGTAATCGCCGGGACAATTTTTTGATACTCGCACGGATTCTACCTTTTCCCAGTACTCTCCCGAATTCTACTATTTTTCTGTACTCACACTGATTCAACCCTTTTCCGGTACTCGTCAGGACAATTTTCCGATAATCGCATGGATTCTACCTTTTTCCCATAGTTGCCCGGATTCTATTTTTTTTTGGTACTCACATTGATTCGACCATTTTTTTGTAATCACCGGGACAGTTTTTCGATACTCACACGGATTCTACCTTTTCCCTCTACTCTTCCGGATTCTACTATTTTTCGGTACTCACACTGATTCGACCCTTGTCCGGTACTCGTCAGGACAATTTTTCGATACTCGCATGGATTCTACCTTTTTCCCGTAGTTGCCCGGATTCTATTATTTTTCGGTACTCACATTGATTCGACCATTTTTTTGTAATCGCCTGGACAATTTTTTGATACTCGCACGGATTCTACCTTTTCCCAGTACTCTCCCGGATTCTACTATTTTTCGGTACTCACATTGATTCAACCCTTTTCCGGTAGTCGTCAGGACAATTTTTCGATACTCGCATGGATTCTACCTTTTTCCCGTAGTTGCCCGGATTCTATTATTTTTCGGTACTCACATTGATTCGACAATTTTTTTGTAATCGCCGGGACAATTTTTTGATACTCGCACGGATTCTACCTTTTCCCAGTACTCTCCCGGATTCTACTATTTTTCGGTACTCACATTGATTCAACCCTTTTCCGGTACTCGTCAGGACAATTTTTCGATACTCGCATGGATTCTACCTTTTCCCGGTACTCAATCGGATTTTATCATTTTTCGGTACTCACATTGATTCGACCATTTTTTTGTAATAGCCGGGACAGTTTTTCGATTCTCGCACGGATTCTACCTTTTCCCAGTACTCTCCCGGATTCTTCTATTTTTCGGTACTCACACTGATTCAACCCTTTTCCTATACTCGTCAGGACAATTTTTCGATACTCGCATGGATTCTACCTTTTTCCCATAGTTGCCCGGATTCAATTATTTTTTGGTACTCACATTGATTCGACCATTTTTTTGTAATCGCCAGGAAAGTTTTTCGATACTCGCATGGATTCTACCTTTTCCCTGTACTCTTCCGGATTCTACTATTTTTCGGTACTCACACTGATTCGACCCTTTTCCGGTACTCGTCAGAAAAATTTTCCGATACTCGCATGGATTCTATCTTTTCCCGGTACTCGCCTGGATTCTATCATTTTTCGGTACTCTCATTGATTAGACCATTTTTTTGTAATCGTCGGGACTGTTTTTCGATACTCGCACGGATTCTACCTTTTCCCGGTACTCTCCTGGATTCTATCATTTTTCGGTACTCACATTGATTCGACCATTTTTTTATATTCGTCGGGGGAGTTTTTCGATACTCGCACGGATTCTACCTTTTCCCACTACTCTCCCGGATTCTACTATTTTTCTGTACTCACACTGATTCAACCCTTTTCCGGTACTCGTCAGGACAATTTTTCGATAATCGCATGGATTCTACCTTTTCACGGTACTCAACCGGATTCTATCATTTTTCGGAACTCACATTGCTTCGACCATTTTTCTATAATCGCCGGGACAGTTTTTCGATACTCGCACGGAATCTACCTTTTCCCGGTACTCTCCCGGATTCTACTATTTTTCTGTACTCACACTGATTCAACCCTTTTTTGGTACTCGTCAGGACAATTTTTCGATACTCGCATGGATTCTACCTTTTTCCCATAGTTGCTCGGATTCTATTATTTTTCGGTACTCACATTGATTCGACCATTTTTTTGTAATCGCCGAGACAGTTTTTCGATACTCGCACGGATTCTACCTTTTCCCGGTACTCTTCCGGATTCTACTATTTTTTGGTACTCACACTGATTCAACCCTTTTCCGGTACTCGTCAGGACAATTTTTCGATACTCGCATGGATTCTACCTTTTTCCCATAGTTGCCCAGATTCTATTATTTTTCGGTACTCATATTGATTCGACCATTTTTTTGTAATCGCCGGGACAGTTTTTTGATACTCGCACGGATTCTACCTTTTCCCGGTACTCTTCCGGATTCTACTATTTTTCGGCACTCACATTGATTCAACCCTTTTCCAGTAGTCGTCAGGACAATTTTTCGATACTCGCATGGATTCTACCTTTTTCCCGTAGTTGCCCGGATTCTATTATTTTTCGGTACTCACATTGATTCGACCATTTTTTTGTAATTGCCGGGACAATTTTTTGATACTCGCACGGATTCTACCTTTTCCCAGTACTCTCCCGGATTCTACTATTTTTCGGTACTCACATTGATTCAACCCTTTTCCGGTAGTCGTCAGGACAATTTTTCGATACTCGCATGGATTCTACCTTTTTCCCGTAGTTGCCCGGATTCTATTATTTTTCGGTACTCACATTGATTCGACCATTTTTTTGTAATCGCCGGGACAATTTTTTGATACTCGCACGGATTCTACCTTTTCCCAGTACTCTCCCGAATTCTACTATTTTTCTGTACTCACACTGATTCAACCCTTTTCCGGTACTCGTCAGGACAATTTTTCGATAATCGCATGGATTCTACCTTTTTCCCATAGTTGCCCGGATTCTATTTTTTTTTGGTACTCACATTGATTCGACCATTTTTTTGTAATCACTGGGACAGTTTTTCGATACTCGCACGGATTCTACCTTTTCCCGGTACTCATGCGGATTCTACTATTTTTCGGTACTCACACTGATTCGACCCTTGTCCGGTACTCGTCAGGACAATTTTTCGATACTCGCATGGATTCTACCTTTTTCCCGTAGTTGCCCGGATTCTATTATTTGTCGGTACTCACATTGATTCGACCATTTTTTTGTAATCGCCTGGACAATTTTTTGATACTCGCACGGATTCTACCTTTTTCCCGTAGTTGCCCGGATTCTATTATTTTTCGGTACTCACATTGATTCGACCATTTTTTTGTAATCGCCGGGACAATTTTTCGATACTCGCACGGATTCTACCTTTTCCCAGTACTCTCCCGGATTCTACTATTTTTCGGCACTGATGCGACTCATGGTAGCTTAGCTTTAAAGGCGTATCAACAAAATTTATACCTTAAATACTATTACTAAAGTAGCCAAGCTACTATAGCATAGTGGTTCTAGGATCGTTCACTGGGAAGGGTTTTCGCAAACACAAGTGATATTCAAATTAGGAAAATAGGTGATTTTCTTATGGATGTTAGCTTTAAAAGAAGATGAAAATGTTTTAGAAAGATTTAAACTAATCTAAGCTAACATTAAAGACTAAAATAAAAGGGTGTAAAAACAAGTTTCTCAAAGATAGGATAGCTATGCTCTGGCTCTTATGCAAATTGGAAATCTAAGGATAGGCTCCTCGCGTTGGGGTTGCAACTATGGTGATGCTTGCTTCCCGAACCGGTATGGATTTAGCAAATCAAGTTTTAATCCTTTAAAATGGCAAAACAGATGGTAGTGAATTTCATCAATGGTTATTCACCTTAGACTTCCTTTGAATGGCTCGTAAGAGATAACTAATGGTCTAAAGCCAAAAGCTTACCAAATATTGGCAACTCAAAATCATTCCAGGTGATAAACTCACCTTTCAATGGCCATTGAAATTGGTTCTAACGGATTAATGCAAAACTTGGAATTGAAAACCTCACTTTCCAATAGCTCGTAGGAGATAACTAATGGATAGAAATCCAAAAGCTTATCAAGTATTGGCCGTTGGAAGTTGTCCAAAGGAAATAAAAACCAAACTTTGCATTAATGAACCATTAATGAAAAACGACTACCTTACCTTCCAGGTGCGAGAAATTTCCATGGGATTGCATCCAAGCCATCACATAACATCCATACTTTGAGAAACTAAAAGTTTTAGCCAATCATCCTCTGAGGAAAAGCCCTCAGAGGCTGTTTGGCTACTAAGAAAATAGAAATGGAGAAGAACAGGAGGAGAGAGAAAAACAAAGCTTTATATATCTCTAAGTTAATGTACAGAGGATCGATCCCCAAAACATCCCCTTTTTCATCCCCCTTTTTTTTTTGGAGGTGTTGTGCACCTCTATATATAGCAAAATTACAAGATAAAGCTTTATGTCGGCTGAATACAAGGTTACAAAAGGAATTTACATGAGAAAATATCAAGCTAAAAATATTTGGGAAGTCGGTGGTGCGTGCGTGGAGAAACAGAGGATTCAAAGGAATTTCGCAATGTAAAAGGCACATTGCGAAATTTTCGCAATGTGAATTACTCATGATGCGAAGTGCCATATTTTCGCATCATGAGTTAATTCACATTGCGAAATGGCAAAATTTCGCACCATGAAGAAAATCTCCTTGCGAAATTTTCGCAATGTAAAATTCACATTGCGAAATTGGTCATTTGACATGATGCAGTTGTCTTCCAAAGGCCATATCTTCCTCATTTCAGCTCCAAATCATACACGGTTTGAAGCGTTGGATTCTTGACTTCCTAAGCTTTCAAATGGTATATAGCATGCAAAAAATGGACTTCGGAAAAAGCTCCAAAAGTTCAAAGGAAGACTGCAACTGTTTTCTTCACTCTGTTTTCCTCTTCTCCATTGCTTGTGCTCGTGTTTCCACTTGAAATTCAAGCCTGTAATCATCCAAAATCCTTGCTTAACTCGCCCAAATAGCTCCTCCATCAATTGGCATGCTTGAATTGGTTCATAAGCTGATAAAAACATGTAAACTTGCCACAAAATGGTTAAAACCAATTACTAAGGACCTTAATGAATTAATTGGGTTAAATGAATATGATTACTACTCAAAGGTGCTTAAAACCATTATTATTAGGTCTACAAAATAGCACTTTTTGGTAGTAATCAGGCACTCACATTGATTCAACCCTTTTCCGGTAGTCGTCAGGACAATTTTTCGATACTCGCATGGATTCTACCTTTTTCCCTTAGTTGCCCGGATTCTATTATTTTTCGGTACTCACATTGATTCGACCATTTTTTTGTAATCACCGGGACAATTTTTTGATACTCGCACGGATTCTACCTTTTTCCCGTAGTTGCCTGGATTCTATTATTTTTCGGTACTCACATTGATTCGACCATTTTTTTGTAATCGCCGGGACAATTTTTCGATACTCGCACGGATTCTACCTTTTCCCAGTACTCTCCCGGATTCTACTATTTTTCGGCACTCACATTGATTCAACCCTTTTCCGGTAGTCGTCAGGACAATTTTTCGATACTCGCATGGATTCTACCTTTTTCCCGTAGTTGCCTGGATTCTATTATTTTTCGGTACTCACATTGATTCGACCATTTTTTTGTAATCGCCGGGACAATTTTTTGATACTCGCACGGATTCTACCTTTTCCCAGTACTCTCCCGGATTCTACTATTTTTCGGTACTCACATTGATTCAACCCTTTTCCGGTAGTCGTCAGGACAATTTTTCGATACTCGTATGGATTCTACCTTTTTCCCGTAGTTGCCCGGATTCTATTATTTTTCGGTACTCACATTGATTCGACCATTTTTTTGTAATCGCCGGGACAATTTTTTGATACTCGCACGGATTCTACCTTTTCCCAGTACTCTCCCGAATTCTACTATTTTTCTGTACTCACACTGATTCAACCCTTTTCCGGTACTCGTCAGGACAATTTTTCGATAATCGCATGGATTCTACCTTTTTCCCATAGTTGCCCGGATTCTATTTTTTTTTGGTACTCACATTGATTCGACCATTTTTTTGTAATCACCGGGACAGTTTTTCGATACTCGCACGGATTCTACCTTTTCCCGGTACTCATGCGGATTCTACTATTTTTCGGTACTCACACTGATTCGACCCTTGTCCGGTACTCGTCAGGACAATTTTTCGATACTCGCATGGATTCTACCTTTTTCCCGTAGTTGCCCGGATTCTATTATTTTTCGGTACTCACACTGATTCGACCATTTTTTTGTAATTGCCGGGACAATTTTTTGATACTCGCACGGATTCTACCTTTTCCTAGTACTCTCCCGGATTCTACTATTTTTCGGTACTCACATTGATTTAACCCTTTTCCGGTAGTCGTCAGGACAATTTTTCGATACTCGCATGGATTCTACCTTTTTCCCGTAGTTGCCCAGATTCTATTATTTTTCGGTACTCACATTGATTCGACCATTTTTTTGTAATCGCCGGGACAATTTTTTGATACTCGCACGGATTCTACCTTTTTCCCGTAGTTGCCTGGATTCTATTATTTTTCGGTACTCACATTGATTCGACCATTTTTTTGTAATCGCCGGGACAATTTTTTGATACTCGCACGGATTCTACCTTTTCCCAGTACTCTCCCGGATTCTACTATTTTTCGGTACTCACATTGATTCAACCCTTTTCCGGTAGTCGTCAGGACAATTTTTCGATACTCGTATGGATTCTACCTTTTTCCCGTAGTTGCCCGGATTCTATTATTTTTCGGTACTCACATTGATTCGACCATTTTTTTGTAATCGCCGGGACAATTTTTTGATACTCGCACGGATTCTACCTTTTCCCAGTACTCTCCCGGATTCTACTATTTTTCGGTACTCACATTGATTCAACCCTTTTCCGGTAGTCGTCAGGACAATTTTTCGATACTCGCATGGATTCTACCTTTTTCCCGTAGTTGCCCGGATTCTATTATTTTTCGGTACTCACATTGATTCGACCATTTTTTTGTAATCGCCGGGACAATTTTTTGATACTCGCACGGATTCTACCTTTTTCCCGTAGTTGCCCGGATTCTATTATTTTTCGGTACTCACATTGATTCGACCATTTTTTTGTAATCGCCGGGACAATTTTTCGATACTCGCACGGATTCTACCTTTTCCCAGTACTCTCCCGGATTCTACTATTTTTCGGCACTCACATTGATTCAACCCTTTTCCGGTAGTCGTCAGGACAATTTTTCGATACTCGCATGGATTCTACCTTTTTCCCGTAGTTGCCCGGATTCTATTATTTTTCGGTACTCACATTGATTCGACCATTTTTTTGTAATCGCCGGGACAATTTTTTGATACTCGCACGGATTCTACCTTTTCCCAGTACTCTCCCGAATTCTACTATTTTTCTGTACTCACACTGATTCAACCCTTTTCCGGTACTCGTCAGGACAATTTTTCGATAATCGCATGGATTCTACCTTTTTCCCATAGTTGCCCGGATTCTATTTTTTTTTGGTACTCACATTGATTCGACCATTTTTTTGTAATCACCGGGACAGTTTTTCGATACTCGCACGGATTCTACCTTTTCCCGGTACTCATGCGGATTCTACTATTTTTCGGTACTCACACTGATTCGACCCTTGTCCGGTACTCGTCAGGACAATTTTTCGATACTCGCATGGATTCTACCTTTTTCCCGTAGTTGCCCGGATTCTATTATTTTTCGGTACTCACATTGATTCGACCATTTTTTTGTAATCGCCGGGACAATTTTTTGATACTCGCACGGATTCTACCTTTTCCCAGTACTCCCCCGGATTCTACTATTTCTCGGTACTCACATTGATTCAACCCTTTTCCGGTAGTCGTCAGGACAATTTTTCGATACTCGCATGGATTCTACCTTTTTCCCGTAGTTGCCCGGATTCTATTATTTTTCGGTACTCACATTGATTCGACCATTTTTTTGTAATCGCCGGGACAATTTTTTGATACTCGCACGGATTCTACCTTTTCCCAGTACTCTCCCGGATTCTACTATTTTTCGGTACTCACATTGATTCAACCCTCTTCCGGTACTCGTCAGGACAATTTTTCGATACTCGCATGGATTCTACCTTTTCCCGGTACTCAATCGGATTTTATCATTTTTCGGTACTCACATTGATTCGACCATTTTTTTGTAATCGCCAGGAAAGTTTTTCGATACTCGCACGGATTCTACCTTTTCCCTGTACTCTTCCGGATTCTACTATTTTTCGGTACTCACACTGATTCGACCCTTTTCCGGTACTCGTCAGAAAAATTTTCCGATACTCGCATGGATTCTACCTTTTCCCGGTACTCGCCCGGATTCTATCATTTTTCGGTACTCTCATTGATTCGACCATTTTTTTGTAATCGCCGGGACTGTTTTTCGATACTCGCACGGATTCTACCTTTTCCCGGTACTCTCCTGGATTCTATCATTTTTCGGTACTCACATTGATTCGACCATTTTTTTATATTCGTCGGGGGAGTTTTTCGATACTCGCACGGATTCTATCTTTTCCCACTACTCTCCCGGATTCTACTATTTTTCTGTACTCACACTGATTCAACCCTTTTCCGGTACTCGTCAGGACAATTTTTCGATAATCGCATGGATTCTACCTTTTCACGGTACTCAACCGGATTCTATCATTTTTCGGAACTCACATTGATTCGACCATTTTTCTATAATCGCCGGGACAGTTTTTCGATATTCGCACGGAATCTACCTTTTCCCGGTACTCTCCCGGATTCTACTATTTTTCGGTACTCACACTCATTCGACCTTTTTCTGGTATTCGTCAGGACAATTTTTCGATACTCGCATGGATTCTACCTTTTCCCGGTACTCAGCCAGATTCTATCACTTTTCACTACTCACAATGATTCGACCATTTTTTTGTAATCGTCGGGACAGTTCTTTGATACTCGCACCGATTCTACCTTTTCCCAGTACTCTCCCGGATTCTACTATTTTTCGGTACTCGCATTGATTCAACCCTTTTCCGGTACTCGTTAGGACAATTCTTCGATACTCGCATGGATTCTACCTTTTCCCGGTACTCGCCCGGATTCTATCATTTTTCGGAACTCACATTGATTCGACCATTTTTCTATAATCGTCAGGACAGTTTTTCGATACTGACACAGATTCTACCTTTTCCCACTACTCTCCCGGATTCTACTATTTTTCTGTACTCACACTGATTCAACCCTTTTCCGGTACTCGTCAGGACAATTTTTCGATAATCGCATGGATTCTACCTTTTCCCGGTACTCAACCGGATTCTATCATTTTTCGGAACTCACATTGATTCGACCATTTTTCTATAATCACCCGGACAGTTTTTCGATACTCGCACGGATTCTACCTTTTCCCACTACTCTCCCGGATTCTACTATTTTTCTGTACTCACACTGATTCAACCCTTTTCCGGTACTCGTCAGGACAATTTTTCGATAATCGCATGGATTCTACCTTTTTCCTATAGTTGCCCGGATTCTATTTTTTTTTTGGTACTCACATTGATTCGACCATTTTTTTGTAATCGCCGGGATAGTTTTTCGATACTCGCACGGATTCTACCATTTCCCGGTACTCATCCGGATTCTACTATTTTTCGGTACTCACACTGATTCGACCCTTGTCCGGTACTCGTCAGGACAATTTTTCGATACTCGCATGGATTCTACCTTTTTCCCGTAGTTGCCCGGATTCTATTATTTTTCGGTACTCACATTGATTCGACCATTTTTTTGTAATCGCCGGGACAATTTTTCGATACTCGCACGGATTCTACCTTTTCCCAGTACTCTCCCGGATTCTACTATTTTTCGGCACTCACATTGATTCAACCCTTTTCCGGTAGTCGTGAGGACAATTTTTCGATACTCGCATGGATTCTACCTTTTTCCCGTAGTTGCCTGGATTCTATTATTTTTCGGTACTCACATTGATTCGACCATTTTTTTGTAATCGCCGGGACAATTTTTTGATACTCGCACGGATTCTACCTTTTCCCAGTACTCTCCCGGATTCTTCTATTTTTCGGTACTCACATTGATTCAACCCTTTTCCGGTAGTCGTCAGGACAATTTTTCGATACTCGTATGGATTCTACCTTTTTCCCGTAGTTGCCCGGATTCTATTATTTTTCGGTACTCACATTGATTCGACCATTTTTTTGAAATCGCCGGGACAATTTTTTGATACTCGCACGGATTCTACCTTTTCCCAGTACTCTCCCGAATTCTACTATTTTTCTGTACTCACACTGATTCAACCCTTTTCCGGTACTCGTCAGGACAATTTTTCGATAATCGCATGGATTCTACCTTTTTCCCATAGTTGCCCGGATTCTATTTTTTTTTGGTACTCACATTGATTCGACCATTTTTTTGTAATCACCGGGACAGTTTTTCGATACTCGCACGGATTCTACCTTTTCCCGGTACTCATGCGGATTCTACTATTTTTCGGTACTCACACTGATTCGACCCTTGTCCGGTACTCGTCAGGACAATTTTTCGATACTCGCATGGGTTCTACCTTTTTCCCGTAGTTGCCCGGATTCTATTATTTTTCGGTACTCACATTGATTCGACCATTTTTTTGTAATCGCCGGGACAATTTTTTGATACTCGCACGGATTCTACCTTTTCCTAGTACTCTCCCGGATTCTACTATTTTTCGGTACTCACATTGATTCAACCCTTTTCCGGTAGTCGTCAGGACAATTTTTCGATACTCGCATGGATTCTACCTTTTTCCTGTAGTTGCCCGGATTCTATTATTTTTCGGTACTCACATTGATTCGATCCATTTTTTTGTAATCGCCGGGACAATTTTTTGATACTCGCACGGATTCTACCTTTTTCCCGTAGTTGCCCGGATTCTATTATTTTTCGGTACTCACATTGATTCGACCATTTTTTTGTAATCGCCGGGACAATTTTTCGATACTCGCACGGATTCTACCTTTTCCCAGTACTCTCCCGGATTCTACTATTTTTCGGCACTCACATTGATTCAACCCTTTTCCGGTAGTCGTCAGGACAATTTTTCGATACTCGCATGGATTCTACCTTTTTCCCGTAGTTGCCCGGATTCTATTATTTTTCGGTACTCACATTGATTCGACCATTTTTTTGTAATCGCCGGGACAATTTTTTGATACTCGCACGGATTCTACCTTTTCCCAGTACTCTCCCGGATTCTACTATTTTTCGGTACTCACATTGATTCAACCCTTTTCCGGTAGTCGTCAGGACAATTTTTCGATACTCGTATGGATTCTACCTTTTTCCCGTAGTTGCCCGGATTCTATTATTTTTCGGTACTCACATTGATTCGACCATTTTTTTGTAATCGCCGGGACAATTTTTTGATACTCGCACGGATTCTACCTTTTCCCAGTACTCTCCCGAATTCTACTATTTTTCTGTACTCACACTGATTCAACCCTTTTCCGGTACTCGTCAGGACAATTTTTCGATAATCGCATGGATTCTACCTTTTTCCCATAGTTGCCCGGATTCTATTTTTTTTTGGTACTCACATTGATTCGACCATTTTTTTGTAATCACCGGGACAGTTTTTCGATACTCGCACGGATTCTACCTTTTCCCGGTACTCATGCGGATTCTACTATTTTTCGGTACTCACACTGATTCGACCCTTGTCCGGTACTCGTCAGGACAATTTTTCGATACTCGCATGGATTCTACCTTTTTCCCGTAGTTGCCCGGATTCTATTATTTTTCGGTACTCACATTGATTCGACCATTTTTTTGTAATCGCCGGGACAATTTTTTGATACTCGCACGGATTCTACCTTTTCCCAGTACTCCCCCGGATTCTACTATTTCTCGGTACTCACATTGATTCAACCCTTTTCCGGTAGTCGTCAGGACAATTTTTCGATACTCGCATGGATTCTACCTTTTTCCCGTAGTTGCCCGGATTCTATTATTTTTCGGTACTCACATTGATTCGACCATTTTTTTGTAATCGCCGGGACAATTTTTTGATACTCGCACGGATTCTACCTTTTCCAAGTACTCTCCCGGATTCTACTATTTTTCGGTACTCACATTGATTCAACCCTTTTCCGGTACTCGTCAGGACAATTTTTCGATACTCGCATGGATTCTACCTTTTCCCGGTACTCAATCGGATTTTATCATTTTTCGGTACTCACATTGATTCGACCATTTTTTTGTAATCGCCAGGAAAGTTTTTCGATACTCGCACGGATTCTACCTTTTCCCTGTACTCTTCCGGATTCTACTATTTTTCGGTACTCACACTGATTCGACCCTTTTCCGGTACTCGTCAGAAAAATTTTCCGATACTCGCATGGATTCTACCTTTTTCCCGGTACTCGCCCGGATTCTATCATTTTTCGGTACTCTCATTGATTCGACCATTTTTTTGTAATCGCCGGGACTGTTTTTCGATACTCGCACGGATTCTACCTTTTCCCGGTACTCTCCTGGATTCTATCATTTTTCGGTACTCACATTGATTCGACCATTTTTTTATATTCGTCGGGGGAGTTTTTCGATACTCGCACGGATTCTACCTTTTCCCACTACTCTCCCGGATTCTACTATTTTTCTGTACTCACACTGATTCAACCCTTTTCCGGTACTCGTCAGGACAATTTTTCGATAATCGCATGGATTCTACCTTTTCACGGTACTCAACCGGATTCTATCATTTTTCGGAACTCACATTGATTCGACCATTTTTCTATAATCGCCGGGACAGTTTTTCGATACTCGCACGGAATCTACCTTTTCCCGGTACTCTCCCGGATTCTACTATTTTTCGGTACTCACACTCATTCGACCTTTTTCCGGTATTCGTCAGGACAATTTTTCGATACTCGCATGGATTCTACCTTTTCCCGGTACTCAACCAGATTCTATCACTTTTCACTACTCACAATGATTCGACCATTTTTTTGTAATCGCCGGGACAGTTTTTTGATACTCGCACCGATTCTACCTTTTCCCAGTACTCTCCCGGATTCTACTATTTTTCGGTACTCGCATTGATTCAACCCTTTTCCGGTACTCGTTAGGACAATTCTTCGATACTCGCATGGATTCTACCTTTTCCCGGTACTCGCCCGGATTCTATCATTTTTCGGAACTCACATTGATTCGACCATTTTTCTATAATCGTCGGGACAGTTTTTCGATACTGACACAGATTCTACCTTTTCCCACTACTCTCCCGGATTCTACTATTTTTCTGTACTCACACTGATTCAACCCTTTTCCGGTACTCGTCAGGACAATTTTTCGATAATCGCATGGATTCTACCTTTTCCCGGTACTCAACCGGATTCTATCATTTTTCGGAACTCACATTGATTCGACCATTTTTCTATAATCGCCCGGACAGTTTTTCGATACTCGCACGGATTCTACCTTTTCCCACTACTCTCCCGGATTCTACTATTTTTCTGTACTCACACTGATTCAACCCTTTTCCGGTACTCGTCAGGACAATTTTTCGATAATCGCATGGATTCTACCTTTTTCCCATAGTTGCCCGGATTCTATTTTTTTTTGGTACTCACATTGATTCGACCATTTTTTTGTAATCGCCGGGACAGTTTTTCGATACTCGCACGGATTCTACCATTTCCCGGTACTCATCCGGATTCTACTATTTTTCGGTACACACACTGATTCGACCCTTGTCCGGTACTCGTCAGGACAATTTTTCGATACTCGCATGGATTCTACCTTTTTCCCGTAGTTGCCCGGATTCTATTATTTTTCGGTACTCACATTGATTCGACCATTTTTTTGTAATCGCCGGGACAATTTTTCGATACTCGCACGGATTCTACCTTTTCCCAGTACTCTCCCGGATTCTACTATTTTTCGGCACTCACATTGATTCAACCCTTTTCCGGTAGTCGTGAGGACAATTTTTCGATACTCGCATGGATTCTACCTTTTTCCCGTAGTTGCCTGGATTCTATTATTTTTCGGTACTCACATTGATTCGACCATTTTTTTGTAATCGCCGGGACAATTTTTTGATACTCGCACGGATTCTACCTTTTCCCAGTACTCTCCCGGATTCTTCTATTTTTCGGTACTCACATTGATTCAACCCTTTTCCGGTAGTCGTCAGGACAATTTTTCGATACTCGTATGGATTCTACCTTTTTCCCGTAGTTGCCCGGATTCTATTATTTTTCGGTACTCACATTGATTCGACCATTTTTTTGAAATCGCCGGGACAATTTTTTGATACTCGCACGGATTCTACCTTTTCCCAGTACTCTCCCGAATTCTACTATTTTTCTGTACTCACACTGATTCAACCCTTTTCCGGTACTCGTCAGGACAATTTTTCGATAATCGCATGGATTCTACCTTTTTCCCATAGTTGCCCGGATTCTATTTTTTTTTGGTACTCACATTGATTCGACCATTTTTTTGTAATCACCGGGACAGTTTTTCGATACTCGCACGGATTCTACCTTTTCCCGGTACTCATGCGGATTCTACTATTTTTCGGTACTCACACTGATTCGACTCTTGTCCGGTACTCGTCAGGACAATTTTTCGATACTCGCATGGATTCTACCTTTTTCCCGTAGTTGCCCGGATTCTATTATTTTTCGGTACTCACATTGATTCGACCATTTTTTTGTAATCGCCGGGACAATTTTTTGATACTCGCACGGATTCTACCTTTTCCTAGTACTCTCCCGGATTCTACTATTTTTCGGTACTCACATTGATTCAACCCTTTTCCGGTAGTCGTCAGGACAATTTTTCGATACTTGCATGGATTCTACCTTTTTCCCGTAGTTGCCTGGATTCTATTATTTTTCGGTACTCACATTGATTCGACCATTTTTTTGTAATCGCCGGGACAATTTTTTGATACTCGCACGGATTCTACCTTTTTCCCGTAGTTGCCCGGATTCTATTATTTTTCGGTACTCACATTGATTCGACCATTTTTTTGTAATCGCCGGGACAATTTTTCGATACTCGCACGGATTCTACCTTTTCCCAGTACTCTCCCGGATTCTACTATTTTTCGGCACTCACATTGATTCAACCCTTTTCCGGTAGTCGTCAGGACAATTTTTCGATACTCGCATGGATTCTACCTTTTTCCCGTAGTTGCCCGGATTCTATTATTTTTCGGTACTCACATTGATTCGACCATTTTTTTGTAATCGCCGGGACAATTTTTTGATACTCGCACGGATTCTACCTTTTCCCAGTACTCTCCCGGATTCTACTATTTTTCGGTACTCACATTGATTCAACCCTTTTCCGGTAGTCGTCAGGACAATTTTTCGATACTCGTATGGATTCTACCTTTTTCCCGTAGTTGCCCGGATTCTATTATTTTTCGGTACTCACATTGATTCGACCATTTTTTTGTAATCGCCGGGACAATTTTTTGATACTCGCACGGATTCTACCTTTTCCCAGTACTCTCCCGAATTCTACTATTTTTCTGTACTCACACTGATTCAACCCTTTTCCGGTACTCGTCAGGACAATTTTTCGATAATCGCATGGATTCTACCTTTTTCCCATAGTTGCCCGGATTCTATTTTTTTTTGGTACTCACATTGATTCGACCATTTTTTTGTAATCACCGGGACAGTTTTTCGATACTCGCACGGATTCTACCTTTTCCCGGTACTCATGCGGATTCTACTATTTTTCGGTACTCACACTGATTCGACCCTTGTCCGGTACTCGTCAGGACAATTTTTCGATACTCGCATGGATTCTACCTTTTTCCCGTAGTTGCCCGGATTCTATTATTTTTCGGTACTCACATTGATTCGACCATTTTTTTGTAATCGCCGGGACAATTTTTTGATACTCGCACGGATTCTACCTTTTCCTAGTACTCTCCCGGATTCTACTATTTTTCGGTACTCACATTGATTCAACCCTTTTTCCGGTAGTCGTCAGGACAATTTTTCGATACTCGCATGGATTCTACCTTTTTCCCGTAGTTGCCCGGATTCTATTATTTTTCGGTACTCACATTGATTCGACCATTTTTTTGTAATCGCCGGGACAATTTTTTGATACTCGCACGGATTCTACCTTTTTCCCGTAGTTGCCCGGATTCTATTATTTTTCGGTACTCACATTGATTCGACCATTTTTTTGTAATCGCCGGGACAATTTTTCGATACTCGCACGGATTCTACCTTTTCCCAGTACTCTCCCGGATTCTACTATTTTTCGGCACTCACATTGATTCAACCCTTTTCCGGTAGTCGTCAGGACAATTTTTCGATACTCGCATGGATTCTACCTTTTTCCCGTAGTTGCCCGGATTCTATTATTTTTCGGTACTCACATTGATTCGACCATTTTTTTGTAATCGCCGGGACAATTTTTTGATACTCGCACAGATTCTACCTTTTCCCAGTACTCTCCCGGATTCTACTATTTTTCGGTACTCACATTGATTCAACCCTTTTCCGGTAGTCGTCAGGACAATTTTTCGATACTCGCATGGATTCTACCTTTTCCCGGTACTCAATCGGATTTTATCATTTTTCGGTACTCACATTGATTCGACCATTTTTTTGTAATCGCCAGGAAAGTTTTTCAATACTCGCACGGATTCTAGCTTTTCCCTGTACTCTTCCGGATTCTACTATTTTTCGGTACTCACACTGATTCGACCCTTTTCCGGTACTCGTCAGAAAAATTTTCCGATACTCGCATGGATTCTACCTTTTCCCGGTACTCGCCCGGATTCTATCATTTTTCGGTACTCTCATTGATTCGACCATTTTTTTGTAATCGCCGGGACTGTTTTTCGATACTCGCACGGATTCTACCTTTTCCCGGTACTCTCCTGGATTCTATCATTTTTCGGTACTCACATTGATTCGACCATTTTTTTATATTCGTCGGGGGAGTTTTTCGATACTCGCACGGATTCTACCTTTTCCCACTACTCTCCCGGATTCTATTATTTTTCTGTACTCACACTGATTCAACCCTTTTCCGGTACTCGTCAGGACAATTTTTCGATAATCGCATGGATTCTACCTTTTCACGGTACTCAACCGGATTCTATCATTTTTCGGAACTCACATTGATTCGACCATTTTTCTATAATCGCCGGGACAGTTTTTCGATACTCGCACGGAATCTACCTTTTCCCGGTACTCTCCCGGATTCTACTATTTTTCGGTACTCACACTCATTCGACCTTTTTCCGGTATTCGTCAGGACAATTTTTCGATACTCGCATGGATTCTACCTTTTCCCGGTACTCAACCAGATTCTATCACTTTTCACTACTCACAATGATTCGACCATTTTTTTGTAATCGCCGGGACAGTTTTTTGATACTCGCACCGATTCTACCTTTTCCCAGTACTCTCCCGGATTCTACTATTTTTCGGTACTCGCATTGATTCAACCCTTTTCCGGTACTCGTTAGGACAATTCTTCGATACTCGCATGGATTCTACCTTTTCCCGGTACTCGCCCGGATTCTATCATTTTTCGGAACTCACATTGATTCGACCATTTTTCTATAATCGTCGGGACAGTTTTTCGATACTGACACAGATTCTACCTTTTCCCACTACTCTCCCGGATTCTACTATTTTTCTGTACTCACACTGATTCAACCCTTTTCCGGTACTCGTCAGGACAATTTTTCGATAATCGCATGGATTCTACCTTTTCACGGTACTCAACCGGATTCTATCATTTTTCGGAACTCACATTGATTCGACCATTTTTCTATAATCGCCGGGACAGTTTTTCGATACTCGCACGGAATCTACCTTTTCCCGGTACTCTCCCGGATTCTACTATTTTTCGGTACTCACACTCATTCGACCTTTTTCCGGTATTCGTCAGGACAATTTTTCGATACTCGCATGGATTCTACCTTTTCCCGGTACTCAACCAGATTCTATCACTTTTCACTACTCACAATGATTCGACCATTTTTTTGTAATCGCCGGGACAGTTTTTTGATACTCGCACCGATTCTACCTTTTCCCAGTACTCTCCCGGATTCTACTATTTTTCGGTACTCGCATTGATTCAACCCTTTTCCGGTACTCGTTAGGACAATTCTTCGATACTCGCATGGATTCTACCTTTTCCCGGTACTCGCCCGGATTCTATCATTTTTCGGAACTCACATTGATTCGACCATTTTTCTATAATCGTCGGGACAGTTTTTCGATACTGACACAGATTCTACCTTTTCCCACTACTCTCCCGGATTCTACTATTTTTCTGTACTCACACTGATTCAACCCTTTTCCGGTACTCGTCAGGACAATTTTTCGATAATCGCATGGATTCTACCTTTTCACGGTACTCAACCGGATTCTATCATTTTTCGGAACTCACATTGATTCGACCATTTTTCTATAATCGCCGGGACAGTTTTTCGATACTCGCACGGAATCTACCTTTTCCCGGTACTCTCCCGGATTCTACTATTTTTCGGTACTCACACTCATTCGACCTTTTTCCGGTATTCGTCAGGACAATTTTTCGATACTCGCATGGATTCTACCTTTTCCCGGTACTCAACCAGATTCTATCACTTTTCACTACTCACAATGATTCGACCATTTTTTTGTAATCGCCGGGACAGTTTTTTGATACTCGCACCGATTCTACCTTTTCCCAGTACTCTCCCGGATTCTACTATTTTTCGGTACTCGCATTGATTCAACCCTTTTCCGGTACTCGTTAGGACAATTCGTCGATACTCGCATGGATTCTACCTTTTCCCGGTACTCGCCCGGATTCTATCATTTTTCGGAACTCACATTGATTCGACCATTTTTCTATAATCGTCGGGACAGTTTTTCGATACTGACACAGATTCTACCTTTTCCCACTACTCTCCCGGATTCTACTATTTTTCTGTACTCACACTGATTCAACCCTTTTCCGGTACTCGTCAGGACAATTTTTCGATAATCGCATGGATTCTACCTTTTCCCGGTACTCAACCGGATTCTATCATTTTTCGGAACTCACATTGATTCGACCATTTTTCTATAATCGCCCGGACAGTTTTTCGATACTCGCACGGATTCTACCTTTTCCCACTACTCTCCCGGATTCTACTATTTTTCTGTACTCACACTGATTCAACCCTTTTCCGGTACTCGTCAGGACAATTTTTCGATAATCGCATGGATTCTACCTTTTTCCCATAGTTGCCCGGATTCTATTTTTTTTTGGTACTCACATTGATTCGACCATTTTTTTGTAATCGCCGGGACAGTTTTTCGATACTCGCACGGATTCTACCTTTTCCCGGTACTCATCCGGATTCTACTATTTTTCGGTACTCACACTGATTCGACCCTTGTCCGGTACTCGTCAGGACAATTTTTCGATACTCGCATGGATTCTACCTTTTTCCCGTAGTTGCCCGGATTCTATTATTTTTCGGTACTCACATTGATTCGACCATTTTTTTGTAATCGCCGGGACAATTTTTCGATACTCGCACGGATTCTACCTTTTCCCAGTACTCTCCCGGATTCTACTATTTTTCGGCACTCACATTGATTCAACCCTTTTCCGGTAGTCGTCAGGACAATTTTTCGATACTCGCATGGATTCTACCTTTTTCCCGTAGTTGCCTGGATTCTATTATTTTTCGGTACTCACATTGATTCGACCATTTTTTTGTAATCGCCGGGACAATTTTTTGATACTCGCACGGATTCTACCTTTTCCCAGTACTCTCCCGGATTCTACTATTTTTCGGTACTCACATTGATTCAACCCTTTTCCGGTAGTCGTCAGGACAATTTTTCGATACTCGTATGGATTCTACCTTTTTCCCGTAGTTGCCCGGATTCTATTATTTCTCGGTACTCACATTGATTAGACCATTTTTTTGAAATCGCCGGGACAATTTTTTGATACTCGCACGGATTCTACCTTTTCCCAGTACTCTCCCGAATTCTACTATTTTTCTGTACTCACACTGATTCAACCCTTTTCCGGTACTCGTCAGGACAATTTTTCGATAATCGCATGGATTCTACCTTTTTCCCATAGTTGACCGGATTCTATTTTTTTTTGGTACTCACATTGATTCGACCATTTTTTTGTAATCACCGGGACAGTTTTTCGATACTCGCACGGATTCTACCTTTTCCCGGTACTCATGCGGATTCTACTATTTTTCGGTACTCACACTGATTCGACCCTTGTCCGGTACTCGTCAGGACAATTTTTCGATACTCGCATGGATTCTACCTTTTTCCCGTAGTTGCCCGGATTCTATTATTTTTCGGTACTCACATTGATTCGACCATTTTTTTGTAATCGCCGGGACAATTTTTTGATACTCGCACGGATTCTACCTTTTCCTAGTACTCTCCCGGATTCTACTATTTTTCGGTACTCACATTGATTCAACCCTTTTCCGGTAGTCGTCAGGACAATTTTTCGATACTCGCATGGATTCTACCTTTTTCCCGTAGTTGCCCGGATTCTATTATTTTTCGGTACTCACATTGATTCGACCATTTTTTTGTAATCGCCGGGACAATTTTTTGATACTCGCACGGATTCTACCTTTTTCCCGTAGTTGCCCGGATTCTATTATTTTTCGGTACTCACATTGATTCGACCATTTTTTTGTAATCGCCGGGACAATTTTTCGATACTCGCACGGATTCTACCTTTTCCCAGTACTCTCCCGGATTCTACTATTTTTCGGCACTCACATTGATTCAACCCTTTTCCGGTAGTCGTCAGGACAATTTTTCGATACTCGCATGGATTCTACCTTTTTCCCGTAGTTGCCCGGATTGTATTATTTTTCGGTACTCACATTGATTCGACCATTTTTTTGTAATCGCCGGGACAATTTTTTGATACTCGCACGGATTCTACCTTTTCCCAGTACTCTCCCGGATTCTACTATTTTTCGGTACTCACATTGATTCAACCCTTTTCCGGTAGTCGTCAGGACAATTTTTCGATACTCGTATGGATTCTACCTTTTTCCCGTAGTTGCCCGGATTCTATTATTTTTCGGTACTCACATTGATTCGACCATTTTTTTGTAATCGCCGGGACAATTTTTTGATACTCGCACGGATTCTACCTTTTTCCCGTAGTTGCCCGGATTCTATTATTTTTCGGTACTCACATTGATTCGACCATTTTTTTGTAATCGCCGGGACAATTTTTCGATACTCGCACGGATTCTACCTTTTCCCAGTACTCACCCGGATTCTACTATTTTTCGGTACTCACATTGATTCAACCCTTTTCCGGTAGTCGTCAGGACAATTTTTCGATACTCGCATGGATTCTACCTTTTTCCCGTAGTTGCCTGGATTCTATTATTTTTCGGTACTCACATTGATTCGACCATTTTTTTGTAATCGCCGGGACAATTTTTTGATACTCGCACGGATTCTACCTTTTCCCAGTACTCTCCCGAATTCTACTATTTTTCTGTACTCACACTGATTCAACCCTTTTCCGGTACTCGTCAGGACAATTTTTCGATAATCGCATGGATTCTACCTTTTTCCCATAGTTGCCCGGATTCTATTTTTTTTTGGTACTCACATTGATTCGACCATTTTTTTGTAATCACCGGGACAGTTTTTCGATACTCGCACGGATTCTACCTTTTCCCGGTACTCATGCGGATTCTACTATTTTTCGGTACTCACACTGATTCGACCCTTGTCCGGTACTCGTCAGGACAATTTTTCGATACTCGCATGGATTCTACCTTTTTCCCGTAGTTGCCCGGATTCTATTATTTTTCGGTACTCACATGGATTCGACCAATTTTTTTGTAATCGCCGGGACAATTTTTTGATACTCGCACGGATTCTACCTTTTCCTAGTACTCTCCCGGATTCTACTATTTTTCGGTACTCACATTGATTCAACCCTTTTCCGGTAGTCGTCAGGACAATTTTTTCGATACTCGCATGGATTCTACCTTTTTCCCGTAGTTGCCCGGATTCTATTATTTTTCGGTACTCACATTGATTCGACCATTTTTTTGTAATCGCCGGGACAATTTTTTGATACTCGCACGGATTCTACCTTTTTCCCGTAGGTTCCCGGATTCTATTATTTTTCGGTACTCACATTGATTCGACCATTTTTTTGTAATCGCCGGGACAATTTTTCGATACTCGCACGGATTCTACCTTTTCCCAGTACTCTCCCGGATTCTACTATTTTTCGGCACTCACATTGATTCAACCCTTTTCCGGTAGTCGTCAGGACAATTTTTCGATACTCGCATGGATTCTACCTTTTTCCCGTAGTTGCCCGGATTGTATTATTTTTCGGTACTCACATTGATTCGACCATTTTTTTGTAATCGCCGGGACAATTTTTTGATACTCGCACGGATTCTACCTTTTCCCAGTACTCTCCCGGATTCTACTATTTTTCGGTACTCACATTGATTCAACCCTTTTCCGATAGTCGTCAGGACAATTTTTCGATACTCGTATGGATTCTACCTTTTTCCCGTAGTTGCCCGGATTCTATTATTTTTCGGTACTCACATTGATTCGACCATTTTTTTGTAATCGCCGGGACAATTTTTTGATACTCGCACGGATTCTACCTTTTCCCAGTACTCTCCCGAATTCTACTATTTTTCTGTACTCACACTGATTCAACCCTTTTCCGGTACTCGTCAGGACAATTTTTCGATAATCGCATGGATTCTACCTTTTTCCCATAGTTGCCCGGATTCTATTTTTTTTTGGTACTCACATTGATTCGACCATTTTTTTGTAATCACCGGGACAGTTTTTCGATACTCGCACGGATTCTACCTTTTCCCGGTACTCATGCGGATTCTACTATTTTTCGGTACTCACACTGATTCGACCCTTGTCCGGTACTCGTCAGGACAATTTTTCGATACTCGCATGGATTCTACCTTTTTCCCGTAGTTGCCCGGATTCTATTATTTTTCGGTACTCACATTGATTCGACCATTTTTTTGTAATCGCCGGGACAATTTTTTGATACTCGCACGGATTCTACCTTTTCCCAGTACTCTCCCGGATTCTACTATTTTTCGGTACTCACATTGATTCAACCCTTTTCCGGTAGTCGTCAGGACAATTTTTCGATACTCGCATGGATTCTACCTTTTTCCCGTAGTTGCCCGGATTCTATTATTTTTCGGTACTCACATTGATTCGACCATTTTTTTGTAATCGCCGGGACAATTTTTTGATACTCGCACGGATTCTACCTTTTCCCAGTACTCTCCCGGATTCTACTATTTTTCGGTACTCACATTGATTCAATCCTTTTCCGGTACTCGTCAGGACAATTTTTCGATACTCGCATGGATTCTACCTTTTCCCGGTACTCAATCGGATTTTATCATTTTTCGGTACTCACATTGATTCGACCATTTTTTTGTAATCGCCAGGAAAGTTTTTCGATACTCGCACGGATTCTACCTTTTCCCTGTACTCTTCCGGATTCTACTATTTTTCGGTACTCACACTGATTCGACCCTTTTCCGGTACTCGTCAGAAAAATTTTCCGATACTCGCATGGATTCTACCTTTTCCCGGTACTCGCCCGGATTCTATCATTTTTCGGTACTCTCATTGATTCGACCATTTTTTTGTAATCGCCGGGACTGTTTTTCGATACTCGCACGGATTCTACCTTTTCCCGGTACTCTCCTGGATTCTATCATTTTTCGGTACTCACATTGATTCGACCATTTTTTTATATTCGTCGGGGGAGTTTTTCGATACTCGCACGGATTCTACCTTTTCCCACTACTCTCCCGGATTCTACTATTTTTCTGTACTCACACTGATTCAACCCTTTTCCGGTACTCGTCAGGACAATTTTTCGATAATCGCATGGATTCTACCTTTTCACGGTACTCAACCGGATTCTATCATTTTTCGGAACTCACATTGATTCGACCATTTTTCTATAATCGCCGGGACAGTTTTTCGATACTCGCACGGAATCTACCTTTTCCCGGTACTCTCCCGGATTCTACTATTTTTCGGTACTCACACTCATTCGACCATTTTCCCGTATTCGTCAGGACAATTTTTCGATACTCGCATGGATTCTACCTTTTCCCGGTACTCAACCAGATTCTATCACTTTTCACTACTCACAATGATTCGACCATTTTTTTGTAATCGCCGGGACAGTTTTTTGATACTCGCACCGATTCTACCTTTTCCCAGTACTCTCCCGGATTCTACTATTTTTCGGTACTCGCATTGATTCAACCCTTTTCCGGTACTCGTTAGGACAATTCTTCGATACTCGCATGGATTCTACCTTTTCCCGGTACTCGCCCAGATTCTATCATTTTTCGGAACTCACATTGATTCGACCATTTTTCTATAATCGTCGGGACAGTTTTTCGATACTGACACAGATTCTACCTTTTCCCACTACTCTCCCGGATTCTACTATTTTTCTGTACTCACACTGATTCAACCCTTTTCCGGTACTCGTCAGGACAATTTTTCGATAATCGCATGGATTCTACCTTTTCCCGGTACTCAACCGGATTCTATCATTTTTCGGAACTCACATTGATTCGACCATTTTTTTATATTCGTCGGGGGAGTTTTTCGATACTCGCACGGATTCTACCTTTTCCCACTACTCTCCCGGATTCTACTATTTTTCTGTACTCACACTGATTCAACCCTTTTCCGGTACTCGTCAGGACAATTTTTCGATAATCGCATGGATTCTACCTTTTCCCGGTACTCAACCGGATTCTATCATTTTTCGGAACTCACATTGATTCGACCATTTTTCTATAATCGCCCGGACAGTTTTTCGATACTCGCACGGATTCTACCTTTTCCCACTACTCTCCCGGATTCTACTATTTTTCTGTACTCACACTGATTCAACCCTTTTCCGGTACTCGTCAGGACAATTTTTCGATAATCGCATGGATTCTACCTTTTTCCCATAGTTGCCCGGATTCTATTTTTTTTTGGTACTCACATTGATTCGACCATTTTTTTGTAATCGCCGGGACAGTTTTTCGATACTCGCACGGATTCTACCTTTTCCCGGTACTCATCCGGATTCTACTATTTTTCGGTACTCACACTGATTCGACCCTTGTCCGGTACTCGTCAGGACAATTTTTCGATACTCGCATGGATTCTACCTTTTTCCCGTAGTTGCCCGGATTCTATTATTTTTCGGTACTCACATTGATTCGACCATTTTTTTGTAATCGCCGGGACAATTTTTTGATACTCGCACGGATTCTACCTTTTCCCAGTACTCTCCCGGATTCTACTATTTTTCGGTACTCACATTGATTCAACCCTTTTCCGATAGTCATCAGGGCAATTTTTTGATACTCGCATGGATTCTACCTTTTTCCCGTAGTTGCCCGGATTCTATTATTTTTCGGTACTCACATTGATTCGACCATTTTTTTGTAATCGCCGGGACAATTTTTTGATACTCGCACGGATTCTACCTTTTCCCAGTACTCTCCCGGATTCTACTATTTTTCGGTACTCACATTGATTCAACCCTTTTCCGGTCGTCAGGACAATTTTTCGATACTCGCATGGATTCTACCTTTTCCCGGTACTGAATCGGATTTTATCATTTTTCAGTACTCACATTGATTCGACCATTTTTTGTAATAGCCGGGACAGTTTTTCGATTCTCGCACGGATTCTACCTTTTCCCAGTACTCTCCCGGATTCTACTATTTTTCGGTTCTCACACTGATTCAACCCTTTTCCGGTACTCGTCAGGACGGTTTTTCGATACTCGCATGGATTCTACCTTTTCCCGGTACTCGCTCGGACTCTATCATTTTTCGGTACTTACATTGATTCGACCATTTTTTTGTAATCGTCGGGACTGTTTTGCGATACTCGCACGGATTCTACTTTTTCCCGGTACTTTCCCGGATTCTACTATTTTTCGGTACTCATACTCATTCGACCCTTTTCCGGTAATCGTCAGGACAATTTTTCGATACTCGCATGGATTCTACCTTTTCCCAGTACTCAACCGGATTCTATCATTTTTCGGTACTCACATTGATTCGACCATTTTTTTATAATCGCCAGGACAGTTTTTCGATACTCGCACGGATTCTTCCTTTTCCCAGTACTCTCCCGGATTCAACTATTTTTTGGTACTCACATTGATTCGACCATTTTTTTGTAATCACCGGGACTGTTTTGCGATACTCGCACGGATTGTACCTTTTCTCGGTACTCTCCCGGATTCTACTATTTTTCGGTACTCACACTCATTCGACCTTTTTCCGGTACTCGTCAGGACAATTTTTCGATACTCGCATGGATTCTACCTTTTCCCGGTACTCAACCGGATTCTATCATTTTTCACAACTCACAATGATTCGACCATTTTTTTGTAATCGTCGGGACAGTTTTTTGATACTCGCACGGATTTTACCTTTTCCCAGTACTCTCCCGGATTCTACTATTTTTCGGTACTCACATTGATTCAACCCTTTTCCGGTACTCGTTAGGACAATTTTTCGATACTCGCATGGATTCTACCTTTTCCTGGTACTCGCCCGGATTCTATCATTTTTCGGTACTCACATTGATTCGACCATTTTTTTGTAATCGTCGGGACTGTTTTTCGATACTCGCACGGATTCTAGCTTTTCCCGGTACCCTTCCGGATTCTACTATTTTTCGGTACTCACAATGATTCGACCCTTCTCCGGTACTCGTCAAGACAATTTTTCGATACTCGCATGGATTCTACCTTTTCCCGGTAGTCAACCGGATTCTATTATTTTTCGGTACTCACATTGATTCGACCATTTTTTTGTAATCGCCAAGACAGTTTTTCGATATTCGCACGGATTCTACCTTTTCGGTACTCACACTGATTCAACCCTTTTCTGGTACTCGTCAGGACAATTTTTCGATACTCGCATAGATTCTACCTTTTTCCCATAGTTGCCCAGATTCTATTATTTTTCGGTACTCATATTGATTCGACCATTTTTTTGTAATCGCCGGGACAGTTTTTTGATACTCGCACGGATTCTACCTTTTCCCGGTACTCTTCCGGATTCTACTATTTTTCGGTACTCACACTGATTCGACCCTTTTCCGGTACTCGTCAGGACAATTTTCCGATACTCGCATGGATTCTAACTTTTCCCGGTACTCAATCGGATTTTATCATTTTTCGGTACTGATATTGATTCGACCATTTTTTTGTAATAGCCGGGACAGTTTTTCGATTCTCGCACGGATTCTACCTTTTCCCAGTACTGATTCGACTCATGGTAGCTTAGCTTGAAAGGCGTATCAACAAAATTTATACCTTGAATACTATTACTAAAGTAGCCAAGCTACTATAGCATAGTGGTTGTAGGATCGTTCACTGGGAAGGGTTTTTGCAAACACTAGTGATATTCAAATTAGGAAAATAGGTGATTTTCTTATGGATGTTAGCTTTAAAAGAAGATGTAAATGTTTTAGAAAGATTTAAACTAATCTAAACTAACATTAAAGACTAAAATGAAAGGGTGTAAAAACAAGTTTCTCAAAGATAGGATAGCTATGCTCTGGCTCTTATGCGAATTGGAAATCTCAAGATAGGCTCCTCGCGTTGGGGTTGCAACTATGGTGATGCTTGCTTCCCGAACCGGTATGGATTTAGCAAATCAAGTTTTAATCCTTTAAAATGACAAAACAGATGGTAGTGAATTTCATCAATGGTTATTCACCTTAGACTTCCTTTGAATGGCTCGTAAGAGATAACTAATGGTCTAAAGCCAAAAGCTTACCAAATATTGGCAACTCAAAGTCATTCCAGGTGATAAACTCACCTTTCAATGGCCATTGAAATTGGTTCTAACGGATTAATGCAAAACTTGGAATTGAAAACCTCACCTTCCAATAGCTCTTAGGAGATAACTAATGGATAGAAACCCAAAAGCTTATCAAGTATTGGCCGTTGGAAGTTGTCCAAAGGAAATAAAAACCAAACTTTGCATTAATGAACCTTTAATGAAAAACGACTACCTTACCTTCCGGGTGCGAGAAATTTCCATGGGATTGCATCCAAGTCATCACATAACATCCATACTTTGAGAAACTAAAAGTTTTAGCCAATCATCCTTTGAGGAAAAACCCTCAGAGGCTGTTTGGCTACTAAGAAAATAGAAACGGGAGAGCTCTGTAAAATTTCTATATCTATATATCAATATATCAATATATCAATCTCTCAATAATATCTGTTACAACGGATGCAAGGGGATATAAATAGAGAAGTTTTTCCAACCTTCCTAGCTAAGAAATCTTATGATTGGTGGATTACAAGGAGAAGAATGGAAATTTATACAAAAATATCCAAAAGAAAAGATCTCGTGTGGAGTCGGCAGAAACAAGGGAAAATTCGCACCATGCAAAGGGGTGTGCGAATTTGGAAGGTGTTGTGCGAAAATTTCGCACACCCCTGGAGCAGTTGTCTTCCGGAGGCCATATCTTCCTCATTTCAGCTCCAAATCGTACACGGTTTGAAGCGTTGGATTCTTGACTTCCTGAGCTTTGAAATGGTATATAGCATGTAGAAAATGGACTTCGGAAAGTACTCCAAAAGTGCCAAAGAAGACTGCAGCTGCTGTCCTCTGTTTTCCTCCTCTCCATTGTTCCTTCCTTGCATACTTTGAACGACTTTGGCAAAGGGCTATGGAGCTCCAAAGCTTGGTTCTTCATGAATTTGAGCTTCCAAAAGCTTTTCCATAACTTGTCCAAGTAGCTCCTCCATCATTTGGCATGCTTGAATTGATTCACAAGCTGATAAAAACATGTAAACTTGCCACAAAATGGTTAAAACCAATTACTAAGGACCTTAATGAATTAATTGGGTTAAATGAATATGATTACTACTCAAAGGTGCTTAAAACCATTATAATTAGGTCTACAAAATAGCACTTTTTGGTAGTAATCAAGTACTCTCCCGGATTCTACTATTTTTCGGTACTCACACTGATTCAACCCTTTTCTGGTACTCGTCAGGAATATTTTTCGATACTCGCATGGATTCTACCTTTTTCCCATAGTTGCCCGGATTCTATTATTTTTCGGTACTCACATTGATTCGACCATTTTTTTGTAATCGCCGGGACAGTTTTTCGATACTCGCACGGATTCTACCTTTTCCCGATACTCTTCCGGATTCTACTATTTTTCGGTACTCACACTGATTCAACCATTTCCGATACTCGTCGGGTCAATTTTTCGATACTCGCATGGATTCTACCTTTTCCCGGTACTCAATCGGATTTTATCATTTTTCGGTACTCACATTGATTCGACCATTTTTTTGTAATCGCCGGGACAGTTTTTCGATTCTCGCACGGATTCTACCTTTTCCCAGTACTCTCCCGTATTCTACTATTTTTCGGTACTCACACTGATTCAACCCATTTCCGGTACTCGTCAGGACAATTTTTCGATACTCGCATGGATTCTACCTTTTCCCGGTACTCAACCGGATTCTATTATTTTTCGGTAATCACATTGATTCGACCATTTTTTTATAATCGCCAGGACAGTTTTTCGATACTCGCACAGATTCTACCTTTTCCCAATACTCTCCCGGATTCTACTATTTTTCGGTACTCACACTGATTCAACCTTTTCCGATACTCGTCGGGTCAATTTTTCGATACTCGCATGGATTATACCTTTTCCCGGTACTCAACCGGATTCTATTATTTTTCAGTACTCACATTGATTCGACCATTTTTTTGTAATCACCGGGACTGTTTTTCGATACTCGCACGGATTCTACCTTTTTCCGGTACTCTCCCAATTTCTACTATTTTTAGGTACTCACACTCATTCGACCCTTTTCCGGTACTCGTCAGGACAATTTTTTGATACTCGCCCGGATTCTATCATTTTTCGGTACTCACATTGATTCGACCATTTTTTTGTAATCGCCGGGACTGTTTTTTGATACTCGAACGGATTCTACTTTTTCCCGGTACTCTCCCGGATTTTTCTTTTTTTTTCTGTACTCACACTCATTCGACTCTTTTCCGGTACTCGTCAGGACAATTTTTCGATACTCGCATGGATTATACCCTTTCCCGGTACTCAACTGGATTCAATCATTTTTCGGTACTCACATTGATTCGACCATTTTTTTGTAATCGCAGGGACTGTTTTTCGATACTCGCACGGATTCTACCTTTTCCCAGTACTCTCCCGAATTCTACTATTTTTCGGTACTCACACTGATTCAAGCCTTTTCCGGTACTCGTCTGGACAATTTTTTGATACTCGCATGGATTCTACCTTTTCCCGGTACTCAACCGGATTCTATTATTTTTCGGTACTCACATTGATTCGACCATTTTTTTATAATCACCAGGACAGTTTTTCCATACTCGCACGGATTCTACCTTTTCCCAGTACTCTCCCGGATTCTACTATTTTTCGGTACTCACATTGATTCGACCATTTTTTTGTAATCGCCGGGACAATTTTTCGATACTCACACGGATTCTACCTTTTCCCGGTACTCACCTGGATTCTATCATTTTTCGGTACTAACATTGATTCGACCATTTTTTTCTAATCGCCGGGACTGTTTTTCGATAATCACACTGATTCTACCTTTTCCCGGTACTCTCCCGGATTCTACTATTTTTCGGTAATCACACTCATTCAACCCTTTTCCAGTACTCGTCAAGACAATTTTTCGATACTCGCATGGATTCTACCTTTTCCCAGTACTCTCCCGGATTGTATTATTTTTCGGTACTCACACTGATTCAACCCTTTTCTGGTACTCGTCAGGACAATTTTTCGATACTCGCATGGATTCTACCTTTTCCCGGTACTCGCCCAGATTCTATCATTTTTCGGTACTCACATTGATTCGACCATTTTTTTGTAATCAAAGGGACTGTTTTTCGATACTCGCACGGATTCTACCTTTTCCCAGTACTCTCCCGAATTCTACTATTTTTCGGTACTCACACTGATTCAACCCTTTTCCAGTACTCGTCAGGACAATTTTTCGATACTCGCATGGATTCTACCTTTTCCCGGTACTCAACCGGATTCTATTATTTTTCGGTACTCACATTGATTCGACCATTTTTTTATAATCACCAGGACAGTTTTTCGATACTCGCACGGATTCTACCTTTTCCCAGTACTCTCCCGGATTCTACTATTTTTCGGTACTCACACTGTTTCGACCCTTCTTCGGTACTCGTCAGGACAAGTTTTCGATACTCGCATGGATTCTACATTTTCCCGGTACTCACCTGGATTCTATCATTTTTCGGTACTAACATTGATTCGACCATTTTTTTGTAATCGACGGGACTGTTTTTCGATACTCGCACGGATTCTACCTTTTCCCGGTACTCTCCCGGATTGTACTATTTTTCGGTACTCACACTGATTCAACCCTTTTTCGGTACTCGTTAGGACAATTTTTCGATATTCGAATGGATTCTACCTTTTCTCGGTACTCGCCCGGATTCTATCATTTTTCGGTACTCACATTGATTCGACCATTTTTTTGTAATCGTCGGGATAGTTTTTCGATACTCGCACGGATTCTACCTTTTCCCGGTACCCTTCTGGATTCTACTATTTTTCGATACTCACAATGATTCGACCCTTCTCCGGTACTCGTCAGGACAATTTTTCGATACTCGCTTGGATTCTACCTTTTCCCGGTAGTCAACTGGATTCTATTATTTTTCGGTACTCACATTGATTCGACCATTTTTTTGTAATCGTCGGGACAGTTTTTCGATATTCGCACGGATTCTACCTTTTCCCAGTACTCTCCAGGATTCTACTATTTTTCGGTACTCACACTGATTCAACCCTTTTCCGGTACTCGTTAGGACAATTTTTCGATACTCGCATGGATTCTACTTTTTTCCCATAGTTGCCCGGATTCTATTATTTTTCGGTACTCACATTGATTCGACCATTTTTTTGTAATCGCCAGGAAAGTTTTTTGATAGTCGCACGGATTCTACCTTTTCCCAGTACTCTCCCGGATTCTACTTTTTTTCGGTACTCACACTGATTCAACCCTTTTCCGGTACTCGTCAGGACAATTTTTCGATACTCGCATGGATTCTACCTTTTCCCGGTACTCAACCGGATTCTATTATTTTTCGGTACTCACATTGATTCGACCATTTTTTTATAATCGCCAGGACAGTTTTTCGATACTCGCACGGATTCTACCTTTTCCAATACTCTCCCGGATTCTACTATTTTTCGGTACTCACATTGATTCGACCATTTTTTTGTAATCGCCAGGACTGTTTTGCGATACTCGCACAGATTGTACCTTTTCCCGGTACTCTCCCGGATTCTACTATTTTTCGGTACTCACACTCATTCGACCTTTTTCCGATACTTGTCAGGACAATTTTTCGATACTTGCATGGATTCTACCTTTTCCCGGTACTAAACCGGATTCTATTATTTTTCACTACTCACAACGATTCGACCATTTTTTTGTAATCGCCGGGACAGTTTTTCGATACTCGCACGGATTCTACCTTTTCCCGGTACTCTCCCAGATTGTACTATTTTTCGGTACTCACACTGATTCAACCCTTTTCCGGTACTCGTTAGGACAATTTTTCGATATTCGAATGGATTCTACCTTTTCCCAGTACTCGCCCGGATTCTATCATTTTTCGGTACTCACATTGATTCGACCATTTTTTTGTAATCGTCGGGATAGTTTTTCGATACTCGCACGGATTCTACCTTTTCCCGGTACCTTTCCGGATTCTACTATTTTTCGATACTCACAATGATTCGACCCTTCTCCGGTACTCGTCAGGACAATTTTTCGATACTCGCTTGGATTCTACCTTTTCCCGGTAGTCAACCGGATTCTATTATTTTTCGGTACTCACATTGATTCGACCATTTTTTGGTAATCGTCGGGACAGTTTTTCGATATTCGCATGGATTCTACCTTTTCCCAGTACTCTCTAGGATTCTACTATTTTTCGGTACTCACACTGATTCAACCCTTTTCCGGTACTCGTCAGGACAATTTTTCGATACTCGCATGGATTCTACCTTTTTCCCATAGTTGCCCGGATTCTATTATTTTTCGGTACTCACATTGATTCGACCATTTTTTTGTAATCGCCAGGAAAGTTTTTTGATAGTCGCACGGATTCTACCTTTTCCCAGTACTGTCCCGGATTCTACTTTTTTTCGGTACTCACACTGATTAAATCCTTTTCCGGTACTCGTAAGGACAATTTTTCGATACTCGCATGGATTCTACCTTTTCCCGGTACTCAACCGGATTCTATTATTTTTCGGTACTCACATTCATTCGACCATTTTTTTATAATCGCCAGGACAGTTTTTCGATACTCGCACGGATTCTACCTTTTCCAATACTCTCCCGGATTCTACTATTTTTCGGTACTCACATTGATTCGACCATTTTTTTGTAATCGCCGGGACTGTTTTGCGATACTCGCACAGATTGTACCTTTTCCCGGTACTCTCCCGGATTCTACTATTTTTCGGTACTCACACTCATTCGACCTTTTTCCGATACTTGTCAGGACAATTTTTCGATACTCGCATGGATTCTACCTTTTCCGGGTACTCAACCGGATTCTATCATTTTTCACTACTCACAACGATTCGACCATTTTTTTCTAATCGTCGGGACAGTTTTTCCATACTCGCACGGATTCTACCTTTTCCCAGCACTCTCCTGGATTCTACTATTTTTCGGTACTCACGCTGATTCAACCCTTTTCCGGTACTCGTCAGGACAATTTTTCGATACTCGCATGGATTCTACCATTTCCCGGTACTCGCCCAGATTCTATCATTTTTCGGTACTCACATTGATTCGACCATTTTTTTGTAATCGCAGCGACTGTTTTTCGATACTCGCACGGATTCTACCTTTTCCCAGTACTCTCCCGGATTCTACTATTTTCGGTACTCACATTGTTTCCACTATTTTTTAGTAATCGCCGGGACTTTTTTTTGATACTCGCACGGATTGTACCTTTTCCCGGTACTCTCCAGGATTCTACTATTTTTTCGTACTCACACTCATGCGACCTTTTTCCGGTACTCGTCAGGACAATTTTTCGATACTAGCATGGATGCTACCTTTTCCCGGTACTCAACCGGATTCTATCATTTTTCACTACTCACAATAATTCGACCATTTTTTTGTAATCGCCGGAACAGTTTTTCGATACTCGCACGGATTCTACCCTTTCCCAGTACGCTCCCGGATTATACTATTTTTTAGTACTCAAACTGATTCGACCCTTCTCCGGTACTCGTCCGGAAAATTTTTCGATACTCGCATGGATTCTACCTTTTCCCGGTACTCGCCCGGATTCTATCATTTTTCGGTACTCACATTGATTCGACCATTTTTTTGTAATCGCCGGGAATGTTTTTCGATACTCGCACGGATTCTACCATTTCCCGGTACTCTCCCGGATTCCACTATTTTTCGGTACTCACACTCATTCGACCCTTTTCCGATACTCGTCAGGACAATTTTTCGATACTCGCATGGATTCTACCTTTTCCCTGTACTCGCCCGGATTCTATCATTTTTCGGTACTCACATTGATTCGACCATTTTTTTGTAATCACCGGGATTGTTTTTCGATACTCGCACGGATTCTACGTTTTCCCGGTACTCTCCCGGATTCTACTATTTTTCGGTACTCACACTCATTCGACACTTTTCCGGTACTCGTCAGGACAATTTTTCGAGACTCGCATGGATTCTACCTTTTCCCGGTAGTCAACCGGATTCTATTATTTTTCGGTTCTCACATTGATTCGACCATTTTTTTGTAATCGCCGGCACAGTTTTTCGATACTCGCACGGATTCTACCTTTTCCCGGTACCCTTCCGGATACTACTATTTTTCGGTACTCACACTGATTCGACTCTTCTCCGATACTCGTCAGGACAATTTTTCGATACTCGCATGGATTCTACCTTTTCCCAGTACTCGCCCGGATTCTATCATTTTTCGGTACTCACATTGATTCGACCATTTTTTTGTAATCGCCGGGAATGTTTTTCGATACTCGCACGGATTCTACCATTTCCCGGTACTCTCCCGGATTCCACTATTTTTCGGTACTCACACTCATTCGACCCTTTTCCGATACTCGTCAGGACAATTTTTCGATACTCGCATGGATTCTACCTTTTCCCTGTACTCGCCCGGATTCTATCATTTTTCGGTACTCACATTGGTTCGACCATTTTTTTGTAATCGCCGGGACTATTTTTCGATACTCGCACGGATTCTACCATTTCCCGGTACTCTCCCGGATTCTACTATTTTTCGGTACTCACATTGATTCGACCATTTTTTTATAATCACCAGGACAGTTTTTCGATACTCGCACGGATTCTACCTTTTCCCAGTACTCTCCTGGATTCTACTATTTTTCGGTACTCACACTGTTTCGACCCTTCTTCGGTACTCGTCAGGACAAGTTTTCGATACTCGCATGGATTCTACATTTTCCCGGTACTCACCTGGATTCTATCATTTTTCGATACTAACATTGATTCGACCATTTTTTTGTAATCGACGGGACTGTTTTTCGATACTCGCACGGATTCTACCTTTTCCCGGTACTCTCCCGGATTGTACTATTTTTCGGTACTCACACTGATTCAACCCTTTTCCGGTACTCGTTAGGACAATTTTTCGATATTCGAATGGATTCTACCTTTTCTCGGTACTCGCCCGGATTCTATCATTTTTCGGTACTCACATTGATTCGACCATTTTTTTGTAATCGTCGGGATAGTTTTTCGATACTCGCACGGATTCTACCTTTTCCCGGTACCCTTCTGGATTCTACTATTTTTCGGTACTCACACTCATTCGACCCTTCTCCGGTACTAGTCAGGACAATTTTTCGATACTCGCATGGATTCTACCTTTTCCCGGTACTCGCCCGGATTCTATCATTTTTCGGTACTCACATTGATTCGACCATTTTTTTGTAATCACCGGGATTGTTTTTCGATACTCGCACGGATTCTACCTTTTCCCGGTACTCTCCCGGATTCTACTATTTTTCGGTACTCACACTCATTCGACCCTTTTCCGGTACTCGTCAGGACAATTTTTCGAGACTCGCATGGATTCTACCTTTTCCCGGTAGTCAACCGGATTCTATTATTTTTCGGTTCTCACATTGATTCGACCATTTTTTTGTAATCGCCGGCACAGTTTTTCGATACTCGCACGGATTCTACCTTTTCCCGGTACCCTTCCGGATACTACTATTTTCGGTACTCACACTGATTCGACTCTTCTCCGATACTCGTCAAGACAATTTTTCGATACTCGCATGGATTCTACCTTTTCCCAGTACTCGCCCGGATTCTATCATTTTTCGGTACTCACATTGATTCGACCATTTTTTTATAATCACCGGGATTGTTTTTCGATACTCGCACGGATTCTACGTTTTCCCGGTACTCTCCCGGATTCTACTATTTTTCGGTACTCACACTCATTCGACACTTTTCCGGTACTCGTCAGGACAATTTTTCGAGACTCGCATGGATTCTACCTTTTCCCGGTAGTCAACCGGATTCTATTATTTTTCGGTTCTCACATTGATTCGACCATTTTTTTGTAATCGCCGGGACTGTTTTTTGCTACTCGCACGGATTGTACCTTTTCCCGTTACTCTCCAGGATTCTACTATTTTTTGGTACTCACACTCATTCGACCTTTTTCCGGTACTCGTCAGGACAATTTTTCGATACTCGCATGGATTCTACCTTTTCCCGGTACTCAACCGGATTCAATCATTTTTCACTACTCACAATGATTCTACCATTTTTTTGTAATAGCCGGGACAGTTTTTCGATACTCGCACGGATTCTACCTTTTCCCAGTACTCGCCCGGATTCTATCATTTTTCGGTACTCACATTGATTCGACCATTTTTTTGTAATCGCCGGGAATGTTTTTCGATACTCGCACGGATTCTACCATTTCCCGGTACTCTCCCGGATTCCACTATTTTTCAGTACTCACACTCATTCGACCCTTTTCCGGTACTCGTCAGGACAATTTTTCGATGCTCGCATGGATTCTACCTTTTCCCTGTACTCGCCCGGATTCTATCATTTTTCGGTACTCACATTGATTCGACCATTTTTTTATAATCGCCAGGACAGTTTTTCGATACTCGCACAGATTCTACCCTTTCCCAGTACTCTCCCGGATTCTACTATTTTTCAGTACTCACATTGTTTCCACCATTTTTTTGTAATCGCCGGGACTGTTTTTTCATACTCGCACGGATTGTACCTTTTCCCGTTACTCTCCAGGATTCTACTATTTTTCGGTACTCACACTCATTCGACCCTTTTCCGGTACTCGTCAGGACAATTTTTCGAGACTCGCATGGATTCTACCTTTTCCCGGTAGTCAACCGGATTCTATTATTTTTCGGTTCTCACATTGATTCGACCATTTTTTTGTAATCGCCGGCACAGTTTTTCGATACTCGCACAGATTCTACCTTTTCCCGGTACCCTTCCGGATACTACTATTTTTCGGTACTCACACTGATTCGACTCTTCTCCGATACTCGTCAAGACAATTTTTCGATACTCGCATGGATTCTACCTTTTCCCAGTACTCGCCCGGATTCTATCATTTTTCGGTACTCACATTGATTCGACCATTTTTTTGTAATTGCCGGGAATGTTTTTCGATACTCGCACGGATTCTACCATTTCCCGGTAGTCTCCCGGATTCCACTATTTTTCGGTACTCACACTCATTCGACCCTTTTCCGGTACTCGTCAGGACAATTTTTCGATACTCGCATGGATTCTACCTTTTCCCTGTACTCGCCCGGATTCTATCATTTTTCGGTACTCACATTGATTCGACCATTTTTTTATAATCGCCAGGACAGTTTTTCGATGCTCGCACAGATTCTACCCTTTCCCAGTACTCTCCCGGATTCTACTATTTTTCGGTACTCACATTGTTTCCACCATTTTTTTGTAATCGCCGGGACTGTTTTTTGATACTCGCACGGATTGTACCTTTTCCCGTTACTCTCCAGGATTCTACTATTTTTTGGTACTCACACTCATTCGACCTTTTTCCGGTACTCGTCAGGACAATTTTTCGATACTCGCATGGATTCTACCTTTTCTCGGTACTCGCCCGGATTCTATCATTTTTCGGTACTCACATTGATTCGACCATTTTTTTGTAATCGCCGGGACAGTTTTTCGATACTCGCACGGATTGTACCTTTTCCCGGTACTCTCCTGGATTCTACTATTTTTCGGTACTCACACTCATTCGACCTTTTTCCGATACTTGTCAGGACAATTTTTCGATACTCGCATGGATTCTACCTTTTCCGGGTACTCAACCGGATTCTATCATTTTTCACTACTCACAACGATTCGACCATTTTTTTCTAATCGCCGGGACAGTTTTTCCATACTCGCACGGATTCTACCTTTTCCCAGCACTCTCCTGGATTCTACTATTTTTCGGTACTCACGCTGATTCAACCCTTTTCCGGTACTCGTCAGGACAATTTTTCGATACTCGCATGGATTCTACCATTTCCCGGTACTCGCCCAGATTCTATCATTTTTCGGTACTCACATTGATTCGACCATTTTTTTGTAATCGCAGCGACTGTTTTTCGATACTCGCACGGATTCTACCTTTTCCCAGTACTCTCCCGGATTCTACTATTTTCGGTACTCACATTGTTTCCACTATTTTTTAGTAATCGCCGGGACTTTTTTTTGATACTCGCACGGATTGTACCTTTTCCCGGTACTCTCCAGGATTCTACTATTTTTTCGTACTCACACTCATGCGACCTTTTTCCGGTACTCGTCAGGACAATTTTTCGATACTAGCATGGATGCTACCTTTTCCCGGTACTCAACCGGATTCTATCATTTTTCACTACTCACAATAATTCGACCATTTTTTTGTAATCGCCGGAACAGTTTTTCGATACTCGCACGGATTCTACCCTTTCCCAGTACGCTCCCGGATTATACTATTTTTCAGTACTCAAACTGATTCGACCCTTCTCCGGTACTCGTCCGGAAAATTTTTCGATACTCGCATGGATTCTACCTTTTCCCGGTACTCGCCCGGATTCTATCATTTTTCGGTACTCACATTGATTCGACCATTTTTTTGTAATCGCCGGGAATGTTTTTCGATACTCGCACGGATTCTACCATTTCCCGGTACTCTCCCGGATTCCACTATTTTTCGGTACTCACACTCATTCGACCCTTTTCCGATACTCGTCAGGACAATTTTTCGATACTCGCATGGATTCTACCTTTTCCCTGTACTCGCCCGGATTCTATCATTTTTCGGTACTCACATTGATTCGACCATTTTTTTGTAATCACCGGGATTGTTTTTCGATACTCGCACGGATTCTACGTTTTCCCGGTACTCTCCCGGATTCTACTATTTTTCGGTACTCACACTCATTCGACACTTTTCCGGTACTCGTCAGGACAATTTTTCGAGACTCGCATGGATTCTACCTTTTCCCGGTAGTCAACCGGATTCTATTATTTTTCGGTTCTCACATTGATTCGACCATTTTTTTGTAATCGCCGGCACAGTTTTTCGATACTCGCACGGATTCTACCTTTTCCCGGTACCCTTCCGGATACTACTATTTTTCGGTACTCACACTGATTCGACTCTTCTCCGATACTCGTCAGGACAATTTTTCGATACTCGCATGGATTCTAACTTTTCCCAGTACTCGCCCGGATTCTATCATTTTTCGGTACTCACATTGATTCGACCATTTTTTTGTAATCGCCGGGAATGTTTTTCGATACTCGCACGGATTCTACCATTTCCCGGTACTCTCCCGGATTCTACTATTTTTCGGTACTCACATTGATTCGACCATTTTTTTATAATCACCAGGACAGTTTTTCGATACTCGCACGGATTCTACCTTTTCCCAGTACTCTCCCGGATTCTACTATTTTTCGGTACTCACACTGTTTCGACCCTTCTTCGGTACTCGTCAGGACAAGTTTTCGATACTCGCATGGATTCTACATTTTCCCGGTACTCACCTGGATTCTATCATTTTTCGGTACTAACATTGATTCGACCATTTTTTTGTAATCGACGGGACTGTTTTTCGATACTCGCACGGATTCTACCTTTTCCCGGTACTCTCCCGGATTGTAATATTTTTCGGTACTCACACTGATTCAACCCTTTTCCGGTACTCGTTAGGACAATTTTTCGATATTCGAATGGATTCTACCTTTTCTCGGTACTCGCCCGGATTCTATCATTTTTCGGTACTCACATTGATTCGACCATTTTTTTGTAATCGTCGGGATAGTTTTTCGATACTCGCACGGATTCTACCTTTTCCCGGTACCCTTCTGGATTCTACTATTTTTCGGTACTCACACTCATTCGACCCTTGTCCGGTACTAGTCAGGACAATTTTTCGATACTCGCATGGATTCTACCTTTTCCCGGTACTCGCCCGGATTCTATCATTTTTCGGTACTCACATTGATTCGACCATTTTTTTGTAATCACCGGGATTGTTTTTCGATACTCGCACGGATTCTACCTTTTCCCGGTACTCTCCCGGATTCTACTATTTTTCGGTACTCACACTCATTCGACCCTTTTCCGGTACTCGTCAGGACAATTTTTCGAGACTCGCATGGATTCTACCTTTTCCCGGTAGTCAACCGGATTCTATTATTTTTCGGTTCTCACATTGATTCGACCATTTTTTTGTAATCGCCGGCACAGTTTTTCGATACTCGCACGGATTCTACCTTTTCCCGGTACCCTTCTGGATTCTACTATTTTTCGGTACTCACACTCATTCGACCCTTGTCCGGTACTAGTCAGGACAATTTTTCGATACTCGCATGGATTCTACCTTTTCCCGGTACTCGCCCGGATTCTATCATTTTTCGGTACTCACATTGATTCGACCATTTTTTTATAATCACCGGGATTGTTTTTCGATACTCGCACGGATTCTACGTTTTCCCGGTACTCTCCCGGATTCTACTATTTTTCGGTACTCACACTCATTCGACACTTTTCCGGTACTCGTCAGGACAATTTTTCGAGACTCGCATGGATTCTACCTTTTCCCGGTAGTCAACCGGATTCTATTATTTTTCGGTTCTCACATTGATTCGACCATTTTTTTGTAATCGCCGGCACAGTTTTTCGATACTCGCACGGATTCTACCTTTTCCCGGTACCCTTCCGGATACTACTATTTTTCGGTACTCACACTGATTCGACTCTTCTCCGATACTCGTCAGGACAATTTTTCGATACTCGCATGGATTCTACCTTTTCCCAGTACTCGCCCGGATTCTATCATTTTTCGGTACTCACATTGATTCGACCATTTTTTTGTAATCGCCGGGAATGTTTTTCGATACTCGCACGGATTCTACCATTTCCCGGTACTCTCCCGGATTCCACTATTTTTTGGTACTCACACTCATTCGACCCTTTTCCGATACTCGTCAGGACAATTTCTCGATACTCGCATGGATTCTACCTTTTCCCTGTACTCGCCCGGATTCTATCATTTTTCGGTACTCACATTGATTCGACCATTTTTTTGTAATCGCCGGGACTATTTTTCGATACTCGCATGGATTCTACCATTTCCCGGTACTCTCCCGGATTCTAGTATTTTTCGGTACTCACATTGATTCGACCATTTTTTTATAATCGCCAGGACAGTTTTTCGATACTCGCACAGATTCTACCCTTTCCCAGTACTCTCCCGGATTCTACTATTTTTCGGTACTCACATTGTTTCCACCATTTTTTTGTAATCGCCGGGACTGTTTTTTGCTACTCGCACGGATTGTACCTTTTCCCGTTACTCTCCAGGATTCTACTATTTTTTGGTACTCACACTCATTCGACCTTTTTCCGGTACTCGTCAGGACAATTTTTCGATACTCGCATGGATTCTACCTTTTCCCGGTACTCAACCGGATTCAATCATTTTTCACTACTCACAATGATTCTACCATTTTTTTGTAATAGCCGGGACAGTTTTTCGATACTCGCACGGATTCTACCTTTTCCCAGTACTCGCCCGGATTCTATCATTTTTCGGTACTCACATTGATTCGACCATTTTTTTGTAATCGCCGGGAATGTTTTTCGATACTCGCACGGATTCTACCATTTCCCGGTACTCTCCCGGATTCCACTATTTTTCAGTACTCACACTCATTCGACCCTTTTCCGGTACTCGTCAGGACAATTTTTCGATGCTCGCATGGATTCTACCTTTTCCCTGTACTCGCCCGGATTCTATCATTTTTCGGTACTCACATTGATTCGACCATTTTTTTATAATCGCCAGGACAGTTTTTCGATACTCGCACAGATTCTACCCTTTCCCAGTACTCTTCCGGATTCTACTATTTTTCAGTACTCACATTGTTTCCACCATTTTTTTGTAATCGCCGGGACTGTTTTTTCATACTCGCACGGATTGTACCTTTTCCCGTTACTCTCCAGGATTCTACTATTTTTCGGTACTCACACTCATTCGACCCTTTTCCGGTACTCGTCAGGACAATTTTTCGAGACTCGCATGGATTCTACCTTTTCCCGGTAGTCAACCGGATTCTATTATTTTTCGGTTCTCACATTGATTCGACCATTTTTTTGTAATCGCCGGCACAGTTTTTCGATACTCGCACAGATTCTACCTTTTCCCGGTACCCTTCCGGATACTACTATTTTTCGGTACTCACACTGATTCGACTCTTCTCCGATACTCGTCAAGACAATTTTTCGATACTCGCATGGATTCTACCTTTTCCCAGTACTCGCCCGGATTCTATCATTTTTCGGTACTCACATTGATTCGACCATTTTTTTGTAATTGCCGGGAATGTTTTTCGATACTCGCACGGATTCTACCATTTCCCGGTAGTCTCCCGGATTCCACTATTTTTCGGTACTCACACTCATTCGACCCTTTTCCGGTACTCGTCAGGACAATTTTTCGATACTCGCATGGATTCTACCTTTTCCCTGTACTCGCCCGGATTCTATCATTTTTCGGTACTCACATTGATTCGACCATTTTTTTATAATCGCCAGGACAGTTTTTCGATGCTCGCACAGATTCTACCCTTTCCCAGTACTCTCCCGGATTCTACTATTTTTCGGTACTCACATTGTTTCCACCATTTTTTTGTAATCGCCGGGACTGTTTTTTGATACTCGCACGGATTGTACCTTTTCCCGTTACTCTCCAGGATTCTACTATTTTTTGGTACTCACACTCATTCGACCTTTTTCCGGTACTCGTCAGGACAATTTTTCGATACTCGCATGGATTCTACCTTTTCTCGGTACTCGCCCGGATTCTATCATTTTTCGGTACTCACATTGATTCGACCATTTTTTTGTAATCGCCGGGACAGTTTTTCGATACTCGCACGGATTGTACCTTTTCCCGGTACTCTCCCGGATTCTACTATTTTTCGGTACTCACACTCATTCGACCTTTTTCCGGTACTCGTCAGGACAATTTTTCGATACTCGCATGGATTCTACCTTTTCCCGGTACTCAACCGGATTCAATCATTTTTCGGTACTCACATTGATTCGACTATTTTTTTATAATCGCCAGGACAGTTTTTCGATACTCGCACGGATTCTACCTTTTCCCAGTACACTCCTGGATTCTACTATTTTTCGGTACTCACACTGATTCAACCCTTTTCCGGTACTCGTCAGGACAATTTTTCGATACTCGCATGGATTCTACCTTTTCTCGGTACTCGCCCGGATTCTATCATTTTTCGGTACTCACATTGATTCGACCATTTTTTTGTAATCGCCGGGACACTTTTTCGATACTCGCACGGATTTTACCTTTTCCCAATACTCTCCCGGATTCTACTATTTTTCGGTACTCACACTCATTCGACCTTTTTCCGGTACTCGTCAGGACAATTTTTTTATACTCGCATGGATTCTACCTTTTCCCAGTACTCAACCGGATTCTATCATTTTTCACAACTCACAACGATTCGACCATTTTTTTGTAATCGCCGGGACAGTTTTTCGATACTCGCACGGATTCTACCTTTTCCCAGTACTCTCCCGGATTCTACTATTTTTCGGTACTCACACTGTTTCCACCATTATTTTGTATTCGTCGGGACTGTTTTGCGATACTCGCACGGATTGTACCTTTTCCCGGTACTCTCCCGGATTCTACTATTTTCGGTACTCACACTCATTCGACCCTTTTCCGGTACTCGTCAGGACAATTTTTCGATACTCGCATGGATTCTACCTTTTCCCGGTACTCAACCGGATTCTATTATTTTTCGATACTCACATTCATTCGACCATTTTTTTATAATCGCCAGGACAGCTTTTCGATACTCGCACGGATTCTACCTTTTCCCAGTACTCTCCCGGATTCTACTATTTTTCGGTACTCACATTGTTTCGACCATTTTTTTGTAATCGGCGGGACTGTTTTGCGATACTCGCACGGATAGTACCTTTTCCCCGTACTCTCCCGAATTCTACTATTTTTTGGTACTCACACTCATTCGACCTTTTTCCGGTACTCGTCAGGACAATTTTTCGATACTAGCATGGATTCTACCTTTTCCCGGTACTCAACCGGATTCTATCATTTTTCACTACTCACAATGATTCGACCATTTTTTTGTAATCGCCGGCACAGTTTTTCGATACTTGCACGGATTCTACCCTTTCCCCGTACGCTCTCGGATTCTACTATTTTTCGGTACTCACACTGATTTGACCCTTCTCCGGTACTCGTCAGGACAATTTTTCGATACTCGCATGGATTCTACCTTTTCCCGGAACTCGCCCGGATTCTATCATTTTTCGGTACTCACATTGATTCGACCATTTTTTTGTAATCGCCGGGACTATTTTTCGATACTCGCACGGATTCTACCATTTCCCGGTACTCTCCCGGATTCTACTATTTTTCGGTACTCACACTCATTCGACCCTTTTCCGGTACTCGTCAGGACAATTTTTTGATATTCGCATGGATTCTACCTTTTCCCGGTACTCGCCCGGATTCTATCATTTTTCGGTACTCACATTGATTCGACCATTTTTTTGTAATCGCCGGGACTGTTTTTCGATACTCGCACGGATTCTACTTTTTCCCGGTACTCTTCCGGATTCTACTATTTTTCGGTACTCATACTCATTCGACCCTTTTCCGGTACTCGTCAGGACCATTTTTCCATACTCGCATGGAGTCTACCTTTTCCCGGTACTCGCCCGGATTCTATCATTTTTCGGTACTCACATTGATTCGACCATTTTTTTATAATCGCCAGGACAGTTTTTCGATACTCGCACGGATTCTACCTTTTCCCAGTACTCTCCCGGATTCTACTATTTTTCGGTACTCACATTGTTTCGACCATTTTTTTGTAATCGTCGGGACTGTTTTGCGATACTCGCACGGATTGAACCTTTTCTCGGTACTCTCCCGGATTCTACTATTTTTTGGTACTCACACTCATTCGACCTTTTTCTGGTACTCGTCAGGACAATTTTTCGATACTCGCATGGATTCTACCTTTTCCCAGTACTCAACCGGATTCTATCATTTTTCACTACTCACAATGATTCGACCATTTTTTTGTAATCTCCGGGACTGTTTTTCGATACTCGCACGGATTTTACTTTTTCCCGGTACTCTCCCGGATTCTACTATTTTTCGGTACTCATACTCATTCGACCCTTTTCCGTTACTCGTCAAGACAATTTTTCGATACTCACATGGATTGACCTTTTCCCGGTACTCGCCCGGATTCTATCATTTTTCGGTACTCACATTAATTCGACCATTTTTTTGTAATCTCCGGGACTGTTTTTCGATACTCGCACGGATTCTACTTTTTTCCGGTACTCTCCCGGATTCTACTATTTTTCGGTACTCATACTCATTCGACCCTTTTCCGGTACTCGTCAGGACAATTTTTCGATACTCGCATGGATTCTACCTTTTCCCGGTACTCATCTGGATTCTATTATTTTTCGATACTCACATTGATTTGACCATTTTTTTATAATCGCCAGGACAGTTTTTTGATACTCGCACGGATTCTACCTTTTCCCAGTACTTTCCCGGATTCTACTATTTTTCGGTACTCACGTTGTTTCGACCATTTTTTTGTAATCGTCGGGACTGTTTTGCGATACTCGCACGGATTGTACCTTTTCCCGGTAGTCTCCCGGATACTACTATTTTTTGGTACTCACACTCATTCGACCTTTTTCCGGTACTAGTCAGGACAATTTTTCGATACTCGCATGGATTCTACATTTTCCTGGTACTCAACCGGATTCTATCATTTTTCACTACTCACAATGATTCGACCATTTTCTTGTAATCGCCGGGGCCGTTTTTCGATACTCGCACGGATTCTACTTTTTCCCGGTACTCTCCCGGATTCTACTATTTTTCAGTACTCACAATGATTCGACCCTTCTCCGGTACTCGTCAGGACAATTTTTCGATACTCGCATGGATTCTACCTTTTCCCGGTTCTCAACCGGATTCTATCATTTTTCACTACTCACAATGATTCGACCATTTTTTTGTAATCGTCGGGACCGTTTTTCGATACTCGCACGGATTCTACTTTTTCCCGGTACTCTCCCGGATTCTACTATTTTTCGGTACTCATACTCATTCGACCCTTTTCCGGTACTCGTAAGGACAATTTTTCGATACTCGCATGGATTCTACCTTTTGCCCGTACTTTCCCGGATTCTATCATTTTTTGGTACTCACATTGATTCGACCATTTTTTTGTAATCGCCGGGACAGTTTTTCGATACTCGCACGGATTCTACCTTTTCCCAGTACTCTTCCGGATTCTACTATTTTTCGGTACTCACATTGTTTCGACCATTTTTTTGTAATCGTCGGGACTGTTTTTGGATACTCACACGGATTGAACCTTTTCTCGGTACTCTCCCGGATTCTACTATTTTTTGGTACTCACACTCATTCGACCTTTTTCCGATACTCGTCAGGACAATTTTTCGATACTCGCATGGATTCTACCTTTTCCCGGTACTCGCCCGAATTCTATCATTTTTCGGTACTCACATTGATTCGACCATTTTTTTGTAATCGCTGGGACACTTTTTCGATACTCGCACAAATTCTACCTTTTCCCCGTACCCTTCCGGATTCTACTATTTTTCGGTACTCACAATGATTCGACCCTTCTCCGGTACTCGTCAGGACAATTTTTCGATACTCGCATGGATTCTACCTTTTCCCGGTACTCAACCGGATTCTATCATTTTTCACTACTCACAATGATTCGACCATTTTTTTGTAATCGCCGGGACTGTTTTTCGATACTCGCACGGATTCTACCTTTTCCCAGTACTCTCTTGGATTATACTATTTTTCGGTACTCACACTGATTCAACCCTTTTCCGGTACTCGTCAGGACAATTTTTCGATACTCGCATGGATTCTACCTTTTCCCGGTACTCAACCGGATTCTATTATTTTTCGGTAGTGACATTGATTCGACCATTTTTTTATAATCGCCGGGACAGTTTTTCGATGCTCGCACGGATTCTACCTTTTCCCAGTACTCTCCCGGATTCTACTATTTTTCGATACTCACACTGATTCAACCTTTTCCGATACTCGTCAGGACAATTTTTCGATACTCGCATGGATTCTACCTTTTTCCCATAGTTGCCTGGATTCTATTATTTTTCGGTACTCACATTGATTCAACCATTTTTTTGTAATCGCCAGGACAGGTTTCGATACTCGTACGGATTCTACCTTTTCCCCGTACCCTTCCAGATTCTACTATTTTTCGGTACTCACAATGATTCGACCCTTCTCCGGTACTCGTCAGGACAATTTTTCGATACTCGCATGGATTCTACCTTTTCCCGGTACTCAACCGGATTCTATCATTTTTCACTACTCACAATGATTCGACCATTTTTTTGTAATCGCCGGGACTGTTTTTCGATACTCGCACGGATTCTACCTTTTCCCAGTACTCTCTTGGATTATACTATTTTTCGGTACTCACACTGATTCAACCCTTTTCCGGTACTCGTCAGGACAATTTTTCGATACTCGCATGGATTCTACTTTTTCCCGGTACTCAACCGGATTCTATCATTTTTCGGTACTCACATTGATTCGACCATTTTTTCTAATCGCCATGACTGTTTTTCGATACTCGCACGGATTCTACCTTTTCCCAGTACTCTCCCGGATTCTACTATTTTTCGGTACTAACACTGATTCAACCTTTTCCGGTACTCGTCAGGACAATTTTTCGATACTCGCATGGATTCTACCTTTTTCCCATAGTTGCCTGGATTCTATTATTTTTCGGTACTCACATTGATTCAACCATTTTTTTGTAATCGCCAGGACAGGTTTCGATACTCGCACGGATTCTACCTTTTCCCAGTACTCTCCCGGATTCTACTATTTTTCGGTACTCACACTGATTCAACCCTTTTCCGGTACTCGTCTGGACAATTTTTCGATACTCGCATGGATTCTACCTTTTCCCGGTACTCAACCGGATTCTATTATTTTTCGGTAGTGACATTGATTCGACCATTTTTTTATAATCGCCGGGACAGTTTTTCGATGCTCGCACGGATTCTACCTTTTCCCAGTACTCTCCCGGATTCTACTATTTTTCGATACTCACACTGATTCAACCTTTTCCGATACTCGTCAGGACAATTTTTCGATACTCGCATGGATTCTACCTTTTTCCCATAGTTGCCTGGATTCTATTATTTTTCGGTACTCACATTGATTCAACCATTTTTTTGTAATCGCCAGGACAGGTTTCGATACTCGTACGGATTCTACCTTTTCCCCGTACCCTTCCAGATTCTACTATTTTTCGGTACTCACAATGATTCGACCCTTCTCCGGTACTCGTCAGGACAATTTTTCGATACTCGCATGGATTCTACCTTTTCCCGGTACTCAACCGGATTCTATCATTTTTCACTACTCACAATGATTCGACCATTTTTTTGTAATCGCCGGGACTGTTTTTCGATACTCGCACGGATTCTACCTTTTCCCAGTACTCTCTTGGATTATACTATTTTTCGGTACTCACACTGATTCAACCCTTTTCCGGTACTCGTCAGGACAATTTTTCGATACTCGCATGGATTCTACTTTTTCCCGGTACTCAACCGGATTCTATCATTTTTCGGTACTCACATTGATTCGACCATTTTTTTGTAATCGCCAGGACTGTTTTTCGATACTCGCACGGATTCTACCTTTTCCCAGTACTCTCCCGGATTCTACTATTTTTCGGTACTAACACTGATTCAACCTTTTCCGGTACTCGTCAGGACAATTTTTCGATACTCGCATGGATTCTACCTTTTTCCCATAGTTGCCTGGATTCTATTATTTTTCGGTACTCACATTGATTCAACCATTTTTTTGTAATCGCCAGGACAGGTTTCGATACTCGCACGGATTCTACCTTTTCCCAGTACTCTCCCGGATTCTACTATTTTTCGGTACTCACACTGATTCAACCCTTTTCCGGTACTCGTCTGGACAATTTTTCGATACTCGCATGGATTCTACCTTTTCCCGGTACTCAACCGGATTCTATTATTTTTCGGGACTCAAATTGATTCGACCATTTTTTTGGAATCGCCGGGACAGTTTTTCGAAACTCGCACGGATTCTACCTTTTCCCGGTACTCTTCCGGATTCTACTATTTTTCGGTACTCACACTGATTCGACCATTCTCCAGTACTCGTCAGGACAATTTTTCGATACTCGCATGTATTCTACCTTTTCCCGGTACTCAACCGGATTCTATCATTTTTCGGTACTCACATTGATTCGACCATTTTTTTGTAATCGCCGGCACTGTTTTCCGATACTCGCACGGATTCTACCTTTTGCCGATACTCTCCCGGATTCTACTATTTTTCGGTACTCACACTGATTCAACCTTTTCCGATACTCGTCGGGTCAATTTTTCGATACTCGCATGGATTCTACCTTTTCCCGGTACTCAACCGGATTCTATTATTTTTCAGTACTCACATTGATTCGACCATTTTTTTGTAATCGCCGGGACTGTTTTTCGATACTCGCACGGATTCTACCTTTTTCCGGTACTCTCCCAATTTCTACTATTTTTAGGTACTCACACTCATTCGACCCTTTTCCGGTACTCGTCAGGACAATTTTTCGATACTCGCCCGGATTCTATCATTTTTCGGTACTCACATTGATTCGACCATTTTTTTGTAATCGCCGGGACTGTTTTTTGATACTCAAACGGATTCTACTTTTTCCCGGTACTCTCCCGGATTTTTCTTTTTTTTCTGTACTCACACTCATTCGACTCTTTTCCGGTACTTGTCAGGACAATTTTTCGATACTCGCATGGATTATACCCTTTCCCGGTACTCAACCGGATTCAATCATTTTTCGGTACTCACATTGATTCGACCATTTTTTTGTAATTGCCGGGACTGTTTTTCGATACTCGCACGGATTCTACCTTTTCCCCGTACCCTTCCGGATTCTACTATTTTTCGGTACTCACAATGATTCGACCCTTCTCCGCTACTCGTCAGGACAATTTTTCGATACTCGCATAGATTCTACCTTTTCCCGGTACTCAACCGGATTCTATCATTTTTCACTACTCACAATGATTCGACCATTTTTTTGTAATCGCCGGGACTGTTTTTCGGTACTCATACTCATTCGACCCTTTTCTGGTACTCGTCAGGACAATTTTTCGATACTCGCATGGATTCTACCTTTTCCCGGTACTCGCCCGGATTCTATCATTTTTCGGTACTCACATTGATTCGACCATTTTTTTGTAATCGTCGGGACTGTTTTTCGATACTCGCACGGATTCTATCATTTCCCAGTACGCTCCCGGATTCTACTATTTTTCGGTACTCACACTGATTCGACCCTTCTCCGGAACTCGTCAGGACAATTTTTCGATACTCGCATGGATTCTACCTTTTCTCGGTACTCGCCCGGATTCTATCATTTTTCGGTACTCACATTGATTCGACCATTTTTTTGTAATCGTCGGGACTGTTTTTCGATACTCGCACGGATTCTACCTTTTCCCGGTACTCTCCCGGATTCTACTATTTTTTGGTACTCACACTGATTCGACCCTTCTCCGGAACTCGTCAGGACAATTTTTCGATACTCGCATGGATTCTACCTTTTCTCGGTACTCGCCCGGATTCTATCATTTTTCGGTACTCACATTGATTCGACCATTTTTTTGTAATCGTCGGGTCTGTTTTTCGATACTCGCACGGATTCTACTTTTTCTCGGTACTCTCCAGGATTCTACTATTTTTTGGTACTCGTACTCATTCGACCCTTTTCCAGTACTCGTCAAGACAATTTTTCGATACTCGCATGGATTCGACGTTTTCCCGGTACTCGCCCGGATTCTATCATTTTTCGGTACTCACATTGATTCGACCATTTTTTTGTAATCTCCGGGACTGTTTTTCGATACTCGCATGGATTCTATCATTTCCCAGTACGCTCCCGGATTCTACTATTTTTCGGTACTCACACTGATTCGACCCTTCTCCGGAACTCGTCAGGACAATTTTTCGATACTCGCATGGATTCTACCTTTTCTCGGTACTCGCCCGGATTCTATCATTTTTCGGTACTCACATTGATTCAACCATTTTTTTGTAATCGTCGGGACTGTTTTTCGATACTCGCACGGATTCTACCTTTTCCCGGTACTCTCCCGGATTCTACTATTTTTTGGTACTCACACTGATTCGACCCTTCTCCGGAACTCGTCAGGACAATTTTTCGATACTCGCATGGATTCTACCTTTTCTCGGTACTCGCCCGGATTCTATCATTTTTCGGTACTCACATTGATTCGACCATTTTTTTGTAATCGTCGGGACTGTTTTTCGATACTCGCACGGATTCTACTTTTTCTCGGTACTCTCCCGGATTCTACTATTTTTTGGTACTCGTACTCATTCGACCCTTTTCCAGTACTCGTCAAGACAATTTTTCGATACTCGCATGGATTCGACCTTTTCCCGGTACTCGCCCGGATTCTATCATTTTTCGGTACTCACATTGATTCGACCATTTTTTTGTAATCTCCGGGACTGTTTTTCAATACTCGCACGGATTCTATCATTTCCCAGTACGCTCCCGGATTCTACTATTTTTCGGTACTCACACTGATTCGACCCTTCTCCGGAACTCGTCAGGACAATTTTTCGATACTCGCATGGATTCTACCTTTTCTCGGTACTCGCCCGGATTCTATCATTTTTCGGTACTCACATTGATTCGACCATATTTTTGTAATCGTCGGGACTGTTTTTCGATACTCGCACGGATTCTACCTTTTCCCGGTACTCTCCCGGATTCTACTATTTTTTGGTACTCACACTCATTCGACCTTTTTCCGATACTCGTCAGGACAATTTTTTGATACTCACATGGATTCTACCTTTTCCCGGTACTCGCCCGGATTCTATCATTTTTCGGTACTCACATTGATTCGACCATTTTTTTCTAATCTCCTGGACTGTTTTTCGATACTCGCACGGATTCTATCATTTCCCAGTACGCTCCCGGATACTACTATTTTTTGGTACTCACACTGATTCGACCCTTCTCCGGTACTCGTCAGGACAATTTTTCGATACTCGCATGGATTGTACCTCTTCCCGGTACTCAACCGGATTCTATCATTTTTCGGTACTCACATTGATTCGACCATTTTTTTGTAATCGCCAGGACAGTTTTTTGATACTCGCACGGATTCTACCTTTTCCCAGTACTTTCCCGGATTCTACTATTTTTCGGTACTCACGTTGTTTCGACCATTTTTTTGTAATCGTCGGCACTGTTTTGCGATACTTGCACGGATTGTACCTTTTCCCGGTAGTCTCCCGGATTCTACTATTTTTTGGTACTGACACTCATTCGACCTTTTTCCGGTACTCGTCAGGACAATTTTTCGATACTCGCATGGATTCTACCTTTTCCTGGTACTCAACCGGATTCTATCATTTTTCACTACTCACAATGATTCGACCATTTTCTTGTAATCGCCGGGACCGTTTTTCGATACTCGCACGGATTCTACTTTTTCCCGGTACTCTCCCGAATTCTACTATTTTTCGGTACTCATACTCATTCGACCCTTTTCCGGTACTCGTCAGGACAATTTTCGATACTCGCACGGATTCTACCTTTTCCCAGTACTCTCCCGGATTCTACTATTTTTCGGTTCTCACATTGTTTCGACCATTTTTTTGTAATCGTCGGGACTGTTTTTGGATACTCACACGGATTGAACCTTTTCTCGGTACTCTCCCGGATTCTACTATTTTTTAGTACTCACACTCATTCGACCTTTTTCCGGTACTCGTCAGGACAATTTTTCGATACTCGCATGGATTCTACCTTTTCCCAGTACTCTCCCGGATTCTACTATTTTTCGGTACTCACATTGATTCGACCATTTTTTTGTAATCGCTGGGACACTTTTTCGATACTCGCACAGATTCTACCTTTTCCCCGTACCCTTCCGGATTCTACTATTTTTCGGTACTCACAATGATTCGACCCTTCTCCGGTACTCGTCAGGACAATTTTTCGATACTCGCATGGATTCTACCTTTTCCCGGTACTCAACCGGATTCTATCATTTTTCACTACTCACAATGATTCGACCATTTTTTTGTAATCGCCGGGACTGTTTTTCGATACTCGCACGGATTCTACCTTTTCCCAGTACTCTCTTGGATTATACTATTTTTCGGTACTCACACTGATTCAACCCTTTTCCGGTACTCGTCAGGACAATTTTTCGATACTCGCAGGGATTCTACCTTTTCCCGGTACTCAACCGGATTCTATTATTTTTCGGTAGTCACATTGATTCGACCATTTTTTTATAATCGCCGGGACAGTTTTTCGATACTCGCACGGATTCTACCTTTTCCCAGTACTCTCCCGGATTCTACTATTTTTCGATACTCACACTGATTCAACCTTTTCCGATACTCGTCAGGACAATTTTTCGATACTCGCATGGATTCTACCTTTTCCCGGTACTCAACCGGATTCTATTATTTTTCAGAACTCACATTGATTCGACCATTTTTTTGTAATCGCCAGGACTGTTTTTCGATACTCGCACGGATTCTACCTTTTTCTGGTACTCTCCCAATTTCTACTATTTTTCGGTACTCACACTCATTCGACCATTTTCCGGTACTCGTCAGGACAATTTTTCGATATTCGCCCGGATTCTATCATTTTTCGGTACTCACATTGATTCGACCATTTTTTTGGAATCGCCGGGACTGTTTTTTGATACTCGAACGGATTCTACTTTTTCCCGGTACTCTCCCGAATTTTACAATTTTTCGGTACTCACACTCATTCAACTCTTTTCCGGTACTCATCAGGACAATTTTTCGATACTCGCATGGATTCTACCCTTTCCCGGTACTCAACCGGATTCAATCATTTTTCGGTACTCACATTGATTCGACCATTTTTTTGTAATCGCCGGGACTGTTTTTCGATACTCGCACGGATTCTACCTTTTCCCAGTACTCTCCCGGATTCTACTATTTTTCGGTACTCACACTGATTCAACCTTTTCCGGTACTCGTCAGGACAATTTTTCGATACTCGCATGGATTCTACCTTTTTCCCATAGTTGCCTGGATTCTATTATTTTTCGGTACTCACATTGATTCAACCATTTTTTTGTAATCGCCAGGACAGGTTTCGATACTCGCACGGATTCTACCTTTTCCCAGTACTCTCTTGGATTATACTATTTTTCGGTACTCATACTCATTCGACCCTTTTCCGGTACTCGTCAGGACAATTTTTCGATACTCGCATGGATTCTACCTTTTCCCGGTACTCAATCGGATTCTATTATTTTTCGGTACTCACATTGATTCGACCTTTTTTTTGTAATAGCCAGGACAGTTTTTCGATACTCGCACGGATTCTACCTTTTCCCAGTACTCTCCCGGATTCTACTATTTTACGATACTCACACTGATTCAACCCTTTTCCGGTACTCGTCTCGACAATTTTTCGATACTCGCATGGATTCTACCTTTTCCCGGTACTCAACCGGATTCTATTATTTTTCGGGACTCAAATTGATTCGACCATTTTTTTGGAATCGCCGGGACAGTTTTTCGATACTCGCACGGATTCTACCTTTTCCCGAAACTCTTCCGGATTCTACTATTTTTCGGTACTCACACTGATTCGACCATTCTCCAGTACTCGTCAGGACAATTTTTCGATACTCGCATGGATTCTACCTTTTCCCGGTACTCAACCGGATTCTATCATTTTTCGGTACTCACATTGATTCGTCCATTTTTTTGTAATCGCCGGCACTGTTTTCCGATACTCGCACGGATTCTACCTTTTGCCGATACTCTCTCGAATTCTACTATTTTTCGGTACTCACACTGATTCAACCTTTTTCGATACTCGTCGGGTCAATTTTTCGATATTCGCATGGATTCTACCTTTTCCCGGTACTCAACCGGATTCTATTATTTTTCAGTACTCACATTGATTCGACCATTTTTTTGTAATCGCCAGGACTGTTTTTCGATACTCGCACGGATTCTATCATTTTTCGGTACTCACATTGATTCGACCATTTTTTTGTAATCTCCGGGACTGTTTTTCGATACTCGCCCGGATTCTATCATTTCCTAGTACGCTACCGGATTCTACTATTTTTCGGTACTCACACTGATTCAACCCTTTTCGGGTACTCGTCTGGACAATTTTTCGATACTCGCATGGATTCTACCTTTTCCCGGTACTCAATCGGATTCTATTATTTTTCGGTACTCACATTGATTCGACCATTTTTTTGTAATAGCCAGGACAGTTTTTCGATACTCGCACGGATTCTACCTTTTCCCAGTACTCTCCCGGATTCTACTATTTTTCGGTACTCACACTGATTCAACCCTTTTCCGGTACTCGTCTGGACAATTTTTCGATACTCGCATGGATTCTACCTTTTCCCGGTACTCGCCCGGATTCTATCATTTTTCGGTACTCACATTGATTCGACCATTTTTTTGTAATCTCCGGGACTGTTTTTCGATACTCGCACAGATTCTATCATTTCCCAGTACGCTCCCGGATTCTACTATTTTTCGGTACTCACACTGATTCGACCCTTCTCCGGTACTCGTCAGGACAATTTTTCGATACTCGCATGGAATGTACCTTTTCCCGGTACTCAACCGGATTCTATTATTTTTCGGTACTCACATTGATTCGACCATTTTTTTGTAATCGCCGGCACTGTTTTCCGATACTCGCACGGATTCTACCTTTTGCCGATACGCTCCCGGATTCTACTATTTTTCGGTACTCACACTGATTCGACCCTTCTCCGGTACTCGTCAGGACAATTTTTCGATACTCGCATGGATTCTACCTTTTCCCGGTACTCAACCGGATTCTATCATTTTTCACTACTCACAATGATTCGACCATTTTTTTGTAATCGCTGGGACTGTTTTTCGGTACTCATACTCATTCGACCCTTTTCTGGTACTCGTCAGGACAATTTTTCGATACTCGCATGGATTCTACCCTTTCCCGGTACTTCACCGGATTCAATCATTTTTCGGTACTCACATTGATTCGACCATTTTTTTGTAATCGTCGGGACTGTTTTTCGATACTCGCACGGATTCTACCTTTTCCCAGTACTCTCCCGGATTCTACTATTTTTCGGTTCTCACATTGTTTCGACCATTTTTTTGTAATCGTCGGGACTGTTTTTGGATACTCACACGGATTGAACCTTTTCTCGGTACTCTCCCGGATTCTACTATTTTTTAGTACTCACACTCATTCGACCTTTTTCCGGTACTCGTCAGGACAATTTTTCGATACTCGCATGGATTCTACCTTTTCCCAGTACTCTCCCGGATTCTACTATTTTTCGGTACTCACATTGATTCGACCATTTTTTTGTAATCGCTGGGACACTTTTTCGATACTCGCACAGATTCTACCTTTTCCCCGTACCCTTCCGGATTCTACTATTTTTCGGTACTCACAATGATTCGACCCTTCTCCGGTACTCGTCAGGACAATTTTTCGATACTCGCATGGATTCTACCTTTTCCCGGTACTCAACCGGATTCTATCATTTTTCACTACTCACAATGATTCGACCATTTTTTTGTAATCGCCGGGACTGTTTTTCGATACTCGCACGGATTCTACCTTTTCCCAGTACTCTCTTGGATTATACTATTTTTCGGTACTCACACTGATTCAACCCTTTTCCGGTACTCGTCAGGACAATTTTTCGATACTCGCAGGGATTCTACCTTTTCCCGGTACTCAACCGGATTCTATTATTTTTCGGTAGTCACATTGATTCGACCATTTTTTTATAATCGCCGGGACAGTTTTTCGATACTCGCACGGATTCTACCTTTTCCCAGTACTCTCCCGGATTCTACTATTTTTCGATACTCACACTGATTCAACCTTTTCCGATACTCGTCAGGACAATTTTTCGATACTCGCATGGATTCTACCTTTTCCCGGTACTCAACCGGATTCTATTATTTTTCAGAACTCACATTGATTCGACCATTTTTTTGTAATCGCCAGGACTGTTTTTCGATACTCGCACGGATTCTACCTTTTTCTGGTACTCTCCCAATTTCTACTATTTTTCGGTACTCACACTCATTCGACCATTTTCCGGTACTCGTCAGGACAATTTTTCGATATTCGCCCGGATTCTATCATTTTTCGGTACTCACATTGATTCGACCATTTTTTTGGAATCGCCGGGACTGTTTTTTGATACTCGAACGGATTCTACTTTTTCCCGGTACTCTCCCGAATTTTACAATTTTTCGGTACTCACACTCATTCAACTCTTTTCCGGTACTCATCAGGACAATTTTTCGATACTCGCATGGATTCTACCCTTTCCCGGTACTCAACCGGATTCAATCATTTTTCGGTACTCACATTGATTCGACCATTTTTTTGTAATCGCCGGGACTGTTTTTCGATACTCGCACGGATTCTACCTTTTCCCAGTACTCTCCCGGATTCTACTATTTTTCGGTACTCACACTGATTCAACCTTTTCCGGTACTCGTCAGGACAATTTTTCGATACTCGCATGGATTCTACCTTTTTCCCATAGTTGCCTGGATTCTATTATTTTTCGGTACTCACATTGATTCAACCATTTTTTTGTAATCGCCAGGACAGGTTTCGATACTCGCACGGATTCTACCTTTTCCCAGTACTCTCTTGGATTATACTATTTTTCGGTACTCATACTCATTCGACCCTTTTCCGGTACTCGTCAGGACAATTTTTCGATACTCGCATGGATTCTACCTTTTCCCGGTACTCAATCGGATTCTATTATTTTTCGGTACTCACATTGATTCGACCTTTTTTTTGTAATAGCCAGGACAGTTTTTCGATACTCGCACGGATTCTACCTTTTCCCAGTACTCTCCCGGATTCTACTATTTTACGATACTCACACTGATTCAACCCTTTTCCGGTACTCGTCTCGACAATTTTTCGATACTCGCATGGATTCTACCTTTTCCCGGTACTCAACCGGATTCTATTATTTTTCGGGACTCAAATTGATTCGACCATTTTTTTGGAATCGCCGGGACAGTTTTTCGATACTCGCACGGATTCTACCTTTTCCCGAAACTCTTCCGGATTCTACTATTTTTCGGTACTCACACTGATTCGACCATTCTCCAGTACTCGTCAGGACAATTTTTCGATACTCGCATGGATTCTACCTTTTCCCGGTACTCAACCGGATTCTATCATTTTTCGGTACTCACATTGATTCGTCCATTTTTTTGTAATCGCCGGCACTGTTTTTCGATACTCGCACGGATTCTACCTTTTGCCGATACTCTCTCGAATTCTACTATTTTTCGGTACTCACACTGATTCAACCTTTTTCGATACTCGTCGGGTCAATTTTTCGATATTCGCATGGATTCTACCTTTTCCCGGTACTCAACCGGATTCTATTATTTTTCAGTACTCACATTGATTCGACCATTTTTTTGTAATCGCCAGGACTGTTTTTCGATACTCGCACGGATTCTATCATTTTTCGGTACTCACATTGATTCGACCATTTTTTTGTAATCTCCGGGACTGTTTTTCGATACTCGCCCGGATTCTATCATTTCCTAGTACGCTACCGGATTCTACTATTTTTCGGTACTCACACTGATTCAACCCTTTTCGGGTACTCGTCTGGACAATTTTTCGATACTCGCATGGATTCTACCTTTTCCCGGTACTCAATCGGATTCTATTATTTTTCGGTACTCACATTGATTCGACCATTTTTTTGTAATAGCCAGGACAGTTTTTCGATACTCGCACGGATTCTACCTTTTCCCAGTACTCTCCCGGATTCTACTATTTTTCGGTACTCACACTGATTCAACCCTTTTCCGGTACTCGTCTGGACAATTTTTCGATACTCGCATGGATTCTACCTTTTCCCGGTACTCGCCCGGATTCTATCATTTTTCGGTACTCACATTGATTCGACCATTTTTTTGTAATCTCCGGGACTGTTTTTCGATACTCGCACAGATTCTATCATTTCCCAGTACGCTCCCGGATTCTACTATTTTTCGGTACTCACACTGATTCGACCCTTCTCCGGTACTCGTCAGGACAATTTTTCGATACTCGCATGGAATGTACCTTTTCCCGGTACTCAACCGGATTCTATTATTTTTCGGTACTCACATTGATTCGACCATTTTTTTGTAATCGCCGGCACTGTTTTCCGATACTCGCACGGATTCTACCTTTTGCCGATACGCTCCCGGATTCTACTATTTTTCGGTACTCACACTGATTCGACCCTTCTCCGGTACTCGTCAGGACAATTTTTCGATACTCGCATGGATTCTACCTTTTCCCGGTACTCAACCGGATTCTATCATTTTTCACTACTCACAATGATTCGACCATTTTTTTGTAATCGCCGGGACTGTTTTTCGGTACTCATACTCATTCGACCCTTTTCTGGTACTCGTCAGGACAATTTTTCGATACTCGCATGGATTCTACCCTTTCCCGGTACTTCACCGGATTCAATCATTTTTCGGTACTCACATTGATTCGACCATTTTTTTGTAATCGTCGGGACTGTTTTTCGATACTCGCACGGATTCTACCTTTTCCCAGTACTCTCCCGGATTCTACTATTTTTCGGTTCTCACATTGTTTCGACCATTTTTTTGTAATCGTCGGGACTGTTTTTGGATACTCACACGGATTGAACCTTTTCTCGGTACTCTCCCGGATTCTACTATTTTTTAGTACTCACACTCATTCGACCTTTTTCCGGTACTCGTCAGGACAATTTTTCGATACTCGCATGGATTCTACCTTTTCCCAGTACTCTCCCGGATTCTACTATTTTTCGGTACTCACATTGATTCGACCATTTTTTTGTAATCGCTGGGACACTTTTTCGATACTCGCACAGATTCTACCTTTTCCCCGTACCCTTCCGGATTCTACTATTTTTCGGTACTCACAATGATTCGACCCTTCTCCGGTACTCGTCAGGACAATTTTTCGATACTCGCATGGATTCTACCTTTTCCCGGTACTCAACCGGATTCTATCATTTTTCACTACTCACAATGATTCGACCATTTTTTTGTAATCGCCGGGACTGTTTTTCGATACTCGCACGGATTCTACCTTTTCCCAGTACTCTCTTGGATTATACTATTTTTCGGTACTCACACTGATTCAACCCTTTTCCGGTACTCGTCAGGACAATTTTTCGATACTCGCAGGGATTCTACCTTTTCCCGGTACTCAACCGGATTCTATTATTTTTCGGTAGTCACATTGATTCGACCATTTTTTTATAATCGCCGGGACAGTTTTTCGATACTCGCACGGATTCTACCTTTTCCCAGTACTCTCCCGGATTCTACTATTTTTCGATACTCACACTGATTCAACCTTTTCCGATACTCGTCAGGACAATTTTTCGATACTCGCATGGATTCTACCTTTTCCCGGTACTCAACCGGATTCTATTATTTTTCAGAACTCACATTGATTCGACCATTTTTTTGTAATCGCCAGGACTGTTTTTCGATACTCGCACGGATTCTACCTTTTTCTGGTACTCTCCCAATTTCTACTATTTTTCGGTACTCACACTCATTCGACCATTTTCCGGTACTCGTCAGGACAATTTTTCGATATTCGCCCGGATTCTATCATTTTTCGGTACTCACATTGATTCGACCATTTTTTTGGAATCGCCGGGACTGTTTTTTGATACTCGAACGGATTCTACTTTTTCCCGGTACTCTCCCGAATTTTACAATTTTTCGGTACTCACACTCATTCAACTCTTTTCCGGTACTCATCAGGACAATTTTTCGATACTCGCATGGATTCTACCCTTTCCCGGTACTCAACCGGATTCAATCATTTTTCGGTACTCACATTGATTCGACCATTTTTTTGTAATCGCCGGGACTGTTTTTCGATACTCGCACGGATTCTACCTTTTCCCAGTACTCTCCCGGATTCTACTATTTTTCGGTACTCACACTGATTCAACCTTTTCCGGTACTCGTCAGGACAATTTTTCGATACTCGCATGGATTCTACCTTTTTCCCATAGTTGCCTGGATTCTATTATTTTTCGGTACTCACATTGATTCAACCATTTTTTTGTAATCGCCAGGACAGGTTTCGATACTCGCACGGATTCTACCTTTTCCCAGTACTCTCTTGGATTATACTATTTTTCGGTACTCATACTCATTCGACCCTTTTCCGGTACTCGTCAGGACAATTTTTCGATACTCGCATGGATTCTACCTTTTCCCGGTACTCAATCGGATTCTATTATTTTTCGGTACTCACATTGATTCGACCTTTTTTTTGTAATAGCCAGGACAGTTTTTCGATACTCGCACGGATTCTACCTTTTCCCAGTACTCTCCCGGATTCTACTATTTTACGATACTCACACTGATTCAACCCTTTTCCGGTACTCGTCTCGACAATTTTTCGATACTCGCATGGATTCTACCTTTTCCCGGTACTCAACCGGATTCTATTATTTTTCGGGACTCAAATTGATTCGACCATTTTTTTGGAATCGCCGGGACAGTTTTTCGATACTCGCACGGATTCTACCTTTTCCCGAAAATCTTCCGGATTCTACTATTTTTCGGTACTCACACTGATTCGACCATTCTCCAGTACTCGTCAGGACAATTTTTCGATACTCGCATGGATTCTACCTTTTCCCGGTACTCAACCGGATTCTATCATTTTTCGGTACTCACATTGATTCGTCCATTTTTTTGTAATCGCCGGCACTGTTTTCCGATACTCGCACGGATTCTACCTTTTGCCGATACTCTCTCGAATTCTACTATTTTTCGGTACTCACACTGATTCAACCTTTTTCGATACTCGTCGGGTCAATTTTTCGATATTCGCATGGATTCTACCTTTTCCCGGTACTCAACCGGATTCTATTATTTTTCAGTACTCACATTGATTCGACCATTTTTTTGTAATCGCCAGGACTGTTTTTCGATACTCGCACGGATTCTATCATTTTTCGGTACTCACATTGATTCGACCATTTTTTTGTAATCTCCGGGACTGTTTTTCGATACTCGCCCGGATTCTATCATTTCCTAGTACGCTACCGGATTCTACTATTTTTCGGTACTCACACTGATTCAACCCTTTTCGGGTACTCGTCTGGACAATTTTTCGATACTCGCATGGATTCTACCTTTTCCCGGTACTCAATCGGATTCTATTATTTTTCGGTACTCACATTGATTCGACCATTTTTTTGTAATAGCCAGGACAGTTTTTCGATACTCGCACGGATTCTACCTTTTCCCAGTACTCTCCCGGATTCTACTATTTTTCGGTACTCACACTGATTCAACCCTTTTCCGGTACTCGTCTGGACAATTTTTCGATACTCGCATGGATTCTACCTTTTCCCGGTACTCGCCCGGATTCTATCATTTTTCGGTACTCACATTGATTCGACCATTTTTTTGTAATCTCCGGGACTGTTTTTCGATACTCGCACAGATTCTATCATTTCCCAGTACGCTCCCGGATTCTACTATTTTTCGGTACTCACACTGATTCGACCCTTCTCCGGTACTCGTCAGGACAATTTTTCGATACTCGCATGGAATGTACCTTTTCCCGGTACTCAACCGGATTCTATTATTTTTCGGTACTCACATTGATTCGACCATTTTTTTGTAATCGCCGGCACTGTTTTCCGATACTCGCACGGATTCTACCTTTTGCCGATACGCTCCCGGATTCTACTATTTTTCGGTACTCACACTGATTCGACCCTTCTCCGGTACTCGTCAGGACAATTTTTCGATACTCGCATGGATTCTACCTTTTCCCGGTACTCAACCGGATTCTATCATTTTTCACTACTCACAATGATTCGACCATTTTTTTGTAATCGCCGGGACTGTTTTTCGGTACTCATACTCATTCGACCCTTTTCTGGTACTCGTCAGGACAATTTTTCGATACTCGCATGGATTCTACCCTTTCCCGGTACTTCACCGGATTCAATCATTTTTCGGTACTCACATTGATTCGACCATTTTTTTGTAATCGTCGGGACTGTTTTTCGATACTCGCACGGATTCTACCTTTTCCCAGTACTCTCCCGGATTCTACTATTTTTCGGTACTCACACTGATTCAACCTTTTCCGATACTCGTCAGGACAATTTTTCGATACTCGCATGGATTCTACCTTTTTCCCATAGTTGCCTGGATTCTATTATTTTTCGGTACTCACATTGATTCAACCATTTTTTTGTAATCGCCAGGACAGGTTTCGATAGTCGCACGGATTCTACCTTTTCCCAGTACTCTCCCGGATTCTACTATTTTTCGGTACTCACATTGATTCAACCCTTTTCGGGTACTCGTCTGGACAATTTTTCGATACTCGCATGGATTCTAACTTTTCCCGGTACTCAATCGGATTCTATTATTTTTCGGTACTCACATTAATTCGACCATTTTTTTGTAATAGCCAGGACAGTTTTTCGATACTCGCACGAATTCTACCTTTTCCCAGTACTCTCCCGAATTCTACTATTTTTCGGTACTCACACTGATTCAACCCTTTTCCGGTACTCGTCTGGACAATTTTTCGATACTCGCATGGATTCTACCTTTTCCCGGTACTCAACCGGATTCTATTATTTTTCAGTACTCACATTGATTCGACAATTTTTTTGTAATCGCCGGGATTGTTTTTCGATACTCGCACAGATTCTACCTTTTTCCGGTTCTCTCCCAATTTCTACTATTTTTAGGTACTCACACTCATTCGACCATTTTCCGGTACTCGTCAGGACAATTTTTCGATACTCGCCCGGATTCTATCATTTTTCGGTACTCACATTGATTCGACCATTTTTTTGTAATCGCCGGCACTGTTTTTCGATACTCGCACGGATTCTACCTTTTCCCGGTACTATTCCAGATTCTACTATTTTTTGGTACTCACACTGATTCGACCCTTCTCCGGTACTCGTCAGGACAATTTTTCGATACTCGCATGGATTCTACATTTTTCCCATAGTTGCCCGGATTCTATTATTTTTCGGTGCTCACATTTATTCGACCATTTTTTTGTAATCGCCGGGACTAGTTTTCGATACTCGCACGGATTCTACCTTCTTCCGGTACTCTCCCGGATACTACTATTTTTCGGTACTCACACTGATTCAAACTTTTCCGGTACTCGTCAGGACAATTTTTCGATACTCGCATGGATTCTACCTTTTTCCCATAGTTGCCCGGATTCTATTATTTTTCGGTACTCACATTGATTCGACCATTTTTTTTGTAATCGCTAGGACTGTTTTTCGATACTCACACGGATTCTACCTTTTCCCAGTACTCTCCCGGATTCTACTATTTTTCGGTACTTACACTGATTCAACCCTTTTCCGGTACTCGTCAACACAATTTTTCGATACTCGCATGCATTCTACCTTTTTCCCATAGTTGCCCGGATTCTATTATTTTTCGGTACTCACATTTATTCGACCATTTTTTTGTAATCGCCGGGACTAGTTTTCGATACTCGCACGGATTATACCTTTTTCCGGTACTCTCCCGGATTCTACTATTTTTCGGTACTCACACTGATTCAACCTTTTCCGGTACTCGTCAGGACAATTTTTCGATACTTGCATGGATTCTACCTTTTTCCCATAGTTGCCCGGATTCTATTATTTTTCGGTACTCACATTGATTCGACCATTTTTTTTGTAATCGCTAGGACTGTTTTTCGATACTCGCACGGATTCTATCTTTTCCCAGTACTCTCCCGGATTCTACTATTTTTCGGTACTCACACTGATTCAACCCTTTTCCGGTACTCGTCAACACAATTTTTCGATACTCGCATGGATTCTACCTTTTTCCCGTAGTTGACCGGATTCTATTATTTTTCGGTACTCACTTTGATTCGACCATTTTTTTGTAATCGCCGGGACAGTTTTTCGATACTCGCACGGATTCTACCTTTTCCCCGTACTCTTCCAGATTCTACTATTTTTTGGTACTCACACTGATTCGACCCTTCTCCGGTACTCGTCAGGACAATTTTTCGATACTCGCATGGATTCTACATTTTTCCCATAGTTGCCCGGATTCTATTATTTTTCGGTACTCACATTTATTCGACCATTTTTTTGTAATCGCCGGGACTAGTTTTCGATACTCGCACGGATTCTACCTTTTTCCGGTACTCTCCCGGATTCTACTATTTTTCGGTACTCACACTGATTCAACCTTTTCCGGTACTCGTCAGGACAATTTTTCGATACTCGCATGGATTCTACCTTTTTCCCATAGTTGCCCGGATTCTATTATTTTTCGGTACTCACATTGATTCGACCATTTTTTTTGTAATCGCTAGGACTGTTTTTCGATACTCGCACGGATTCTACCTTTTCCCAGTACTCTCCCGGATTCTACTATTTTTTGGTACTCACACTGATTAAAACCCTTTTCCGGTACTCGTCAACACAATTTTTCGATACTCGCATGGATTCTACCTTTTTCCCGTAGTTGACCGGATTCTATTATTTTTAGGTACTCACTTTTATTCGACCATTTTTTTGTAATCGCCGGGACTGTTTTTCGATACTCGCACGGATTCTACCTTTTTCCGGTTCTCTCCCAATTTCTACTATTTTTAGGTACTCACACTCATTCGACCCTTTTCCGGTACTCGTCAGGACAATTTTTCGATACTCGCCCGGATTCTATCATTTTTCGGTACTCACATTGATTCGACCATTTTTTTGTAATCGCCGGCACTGTTTTTCGATACTCGCACGGATTCTACCTTTTCCCGGTACTCTTCCAGATTCTACTATTTTTTGGTACTCACACTGATTCGACCCTTCTCCGGTACTCGTCAGGACAATTTTTCGATACTCCCATGGATTCTACATTTTTCCCATAGTTGCCCGGATTCTATTATTTTTCGGTACTCACATTTATTCGACCATTTTTTTGTAATCGCCGGGACTAGTTTTCGATACTCGCACGGATTCTACCTTTTTCCGGTACTCTCCCGGATTCTACTATTTTTCGGTACTCACACTGATTCAACCTTTTCCGGTACTCGTCAGGACAATTTTTCGATACTCGCATGGATTCTACCTTTTTCCCATAGTTGCCCGGATTCTATTATTTTTCGGTACTCACATTGATTCGACCATTTTTTTTGTAATCGCTAGGACTGTTTTTCGATACTCGCACGGATTCTACCTTTTCCCAGTACTCTCCCGGATTCTACTATTTTTTGGTACTCACACTGATTAAAACCCTTTTCCGGTACTCGTCAACACAATTTTTCGATACTCGCATGGATTCTACCTTTTTCCCGTAGTTGACCGGATTCTATTATTTTTAGGTACTCACTTTTATTCGACCATTTTTTTGTAATCGCCGGGACTGTTTTTCGATACTCGCACGGATTCTACCTTTTTCCGGTTCTCTCCCAATTTCTACTATTTTTAGGTACTCACACTCATTCGACCCTTTTCCGGTACTCGTCAGGACAATTTTTCGATACTCGCCCGGATTCTATCATTTTTCGGTACTCACATTGATTCGACCATTTTTTTGTAATCGCCGGCACTGTTTTTCGATACTCGCACGGATTCTACCTTTTCCCGGTACTCTTCCAGATTCTACTATTTTTTGGTACTCACACTGATTCGACCCTTCTCCGGTACTCGTCAGGACAATTTTTCGATACTCCCATGGATTCTACATTTTTCCCATAGTTGCCCGGATTCTATTATTTTTCGGTACTCACATTTATTCGACCATTTTTTTGTAATCGCCGGGACTAGTTTTCGATACTCGCACGGATTCTACCTTTTTCCGGTACTCTCCCGGATTCTACTATTTTTCGGTACTCACACTGATTCAACCTTTTCCGGTACTCGTCAGGACAATTTTTCGATACTCGCATGGATTCTACCTTTTTCCCATAGTTGCCCGGATTCTATTATTTTTCGGTACTCACATTGATTCGACCATTTTTTTTGTAATCGCTAGGACTGTTTTTCGATACTCGCACGAATTCTACTTTTTCCCGGTACTCTCCCGGATTCTACTATTTTTCGGTACTCACACTGATTCAACCTTTTCCGGTACTCGTCAGGACAATTTTTCGATACTCGCATGGATTCTACCTTTTTCCCATAGTTGCCCGGATTCTATTATTTTTCGGTACTCACATTGATTCGACCATTTTTTTTGTAATCGCTAGGACTGTTTTTCGATACTCGCACGGATTCTACCTTTTCCCAGTACTCTCCCGGATTCTACTATTTTTCGGTACTCACACTGATTCAACCCTTTTCCGGTACTCGTCAACACAATTTTTCGATACTCGCATGGATTCTACCTTTTTCCCATAGTTGCCCGGATTCTATTATTTTTCGGTACTCACATTTATTCGACCATTTTTTTGTAATCGCCGGGACTAGTTTTCGATACTCGCACGGATTCTACCTTTTTCCGGTACTCTCCCGGATTCTACTATTTTTCGGTACTCACACTGATTCAACCTTTTCCGGTACTCGTCAGGACAATTTTTCGATACTCGCATGGATTCTACCTTTTTCCCATAGTTGCCCGGATTCTATTATTTTTCGGTACTCACATTGATTCGACCATTTTTTTTGTAATCGCTAGGACTGTTTTTCGATACTCGCACGGATTCTACCTTTTCCCAGTACTCTCCCGGATTCTACTATTTTTCGGTACTCACACTGATTCAACCCTTTTCCGGTACTCGTCAACACAATTTTTCGATACTCGCATGGATTCTACCTTTTTCCCGTAGTTGACCGGATTCTATTATTTTTCGGTACTCACTTTGATTCGACCATTTTTTTGTAATCGCCGGGACAGTTTTTCGATACTCGCACGGATTCTACCTTTTTCCGGTTCTCTCCCAATTTCTACTATTTTTAGGTACTCACACTCATTCGACCCTTTTCCGGTACTCGTCAGGACAATTTTTCGATACTCGCCCGGATTCTATCATTTTTCGGTACACACATTGATTCGACCATTTTTTTGTAATCGCCGGCACTGTTTTTCGATACTCGCACGGATTCTACCTTTTCCCGGTACTCTTCCAGATTCTACTATTTTTTGGTACTCACACTGATTCGACCCTTCTCCGGTACTCGTCAGGACAATTTTTCGATACTCCCATGGATTCTACATTTTTCCCATAGTTGCCCGGATTCTATTATTTTTCGGTACTCACATTTATTCGACCATTTTTTTGTAATCGCCGGGACTAGTTTTCGATACTCGCACGGATTCTACCTTTTTCCGGTACTCTCCCGGATTCTACTATTTTTCGGTACTCACACTGATTCAACCTTTTCCGGTACTCGTCAGGACAATTTTTCGATACTCGCATGGATTCTACCTTTTTCCCATAGTTGCCCGGATTCTATTATTTTTCGGTACTCACATTGATTCGACCATTTTTTTTGTAATCGCTAGGACTGTTTTTCGATACTCGCACGAATTCTACTTTTTCCCGGTACTCTCCCGGATTCTACTATTTTTCGGTACTCACACTGATTCAACCTTTTCCGGTACTCGTCAGGACAATTTTTCGATACTCGCATGGATTCTACCTTTTTCCCATAGTTGCCCGGATTCTATTATTTTTCGGTACTCACATTGATTCGACCATTTTTTTTGTAATCGCTAGGACTGTTTTTCGATACTCGCACGGATTCTACCTTTTCCCAGTACTCTCCCGGATTCTACTATTTTTCGGTACTCACACTGATTCAACCCTTTTCCGGTACTCGTCAACACAATTTTTCGATACTCGCATGGATTCTACCTTTTTCCCATAGTTGCCCGGATTCTATTATTTTTCGGTACTCACATTTATTCGACCATTTTTTTGTAATCGCCGGGACTAGTTTTCGATACTCGCACGGATTCTACCTTTTTCCGGTACTCTCCCGGATTCTACTATTTTTCGGTACTCACACTGATTCAACCTTTTCCGGTACTCGTCAGGACAATTTTTCGATACTCGCATGGATTCTACCTTTTTCCCATAGTTGCCCGGATTCTATTATTTTTCGGTACTCACATTGATTCGACCATTTTTTTTGTAATCGCTAGGACTGTTTTTCGATACTCGCACGGATTCTACCTTTTCCCAGTACTCTCCCGGATTCTACTATTTTTCGGTACTCACACTGATTCAACCCTTTTCCGGTACTCGTCAACACAATTTTTCGATACTCGCATGGATTCTACCTTTTTCCCGTAGTTGACCGGATTCTATTATTTTTCGGTACTCACTTTGATTCGACCATTTTTTTGTAATCGCCGGGACAGTTTTTCGATACTCGCACGGATTCTACCTTTTTCCGGTTCTCTCCCAATTTCTACTATTTTTAGGTACTCACACTCATTCGACCCTTTTCCGGTACTCGTCAGGACAATTTTTCGATACTCGCCCGGATTCTATCATTTTTCGGTACACACATTGATTCGACCATTTTTTTGTAATCGCCGGCACTGTTTTTCGATACTCGCACGGATTCTACCTTTTCCCGGTACTCTTCCAGATTCTACTATTTCTTGGTACTCACACTGATTCGACCCTTCTCCGGTACTCGTCAGGACAATTTTTCGATACTCCCATGGATTCTACATTTTTCCCATAGTTGCCCGGATTCTATTATTTTTCGGTACTCACATTTATTCGACCATTTTTTTGTAATCGCCGGGACTAGTTTTCGATACTCGCACGGATTCTACCTTTTTCCGGTACTCTCCCGGATTCTACTATTTTTCGGTACTCACACTGATTCAACCTTTTCCGGTACTCGTCAGGACAATTTTTCGATACTCGCATGGATTCTACCTTTTTCCCATAGTTGCCCGGATTCTATTATTTTTCGGTACTCACATTGATTCGACCATTTTTTTTGTAATCGCTAGGACTGTTTTTCGATACTCGCACGAATTCTACTTTTTCCCGGTACTCTCCCGGATTCTACTATTTTTCGGTACTCACACTGATTCAACCTTTTCCGGTACTCGTCAGGACAATTTTTCGATACTCGCATGGATTCTACCTTTTTCCCATAGTTGCCCGGATTCTATTATTTTTCGGTACTCACATTGATTCGACCATTTTTTTTGTAATCGCTAGGACTGTTTTTCGATACTCGCACGGATTCTACCTTTTCCCAGTACTCTCCCGGATTCTACTATTTTTCGGTACTCACACTGATTCAACCCTTTTCCGGTACTCGTCAACACAATTTTTCGATACTCGCATGGATTCTACCTTTTTCCCATAGTTGCCCGGATTCTATTATTTTTCGGTACTCACATTTATTCGACCATTTTTTTGTAATCGCCGGGACTAGTTTTCGATACTCGCACGGATTCTACCTTTTTCCGGTACTCTCCCGGATTCTACTATTTTTCGGTACTCAAAATGATTCAACCTTTTCCGGTACTCGTCAGGACAATTTTTCGATACTCGCATGGATTCTACCTTTTTCCCATAGTTGCCCGGATTCTATTATTTTTCGGTACTCACATTGATTCGACCATTTTTTTTGTAATCGCTAGGACTGTTTTTCGATACTCGCACGGATTCTACCTTTTCCCAGTACTCTCCCGGATTCTACTATTTTTCGGTACTCACACTGATTCAACCCTTTTCCGGTACTCGTCAACACAATTTTTCGATACTCGCATGGATTCTACCTTTTTCCCGTAGTTGACCGGATTCTATTATTTTTCGGTACTCACTTTGATTCGACCATTTTTTTGTAATCGCCGGGACAGTTTTTCGATACTCGCACGGATTCTACCTTTTCCCGGTACTCTTCCAGATTCTACTATTTTTTGGTACTCACACTGATTCGACACTTCTCCGGTACTCGTCAGGACAATTTTTCAATACTCGCATGGATTCTACATTTTTCCCATAGTTGCCCGGATTCTATTATTTTTCGGTACTCACATTTATTAGACCATTTTTTTGTAATCGCCGGGACTAGTTTTCGATACTCGCACGGATTCTACCTTTTTCCGGTACTCTCCCGGATTCTACTATTTTTAGGTACTCACACTGATTCAACCTTTTCCGGTACTCGTCAGGACAATTTTTCGATACTCGCATGGATTCTACCTTTTTCCCATAGTTGCCCGGATTCTATTATTTTTCGGTACTCACATTGATTCGACCATTTTTTTTGTAATCGCTAGGACTGTTTTTCGATACTCGCACGGATTCTACCTTTTCCCAGTACTCTCCCGGATTCTACTATTTTTCGGTACTCACACTAATTCAACCCTTTTCCGGTACTCGTCAACACAATTTTTCGATACTCACATGGATTCTACCTTTTTCCCGTAGTTGACCGGATTCTATTATTTTTCGGTACTCACTTTTATTCGACCATTTTTTCGTAATCGCCGGGACAGTTTTTCGATACTCGCACGGATTCTACCTTTTCTCAGTACTCTCTCGGATTCTACTATTTTTCGTTACTCACACTGATTCAACCCTTTTCCGGTACTCATCAGGACAATTTTTCGATACTCGCATGGATTCTACATTTTTCCCATAGTTGCCCGGATTCTATTATTTTTCGGTACTCACATTGATTCGACCATTTTTTTGTAATCGCCGGGACATTTTTCGATACTCGCACGGATTCTACCTTTTCCCGGTACTCTTCCGGATTCTACTATTTTTCGGTACTCACACTGATTCGACCCTTCTCCGGTACTCGTCAGGACAATTTTTCGATACTCGCATGGATTCTACTTTTTCCCGGTACTCAACCGGATTCAATCATTTTTCGGTACTCACATTGATTCGACCATTTTTTTGTAATCGCCGGGACTGTTTTTCGATACTCGCACGGATTCTACCTTTTCCCAGTACTCTCTCGGATTCTACTATTTTTCGGTACTCACACTGATTCAACCTTTTCCGGTACTCGTCAGGACAATTTTTCGATACTCGCATGGATTCTACATTTTTCCCATAGTTGCCCGGATTCTATTATTTTTCGGTACTCACATTTATTCGACCATTTTTTTGTAATCGTCGGGACTAGTTTTCGATACTCGCACGGATTCTACCTTTTTCCGGTACTCTCCCGGATTCTACTATTTTTCGGTACTCACACTGATTCAACCTTTTCCGGTACCCGTCAGGACAATTTTTCGATACTCGCATGGATTCTACCTTTTTCCCATAGCTGCCTGGATTCTATTATTTTTCGGTACTCACATTTATTCGACCATTTTTTTGTAATCGCCAGGACAGTTTTTCGATACTCGCACGGATTCTACCTTTTCCCTGTACTCTCCCGGATTCTACTATTTTTCAGTACTCACACTCAGTCGACCATTTTTCGGTACTCGTTAGGACAATTTTTCGATACTCGCATGGATTCTACCTTTTTCCCGTAGTTGTGCGGATTCTATTATTTTTCGGTACTCACATTGATTCGAACAAATTTTTTGTAATCGCCGGGACTGTTTTTCGATACTCGCACAGATTTTACCTTTTCCCAGTACTCTCCCGGATTCTACTATTTTTCGGTACTCACACTGATTCAACCCTTTTCGGGTACTCGTCTGGACAATTTTTCGATACTCGCATGGATTCTACCTTTTCCCGGTACTCAATCGGATTCTATTATTTTTCGGTACTCACATTGATTCGACCATTTTTTTGTAATAGCCAGGACAGTTTTTCGATACTCGCACGGATTCTACCTTTTCCCAGTACTCTCCCGGATTCTACTATTTTTCGGTACTCACACTGATTCAACCCTTTTCCGGTACTCGTCTGGACAATTTTTCGATACTCGCATGGATTCTACCTTTTCCCGGTACTCGCCCGGATTCTATCATTTTTCGGTACTCACATTGATTCGACCATTTTTTTGAAATCTCCGGGACTGTTTTTCGATACTCGCACAGATTCTACCTTTTCCCGGTACTCTCCCGAATTCTACTATTTTTTGGTACTCACACTCATTCGACCTTTTTCCGGTACTCGTCAGGACAATTTTTTGATACTCGCATGGATTCTACATTTTCCCGGTACTCGCCCGGATTCTAGCATTTTTCGGTACTCACATTGATTCGACCATTTTTTTGTAATCTCCGGGACTGTTTTTCGATACTTGCATGGATTCTACCTTTTCTCGGGACTCAACCAGATTCTATTATTTTTCGGTACTCACATTGATTCGAAAATTTTTTTTTAATCGCCGGGACAGTTTTTCGATACTCGCACATATTCTACCTTTTCCCGGTACTCTTCCGGATTCTACTTTTTTTCGGTACTCACACTGATTCGACCCTTCTCCGGTACTCTTAAGGACCATTTTTCGATACTCGCACGGATTCTACCTTTTCCCAGTACTCTCCCGGAATCTACTATTTTTTGGTACTCACACTGATTCGACCCTTTTCCGGTACTCGTTAGGACAATTTTTCGATACTCGCATGGATTCTACCTGTTCCCGGTACTCGCCCGAATTCTATAATTTTTCGGTACTCATAGTGATTCGACCATTTTTTTGTAATCGCCGAGACAGTTTTTGAATACTCGCACGGATTCTTACTTTTCCCGGTACTCTTCCGGATTCTACTTTTTTTTGGTACTCACACTGATTCGACCCTTTTCCGGTACTCGTCAGAACAATTTTTCGATACTCGCATGGATTCTACCTTTTCCCGGTACTCGCCCGGATTCTATAATTTTTCGGTACTCACATTGATTCGACCATTTTTTTGTAATCGCCGGGACAGTTTTTCAATACTCGCACGGATTCTATCTTTTCCCGGTAGTCTCCCGGATTCTACTATATTTCGGTACTCACACTAATTCGACCCTTCTCCGGTACTCGTCAGGACAATATTTCGATACTCGCATGGATTCTACCTATTCCCGGTACTCGCCCGGATTCTATTATTTTTCCGTACTCACATTGATTCGACCATTTTTTATTAATCGTCGGGACAGTTTTTCAATTCTCGCACGGATTCTATCTTTTCCCGGTAGTCTCCCGGATTCTACTATTTTTTGGTACTCACACTGATTCGACCCTTCTCCGGTACTCGTCAGGACAATATTTCGATACTCGCATGGATTCTACCTATTCCCGATACTCGCCCGGATTCTATTATTTTTCCGTACTCACATTGATTCGACCATTTTTTATTAATCGTCGGGACAGTTTTTCAATACTCGCACGGATTCTTCCTTTTCTCGGTACTCTTCCGGATTCTACTTTTTTTTGGCACTCACACTGATTCGACCCTTTTCCGGTACTCGTCAGAATATTTTTTCGATACTCGCATGGATTCTACCTTTTCCCGGTACTCGCCCGGATTCTATAATTTTTCGGTACTCACATTGATTCGACCATTTTTTTGTAATCGCCGGGACAGTTTTTCTATACTCGCACGGATTCTATCTTTTCCCGGTACTCGCACGGATTCTACTATATTTCGGTACTCACACTGATTCGACCCTTCTCCGGTACTCGTCAGGACAATATTTCGATACTCGCATGGATTCTACCTATTCCCGGTACTCTCCCGGATTCTATCATTTTTCGGTACTCACATTGATTCGACCATTTTTTTGTAATTGCCGGGACAATTGTTCGATAGTCGCACGGATTCTACCTTTTCTCGGTACTCTCCCGGATTCTACTATTTTTCGGTACTCACACTGATTCGACCCTTTTCCGGTACTCGTCAGGACAATTTTTCGATACTCGCATGGATTCTACCTTTTCCCGGTACTCACCCGGATTCTATAATTTTTCGGTACTCACATTGATTCGACCATTTTTTTGTAATCGCCGGGACAGTTTTTCAATACTCGCACGGATTCTTCCTTTTCCCGGTACTCTTCCGGATTCTACTATTTTTTGGTACTCACACTGATTCGACCCTTCTCCGGTACTCGTCAGGACAATTTTTCGATACTCGCATGGATTCTACCTTTTCCCGGTACTCGCCCGGATTCTATTATTTTTCGGTACTCACATTGATTCGACCATTTTTTTGTAATCGCCGGGACAGTTTTTGAATACTCGCACGAATTCTTCCTTTTCCCGGTACTCTTCCGGATTCTACTTTTTTTTGGTACTCACACTGATTCGACCCTTTTCCGGTACTCGTCAGAACAATTTTTCGATACTCGCATGGATTCTACCTTTTCCCGATACTCGCCCGGATTCTATAATTTTTCGGTACTCACATTGATTCGACCATTTTTTTGTAATCGCCGGGACAGTTTTTCAATACTCGCACGGATTCTATCTTTTCCCGGTAGTCTCCCGGATTCTACTATATTTCGGTACTCACACTGATTCGACCCTTCTCCGGTACTCGTCAGGACAATATTTCGATACTCGCATGGATTCTACCTATTCCCGGTACTCTCCCGGATTCTATCATTTTTCGGTACTCACATTGATTCGACCATTTTTTTGTAATTGTCGGGACAGTTGTTCGATAGTCGCACGGATTCTACCTTTTCTCGGTACTCTCCCGGATTCTACTATTTTTCGGTACTCACACTGATTCGACCCTTTTCCGGTACTCGTCAGGACAATTTTTCGATACTCGCATGGATTCTACCTTTTCCCGGTACTCGTACGGATTCTATAATTTTTCGGTACTCACATTGATTCGACCATTTTTTTGTAATCGTCGGGACAGTTTTTCAATAGTCGCACGGATTCTTCCTTTTCTCGGTACTCTTCCGGATTCTACTTTTTTTTGGTACTCACACTGATTCGACCCTTTTCCGGTACTCGTCAGAACAATTTTTCGATACTCGCATGGATTCTACCTTTTCCCGGTACTCGCCCGGATTCTATAATTTTTCGGTACTCACATTGATTCGACCATTTTTTTGTAATCGCCGGGACAGTTTTTCAATACTCGCACGGATTCTATCTTTTCCCGGTACTCGCACGGATTCTACTATATTTCGGTACTCACACTGATTCGACCCTTCTCCGGTACTCGTCAGGACAATATTTCGATACTCGCATGGATTCTACCTATTCCCGGTACTCTCCCGGATTCTATCATTTTTCGGTACTCACATTGATTCGACCATTTTTTTGTAATTGCCGGGACAGTTGTTCGATAGTCGCACGGATTCTACCTTTTCTCGGTACTCTCCCGGATTCTACTATTTTTCGGTACTCACACTGATTCGACCATTTTCCGGTACTCGTCAAGACAATTTTTCGATACTCGCATGGATTCTACCTTTTCCCGGTACTCGTACGGATTCTATAATTTTTCGGTACTCACATTGATTCGACCATTTTTTTGTAATCGTCAGGACAGTTTTTCAATACTCGCACGGATTCTTCCTTTTCCCGGTACTCTTCCGGATTCTACTATTTTTTTGTACTCACACTGATTCGACCCTTCTCCGGTACTCGTCACGACAATTTTTCGATACTCGCATGGATTCTACCTGTTCCCGGTACTCGCCCGGATTCTATTATTTTTCGGTACTCACAGTGATTCGACCATTTTTTTGTAATCGCTGGGTCAGTTTTTGAATACTCGCACGGATTCTTCCTTTTCCCGGTACTCTTCCGGATTCTACTTTTTTTTGGTACTCACACTAATTCTACCTTTTCCCGGTACTCCCCCGGATTCTATCAATTTTCGGTACTCACATTGATTCGACCATTTTTTTTGTAATAGCTGGGACTGGTTTTCGATACTCGCACGGATTCTACCTTTTCCCAATACTCTCCCGGAATCTACTATTTTTTGGTACTCACACTGATTCGACCCTTTTCCGGTACTCGTCAGAACAATTTTTCGATACTCGCATGGATTCTACCTTTTCCCGGTACTCGCCCGGATTCTATAATTTTTCGGTACTCACATTGATTCGACCATTTTTTTGTAATCGCCGGGACAGTTTTTCAATACTCGCACGGATTCTATCTTTTCCCTGTAGTCTCCCGGATTCTACTATATTTCGGTACTCACACTAATTCGACCCTTCTCCGGTACTCGTCAGGACAATATTTCGATACTCGCATGGATTCTACCTATTCCCGGTACTCGCCCGGATTCTATTATTTTTCCGTACTCACATTGATTCGACCATTTTTTATTAATCGTCGGGACAGTTTTTCAATACTCGCACGGATTCTATCTTTTCCCGGTAGTCTCCCGGATTCTACTATTTTTTGGTACTCACACTGATTCGACCCTTCTCCGGTACTCGTCAGGACAATATTTCGATACTCGCATGGATTCTACCTATTCCCGATACTCGCCCGGATTCTATTATTTTTCCGTACTCACATTGATTCGACCATTTTTTATTAATCGTCGGGACAGTTTTTCAATACTCGCACGGATTCTTCATTTTCTCGGTACTCTTCCGGATTCTACTTTTTTGTGGTACTCACACTGATTCGACCCTTTTCCGGGACACGTCAGAACAATTTTTCGATACTCGCATGGATTCTACCTTTCCCGGTACTCGCCCGGATTCTATAATTTTTCGGTACTCACATTGATTCGACCATTTTTTTGTAATCGTCGGGACAGTTTTTCAATACTCGCACGGATTCTATCTTTTCCCGGTACTCGCACGGATTCTACTATATTTCGGTACTCACACTAATTCGACCCTTCTCCGGTACTCGTCAGGACAATATTTCGATACTCGCATGGATTCTACCTATTCCCGGTACTCGCCCGGATTCTATTATTTTTCCGTACTCACATTGATTCGACCATTTTTTATTAATCGTCGGGACAGTTTTTCAATACTCGCACGGATTCTATCTTTTCCCGGTAGTCTCCCGGATTCTACTATTTTTTGGTACTCACACTGATTCGACCCTTCTCCGGTACTCGTCACGACAATTGTTCGATAGTCGCACGGATTCTACCTTTTCTCGGTACTCTCCCGGATTCTACTATTTTTCGGTACTCACACTGATTCGACCCTTTTCCGGTACTCGTCAGGACAATTTTTCGATACTCGCATGGATTCTACCTTTTCCCGGTACTCGTACGGATTCTATAATTTTTCGGTACTCACATTGAATCGACCATATTTTTGTAATCGTCGGGACAGTTTTTCAATACTCGCACGGATTCTTCCTTTTCCCGGTACTCTTCCGGATTCTACTATTTTTTGGTACTCACACTGATTCGACCCTTCTCCGGTACTCGTCACGACAATTTTTCGATACTCGCATGGATTCTACCTGTTCCCGGTACTCGCCCGGATTCTATTATTTTTCGGTACTCACAGTGATTCGACCATTTTTTTGTAATCGCTGGGTCAGTTTTTGAATACTCGCACGGATTCTTCCTTTTCCCGGTACTCTTCCGGATTCTACTTTTTTTTGGTACTCACACTGATTCGACCCTTTTCCGGTACTCGTCAGAACAATTTTTCGATACTCGCATGGATTCTACCTTTTCCCGGTACTCGCCCGGATTCTATAATTTTTCGGTACTCACATTGATTCGACCATTTTTTTGTAATCGCCGGGACAGTTTTTCAATACTTGCACGGATTCTATCTTTTCCCGGTAGTCTCCCGGATTCTACTATATTTCGGTACTCACACTGATTCGACCCTTCTCCGGTACTCGTCAGGACAATATTTCGATACTCGCATGGATTCTACCTATTCCCGGTACTCTCCCGGATTCTATTATTTTTCCGTACTCACATTGATTCGACCATTTTTTATTAATCGTCGGGACAGTTTTTCCATACTCACACGGATTCTATCTTTTCCCGATAGTCTCCCGGATTCTACTATTTTTCGGTACTCACACTAATTCGACCCTTCTCCGGTACTCGTCAGGACAATTTTTCGATACTCGCATGGATTCTACCTTTTCCGGGTACTCACCCGGATTCTATAATTTTTCGGTACTCACATTGATTCGACCATTTTTTTGTAATCGCCGGGACAGTTTTTCAATACTCGCACGGATTCTTCCTTTTCCCGGTACTCTTCCGGATTCTACTATTGTTTGGTACTCACACTGATTCGACCCTTTTCTGGTACTCGTCAGGACAATTTTTCGATACTCGCATGGATTCTACCTTTTCCCGGTACTCGCCCGGATTCTATTATTTTTCGGTACTCACATTGATTCGACCATTTTTTTGTAATCGTCGGGACAGTTTTTCGATACTCGCACGGATTCTATCTTTTCCCGGTAGTCTCCCAGATTCTACTAATTTTCGGTACTCACACTGATTCGAGCCTTTTGCGGTACTCGACAGGACAATTTTTCAATACTCGCATGGATTCTACCTTTTCCCGGTACTCGCCCGGATTCTATCATTTTTCGGTACTCACATTGATTCGACCATTTTTTTGTAATAGCCGGGACTGTTTTTCGTTAGTCGCACGGATTCTAACTTTTCCTAGTACTCTCCCGGATTCTACTATTTTTCGGTACTCACACTGATTCGACCCTTTTTCGGTACTTGTCAGGACAATTTTTCGATACTCGCATGGAGTCTACCTTTTCCCGGTACTCGCCCGGATTCTATCATTTTTCGGTACTCACATTGATTCGACCATTTTTTTGTAATTGCCGGGACAGTTGTTCGATAGTCGCACGAATTCTACCTTTTCTCGGTACTCTCCCGGATTCTACTATTTTTCGGTACTCACACTGATTCGATCCTTTTCCGGTACTTGTCAGGACAATTTTTCGATACTCGCATGGATTCTACCTTTTCCCGGTACTCGCACGGATTCTATAAATTTTCGGTACTCACATTGATTAGACCATTTTTTTGTAATCGTCGGGACAGTTTTTGAATACTCGCACGGATTCTTCCTTTTCTCGGTACTCACACTGATTCGACCTTTTTCCGGTACTCGTCAGAACAATTTTTCGATACTCGCATGGATTCTACCTATTCCCGGTACTCGCCCGGATTCTATTATTTTTCCGTACTCACATTGATTCGACCATTTTTTATTAATCGTCGGGACAGTTTTTCAATACTCGCACGGATTCTATCTTTTCCCGGTAGTCTCCCGGATTCTACTATTTTTTGGTACTCACACTGATTCGACCCTTCTCCGGTACTCGTCACGACAATTGTTCGATAGTCGCACGGATTCTACCTTTTCTCGGTACTCTCCCGGATTCTACTATTTTTCGGTACTCACACTGATTCGACCCTTTTCCGGTACTCGTCAGGACAATTTTTCGATACTCGCATGGATTCTACCTTTTCCCGGTACTCGTACGGATTCTATAATTTTTCGGTACTCACATTGAATCGACCATATTTTTGTAATCGTCGGGACAGTTTTTCAATACTCGCACGGATTCTTCCTTTTCCCGGTACTCTTCCGGATTCTACTATTTTTTGGTACTCACACTGATTCGACCCTTCTCCGGTACTCGTCACGACAATTTTTCGATACTCGCATGGATTCTACCTGTTCCCGGTACTCGCCCGGATTCTATTATTTTTCGGTACTCACAGTGATTCGACCATTTTTTTGTAATCGCTGGGTCAGTTTTTGAATACTCGCACGGATTCTTCCTTTTCCCGGTACTCTTCCGGATTCTACTTTTTTTTGGTACTCACACTGATTCGACCCTTTTCCGGTACTCGTCAGAACAATTTTTCGATACTCGCATGGATTCTACCTTTTCCCGGTACTCGCCCGGATTCTATAATTTTTCGGTACTCACATTGATTCGACCATTTTTTTGTAATCGCCGGGACAGTTTTTCAATACTTGCACGGATTCTATCTTTTCCCGGTAGTCTCCCGGATTCTACTATATTTCGGTACTCACACTGATTCGACCCTTCTCCGGTACTCGTCAGGACAATATTTCGATACTCGCATGGATTCTACCTATTCCCGGTACTCTCCCGGATTCTATTATTTTTCCGTACTCACATTGATTCGACCATTTTTTATTAATCGTCGGGACAGTTTTTCCATACTCACACGGATTCTATCTTTTCCCGATAGTCTCCCGGATTCTACTATTTTTCGGTACTCACACTGATTCGAGCCTTTTGCGGTACTCGACAGGACAATTTTTCGATACTCGCATGGATTCTACCTTTTCCCGGTACTCGCCCGGATTCTATCATTTTTCGGTACTCACATTGATTCGACCATTTTTTTGTAATAGCCGGGACTGTTTTTCGTTAGTCGCACGGATTCTAACTTTTCCTAGTACTCTCCCGGATTCTACTATTTTTCGGTACTCACACTGATTCGACCCTTTTTCGGTACTTGTCAGGACAATTTTTCGATACTCGCATGGAGTCTACCTTTTCCCGGTACTCGCCCGGATTCTATCATTTTTCGGTACTCACATTGATTCGACCATTTTTTTGTAATTGCCGGGACAGTTGTTCGATAGTCGCACGAATTCTACCTTTTCTCGGTACTCTCCCGGATTCTACTATTTTTCGGTACTCACACTGATTCGATCCTTTTCCGGTACTTGTCAGGACAATTTTTCGATACTCGCATGGATTCTACCTTTTCCCGGTACTCGCACGGATTCTATAAATTTTCGGTACTCACATTGATTAGACCATTTTTTTGTAATCGTCGGGACAGTTTTTGAATACTCGCACGGATTCTTCCTTTTCTCGGTACTCACACTGATTCGACCTTTTTCCGGTACTCGTCAGAACAATTTTTCGATACTCGCATGGATTCTACCTTTTCCCGGTACTCGCCCAGATTCTATCATTTTTCGGCACTCACATTGATTCGACCATTTTTTTGTAATTGCCGGGACAGTTTTTCAATACTCGCACGGATTCTTCCTTTTCCCGGTACTCTTCCGGATTCTACTATTTTTTGGTACTCACACTGATTCGACCCTTCTCCGGTACTCGTCAGGACAATTTTTCGATACTCGCATGGATTCTACCTTTTCCCGGTACTCGCCCGGATTCTATTATTTTTCGGTACTCACATTGATTCGACCATTTTTTTGTAATCGCCGGGACAGTTTTTCGATACTCGCACGGATTCTATCTTTTCCCGGTAGTCTCCCGGATTCTACTATTTTTCGGTACTCACACTGATTTACCCTTTTCCGGTACTCGTCAGGACAATTTTTCGATACTCGCATGGATTCCACCTTTTCCCGGTACTCGCCCGGATTCTATTATTTTTCGGTACTCACATTGATTCGACCATTTTTTTGTAATCGCCGGGAAAGTTTTTCAATACTCGCACGGATTCTTCCTTTTCCCGGTACTCTTCCGGATTCTACTATTTTTTGGTACTCACACTGATTCGACCCTTTTCCGGTACTCGTCAGAACAATTTTTCAATACTCGCATGGATTCTATCTTTTCCCGGTACTCGCCCGGATTCTATCATTTTTCGGTACTCACACTGATTCGACCATTTTTTTGTAATTGCCGGGACAGTTGTTCGATAGTCGCACGGATTCTACCTTTTCTCGGTACTCTCCCGGATTCTACTATTTTTCGGTCCTCACACTGATTCGACCCTTTTCCGGTACTCGTCAGGACAATTTTTCGATACTCGCATGGATTCTACCTTTTCCCGGTACTCGCACGGATTCTATAATTTTTCGGTACTCACATTGATTCGACCATTTTTTTGTAATCGTCGGGACATTTTTTCAATACTCGCACGGATTCTTCCTTTTCCCGGTACTCTTCCGGATTCTAGTATTTTTTGGTACTCACACTGATTCGACTCTTCTCCGGTACTCGTCACGACAATTTTTCGATACTCGCATGGATTCTACCTGTTCCCGGTACTCGCCCGGATTCTATTATTTTTCGGTACTCACAGTGATTCGACCATTTTTTTGTAATCGCCGGGAAAGTTTTTCAATACTCGCACGGATTCTTCCTTTTCCCGGTACTCTTCCGGATTCTACTATTTTTTGGTACTCACACTGATTCGACCCTTTTCCGGTACTCGTCAGAACAATTTTTCAATACTCGCATGGATTCTATCTTTTCCCGGTACTCGCCCGGATTCTATCATTTTTCGGTACTCACACTGATTCGACCATTTTTTTGTAATTGCCGGGACAGTTGTTCGATAGTCGCACGGATTCTACCTTTTCTCGGTACTCTCCCGGATTCTACTATTTTTCGGTCCTCACACTGATTCGACCCTTTTCCGGTACTCGTCAGGACAATTTTTCGATACTCGCATGGATTCTACCTTTTCCCGGTACTCGCACGGATTCTATAATTTTTCGGTACTCACATTGATTCGACCATTTTTTTGTAATCGTCGGGACATTTTTTCAATACTCGCACGGATTCTTCCTTTTCCCGGTACTCTTCCGGATTCTAGTATTTTTTGGTACTCACACTGATTCGACTCTTCTCCGGTACTCGTCACGACAATTTTTCGATACTCGCATGGATTCTACCTGTTCCCGGTACTCGCCCGGATTCTATTATTTTTCGGTACTCACAGTGATTCGACCATTTTTTTGTAATCGCCGGGACAGTTTTTGAATACTCGCATGGATTCTTCCTTTTCCCGGTACTCTTCCGGATTCTACTTTTTTTTGGTACTCACACTGATTCGACTCTTTTCCGGTACTCGTCAGAACAATTTTTCGATACTCGCATGGATTCTACCTTTTCCCGGTACTCACCCGGATTCTATAATTTTTCGGTACTCACATTGATTCGACCATTTTTTTGTAATCGCCGGGACAGTTTTTCAATACTCGCACGGATTCTTCCTTTTCCCGGTACTCTTCCGGATTCTACTATTTTTTGGTACTCACACTGATTCGACCCTTCTCCGGTACTCGTCAGGACAATTTTTCGATACTCGCATGGATTCTACCTTTTCCCGGTACTCGCCCGGATTCTATTATTTTTCGGTACTCACATTGATTCGACCATTTTTTTGTAATCGCCGGGACAGTTTTTCGATACTCGCACGGATTCTATCTTTTCCCGGTAGTCTCCCGGATTCTACTATTTTTCGGTACTCACACTGATTCGAGCCTTTTCTGGTACTCGACAGGACAATTTTTCAATACTCGCATGGATTCTATCTTTTCCCGGTACTCGTCCGGATTCTATCATTTTTCGGTACTCACATTGATTCGACCATTTTTTTGTAATAGCCGGGACTGTTTTTCGTTAGTCGCACGGATTCTACCTTTTCCTAGTACTCTCCCGGATTCTACTATTTTTCGGTACTGACACTGATTCGACCCTTCTCCGGTACTTGTCAGGACAATTTTTCGATACTCGCATGGAGTCTACCTTTTCCCGGTACTCGCCCGGATTCTATCATTTTTCGGTACTCACATTGATTCGACCATTTTTTTGTAATTTCCGGGACAGTTGTTCGATACTCGCACGGATTCTACCTTTTCTCGGTACTCTCCCGGATTCTACTATTTTTCAGTACTCACACTGATTCGACCCTTTTCCGGTACTCGTCAGGACAATTTTTCGATACTCGCATGGATTCTACCTTTTCCCGGTACTCGCACGGATTCTATAATTTTTCGGTACTCACATTGATTCGACCATTTTTTTGTAATCGTCGGGACAGTTTTTCAATACTCGCACGGATTCTTCCTTTTCCCGGTACTCTTCCGGATTCTACTATTTTTTGGTACTCACACTGATTCGACTCTTCTCCGGTACTCGTCACGACAATTTTTCGATACTCGCATGGATTCTACCTGTTCCCGGTACTCGCCCGGATTCTATTATTTTTCGGTACTCACAGTGATTCGACCATTTTTTTGTAATCGCCGGGACAGTTTTTGAATACTCGCATGGATTCTTCCTTTTCCCGGTACTCTTCCGGATTCTACTTTTTTTTGGTACTCACACTGATTCGACTCTTTTCCGGTACTCGTCTGAACAATTTTTCGATACTCGCATGGATTCTACATTTCCCGGTACTCACCCGGATTCTATAATTTTTCGGTACTCACATTGATTCGACCATTTTTTTGTAATCGCCGGGACAGTTTTTCAATACTCGCACGGATTCTTCCTTTTCCCGGTACTCTTCCGGATTCTACTATTTTTTGGTACTCACACTGATTCGACCCTTCTCCGGTACTCGTCAGGACAATTTTTCGATACTCGCATGGATTCTACCTTTTCCCGGTACTCGCCCGGATTCTATTATTTTTCGGTACTCACATTGATTCGACCATTTTTTTGTAATTGCCGGGACAGTTTTTCGATACTCGCACGGATTCTATCTTTTCCCGGTAGTCTCCCGGATTCTACTATTTTTCGGTACTCACACTGATTCGAGCCTTTTCTGGTACTCGACAGGACAATTTTTCAATACTCGCATGGATTCTATCTTTTCCCGGTACTCGCCCGGATTCTATCATTTTTCGGTACTGACATTGATTCGACCATTTTTTTGTAATAGCTGGGACTGTTTTTCGTTAGTCGCACGGATTCTAGCTTTTCCTAGTACTCTCCCGGATTCTACTATTTTTCGGTACTGACACTGATTCGACCCTTCTCCGGTACTTGTCAGGACAATTTTTCGATACTTGCATGGAGTCTACCTTTTCCCGGTACTCGCCCGGATTTTATCATTTTTCGGTACTCACATTGATTCGACCATTTTTTTGTAATTGCCGGGACAGTTGTTCGATAGTCGTACGGATTCTACCTTTTCTCGGTACTCTCCCGGATTCTACTATTTTTCGGTACTCACACTGATTCGACCCTTTCCCGGTACTCGTCAGGACAATTTTTCGATACTCGCATGGATTCTACCTTTTCCCGGTACTCGCCCAGATTCTATCATTTTTCGGCACTCACATTGATTCGACCATTTTTTTGTAATTGCCGGGACAGTTGTTCGATAGTCGCACGGATTCTACCTTTTCTCGGTACTCTCCCGGATTCTACTATTTTTCGGTACTCACACTGATTCGACCCTTTTCCGGTACTCGTCAGAACAATTTTTCGATACTCGCATGGATTCTACCTTTTCCCGGTACTCACCCGGATTCTATAATTTTTCGGTACTCACATTGATTCGACCATTTTTTTGTAATCGCCGGGACAGTTTTTCAATACTCGCACGGATTCTTCCTTTTCCCGCTACTCTTCCGGATTCTACTATTTTTTGGTACTCACACTGATTCGAGCCTTTTCTGGTACTCGACAGGACAATTTTTCAATACTCGCATGGATTCTATCTTTTCCCGGTACTCGCCCGGATTCTATCATTTTTCGGTACTCACATTGATTCGACCATTTTTTTGTAATAGCCGGGACTGTTTTTCGTTAGTCGCACGGATTCTACCTTTTCCTAGTACTCTCCCGGATTCTACTATTTTTCGGTACTGACACTGATTCGACCCTTCTCCGGTACTTGTCAGGACAATTTTTCGATACTCGCATGGAGTCTACCTTTTCCCGGTACTCGCCCGGATTCTATCATTTTTCGGTACTCACATTGATTCGACCATTTTTTTGTAATTGCCGGGACAGTTGTTCGATAGTCGTACGGATTCTACCTTTTCTCGGTACTCTCCCGGATTCTACTATTTTTCGGTACTCACACTGATTCGACCCTTCTCCGGTACTCGTCAGGACAATTTTTCGATACTCGCATGGATTCTACCTTTTCCCGGTACTCGCCCGGATTCTATTATTTTTCGGTACTCACATTGATTCGACCATTTTTTTGTAATCGCCGGGACAGTTTTTCGATACTCGCACGGATTCTATCTTTTCCCGGTAGTCTCCCGGATTCTACTATTTTTCGGTACTCACACTGATTCGAGCCTTTTCTGGTACTCGACAGGACAATTTTTCAATACTCGCATGGATTCTATCTTTTCCCGGTACTCGCCCGGATTCTATCATTTTTCGGTACTGACATTGATTCGACCATTTTTTTGTAATAGCCGGGACTGTTTTTCGTTAGTCGCACGGATTCTACCTTTTCCTAGTACTCTCCCGGATTCTACTATTTTTCGGTACTGACACTGATTCGACCCTTCTCCGGTACTTGTCAGGACAATTTTGCGATACTCGCATGGAGTCTACCTTTTCCCGGTACTCGCCCGGATTCTATCATTTTTCGGTACTCACATTGATTCGACCATTTTTTTGTAATTGCCGGGACAGTTGTTCGATAGTCGTACGGATTCTACCTTTTCTCGGTACTCTCCCGGATTCTACTATTTTTCGGTACTCACACTGATTCGACCCTTTCCCGGTACTCGTCAGGACAATTTTTCGATACTCGCATGGATTCTACCTTTTCCCGGTACTCGCCCAGATTCTATCATTTTTCGGCACTCACATTGATTCGACCATTTTTTTGTAATTGCCGGGACAGTTGTTCGATAGTCGCACGGATTCTACCTTTTCTCGGTACTCTCCCGGATTCTACTATTTTTCGGTACTCACACTGATTCGACCCTTTTCCGGTACTCGTCAGAACAATTTTTCGATACTCGCATGGATTCTACCTTTTCCCGGTACTCACCCGGATTCTATAATTTTTCGGTACTCACATTGATTCGACCATTTTTTTGTAATCGCCGGGACAGTTTTTCAATACTCGCACGGATTCTTCCTTTTCCCGGTACTCTTCCGGATTCTACTATTTTTTGGTACTCACACTGATTCGAGCCTTTTCTGGTACTCGACAGGACAATTTTTCAATACTCGCATGGATTCTATCTTTTCCCGGTACTCGCCCGGATTCTATCATTTTTCGGTACTCACATTGATTCGACCATTTTTTTGTAATAGCCGGGACTGTTTTTCGTTAGTCGCACGGATTCTACCTTTTCCTAGTACTCTCCCGGATTCTACTATTTTTCGGTACTGACACTGATTCGACCCTTCTCCGGTACTTGTCAGGACAATTTTTCGATACTCGCATGGAGTCTACCTTTTCCCGGTACTCGCCCGGATTCTATCATTTTTCGGTACTCACATTGATTCGACCATTTTTTTGTAATTGCCGGGACAGTTGTTCGATAGTCGTACGGATTCTACCTTTTCTCGGTACTCTCCCGGATTCTACTATTTTTCGGTACTCACACTGATTCGACCCTTCTCCGGTACTCGTCAGGACAATTTTTCGATACTCGCATGGATTCTACCTTTTCCCGGTACTCGCCCGGATTCTATTATTTTTCGGTACTCACATTGATTCGACCATTTTTTTGTAATCGTCGGGACAGTTTTTCGATACTCGCACGGATTCTATCTTTTCCCGGTAGTCTCCCGGATTCTACTATTTTTCGGTACTCACACTGATTCGAGCCTTTTCTGGTACTCGACAGGACAATTTTTCAATACTCGCATGGATTCTATCTTTTCCCGGTACTCGCCCGGATTCTATCATTTTTCGGTACTGACATTGATTCGACCATTTTTTTGTAATAGCCGGGACTGTTTTTCGTTAGTCGCACGGATTCTACCTTTTCCTAGTACTCTCCCGGATTCTACTATTTTTCGGTACTGACACTGATTCGACCCTTCTCCGGTACTTGTCAGGACAATTTTTCGATACTCGCATGGAGTCTACCTTTTCCCGGTACTCGCCCGGATTCTATCATTTTTCGGTACTCACATTGATTCGACCATTTTTTTGTAATTGCCGGGACAGTTGTTCGATAGTCGTACGGATTCTACCTTTTCTCGGTACTCTCCCGGATTCTACTATTTTTCGGTACTCACACTGATTCGACCCTTTCCCGGTACTCGTCAGGACAATTTTTCGATACTCGCATGGATTCTACCTTTTCCCGGTACTCGTCCAGATTCTATCATTTTTCGGCACTCACATTGATTCGACCATTTTTTTGTAATTGCCGGGACAGTTGTTCGATAGTCGCACGGATTCTACCTTTTCTCGGTACTCTCCCGGATTCTACTATTTTTCGGTACTCACACTGATTCGACCCTTTTCCGGTACTCGTCAGAACAATTTTTCGATACTCGCATGGATTCTACCTTTTCCCGGTACTCACCCGGATTCTATAATTTTTCGGTACTCACATTGATTCGACCATTTTTTTGTAATCGCCGGGACAGTTTTTCAATACTCGCACGGATTCTTCCTTTTCCCGGTACTCTTCCGGATTCTACTATTTTTTGGTACTCACACTGATTCGAGCCTTTTCTGGTACTCGACAGGACAATTTTTCAATACTCGCATGGATTCTATCTTTTCCCGGTACTCGCCCGGATTCTATCATTTTTCGGTACTCACATTGATTCGACCATTTTTTTGTAATAGCCGGGACTGTTTTTCGTTAGTCGCACGGATTCTACCTTTTCCTAGTACTCTCCCGGATTCTACTATTTTTCGGTACTGACACTGATTCGACCCTTCTCCGGTACTTGTCAGGACAATTTTTCGATACTCGCATGGAGTCTACCTTTTCCCGGTACTCGCCCGGATTCTATCATTTTTCGGTACTCACATTGATTCGACCATTTTTTTGTAATTGCCGGGACAGTTGTTCGATAGTCGTACGGATTCTACCTTTTCTCGGTACTCTCCCGGATTCTACTATTTTTCGGTACTCACATTGATTCGACCCTTTTCCGGTACTCGTAAGGACAATTTTTCGATACTCGCATGGATTCTACCTTTTCCCGGTACTCGCACGGATTCTATAATTTTTCGGTACTCACATTGATTCGACCATTTTTTTGTAATCGCCGGGACAGTTTTTCGATACTCGCACGGATTCTATCTTTTCCCGGTAGTCTCCCGGATTCTACTATTTTTCGGTACTCACACTGATTCGAGCCTTTTCTGGTATTCGACAGGACAATTTTTCAATACTCGCATGGATTCTATCTTTTCCCGGTACTCGCCCGGATTCTATCATTTTTCGGCACTCACATTGATTCGACCATTTTTTTCTAATCGCCGGGACAGTTTTTCGATACTCGCACGGATTCTACCTTTTCCTGGTACTCTCCCGGATTCTACTATTTTTCGGTACTCACACTGATTCGACCCTTTTCCGGTACTCGTCAGGACAATTTGTTCGATACTCGCATCGATTCTACCTTTTCCCGGTACTCGTCCGAATTCTATTATTTTTTGGTACTCACATTGATTCGACCATTTTTTTGTAATCGCCGGGACAGTTTTTCAATACTCGCACGGAATCTTCCTTTTCCCGGTACTCTTCCGGATGCTACAATTTTTTGGTACTCACACTGATTTGACCCTTTTCCGGTACTCGTCAGGACAATTTTTCGATACTCGCATGGATTCTACCTTTTCCTGGTACTCGCCCGGATTCTATTATTTTTCGGTACTCACATTGATTCGACCATTTTTTTGTAATCGCCGGGACAATTTTTCGATACTCGCTAGGATTCTACTTTTTCCCGGTACTCAACCGGATTCTATCATTTTTCGGAACTCACATTGATTCGACCATTTTTTTGTAATCGCCGGGACAATTTTTCGATATTCGCTCGGATTCTACCTTTTCTCGGTACTCTTCCGGATTCTACTATTTTTCGGTACTCACACTGATTCAACCCTTTTCCGGTACTCGTCAGGACAATTTTTCGATACTCTCATGGATTCTACCTTTTTCCCGTAGTTGCCCGGATTCTATCATTTTTCGGTACACACATTGATTCGACCATTTTTTTTTAATCGCCGGGACAGTTTTTCGATACTCGTACGGATTCTACCTTTTCCCGGTACTCTCCCGGATTCTACTATTTTTCGGTACTCACACTCATTCGACCCTTTTTCGGTACTCGTCAGGACAATTTGTTCGATACTCGCATCGATTCTACCTTTTCCCGGTACTCGTCCGAATTCTATTATTTTTTGGTACTCACATTGATTCGACCATTTTTTTGTAAACGCCGGGACAGTTTTTCAATACTCGCACGGATTCTTCCTTTTCCCGGTACTCTTCCGGATTCTTCTATTTTTTGGTACTCACACTGATTCGACCCTTCTCCGGTACTCGTCAGGACAATTTTTCAATACTCGCATGATTCTACCTTTTCCCGGTACTCGCCCGGATTCTATCATTTTTCGGTACTCACATTGATTCGACCATTTTTTTGTAATAGCCGGGATTGGTTTTCGATACTCGCACGGATTCTAACCTTTCCCAGTACTCACTCGGATTCTACTATTTTTCGGTACTCACACTGATTGACCCTTTTCCGGTACTCGTCAGGACAATTTCTCGATACTCGCATGGATTCTACCTTTTCCCGGTACTCGCCCGGATTCTATCATTTTTCGGTACTCACATTGATTCGACCATTTTTTTGTAATCGCCGGGACAATTTTTCGATATTCGCACGGATTCTACCTTTTCTCGGTACTCTTCCGGATTCTACAATTTTTCGGTACTCACACTGATTCGACCCTCTCCAGTACTCGTCAGGACAATTTTTCGATACTCGCATGGATTCTACCTTTTCCCGGTACTCGCCCGGATTCTATCATTTTTCGGTACTCACATTGATTCCACCATTTTTTTGTAATCGCCGGGACAATTTTTCAATACTCACACGGATTCTTCCTTTTCCCCGTACTCTTCCGGATTCTACAATTTTTTGGTACTCACACTGATTCGACCCTTCTCCGGTACTCGTCAGGACAATTTTTCGATAGTCGCTAGGATTCTACCTTTTCCCGGTACTCGCCCGAATTCTATTATTTTTCGGTACTCACATTGATTCGACCATTTTTTTGTAATCACCGGGACAGTTTTTCAATACTCGCACTGATTCTTACTTTTCCCGGTACTCTTCCGGATTCTACAATTTTTTGGTACTCACACTGATTCGACCCTTTTCCGGTACTCGTCAGGACAATTTTTCGATACTCGCATGGATTCTACCTTTTCCCGGTACTCGCCCAGATTCTATCATTTTTCGGTACTCACATTGATTCGACCATTTTTTTGTAATCGCCGGGACAGTTTTTCGATACTCGCACGGATTCTATATTTTCCCGGTAGTCTCCCGGATTCTACTATTTTTCGGTACTCACACTGATTCGAGCCTTTTCCGGAACTCGACAGGACAATGTTTCAATACTCGCATGGATTATACCTTTTCCCGGTACTCGCCCGGATTCTATCATTTTTCGGTACTCACATTGATTCGACCATTTTTTTGTAATCGCCGGGACAGTTTTTCAATACTCGCACGGATTCTTCCTTTTCCCTGTACTCTTCCGGATTCTACTATTTTTTGGTACTCACACTGACTCGACCCTTCTCCGGTACTCATCAGGACAATTTTTCGATACTCGCATGGATTCTTCCTTTTCCCGGTACTCGCCCGGATTCTATTATTGTTCGGTACTCACATTGATTCGACCATTTTTTTGTAATCGCCGGGACAGTTTTTCGATACTCGCACGGATTCTATCTTTTCCCGGTAGTCTCCCGGATTCTACTATTTTTCGGTACTCACACTAATTCGAGCCTTTTCCGGTACTCGACAGGACAATTTTTCAATACTCGCATGGATTCTACCTTTTCCCGGTACTCGCCCGGATTCTATCATTTTTCGGTACTCACATTGATTCGACCATTTTTTTGTAATCGCCGGGACAGTTTTTCAATACTCGCACGGATTCTTCCTTTTCCCGGTACTCTTCCGGATTCTACTATTTTTTGGTACTCACGCTGATTCGACCCTTCTCCAGTACTCGTCAGGACAAATTTTCGATACTCGCATGGATTCCACCTTTTCCCGGTACTCGCCCGGATTCTATTATTTTTCGGTACTCACATTGATTCGACCATTTTTTTGTAATCGCCGGGAAAGTTTTTCAATACTCGCACGGATTCTTCCTTTTCCCGGTACTCTTCCGGATTCTACTATTTTTTGGTACTCACACTGATTCGACCCTTCTCCGGTACTCGTTAGGACAATTTTTCGATACTCGCATGGATTCTTCCTTTTCCCGGTACTCGCCCGGATTCTATTATTGTTCGGTACTCACATTGATTCGACCATTTTTTTCTAATCGCCGGGACAGTTTTTCGATACTCGCACGGATTCTATCTTTTCCCGGTAGTCTCCCGGATTCTAATATTTTTCGGTAGTCACACTGATTCGAGCCTTTTCCGGTACTCGACAGGACAATTTTTCAATACTCGCATGGATTCTACGTTTTCCCGGTACTCGCCCGGATTCTATCATTTTTCGGTACTCACATTGATTCGACCATTTTTTTGTAATCGCCGGGAAAGTTTTTCAATACTCGCACGGATTCTTCCTTTTCCCGGTACTCTTCCAGATTCTACTATTTTTTGGTACTCACACTGATTCGACCCTTCTCCGGTACTCGTGAGGACAATTTTTCGATACTCGCATGGATTCTTCCTTTTCCCGGTACTCGCCCGGATTCTATTATTGTTCGGTACTCACATTGATTCGACCATTTTTTTGTAATCGCCGGGACAGTTTTTCGGTACTCGCACGGATTCTATCTTTTCCCGGTAGTCTCCCGGATTCTACTATTTTTCGGTACTCACACTGATTCGACCCTTTTCCGGTACTCGACAGGACAATTTTTCAATACTCGCATGGACTCTACCTTTTCCCGGTACTCGCCCGGATTCTATCATTTTTCGGTACTCACATTGATTCGACCATTTTTTTGTAATCGCCGGGACAGTTTTTCAATACTCGCACGGATTCTTCCTTTTCCCGGTACTCTTCCGGATTCTACTATTTTTTGGTACTCACACTGATTCGACCCTTCTCCGGTACTCGTCAGGACAATTTTTCAATACTCGCATGATTCTACCTTTTCCCGGTACTCGCCCGGATTCTATCATTTTTCGGCACTCACATTGATTCGACCATTTTTTTGTAATAGCCGGGATTGGTTTTCGATACTCGCACGGATTCTAACTTTTCCCAGTACTCACTCGGATTCTACTATTTTTCGGTACTCACACTTATTGACCCTTTTCCGGTACTCGTCAGGACAATTTTTCGATACTCGCATGGATTCTACCTTTTCCCGGTACTCGCCCGGACTCTATCATTTTTCGGTACTCACATTGATTCGACCATTTTTTTGTAATCGCCGGGAAATTTTTTCAATACTCGCACGGATTCTTCATTTTCCCGGTACTCTTCCGGATTCTACTATTTTTTGGTACTCACACTGATTCGACCCTTCTCCGGTACTCGTTAGGACAATTTTTCGATACTCGCATGGATTCTTCCTTTTCCCAGTACTCGCCCGGATTCTATTATTCTTCGGTACTCACATTTATTCGACCATTTTTTTGTAATCGCCGGGACAGTTTTTCGATACTCGCACGGATTCTATCTTTTCCCGGTAGTCTCCCGGATTCTACTATTTTTCGGTACTCACACTGATTCGAGCCTTTTCCGGTACTCGACAGGACAATTTTTCAATACTCGCATGGATTCTACCTTTTCCCGGTACTCGCCCGGATTCTATCATTTTTCGGTACTCACATTGATTCGACCATTTTTTTGTAATCGCCGGGACAGTTTTTCAATACTCGCACGGATTCTTCCTTTTCCCTGTACTCTTCCGGATTCTACTATTTTTTGGTACTCACACTGACTCGACCCTTCTCCGGTACTCATCAGGACAATTTTTCGATACTCGCATGGATTCTTCCTTTTCCCGGTACTCGCCCGGATTCTATTATTGTTCGGTACTCACATTGATTCGACCATTTTTTTGTAATCGCCGGGACAGTTTTTCGATACTCGCACGGATTCTATCTTTTCCCGGTAGTCTCCCGGATTCTACTATTTTTCGGTACTCACACTGATTCGAGCCTTTTCCGGTACTCGACAGGACAATTTTTCAATACTCGCATGGATTCTACCTTTTCCCGGTACTCGCCCGGATTCTATCATTTTTCGGTACTCACATTGATTCGACCATTTTTTTGTAATCGCCGGGACAGTTTTTCAATACTCGCACGGATTCTTCCTTTTCCCGGTACTCTTCCGGATTCTACTATTTTTTGGTACTCACGCTGATTCGACCCTTCTCCAGTACTCGTCAGGACAAATTTTCGATACTCGCATGGATTCCACCTTTTCCCGGTACTCGCCCGGATTCTATTATTTTTCGGTACTCACATTGATTCGACCATTTTTTTGTAATCGCCGGGAAAGTTTTTCAATACTCGCACGGATTCTTCCTTTTCCCGGTACTCTTCCGGATTCTACTATTTTTTGGTACTCACACTGATTCGACCCTTCTCCGGTACTCGTTAGGACAATTTTTCGATACTCGCATGGATTCTTCCTTTTCCCGGTACTCGCCCGGATTCTATTATTGTTCGGTACTCACATTGATTCGACCATTTTTTTCTAATCGCCGGGACAGTTTTTCGATACTCGCACGGATTCTATCTTTTCCCGGTAGTCTCCCGGATTCTAATATTTTTCGGTAGTCACACTGATTCGAGCCTTTTCCGGTACTCGACAGGACAATTTTTCAATACTCGCATGGATTCTACGTTTTCCCGGTACTCGCCCGGATTCTATCATTTTTCGGTACTCACATTGATTCGACCATTTTTTTGTAATCGCCGGGAAAGTTTTTCAATACTCGCACGGATTCTTCCTTTTCCCGGTACTCTTCCAGATTCTACTATTTTTTGGTACTCACACTGATTCGACCCTTCTCCGGTACTCGTGAGGACAATTTTTCGATACTCGCATGGATTCTTCCTTTTCCCGGTACTCGCCCGGATTCTATTATTGTTCGGTACTCACATTGATTCGACCATTTTTTTGTAATCGCCGGGACAGTTTTTCGGTACTCGCACGGATTCTATCTTTTCCCGGTAGTCTCCCGGATTCTACTATTTTTCGGTACTCACACTGATTCGACCCTTTTCCGGTACTCGACAGGACAATTTTTCAATACTCGCATGGACTCTACCTTTTCCCGGTACTCGCCCGGATTCTATCATTTTTCGGTACTCACATTGATTCGACCATTTTTTTGTAATCGCCGGGACAGTTTTTCAATACTCGCACGGATTCTTCCTTTTCCCGGTACTCTTCCGGATTCTACTATTTTTTGGTACTCACACTGATTCGACCCTTCTCCGGTACTCGTCAGGACAATTTTTCAATACTCGCATGATTCTACCTTTTCCCGGTACTCGCCCGGATTCTATCATTTTTCGGCACTCACATTGATTCGACCATTTTTTTGTAATAGCCGGGATTGGTTTTCGATACTCGCACGGATTCTAACTTTTCCCAGTACTCACTCGGATTCTACTATTTTTCGGTACTCACACTTATTGACCCTTTTCCGGTACTCGTCAGGACAATTTTTCGATACTCGCATGGATTCTACCTTTTCCCGGTACTCGCCCGGATTCTATCATTTTCCGGTACTCACATTGATTCGACCATTTTTTTGTAATCGCCGGGAAATTTTTTCAATACTCGCACGGATTCTTCCTTTTCCCGGTACTCTTCCGGATTCTACTATTTTTTGGTACTCACACTGATTCGACACTTCTCCGGTACTCGTTAGGACAATTTTTCGATACTCGCATGGATTCTTCCTTTTCCCGGTACTCGCCCGGATTCTATTATTGTTCGGTACTCACATTGATTCGACCATTTTTTTCTAATCGCCGGGACAGTTTTTCGATACTCGCACGGATTCTATCTTTTCCCGGTAGTCTCCCGGATTCTACTATTTTACGGTACTCACACTGATTCGAGCCTTTTCCGGTACTCGACAGGACAATTTTTCAATACTCGCATGGATTCTACGTTTTCCCGGTACTCGCCCAGATTCTATCATTTTTCGGTACTCACATTGATTCGACCATTTTTTTGTAATAGCCGGGATTGATTTTCGATACTCGCACGGATTCTAACTTTTCCCAGTACTCACTCGGATTCTACTATTTTTCGGTACTCACACTGATTGACCCTTTTCCGGTACTCGTCAGGACAATTTTTCGATACTCGCATGGATTCTACCTTTTCCCGGTACTCGCCCGGACTCTATCATTTTTCGGTACTCACATTGATTCGACCATTTTTTTGTAATCGCCGGGAAATTTTTTCAATACTCGCACGGATTCTTCCTTTTCCCGGTACTCTTCCGGATTCTACTATTTTTTGGTACTCACACTGATTCGACCCTTCTCCGGTACTCGTTAGGACAATTTTTCGATACTCGCATGGATTCTTCCTTTTCCCAGTACTCGCCCGGATTCTATTATTCTTCGGTACTCACATTGATTCGACCATTTTTTTGTAATCGCCGGGACAGTTTTTCGATACTCGCACGGATTCTATCTTTTCCCGGTAGTCTCCCGGATTCTACTATTTTTCGGTACTCACACTGATTCGAGCCTTTTCCGGTACTCGACAGGACAATTTTTCAATACTCGCATGGATTCTACCTTTTCCCGGTACTCGCCCGGATTCTATCATTTTTCGGTACTCACATTGATTCGACCATTTTTTTGTAATCGCCGGGACAGTTTTTCAATACTCGCACGGATTCTTCCTTTTCCCTGTACTCTTCCGGATTCTACTATTTTTTGGTACTCACACTGACTCGACCCTTCTCCGGTACTCATCAGGACAATTTTTCGATACTCGCATGGATTCTTCCTTTTCCCGGTACTCGCCCGGATTCTATTATTGTTCGGTACTCACATTGATTCGACCATTTTTTTGTAATCGCCGGGACAGTTTTTCGATACTCGCACGGATTCTATCTTTTCCCGGTAGTCTCCCGGATTCTACTATTTTTCGGTACTCACACTGATTCGAGCCTTTTCCGGTACTCGACAGGACAATTTTTCAATACTCGCATGGATTCTACCTTTTCCCGGTACTCGCCCGGATTCTATCATTTTTCGGTACTCACATTGATTCGACCATTTTTTTGTAATCGCCGGGACAGTTTTTCAATACTCGCACGGATTCTTCCTTTTCCCGGTACTCTTCCGGATTCTACTATTTTTTGGTACTCACGCTGATTCGACCCTTCTCCAGTACTCGTCAGGACAAATTTTCGATACTCGCATGGATTCCACCTTTTCCCGGTACTCGCCCGGATTCTATTATTTTTCGGTACTCACATTGATTCGACCATTTTTTTGTAATCGCCGGGAAAGTTTTTCAATACTCGCACGGATTCTTCCTTTTCCCGGTACTCTTCCGGATTCTACTATTTTTTGGTACTCACACTGATTCGACCCTTCTCCGGTACTCGTTAGGACAATTTTTCGATACTCGCATGGATTCTTCCTTTTCCCGGTACTCGCCCGGATTCTATTATTGTTCGGTACTCACATTGATTCGACCATTTTTTTCTAATCGCCGGGACAGTTTTTCGATACTCGCACGGATTCTATCTTTTCCCGGTAGTCTCCCGGATTCTAATATTTTTCGGTAGTCACACTGATTCGAGCCTTTTCCGGTACTCGACAGGACAATTTTTCAATACTCGCATGGATTCTACGTTTTCCCGGTACTCGCCCGGATTCTATCATTTTTCGGTACTCACATTGATTCGACCATTTTTTTGTAATCGCCGGGAAAGTTTTTCAATACTCGCACGGATTCTTCCTTTTCCCGGTACTCTTCCAGATTCTACTATTTTTTGGTACTCACACTGATTCGACCCTTCTCCGGTACTCGTGAGGACAATTTTTCGATACTCGCATGGATTCTTCCTTTTCCCGGTACTCGCCCGGATTCTATTATTGTTCGGTACTCACATTGATTCGACCATTTTTTTGTAATCGCCGGGACAGTTTTTCGGTACTCGCACGGATTCTATCTTTTCCCGGTAGTCTCCCGGATTCTACTATTTTTCGGTACTCACACTGATTCGACCCTTTTCCGGTACTCGACAGGACAATTTTTCAATACTCGCATGGACTCTACCTTTTCCCGGTACTCGCCCGGATTCTATCATTTTTCGGTACTCACATTGATTCGACCATTTTTTTGTAATCGCCGGGACAGTTTTTCAATACTCGCACGGATTCTTCCTTTTCCCGGTACTCTTCCGGATTCTACTATTTTTTGGTACTCACACTGATTCGACCCTTCTCCGGTACTCGTCAGGACAATTTTTCAATACTCGCATGATTCTACCTTTTCCCGGTACTCGCCCGGATTCTATCATTTTTCGGCACTCACATTGATTCGACCATTTTTTTGTAATAGCCGGGATTGGTTTTCGATACTCGCACGGATTCTAACTTTTCCCAGTACTCACTCGGATTCTACTATTTTTCGGTACTCACACTTATTGACCCTTTTCCGGTACTCGTCAGGACAATTTTTCGATACTCGCATGGATTCTACCTTTTCCCGGTACTCGCCCGGATTCTATCATTTTCCGGTACTCACATTGATTCGACCATTTTTTTGTAATCGCCGGGAAATTTTTTCAATACTCGCACGGATTCTTCCTTTTCCCGGTACTCTTCCGGATTCTACTATTTTTTGGTACTCACACTGATTCGACACTTCTCCGGTACTCGTTAGGACAATTTTTCGATACTCGCATGGATTCTTCCTTTTCCCGGTACTCGCCCGGATTCTATTATTGTTCGGTACTCACATTGATTCGACCATTTTTTTCTAATCGCCGGGACAGTTTTTCGATACTCGCACGGATTCTATCTTTTCCCGGTAGTCTCCCGGATTCTACTATTTTACGGTACTCACACTGATTCGAGCCTTTTCCGGTACTCGACAGGACAATTTTTCAATACTCGCATGGATTCTACGTTTTCCCGGTACTCGCCCAGATTCTATCATTTTTCGGTACTCACATTGATTCGACCATTTTTTTGTAATAGCCGGGATTGATTTTCGATACTCGCACGGATTCTAACTTTTCCCAGTACTCACTCGGATTCTACTATTTTTCGGTACTCACACTGATTGACCCTTTTCCGGTACTCGTCAGGACAATTTTTCGATACTCGCATGGATTCTACCTTTTCCCGGTACTCGCCCGGACTCTATCATTTTTCGGTACTCACATTGATTCGACCATTTTTTTGTAATCGCCGGGAAATTTTTTCAATACTCGCACGGATTCTTCCTTTTCCCGGTACTCTTCCGGATTCTACTATTTTTTGGTACTCACACTGATTCGACCCTTCTCCGGTACTCGTTAGGACAATTTTTCGATACTCGCATGGATTCTTCCTTTTCCCAGTACTCGCCCGGATTCTATTATTCTTCGGTACTCACATTGATTCGACCATTTTTTTGTAATCGCCGGGACAGTTTTTCGATACTCGCACGGATTCTATCTTTTCCCGGTAGTCTCCCGGATTCTACTATTTTTCGGTACTCACACTGATTCGAGCCTTTTCCGGTACTCGACAGGACAATTTTTCAATACTCGCATGGATTCTACCTTTTCCCGGTACTCGCCCGGATTCTATCATTTTTCGGTACTCACATTGATTCGACCATTTTTTTGTAATCGCCGGGACAGTTTTTCAATACTCGCACGGATTCTTCCTTTTCCCTGTACTCTTCCGGATTCTACTATTTTTTGGTACTCACACTGACTCGACCCTTCTCCGGTACTCATCAGGACAATTTTTCGATACTCGCATGGATTCTTCCTTTTCCCGGTACTCGCCCGGATTCTATTATTGTTCGGTACTCACATTGATTCGACCATTTTTTTGTAATCGCCGGGACAGTTTTTCGATACTCGCACGGATTCTATCTTTTCCCGGTAGTCTCCCGGATTCTACTATTTTTCGGTACTCACACTGATTCGAGCCTTTTCCGGTACTCGACAGGACAATTTTTCAATACTCGCATGGATTCTACCTTTTCCCGGTACTCGCCCGGATTCTATCATTTTTCGGTACTCACATTGATTCGACCATTTTTTTGTAATCGCCGGGACAGTTTTTCAATACTCGCACGGATTCTTCCTTTTCCCGGTACTCTTCCGGATTCTACTATTTTTTGGTACTCACGCTGATTCGACCCTTCTCCAGTACTCGTCAGGACAAATTTTCGATACTCGCATGGATTCCACCTTTTCCCGGTACTCGCCCGGATTCTATTATTTTTCGGTACTCACATTGATTCGACCATTTTTTTGTAATCGCCGGGAAAGTTTTTCAATACTCGCACGGATTCTTCCTTTTCCCGGTACTCTTCCGGATTCTACTATTTTTTGGTACTCACACTGATTCGACCCTTCTCCGGTACTCGTTAGGACAATTTTTCGATACTCGCATGGATTCTTCCTTTTCCCGGTACTCGCCCGGACTCTATCATTTTTCGGTACTCACATTGATTCGACCATTTTTTTCTAATCGCCGGGACAGTTTTTCAATACTCGCACGGATTCTATCTTTTCCCGGTACTCTTCCGGATTCTAATATTTTTCGGTAGTCACACTGATTCGAGCCTTTTCCGGTACTCGTTAGGACAATTTTTCAATACTCGCATGGATTCTACGTTTTCCCAGTACTCGCCCGGATTCTATCATTTTTCGGTACTCACATTGATTCGACCATTTTTTTGTAATCGCCGGGACAGTTTTTCGATACTCGCACGGATTCTTCCTTTTCCCGGTACTCTTCCAGATTCTACTATTTTTTGGTACTCACACTGATTCGACCCTTCTCCGGTACTCGACAGGACAATTTTTCGATACTCGCATGGATTCTACCTTTTCCCGGTACTCGCCCGGATTCTATCATTTTTCGGTACTCACATTGATTCGACCATTTTTTTGTAATCGCCGGGACAGTTTTTCAATACTCGCACGGATTCTTCCTTTTCCCTGTACTCTTCCGGATTCTACTATTTTTTGGTACTCACACTGACTCGACCCTTCTCCGGTACTCATCAGGACAATTTTTCGATACTCGCATGGATTCTTCCTTTTCCCGGTACTCGCCCGGATTCTATTATTGTTCGGTACTCACATTGATTCGACCATTTTTTTGTAATCGCCGGGACAGTTTTTCGATACTCGCACGGATTCTATCTTTTCCCGGTAGTCTCCCGGATTCTACTATTTTTCGGTACTCACACTGATTCGAGCCTTTTCCGGTACTCGACAGGACAATTTTTCAATACTCGCATGGATTCTACCTTTTCCCGGTACTCGCCCGGATTCTATCATTTTTCGGCACTCACATTGATTCGACCATTTTTTTGTAATCGCCGGGACAGTTTTTCAATACTCGCACGGATTCTTCCTTTTCCCGGTACTCTTCCGGATTCTACTATTTTTTGGTACTCACGCTGATTCGACCCTTCTCCAGTACTCGTCAGGACAAATTTTCGATACTCGCATGGATTCCACCTTTTCCCGGTACTCGCCCGGATTCTATTATTTTTCGGTACTCACATTGATTCGACCATTTTTTTGTAATCGCCGGGAAAGTTTTTCAATACTCGCACGGATTCTTCCTTTTCCCGGTACTCTTCCGGATTCTACTATTTTTTGGTACTCACACTGATTCGACCCTTCTCCGGTACTCGTTAGGACAATTTTTCGATACTCGCATGGATTCTTCCTTTTCCCGGTACTCGCCCGGATTCTATTATTGTTCGGTACTCACATTGATTCGACCATTTTTTTCTAATCGCCGGGACAGTTTTTCGATACTCGCACGGATTCTATCTTTTCCCGGTAGTCTCCCGGATTCTAATATTTTTCGGTAGTCACACTGATTCGAGCCTTTTCCGGTACTCGACAGGACAATTTTTCAATACTCGCATGGATTCTACGTTTTCCCGGTACTCGCCCGGATTCTATCATTTTTCGGTACTCACATTGATTCGACCATTTTTTTGTAATCGCCGGGAAAGTTTTTCAATACTCGCACGGATTCTTCCTTTTCCCGGTACTCTTCCGGATTCTACTATTTTTTGGTACTCACACAGATTCGACCCTTCTCCAGTACTCGTCAGGACAATTTTTCGATACTCGCATGGATTCCACCTTTTCCCGGTACTCGCCCGGATTCTATTATTTTTCGGTACTCACATTGATTCGACCATTTTTTTGTAATCGCCGGGACAGTTTTTCAATACTCGCACGGATTCTTCCTTTTCCCGGTACTCTCCCGGATTCTACTATTTTTCGGTACTCACACTGATTCGACCCTTTTCCGGTACTCGACAGGACAATTTTTCAATACTCGCATGGACTCTACCTTTTCCCGGTACTCGCCCGGATTCTATCATTTTTCGGTACTCACATTGATTCGACCATTTTTTTGTAATCGCCGGGACAGTTTTTCAATACTCGCACGGATTCTTCCTTTTCCCGGTACTCTTCCGGATTCTACTATTTTTTGGTACTCACACTGATTCGACCCTTCTCCGGTACTCGTCAGCACAATTTTTCGATACTCGCATGGATTCTACCTTTTCCCGGTACTCGCTCGGATTCTATCATTTTTCGGTACTCACATTGATTCGACCATTTTTTTGTAATAGCCGGGATTGGTTTTCGATACTCGCACGGATTCTAACTTTTCCCAGTACTCACTCGGATTCTACTATTTTTCGGTACTCACACTGATTGACCCTTTTCCGGTACTCGTCAGGATAATTTTTCGATACTCGCATGGATTCTACCTTTTCCCGGTACTCGCCCGGATTCTATCATTTTTCGGTACTCACATTGATTCGACCATTTTTTTGTAATCGCCGGGAAAGTTTTTCAATACTCGCACGGATTCTTCCTTTTCCCGGTACTCTTCCGGATTCTACTATTTTTTGGTACTCACACTGATTCGACACTTCTCCGGTACTCGTTAGGACAATTTTTCGATACTCGCATGGATTCTTCCTTTTCCCGGTACTCGCCCGGATTCTATTATTGTTCGGTACTCACATTGATTCGACCATTTTTTTCTAATCGCCGGGACAGTTTTTCGATACTCGCACGGATTCTATCTTTTCCCGGTAGTCTCCCGGATTCTACTATTTTACGGTACTCACACTGATTCGAGCCTTTTCCGGTACTCGACAGGACAATTTTTCAATACTCGCATGGATTCTACGTTTTCCCGGTACTCGCCCAGATTCTATCATTTTTCGGTACTCACATTGATTCGACCATTTTTTTGTAATCGCCGGGACAGTTTTTCAATACTCGCACGGATTCTTCCTTTTCCCGGTACTCTTCCGGATTCTACTATTTTTTGGTACTCACACAGATTCGACCCTTCTCCAGTACTCGTCAGGACAATTTTTCGATACTCGCATGGATTCCACCTTTTCCCGGTACTCGCCCGGATTCTATTATTTTTCGGTACTCACATTGATTCGACCATTTTTTTGTAATCGCCGGGACAGTTTTTCAATACTCGCACGGATTCTTCCTTTTCCCGGTACTCTCCCGGATTCTACTATTTTTCGGTACTCACACTGATTCGACCCTTTTCCGGTACTCGACAGGACAATTTTTCAATACTCGCATGGACTCTACCTTTTCCCGGTACTCGCCCGGATTCTATCATTTTTCGGTACTCACATTGATTCGACCATTTTTTTGTAATCGCCGGGACAGTTTTTCAATACTCGCACGGATTCTTCCTTTTCCCGGTACTCTTCCGGATTCTACTATTTTTTGGTACTCACACTGATTCGACCCTTCTCCGGTACTCGTCAGCACAATTTTTCGATACTCGCATGGATTCTACCTTTTCCCGGTACTCGCTCGGATTCTATCATTTTTCGGTACTCACATTGATTCGACCATTTTTTTGTAATAGCCGGGATTGGTTTTCGATACTCGCACGGATTCTAACTTTTCCCAGTACTCACTCGGATTCTACTATTTTTCGGTACTCACACTGATTGACCCTTTTCCGGTACTCGTCAGGATAATTTTTCGATACTCGCATGGATTCTACCTTTTCCCGGTACTCGCCCGGATTCTATCATTTTTCGGTACTCACATTGATTCGACCATTTTTTTGTAATCGCCGGGAAAGTTTTTCAATACTCGCACGGATTCTTCCTTTTCCCGGTACTCTTCCGGATTCTACTATTTTTTGGTACTCACAATGATTCGACCCTTCTCTGGTACTCGTTAGGACAATTTTTCGATACTCGCATGGATTCTTCCTTTTCCCGGTACTCGCCCGGATTCTATTATTGTTCGGTACTCACATTGATTCGACCATTTTTTTGTAATCGCCGGGACAGTTTTTCGATACTCGCACGGATTCTATCTTTTCCCGGTAGTCTCCCGGATTCTACTATTTTTCGGTACTCACACTGATTCGAGCCTTTTCCGGTACTCGACAGGACAATTTTTCAATACTCGCATGGATTCTACGTTTTCCCGGTACTCGCCCGGATTCTATCATTTTTCGGTACTCACATTGATTCGACCATTTTTTTGTAATAGCCGGGATTGATTTTCGATACTCGCACGGATTCTAACTTTTCCCAGTACTCACTCGGATTCTACTATTTTTCGGTACTCACACTGATTGACCCTTTTCCGGTACTCGTCAGGACAATTTTTCGATACTCGCATGGATTCTACCTTTTCCCGGTACTCGCCCGGACTCTATCATTTTTCGGTACTCACATTGATTCGACCATTTTCTTGTAATCGCCGGGAAATTTTTTCAATACTCGCACGGATTCTTCCTTTTCCCGGTACTCTTCCGGATTCTACTATTTTTTGGTACTCACACTGATTCGACCCTTCTCCGGTACTCGTTAGGACAATTTTTCGATACTCGCATGGATTCTTCCTTTTCCCAGTACTCGCCCGGATTCTATTATTCTTCGGTACTCACATTGATTCGACCATTTTTTTGTAATCGCCGGGACAGTTTTTCGATACTCGCACGGATTCTATCTTTTCCCGGTAGTCTCCCGGATTCTACTATTTTTCGGTACTCACACTGATTCGAGCCTTTTCCGGTACTCGACAGGACAATTTTTCAATACTCGCATGGATTCTACCTTTTCCCGGTACTCGCCCGGATTCTATCATTTTTCGGTACTCACATTGATTCGACCATTTTTTTGTAATCGCCGGGACAGTTTTTCAATACTCGCACGGATTCTTCCTTTTCCCGGTACTCTTCCGGATTCTACTATTTTTTGGTACTCACACTGATTCGACCCTTCTCCAGTACTCGTCAGGACAATTTTTCGATACTCGCATGGATTCCACCTTTTCCCGGTACTCGCCCGGATTCTATTATTTTTCGGTACTCACATTGATTCGACCATTTTTTTGTAATCGCCGGGACAGTTTTTCAATACTCGCACGGATTCTTCCTTTTCCCGGTACTCTCCCGGATTCTACTATTTTTCGGTACTCACACTGATTCGACCCTTTTCCGGTACTCGACAGGACAATTTTTCAATACTCGCATGGACTCTACCTTTTCCCGGTACTCGCCCGGATTCTATCATTTTTCGGTACTCACATTGATTCGACCATTTTTTTGTAATCGCCGGGACAGTTTTTCAATACTCGCACGGATTCTTCCTTTTCCCGGTACTCTTCCGGATTCTACTATTTTTTGGTACTCACACTGATTCGACCCTTCTCCGGTACTCGTCAGCACAATTTTTCGATACTCGCATGGATTCTACCTTTTCCCGGTACTCGCTCGGATTCTATCATTTTTCGGTACTCAGATTGATTCGACCATTTTTTTGTAATAGCCGGGATTGGTTTTCGATACTCGCACGGATTCTAACTTTTCCCAGTACTCACTCGGATTCTACTATTTTTCGGTACTCACACTGATTCGAGCCTTTTCCGGTACTCGACAGGACAATTTTTCAATACTCGCATGGATTCTACCTTTTCCCGGTACTCGCCCGGATTCTATCATTTTTCGGTACTCACATTGATTCGACCATTTTTTTGTAATAGCCGGGACTGTTTTTCGTTAGTCGCACGGATTCTACCTTTTCCTAGTACTCTCCCGGATTCTACTATTTTTCGGTACTGACACTGATTCGACCCTTCTCCGGTACTTGTCAGGACAATTTTTCGATACTCGCATGGAGTCTACCTTTTCCCGGTACTCGCCCGGATTCTATCATTTTTCGGTACTCACATTGATTCGACCATTTTTTTGTAATCGCCGGGAAAGTTTTTCAATACTCGCACGGATTCTTCCTTTTCCCTGTACTCTTCCGGATTCTACTATTTTTTGGTACTCACACTGATTCGACCCTTCTCCGGTACTCGTTAGGACAATTTTTCGATACTCGCATGGATTCTTCCTTTTCCCGGTACTCGCCCGGATTCTATTATTGTTCGGTACTCACATTGATTCGACCATTTTTTTGTAATCGACGGGACAGTTTTTCGATACTCGCACGGATTCTATCTTTTCCCGGTAGTCTCCCGGATTCTACTATTTTTCGGTACTCACACTGATTCGAGCCTTTTCCGGTACTCGACAGGACAATTTTTCAATACTCGCATGGATTCTACGTTTTCCCGGTACTCGCCCGGATTCTATCATTTTTCGGTACTCACATTGATTCGACCATTTTTTTGTAATAGCCGGGATTGATTTTCGATACTCGCACGGATTCTAACTTTTCCCAGTACTCACTCGGATTCTACTATTTTTCGGTACTCACACTGATTGACCCTTTTCCGGTACTCGTCAGGACAATTTTTCGATACTCGCATGGATTCTACCTTTTTCCGGTACTCGCCCGGACTCTATCATTTTTCGGTACTCACATTGATTCGACCATTTTTTTGTAATCGCCGGGAAATTTTTTCAATACTCGCACGGATTCTTCCTTTTCCCGGTACTCTTCCGGATTCTACTATTTTTTGGTACTCACACTGATTCGACCCTTCTCCGGTACTCGTTAGGACAATTTTTCGATACTCGCATGGATTCTTCCTTTTCCCGGTACTCGCCCGGATTCTATTATTGTTCGGTACTCACATTGATTCGACCATTTTTTTGTAATCGCCGGGACAGTTTTTCGATACTCGCACGGATTCTATCTTTTCCCGGTAGTCTCCCGGATTCTACTATTTTTCGGTACTCACACTGATTCGAGCCTTTTCCGGTACTCGACAGGACAATTTTTCAATACTCGCATGGATTCTACCTTTTCCCGGTACTCGCCCGGATTCTATCATTTTTCGGTACTCACATTGATTCGACCATTTTTTTGTAATCGCCGGGAAAGTTTTTCAATACTCGCACGGATTCTTCCTTTTCCCGGTACTCTTCCGGATTCTACTATTTTTTGGTACTCACAATGATTCGACCCTTCTCTAGTACTCGTTAGGACAATTTTTCGATACTCGCATGGATTCTTCCTTTTCCCGGTACTCGCCCGGATTCTATTATTGTTCGGTACTCACATTGATTCGACCATTTTTTTGTAATCGCCGGGACAGTTTTTCGATACTCGCACGGATTCTATCTTTTCCCGGTAGTCTCCCGGATTCTACTATTTTTCGGTACTCACACTGATTCGAGCCTTTTCCGGTACTCGACAGGACAATTTTTCAATACTCGCATGGATTCTACGTTTTCCCGGTACTCGCCCGGATTCTATCATTTTTCGGTACTCACATTGATTCGACCATTTTTTTGTAATAGCCGGGATTGATTTTCGATACTCGCACGGATTCTAACTTTTCCCAGTACTCACTCGGATTCTACTATTTTTCGGTACTCACACTGATTGACCCTTTTCCGGTACTCGTCAGGACAATTTTTCGATACTCGCATGGATTCTACCTTTTTCCGGTACTCGCCCGGACTCTATCATTTTTCGGTACTCACATTGATTCGACCATTTTTTTGTAATCGCCGGGAAATTTTTTCAATACTCGCACGGATTCTTCCTTTTCCCGGTACTCTTCCGGATTCTACTATTTTTTGGTACTCACACTGATTCGACCCTTCTCCGGTACTCGTTAGGACAATTTTTCGATACTCGCATGGATTCTTCCTTTTCCCGGTACTCGCCCGGATTCTATTATTGTTCGGTACTCACATTGATTCGACCATTTTTTTGTAATCGCCGGGACAGTTTTTCGATACTCGCACGGATTCTATCTTTTCCCGGTAGTCTCCCGGATTCTACTATTTTTCGGTACTCACACTGATTCGAGCCTTTTCCGGTACTCGACAGGACAATTTTTCAATACTCGCATGGATTCTACCTTTTCCCGGTACTCGCCCGGATTCTATCATTTTTCGGTACTCACATTGATTCGACCATTTTTTTGTAATCGCCGGGAAAGTTTTTCAATACTCGCACGGATTCTTCCTTTTCCCGGTACTCTTCCGGATTCTACTATTTTTTGGTACTCACAATGATTCGACCCTTCTCTAGTACTCGTTAGGACAATTTTTCGATACTCGCATGGATTCTTCCTTTTCCCGGTACTCGCCCGGATTCTATTATTGTTCGGTACTCACATTGATTCGACCATTTTTTTGTAATCGCCGGGACAGTTTTTCGATACTCGCACGGATTCTATCTTTTCCCGGTAGTCTCCCGGATTCTACTATTTTTCGGTACTCACACTGATTCGAGCCTTTTCCGGTACTCGACAGGACAATTTTTCAATACTCGCATGGATTCTACGTTTTCCCGGTACTCGCCCGGATTCTATCATTTTTCGGTACTCACATTGATTCGACCATTTTTTTGTAATAGCCGGGATTGATTTTCGATACTCGCACGGATTCTAACTTTTCCCAGTACTCACTCGGATTCTACTATTTTTCGGTACTCACACTGATTGACCCTTTTCCGGTACTCATCAGGACAATTTTTCGATACTCGCATGGATTCTACCTTTTCCCGGTACTCGCCCGGACTCTATCATTTTTCGGTACTCACATTGATTCGACCATTTTTTTGTAATCGCCGGGAAATTTTTTCAATACTCGCACGGATTCTTCCTTTTCCCGGTACTCTTCCGGATTCTACTATTTTTTGGTACTCACACTGATTCGACCCTTCTTCGGTACTCGTTAGGACAATTTTTCGATACTCGCATGGATTCTTCCTTTTCCCGGTACTCGCCCGGATTCTATTATTGTTCGGTACTCACATTGATTCGACCATTTTTTTGTAATCGCCGGGACAGTTTTTCGATACTCGCACGGATTCTATCTTTTCCCGGTAGTCTCCCGGATTCTACTATTTTTCGGTACTCACACTGATTCGAGCCTTTTCCGGTACTCGACAGGACAATTTTTCAATACTCGCATGGATTCTACGTTTTCCCGGTACTCGCCCGGATTCTATCATTTTTCGGTACTCACATTGATTCGACCATTTTTTTGTAATAGCCGGGATTGATTTTCGATACTCGCACGGATTCTAACTTTTCCCAGTACTCACTCGGATTCTACTATTTTTCGGTACTCACACTGATTGACCCTTTTCCGGTACTCGTCAGGACAATTTTTCGATACTCGCATGGATTCTACCTTTTTCCGGTACTCGCCCGGACTCTATCATTTTTCGGTACTCACATTGATTCGACCATTTTTTTGTAATCGCCGGGAAATTTTTTCAATACTCGCACGGATTCTTCCTTTTCCCGGTACTCTTCCGGATTCTACTATTTTTTGGTACTCACACTGATTCGACCCTTCTCCGGTACTCGTTAGGACAATTTTTCGATACTCGCATGGATTCTTCCTTTTCCCGGTACTCGCCCGGATTCTATTATTGTTCGGTACTCACATTGATTCGACCATTTTTTTGTAATCGCCGGGACAGTTTTTCGATACTCGCACGGATTCTATCTTTTCCCGGTAGTCTCCCGGATTCTACTATTTTTCGGTACTCACACTGATTCGAGCCTTTTCCGGTACTCGACAGGACAATTTTTCAATACTCGCATGGATTCTACCTTTTCCCGGTACTCGCCCGGATTCTATCATTTTTCGGTACTCACATTGATTCGACCATTTTTTTGTAATCGCCGGGAAAGTTTTTCAATACTCGCACGGATTCTTCCTTTTCCCGGTACTCTTCCGGATTCTACTATTTTTTGGTACTCACAATGATTCGACCCTTCTCTAGTACTCGTTAGGACAATTTTTCGATACTCGCATGGATTCTTCCTTTTCCCGGTACTCGCCCGGATTCTATTATTGTTCGGTACTCACATTGATTCGACCATTTTTTTGTAATCGCCGGGACAGTTTTTCGATACTCGCACGGATTCTATCTTTTCCCGGTAGTCTCCCGGATTCTACTATTTTTCGGTACTCACACTGATTCGAGCCTTTTCCGGTACTCGACAGGACAATTTTTCAATACTCGCATGGATTCTACGTTTTCCCGGTACTCGCCCGGATTCTATCATTTTTCGGTACTCACATTGATTCGACCATTTTTTTGTAATAGCCGGGATTGATTTTCGATACTCGCACGGATTCTAACTTTTCCCAGTACTCACTCGGATTCTACTATTTTTCGGTACTCACACTGATTGACCCTTTTCCGGTACTCGTCAGGACAATTTTTCGATACTCGCATGGATTCTACCTTTTTCCGGTACTCGCCCGGACTCTATCATTTTTCGGTACTCACATTGATTCGACCATTTTTTTGTAATCGCCGGGAAATTTTTTCAATACTCGCACGGATTCTTCCTTTTCCCGGTACTCTTCCGGATTCTACTATTTTTTGGTACTCACACTGATTCGACCCTTCTCCGGTACTCGTTAGGACAATTTTTCGATACTCGCATGGATTCTTCCTTTTCCCGGTACTCGCCCGGATTCTATTATTGTTCGGTACTCACATTGATTCGACCATTTTTTTGTAATCGCCGGGACAGTTTTTCGATACTCGCACGGATTCTATCTTTTCCCGGTAGTCTCCCGGATTCTACTATTTTTCGGTACTCACACTGATTCGAGCCTTTTCCGGTACTCGACAGGACAATTTTTCAATACTCGCATGGATTCTACCTTTTCCCGGTACTCGCCCGGATTCTATCATTTTTCGGTACTCACATTGATTCGACCATTTTTTTGTAATCGCCGGGAAAGTTTTTCAATACTCGCACGGATTCTTCCTTTTCCCGGTACTCTTCCGGATTCTACTATTTTTTGGTACTCACAATGATTCGACCCTTCTCTAGTACTCGTTAGGACAATTTTTCGATACTCGCATGGATTCTTCCTTTTCCCGGTACTCGCCCGGATTCTATTATTGTTCGGTACTCACATTGATTCGACCATTTTTTTGTAATCGCCGGGACAGTTTTTCGATACTCGCACGGATTCTATCTTTTCCCGGTAGTCTCCCGGATTCTACTATTTTTCGGTACTCACACTGATTCGAGCCTTTTCCGGTACTCGACAGGACAATTTTTCAATACTCGCATGGATTCTACGTTTTCCCGGTACTCGCCCGGATTCTATCATTTTTCGGTACTCACATTGATTCGACCATTTTTTTGTAATAGCCGGGATTGATTTTCGATACTCGCACGGATTCTAACTTTTCCCAGTACTCACTCGGATTCTACTATTTTTCGGTACTCACACTGATTGACCCTTTTCCGGTACTCATCAGGACAATTTTTCGATACTCGCATGGATTCTACCTTTTCCCGGTACTCGCCCGGACTCTATCATTTTTCGGTACTCACATTGATTCGACCATTTTTTTGTAATCGCCGGGAAATTTTTTCAATACTCGCACGGATTCTTCCTTTTCCCGGTACTCTTCCGGATTCTACTATTTTTTGGTACTCACACTGATTCGACCCTTCTTCGGTACTCGTTAGGACAATTTTTCGATACTCGCATGGATTCTTCCTTTTCCCGGTACTCGCCCGGATTCTATTATTGTTCGGTACTCACATTGATTCGACCATTTTTTTGTAATCGCCGGGACAGTTTTTCGATACTCGCACGGATTCTATCTTTTCCCGGTAGTCTCCCGGATTCTACTATTTTTCGGTACTCACACTGATTCGAGCCTTTTCCGGTACTCGACAGGACAATTTTTCAATACTCGCATGGATTCTACGTTTTCCCGGTACTCGCCCGGATTCTATCATTTTTCGGTACTCACATTGATTCGACCATTTTTTTGTAATAGCCGGGATTGATTTTCGATACTCGCACGGATTCTAACTTTTCCCAGTACTCACTCGGATTCTACTATTTTTCGGTACTCACACTGATTGACCCTTTTCCGGTACTCGTCAGGACAATTTTTCGATACTCGCATGGATTCTACCTTTTCCCGGTACTCGCCCGGATTCTATCATTTTTCGGTACTCACATTGATTCGACCATTTTTTTGTAATCGCCGGGAAATTTTTTCAATACTCGCACGGATTCTTCCTTTTCCCGGTACTCTTCCGGATTCTACTATTTTTTGGTACTCACACTGATTCGACCCTTCTCCTGTACTCGTCAGCACAATTTTTCGATACTCGCATGGATTCTACCTTTTCCCGGTACTCGCTCGGATTCTATCATTTTTCGGTACTCACATTGATTCGACCATTTTTTTGTAATAGCCGGGATTGGTTTTCGATACTTGCACGGATTCTAACTTTTCCCAGTACTCACTCGGATTCTACTATTTTTCGGTACTCACACTGATTGACCCTTTTCCGGTATTCGTCAGGACAATTTTTCGATACTCGCATGGATTCTACCTTTTCCCGGTACTCGCCCGGATTCTATCATTTTTCGGTACTCACATTGATTCGACCATTTTTTTGTAATCGCCTGGAAATTTTTTCAATACTCGCACGGATTATTCCTTTTCCCGGTACTCTTCCGGATTCTACTATTTTTTGGTACTCACACTGATTCGACCCTTCTCCGGTACTCGTCAGCACAATTTTTTGATACTCGCATGGATTCTACCTTTTCCCGGTACTCGCTCGGATTCTATCATTTTTCGGTACTCACATTGATTCGACCATTTTTTTGTAATCGCCGGGACAGTTTTTCGATACTCGCACGGATTCTATCTTTTCCCGGTAGTCTCCCGGATTCTACTATTTTTCGGTACTCACACTGATTCGAGCCTTTTCTGGTACTCGACAGGACAATTTTTCAATACTCGCATGGATTCTATCTTTTCCCGGTACTCGCCCGGATTCTATCATTTTTCGGTACTCACATTGATTCGACCATTTTTTTGTAATAGCCGGGACTGTTTTTCGTTAGTCGCACGGATTCTACCTTTTCCTAGTACTCTCCCGGATTCTACTATTTTTCGGTACTGACACTGATTCGACCCTTCTCCGGTACTTGTCAGGACAATTTTTCGATACTCGCATGGAGTCTACCTTTTCCCGGTACTCGCCCGGATTCTATCATTTTTCGGTACTCACATTGATTCGACCATTTTTTTGTAATCGCCGGGAAAGTTTTTCAATACTCGCACGGATTCTTCCTTTTCTCGGTACTCTTCCGGATTCTACTATTTTTTGGTACTCACACTGATTCGACCCTTCTCCGGTACTCGTTAGGACAATTTTTCGATACTCGCATGGATTCTTCCTTTTCCCGGTACTCGCCCGGATTCTATTATTGTTCGGTACTCACATTGATTCGACCATTTTTTTGTAATCGCCGGGACAGTTTTTCGATACTCGCACGGATTCTATCTTTTCCCGGTAGTCTCCCGGATTCTACTATTTTTCGGTACTCACACTGATTCGAGCCTTTTCCGGTACTCGACAGGACAATTTTTCAATACTCGCATGGATTCTACGTTTTCCCGGTACTCGCCCGGATTCTATCATTTTTCGGTACTCACATTGATTCGACCATTTTTTTGTAATAGCCGGGACTGTTTTTCGTTAGTCGCACGGATTCTACCTTTTCCTAATACTCTCCCGGATTCTACTATTTTTCGGTACTGACACTGATTCGACCCTTCTCCGGTACTTGTCAGGACAATTTTTCGATACTCGCATGGAGTCTACCTTTTCCCGGTACTCGCCCGGATTCTATCATTTTTCGGTACTCACATTGATTCGACCATTTTTTTGTAATCGCCGGGAAATTTTTTCAATACTCGCACGGATTCTTCCTTTTCCCGGTACTCTTCCGGATTCTACTATTTTTTGGTACTCACACTGATTCGACCCTTCTCCTGTACTCGTCAGCACAATTTTTCGATACTCGCATGGATTCTACCTTTTCCCGGTACTCGCTCGGATTCTATCATTTTTCGGTACTCACATTGATTCGACCATTTTTTTGTAATAGCCGGGATTGGTTTTCGATACTTGCACGGATTCTAACTTTTCCCAGTACTCACTCGGATTCTACTATTTTTCGGTACTCACACTGATTGACCCTTTTCCGATACTCGTCAGGACAATTTTTTGATACTCGCATGGATTCTACCTTTTCCCGGTACTCGCCCGGATTCTATCATTTTTCGGTACTCACATTGATTCGACCATTTTTTTGTAATCGCCGGGAAATTTTTTCAATACTCGCACGGATTCTTCCTTTTCCCGGTACTCTTCCGGATTCTACTATTTTTTGGTACTCACACTGATTCGACCCTTCTCCGGTACTCGTCAGGACAATTTGTCGATACTCGCATAGATTCTACCTTTTCCCGGTACTCGCCCGGATTCTATCATTTTTCGGTACTCACATTGATTCGACCATTTTTTTGTAATAGCCGGGATTGGTTTTCGATACTCGCACGGATTCTAACTTTTCCCAGTACTCACTCGGATTCTCCTATTTTTCGGTACTCACACTGATTGACCCTTTTCCGGTACTCGTCAGGACAATTTTTCGATACTCGCATGGATTCTACCTTTTCCCGGTACTCGCCCGGATTCTATCATTTTTCGGTACTCACATTGATTCGACCATTTTTTTGTAATCGCCGAGAAAGTTTTTCAATACTCGCACGGATTCTTCCTTTTCCCGGTACTCTTCCGGATTCTACTATTTTTTGGTACTCACAATGATTCGACCCTTCTCTGGTACTCGTTAGGACAATTTTTCGATACTCGCATGGATTCTTCCTTTTCCCGGTACTCGCCCGGATTCTATTATTGTTCGGTACTCACATTGATTCGACCATTTTTTTGTAATCGCCGGGACAGTTTTTCGATACTCGCACGAATTCTATCTTTTCCCGGTAGTCTCCCGGATTCTACTATTTTTCGGTACTCACACTGATTCGAGCCTTTTCCGGTACTCGACAGGACAATTTTTCAATACTCGCATGGATTCTACGTTTTCCCGGTACTCGCCCGGATTCTATTATTTTTCGGTACTCACATTGATTCGACCATTTTTTTGTAATAGCCGGGATTGATTTTCGATACTCGCACGGATTCTAACTTTTCCCAGTACTCACTCGGATTCTACTATTTTTCGGTACTCACACTGATTGACCCTTTTCCGGTACTCGTCAGGACAATTTTTCGATACTCGCATGGATTCTACCTTTTCCCGGTACTCGCCCGGATTCTATCATTTTTCGGTACTCACATTGATTCGACCATTTTTTTGTAATCGCCGGGAAATTTTTTCAATACTCGCACGGATTCTTCCTTTTCCCGGTACTCTTCCGGATTCTACTATTTTTTGGTACTCACACTGATTCGAGCCATTTCCGGTACTCGACAGGACAATTTTTCAATACTCGCATGGATTCTACGTTTTCCCGGTACTCGCTCGGATTCTATCATTTTTCGGTACTCACATTGACTCGACCATTTTTTTGTAATAGCCGGGATTGGTTTTCGATACTCGCACGGATTCTAACTTTTCCCAGTACTCACTCGGATTCTACTATTTTTCGGTACTCACACTGATTGACCCTTTTCCGATACTCGTCAGGACAATTTTTCGATACTCGCATGGATTCTACCTTTTCCCGGTACTCGCCCGGATTCTATCATTTTTCGGTACTCACATTGATTCGACCATTTTTTTGTAATCGCCGGGAAAGTTTTTCAATACTCGCACGGATTCTTCCTTTTCCCGGTACTCTTCCGGATTCTACTATTTTTTGGTACTCACACTGATTCGACCCTTCTCCGGTACTCGTCAGGACAATTTGTCGATACTCGCATGGATTCTACCTTTTCCCGGTACTCGCCCGGATTCTATCATTTTTCGGTACTCACATTGATTCGACCATTTTTTTGTAATAGCCGGGATTGGTTTTCGATACTCGCATGGATTCTAACTTTTCCCAGTACTCACTCGGATTCTCCTATTTTTCGGTACTCACACTGATTGACCCTTTTCCGGTACTCGTCAGGACAATTTTTCGATACTCGCATGGATTCTACCTTTTCCCGGTACTTGCCCGGATTCTATCATTTTTCGGTACTCACATTGATTCGACCATTTTTTTGTAATCGCCGGGAAATTTTTTCAATACTCGCACGGATTCTTCCTTTTCCCGGTACTCTTCCGGATTCTACTATTTTTTGGTACTCACACTGATTCGACCCTTCTCCTGTACTCGTCAGCACAATTTTTCGATACTCGCATGGATTCTACCTTTTCCCGGTACTCGCTCGGATTCTATCATTTTTCGGTACTCACATTGATTCGACCATTTTTTTGTAATAGCCGGGATTGGTTTTCGATACTTGCACGGATTCTAACTTTTCCCAGTACTCACTCGGATTCTACTATTTTTCGGTACTCACACTGATTGACCCTTTTCCGATACTCGTCAGGACAATTTTTTGATACTCGCATGGATTCTACCTTTTCCCGGTACTCGCCCGGATTCTATCATTTTTCGGTACTCACATTGATTCGACCATTTTTTTGTAATCGCCGGGATATTTTTTCAATACTCGCACGGATTCTTCCTTTTCCCGGTACTCTTCCGGATTCTACTATTTTTTGGTACTCACACTGATTCGACCCTTCTCCGGTACTCGTCAGGACAATTTGTCGATACTCGCATGGATTCTACCTTTTCCCAGTACTCGCCCGGATTCTATCATTTTTCGGTACTCACATTGATTCGACCATTTTTTTGTAATCGCCGGGAAAGTTTTTCAATACTCGCACGGATTCTTCCTTTTCCCGGTACTCTTCCGGATTCTACTATTTTTTGGTACTCACACTGATTCGACCCTTCTCCGGTACTCGTCAGGACAATTTGTCGATACTCGCATGGATTCTACCTTTTCCCGGTACTCGCCCGGATTCTATCATTTTTCGGTACTCACATTGATTCGACCATTTTTTTGTAATAGTCGGGATTGGTTTTCGATACTCGCATGGATTCTAACTTTTCCCAGTACTCACTCGGATTCTCCTATTTTTCGGTACTCACACTGATTGACCCTTTTCCGGTACTCGTCAGGACAATTTTTCGATACTCGCATGGATTCTACCTTTTCCCGGTACTTGCCCGGATTCTATCATTTTTCGGTACTCACATTGATTCGACCATTTTTTTGTAATCGCCGGGAAAGTTTTTCAATACTCGCACGGATTCTTCCTTTTCCCGGTACTCTTCCGGATTCTACTATTTTTTGGTACTCACACTGATTCGACCCTTCTCCGGTACTCGTCAGGACAATTTGTCGATACTCGCATGGATTCTACCTTTTCCCGGTACTCGCCCGGATTCTATCATTTTTCGGTACTCACATTGATTCGACCATTTTTTTGTAATAGCCGGGATTGGTTTTCGATACTCGCACGGATTCTAACTTTTCCCAGTACTCACTCGGATTCTCCTATTTTTCGGTACTCACACTGATTGACCCTTTTCCGGTACTCGTCAGGACAATTTTTCGATACTCGCATGGATTCTACCTTTTCCCGGTACTCGCCCGGATTCTATCATTTTTCGGTACTCACATTGATTCGACCATTTTTTTGTAATCGCCGGGAAAGTTTTTCAATACTCGCACGGATTCTTCCTTTTCCCGGTACTCTTCCGGATTCTACTATTTTTTGGTACTCACACTTATTCGACCCTTCTCCGGTACTCGTTAGGACAATTTTTCGATACTCGCATGGATTCTTCCTTTTCCCGGTACTCGCCCGGATTCTATTATTGTTCGGTACTCACATTGATTCGACCATTTTTTTGTAATCGCCGGGACAGTTTTTCGATACTCGCACGGATTCTATCTTTTCCCGGTAGTCTCCCGGATTCTACTATTTTTCGGTACTCACACTGATTCGAGCCTTTTCCGGTACTCGACAGGACAATTTTTCAATACTCGCATGGATTCTACCTTTTCCCGGTACTCGCCCGGATTCTATCATTTTTCGGTACTCACATTGATTCGACCATTTTTTTGTAATCGCCGGGACAGTTTTTCAATACTCGCACGGATTCTTCCTTTTCCCGGTACTCTTCCGGATTCTACTATTTTTCGGTACTCACACTGATTGACCCTTTTCCGGTACTCGTCAGGATAATTTTTCGATACTCGCATGGATTCTACCTTTTCCCGGTACTCGCCCGGATTCTATCATTTTTCGGTAGTCACATTGATTCGACCATTTTTTTGTAATCGCCGGGAAAGTTTTTCAATACTCGCACGGATTCTTCCTTTTCCCGGTACTCTTCCGGATTCTACTATTTTTTGGTACTCACAATGATTCGACCCTTCTCTGGTACTCGTTAGGACAATTTTTCGATACTCGCATGGATTCTTCCTTTTCCCGGTACTCGCCCGGATTCTATTATTGTTCGGTACTCACATTGATTCGACCATTTTTTTGTAATCGCCGGGACAGTTATTCGATACTCGCACGGATTCTATCTTTTCCCGGTAGTCTCCCGGATTCTACTATTTTTCGGTACTCACACTGATTCGAGCCTTTTCCGGTACTCGACAGGACAATTTTTCAATACTCGCATGGATTCTACCTTTTCCCGGTACTCGCCCGGATTCTATCATTTTTCGGTACTCACATTGATTCGACCATTTTTTTGTAATCGCCGGGACAGTTTTTCAATACTCGCACGGATTCTTCCTTTTCCCGGTACTCTTCCGGATTCTACTATTTTTTGGTACTCACACTGATTCGACCCTTCTCCAGTACTCGTCAGGACAATTTTTCGACACTCGCATGGATTCCACCTTTTCCCGGTACTCGCCCGGATTCTATTACTTTTCGGTACTCACATTGATTCGACCATTTTTTTGTAATCGCCGGGAAAGTTTTTCAATACTCGCACGGATTCTTCCTTTTCCCGGTACTCTTCTGGATTCTACTATTTTTTGGTACTCACACTGATTCGACCCTTCTCCGGTACTCGTCAGGACAATTTTTCCATACTCGCATGATTCTACCTTTTCCCGGTACTCGCCCGGATTCTATCATTTTTCGGTACTCACATTGATTCGACCATTTTTTTGTAATAGCCGGGATTGGTTTTCGATACTCGCACGGATTCTAACTTTTCCCAATACTCACTCGGATTCTACTATTTTTCGGTACTCACACTGATTGACCCTTTTCCGGTACTCGTCAGGACAATTTTTCGATAGTCGCATGGATTCTACCTTTTCCCGGTACTCGCCCGGATTCTATCATTTTTCGGTACTCACATTGATTCGACCATTTTTTTGTAATCGCCGGGAAAGTTTTTCAATACTCGCACGGATTCTTCCTTTTCCCGGTACTCTTCCGAATTCTACTATTTTTTGGTACTCACACTGATTCGACCCTTCTCCGGTACTCGTTAGGACAATTTTTCGATACTCGCATGGATTCTTCCTTTTCCCGGTACTCGCCCGGATTCTATTATTGTTCGGTACTCACATTGATTCGACCATTTTTTTGTAATCGCCGGGACAGTTTTTCGATACTCGCACGGATTCTATCTTTTCCCGGTAGTCTCCCGGATTCTACTATTTTTCGGTACTCACACTGATTCGAGCCTTTTCCGGTACTCGACAGGACAATTTTTCAATACTCGCATGGATTCTACCTTTTCCCGGTACTCGCCCGGATTCTATCATTTTTCGGTACTCACATTGATTCGACCATTTTTTTGTAATCGCCGGGACAGTTTTTCAATACTCGCACGGATTCTTCCTTTTCCCGGTACTCTTCCGGATTCTACTATTTTTTGGTACTCACACTGATTCGACCCTTCTCCAGTACTCGTCAGGACAATTTTTCGATACTCGCATGGATTCCACCTTTTCCCGGTACTCGCCCGGATACTATTATTTTTCGGTACTCACATTGATTCGACCATTTTTTTGTAATCGCCGGGAAAGTTTTTCAATACTCGCACGGATTATTCCTTTTCCCGGTACTCTTCCGGATTCTACTATTTTTTGGTACTCACACTGATTCGACCCTTCTCCGGTACTCGTCAGGACAATTTTTCCATACTCGCATGATATTACCTTTTCCCGGTACTCGCCCGGATTCTATTATTGTTCGGTACTCACATTGATTCGACCATTTTTTTGTAATCGCCGGGACAGTTATTCGATACTCGCACGGATTCTATCTTTTCCCGGTAGTCTCCCGGATTCTACTATTTTTCGGTACTCACACTGATTCGAGCCTTTTCCGGTACTCGACAGGACAATTTTTCAATACTCGCATGGATTCTACCTTTTCCCGGTACTCGCCCGGATTCTATCATTTTTCGGTACTCACATTGATTCGACCATTTTTTTGTAATCGCCGGGACAGTTTTTCAATACTCGCACAGATTCTTCCTTTTCCCGGTACTCTTCCGGATTCTACTATTTTTTGGTACTCACACTGATTCGACCCTTCTCCAGTACTCGTCAGGACAATTTTTCGACACTCGCATGGATTCCACCTTTTCCCGGTACTCGCCCGGATTCTATTACTTTTCGGTACTCACATTGATTCGACCATTTTTTTGTAATCGCCGGGAAAGTTTTTCAATACTCGCACGGATTCTTTCTTTTCCCGGTACTCTTCTGGATTCTACTATTTTTTGGTACTCACACTGATTCGACCCTTCTCCGGTACTCGTCAGGACAATTTTTCCATACTCGCATGATTCTACCTTTTCCCGGTACTCGCCCGGATTCTATCATTTTTCGGTACTCACATTGATTCGACCCTTTTTTTGTAATAGCCGGGATTGGTTTTCGATACTCGCACGGATTCTAACTTTTCCCAATACTCACTCGGATTCTACTATTTTTCGGTACTCACACTGATTGACCCTTTTCCGGTACTCGTCAGGACAATTTTTCGATAGTCGCATGGATTCTACCTTTTCTCGGTACTCGCCCGGATTCTATCATTTTTCGGTACTCACATTGATTCGACCATTTTTTTGTAATCGCCGGGAAAGTTTTTCAATACTCGCACGGATTCTTCCTTTTCCCGGTACTCTTCCGGATTCTACTATTTTTTGGTACTCACACTGATTCGACCCTTCTCCGGTACTCGTTAGGACAATTTTTCGATACTCGCATGGATTCTTCCTTTTCCCGGTACTCGCCCGGATTCTATTATTGTTCGGTACTCACATTGATTCGACCATTTTTTTGTAATCGCCGGGACAGTTTTTCGATACTCGCACGGATTCTATCTTTTCCCGGTAGTCTCCCGGATTCTACTATTTTTCGGTACTCACACTGATTCGAGCCTTTTCCGGTACTCGACAGGACAATTTTTCAATACTCGCATGGATTCTACCTTTTCCCGGTACTCGCCCGGATTCTATCATTTTTCGGTACTCACATTGATTCGACCATTTTTTTGTAATCGCCGGGACAGTTTTTCAATACTCGCACGGATTCTTCCTTTTCCCGGTACTCTTCCGGATTCTACTATTTTTTGGTACTCACACTGATTCGACCCTTCTCCAGTACTCGTCAGGACAATTTTTCGATACTCGCATGGATTCCACCTTTTCCCGGTACTCGCCCGGATGCTATTATTTTTCGGTACTCACATTGATTCGACCATTTTTTTGTAATCGCCGGGAAAGTTTTTCAATACTCGCACGGATTATTCCTTTTCCCGGTACTCTTCCGGATTCTACTATTTTTTGGTACTCACACTGATTCGACCCTTCTTCGGTACTCGTCAGGACAATTTTTCCATACTCGCATGATATTACCTTTTCCCGGTACTCGCCCGGATTCTATTATTGTTCGGTACTCACATTGATTCGACCATTTTTTTGTAATCGCCGGGACAGTTATTCGATACTCGCACGGATTCTATCTTTTCCCGGTAGTCTCCCGGATTCTACTATTTTTCGGTACTCACACTGATTCGAGCCTTTTCCGGTACTCGACAGGACAATTTTTCAATACTCGCATGGATTCTACCTTTTCCCGGTACTCGCCCGGATTCTATCATTTTTCGGTACTCACATTGATTCGACCATTTTTTTGTAATCGCCGGGACAGTTTTTCAATACTCGCACGGATTCTTCCTTTTCCCGGTACTCTTCCGGATTCTACTATTTTTTGGTACTCACACTGATTCGACCCTTCTCCAGTACTCGTCAGGACAATTTTTCGACACTCGCATGGATTCCACCTTTTCCCGGTACTCGCCCGGATTCTATTACTTTTCGGTACTCACATTGATTCGACCATTTTTTTGTAATCGCCGGGAAAGTTTTTCAATACTCGCACGGATTCTTTCTTTTCCCGGTACTCTTCTGGATTCTACTATTTTTTGGTACTCACACTGATTCGACCCTTCTCCGGTACTCGTCAGGACAATTTTTCCATACTCGCATGATTCTACCTTTTCCCGGTACTCGCCCGGATTCTATCATTTTTCGGTACTCACATTGATTCGACCCTTTTTTTGTAATAGCCGGGATTGGTTTTCGATACTCGCACGGATTCTAACTTTTCCCAATACTCACTCGGATTCTACTATTTTTCGGTACTCACACTGATTGACCCTTTTCCGGTACTCGTCAGGACAATTTTTCGATAGTCGCATGGATTCTACCTTTTCTCGGTACTCGCCCGGATTCTATCATTTTTCGGTACTCACATTGATTCGACCATTTTTTTGTAATCGCCGGGAAAGTTTTTCAATACTCGCACGGATTCTTCCTTTTCCCGGTACTCTTCCGGATTCTACTATTTTTTGGTACTCACACTGATTCGACCCTTCTCCGGTACTCGTTAGGACAATTTTTCGATACTCGCATGGATTCTTCCTTTTCCCGGTACTCGCCCGGATTCTATTATTGTTCGGTACTCACATTGATTCGACCATTTTTTTGTAATCGCCGGGACAGTTTTTCGATACTCGCACGGATTCTATCTTTTCCCGGTAGTCTCCCGGATTCTACTATTTTTCGGTACTCACACTGATTCGAGCCTTTTCCGGTACTCGACAGGACAATTTTTCAATACTCGCATGGATTCTACCTTTTCCCGGTACTCGCCCGGATTCTATCATTTTTCGGTACTCACATTGATTCGACCATTTTTTTGTAATCGCCGGGACAGTTTTTCAATACTCGCACGGATTCTTCCTTTTCCCGGTACTCTTCCGGATTCTACTATTTTTTGGTACTCACACTGATTCGACCCTTCTCCAGTACTCGTCAGGACAATTTTTCGATACTCGCATGGATTCCACCTTTTCCCGGTACTCGCCCGGATGCTATTATTTTTCGGTACTCACATTGATTCGACCATTTTTTTGTAATCGCCGGGAAAGTTTTTCAATACTCGCACGGATTATTCCTTTTCCCGGTACTCTTCCGGATTCTACTATTTTTTGGTACTCACACTGATTCGACCCTTCTTCGGTACTCGTCAGGACAATTTTTCCATACTCGCATGATATTACCTTTTCCCGGTACTCGCCCGGATTCTATTATTGTTCGGTACTCACATTGATTCGACCATTTTTTTGTAATCGCCGGGACAGTTATTCGATACTCGCACGGATTCTATCTTTTCCCGGTAGTCTCCCGGATTCTACTATTTTTCGGTACTCACACTGATTCGAGCCTTTTCCGGTACTCGACAGGACAATTTTTCAATACTCGCATGGATTCTACCTTTTCCCGGTACTCGCCCGGATTCTATCATTTTTCGGTACTCACATTGATTCGACCATTTTTTTGTAATCGCCGGGACAGTTTTTCAATACTCGCACGGATTCTTCCTTTTCCCGGTACTCTTCCGGATTCTACTATTTTTTGGTACTCACACTGATTCGACCCTTCTCCAGTACTCGTCAGGACAATTTTTCGACACTCGCATGGATTCCACCTTTTCCCGGTACTCGCCCGGATTCTATTACTTTTCGGTACTCACATTGATTCGACCATTTTTTTGTAATCGCCGGGAAAGTTTTTCAATACTCGCACGGATTCTTTCTTTTCCCGGTACTCTTCTGGATTCTACTATTTTTTGGTACTCACACTGATTCGACCCTTCTCCGGTACTCGTCAGGACAATTTTTCCATACTCGCATGATTCTACCTTTTCCCGGTACTCGCCCGGATTCTATCATTTTTCGGTACTCACATTGATTCGACCCTTTTTTTGTAATAGCCGGGATTGGTTTTCGATACTCGCACGGATTCTAACTTTTCCCAATACTCACTCGGATTCTACTATTTTTCGGTACTCACACTGATTGACCCTTTTCCGGTACTCGTCAGGACAATTTTTCGATAGTCGCATGGATTCTACCTTTTCCCGGTACTCGCCCGGATTCTATCATTTTTCGGTACTCACATTGATTCGACCATTTTTTTGTAATCGCCGAGAAAGTTTTTCAATACTCGCACGGATTCTTCCTTTTCCCGGTACTCTTCCGGATTCTACTATTTTTTGGTACTCACACTGATTCGACCCTTCTCCGGTACTCGTTAGGACAATTTTTCGATACTCGCATGGATTCTTCCTTTTCCCGGTACTCGCCCGGATTCTATTATTGTTCGGTACTCACATTGATTCGACCATTTTTTTGTAATCGCCGGGACAGTTTTTCGATACTCGCACGGATTCTATCTTTTCCCGGTAGTCTCCCGGATTCTACTATTTTCCGGTACTCACACTGATTCGAGCCTTTTCCGGTACTCGACAGGACAATTTTTCAATACTCGCATGGATTCTACCTTTTCCCGGTACTCGCCCGGATTCTATCATTTTTCGGTACTCACATTGATTCGACCATTTTTTTGTAATCGCCGGGACAGTTTTTCAATACTCGCACGGATTCTTCCTTTTCCCGGTACTCTTCCGGATTCTACTTTTTTCGGTACTCACACTGATTGACCCTTTTCCGGTACTCGTCAGGTTAATTTTTCGATACTCGCATGGATTCTACCTTTTCCCGGTACTCGCCCGGATTCTATCATTTTTCGGTACTCACATTGATTCGACCATTTTTTTGTAATCGCCGGGACAGTTTTTCGATACTCGCACGGATTCTATCTTTTCCCGGTAGTCTCCCGGATTCTACTATTTTTCGGTACTCACACTGATTCGAGCCTTTTCCGGTACTCGACAGGACAATTTTTCAATACTCGCATGGATTCTACCTTTTCCCGGTACTCGCCCGGATTCTATCATTTTTCGGTACTCACATTGATTCGACCATTTTTTTGTAATCGCCGGGACAGTTTTTCAATACTCGCACGGATTCTTCCTTTTCCCGGTACTCTTCCGGATTCTACTATTTTTCGGTACTCACACTGATTGACCCTTTTCCGGTACTCGTCAGGATAATTTTTCGATACTCGCATGGATTCTACCTTTTCCCGGTACTCGCCCGGATTCTATCATTTTTCGGTACTCACATTGATTCGACCATTTTTTTGTAATCGCCGGGAATGTTTTTCAATACTCGCACGGATTCTTCCTTTTCCCGGTACTCTTCCGGATTCTACTATTTTTTGGTACTCACAATGATTCGACCCTTCTCTGGTACTCGTTAGGACAATTTTTCGATACTCGCATGGATTCTTCCTTTTCCCGGTACTCGCCCGGATTCTATTATTGTTCGGTACTCACATTGATTCGACCATTTTTTTGTAATCGCCGGGACAGTTATTCGATACTCGCACGGATTCTATCTTTTCCCGGTAGTCTCCCGGATTCTACTATTTTTCGGTACTCACACTGATTCGAGCCTTTTCCGGTACTCGACAGGACAATTTTTCAATACTCGCATGGATTCTACCTTTTCCCGGTACTCGCCCGGATTCTATCATTTTTCGGTACTCACATTGATTCGACCATTTTTTTGTAATCGCCGGGACAGTTTTTCAATACTCGCACGGATTCTTCCTTTTCCCGGTACTCTTCCGGATTCTACTATTTTTTGGTACTCACACTGATTCGACCCTTCTCCAGTACTCGTCAGGACAATTTTTCGACACTCGCATGGATTCCACCTTTTCCCGGTACTCGCCCGGATTCTATTACTTTTCGGTACTCACATTGATTCGACCATTTTTTTGTAATCGCCGGGAAAGTTTTTCAATACTCGCACGGATTCTTCCTTTTCCCGGTACTCTTCTGGATTCTACTATTTTTTGGTACTCACACTGATTCGACCCTTCTCCGGTACTCGTCAGGACAATTTTTCCATACTCGCATGATTCTACCTTTTCCCGGTACTCGCCCGGATTCTATCATTTTTCGGTACTCACATTGATTCGACCATTTTTTTGTAATAGCCGGGATTGGTTTTCGATACTCGCACGGATTCTAACTTTTCCCAATACTCACTCGGATTCTACTATTTTTCGGTACTCACACTGATTGACCCTTTTCCGGTACTCGTCAGGACAATTTTTCGATAGTCGCATGGATTCTACCTTTTCCCGGTACTCGCCCGGATTCTATCATTTTTCGGTACTCACATTGATTCAACCATTTTTTTGTAATCGCCGGGACAGTTTTTCGATACTCGCACGGATTCTATCTTTTCCCGGTAGTCTCCCGGATTCTACTATTTTTCGGTACTCACACTGATTCGAGCCTTTTCCGGTACTCGACAGGACAATTTTTCAATACTCGCATGGATTCTACCTTTTCCCGGTACTCGCCCGGATTCTATCATTTTTCGGTACTCACAATGATTCGACCATTTTTTTGTAATCGCCGGGAAAGTTTTTCAATACTCGCACGGATTCTTCCTTTTCCCGGTACTCTTCCGGATTCTACTATTTTTTGGTACTCACACTGATTCGACCCTTCTCCAGTACTCGTTAGGACAATTTTTCGATACTCGCATGGATTCTTCCTTTTCCCGGTACTCGCCCGGATTCTATTATTGTTCGGTACTCACATTGATTCGACCATTTTTTTGTAATCGCCGGGACAGTTTTTCGATACTCGCACGGATTCTATCTTTTCCCGGTAGTCTCCCGGATTCTACTATTTTTCGGTACTCACACTGATTCGAGCCTTTTCCGGTACTCGACAGGACAATTTTTCAATACTCGCATGGATTCTACCTTTTCCCGGTACTCGCCCGGATTCTATCATTTTTCGGTACTCACATTGATTCGACCATTTTTTTGTAATCGCCGGGACAGTTTTTCAATACTCGCACGGATTCTTCCTTTTCCCGGTACTCTTCCGGATTCTACTATTTTTTGGTACTCACACTGATTCGACCCTTCTCCAGTACTCGTCAGGACAATTTTTCGATACTCGCATGGATTCCACCTTTTCCCGGTACTCGCCCGGATGCTATTATTTTTCGGTCCTCACATTGATTCGACCATTTTTTTGTAATCGCCGGGAAAGTTTTTCAATACTCGCACGGATTCTTCCTTTTCCCGGTACTCTTCCGGATTCTACTATTTTTTGGTACTCACACTGATTCGACCCTTCTCCGGTACTCGTCAGGACAATTTTTCCATACTCGCATGATTCTACCTTTTCCCGGTACTCGCCCGGATTCTATCATTTTTCGGTACTCACATTGATTCGACCATTTTTTTGTAATAGCCGGGATTGGTTTTCGATACTCTCACGGATTCTAACTTTTCCCAATACTCACTCGGATTCTACTATTTTTCGGTACTCACACTGATTGACCCTTTTCCGGTACTCGTCAGGACAATTTTTCGATAGTCGCATGGATTCTACCTTTTCCCGGTACTCGCCCGGATTCTATCATTTTTCGGTACTCACATTGATTCGACCATTTTTTTGTAATCGCCGGGAAAGTTTTTCAATACTCGCACGGATTCTTCCTTTTCCCGGTACTCTTCCGGATTCTACTATTTTTTGGTACTCACACTGATTCGACCCTTCTCCGGTACTCGTTAGGACAATTTTTCGATACTCGCATGGATTCTTCCTTTTCCCGGTACTTGCCCGGATTCTATTATTGTTCGGTACTCACATTGATTCGACCATTTTTTTGTAATCGCCGGGACAGTTTTTCGATACTCGCACGGATTCTATCTTTTCCCGGTAGTCTCCCGGATTCTACTATTTTTCGGTACTCACACTGATTCGAGCCTTTTCCGGTACTCGACAGGACAATTTTTCAATACTCGCATGGATTCTACGTTTTCCCGGTACTCGCCCGGATTCTATCATTTTTCGGTACTCACATTGATTCGACCATTTTTTTGTAATCGCCGGGAAAGTTTTTCAATACTCGCACGGATTCTTCCTTTTCCCAGTACTCTTCCGGATTCTACTATTTTTTGGTACTCACACTGATTCGACCCTTCTCCGGTACTCGTCAGGACAATTTTTCGATACTCGCATGGATTCCACCTTTTCCCGGTACTCGCCCGGATTCTATCATTTTTCGGTACTCACATTGATTCGACCATTTTTTTTTAATCGCCAGGACAGTTTTTCAATACTCGCACGGATTCTTCCTTTTCCCGGTACTCTTCCGGATTCTACTATTTTTTGGTACTCACACTGATTCGACCCTTCTCTGGTACTCGTCAGGACAATTTTTCCATACTCGCATGGATTCTACGTTTTCCCGGTACTCGCCCGGATTCTATCATTTTTCGATACTCACATTGATTCGACCATTTTTTTGTAATAGCCGGGATTGATTTTCGATACTCGCACGGATTCTAACTTTTCCCAGTACTCACTCGGATTCTACTATTTTTCGGTACTCACACTGATTGACCCTTTTCCGGTACTCGTCAGGACAATTTTTCGATACTCGCATGGATTCTACCTTTTCCCGGTACACGCCCGGATTCTATCATTTTTCGGTACTCACATTGATTCGACCATTTTTTTGTAATCGCCGGGAAATTTTTTCAATACTCGCACGGATTCTTCCTTTTCCCGGTACTCTTCCGGATTCTACTATTTTTTGGTACTCACACTGATTCGACCCTTCTCCGGTACTCGTTAGGACAATTTTTCGATACTCGCATGGATTCTTCCTTTTCCCGGTACTCGCCCGGATTCTATTATTGTTCGGTACGCACATTGATTCGACCATTTTTTTGTAATCGCCGGGACAGTTTTTCGATACTCGCACGGATTCTATCTTTTCCCGGTAGTCTCCCGGATTCTACTATTTTTCGGTACTCACACTGATTCGAGCCATTTCCGGTACTCGACAGGACAATTTTTCAATACTCGCATGGATTCTACGTTTTCCCGGTACTCGCCCGGATTCTATCATTTTTCGGTACTCACATTGATTCGACCATTTTTTTCTAATAGCCGGGATTGATTTTCGATACTCGCACGGATTCTAACTTTTCCCAGTACTCACTCGGATTCTACTATTTTTCGGTACTCACACTGATTGACCCTTTTCCGGTACTCGTCAGGACAATTTTTCGATACTCGCATGGATTCCACCTTTTCCCGGTACTCGCCCGGATTCTATCATTTTTCGGTACTCACATTGATTCGACCATTTTTTTGTAATCGCCGGGAAATTTTTTCAATACTCGCACGGATTCTTCCTTTTCCCGGTACTCTTCCGGATTCTACTATTTTTTGGTACTCACACTGATTCGACCCTTCTCCGGTACTCGTCAGGACAATTTTTCGATACTCGCATGGATTCTACCTTTTCCCGGTACTCGCCCGGATTCTATCATTTTTCGGTACTCACATTGATTCGACCATTTTTTTGTAATAGCCGGGATTGGTTTTCGATACTCGCACGGATTCTAACTTTTCCCAGTACTCACTCGGATTCTGCTATTTTTCGGTACTCACACTGATTGACCCTTTTCCGGTACTCGTCAGGACAATTTTTCGATACTCGCATGGATTCTACCTTTTCTCGGTACTCGCCCGGATTCTATCATTTTTCGGTACTCACATTGATTCGACCATTTTTTTGTAATCGCCGGGAAATTTTTTCAATACTCGCACGGATTCTTCCTTTTCCCGGTACTCTTCCGGATTCTACTATTTTTTGGTACTCACACTGATTCGACCCTTCTCCGGTACTCGTCAGGACAATTTTTCAATACTCGCATGGATTCTACGTTTTCCCGGTACTCGCCCGGATTCTATCATTTTTCGGTACTCACATTGATTCGACCATTTTTTTGTAATCGCCGGGAAAGTTTTTCAATACTCGCACGGATTCTTCCTTTTCCCAGTACTCTTCCGGATTCTACTATTTTTTGGTACTCACACTGATTCGACCCTTCTCCGGTACTCGTCAGGACAATTTTTCGATACTCGCATGGATTCCACCTTTTCCCGGTACTCGCCCGGATTCTATCATTTTTCGGTACTCACATTGATTGCACCATTTTTTTTTAATCGCCAGGACAGTTTTTCAATACTCGCACGGATTCTTCCTTTTCCCGGTACTCTTCCGGATTCTACTATTTTTTGGTACTCACACTGATTCGACCCTTCTCTGGTACTCGTCAGGACAATTTTTCAATACTCGCATGGATTCTACGTTTTCCCGGTACTCGCCCGGATTCTATCATTTTTCGATACTCACATTGATTCGACCATTTTTTTGTAATAGCCGGGATTGATTTTCGATACTCGCACGGATTCTAACTTTTCCCAATACTCACTCGGATTCTACTATTTTTCGGTACTCACACTGATTGACCCTTTTCCGGTACTCGTCAGGACAATTTTTCGATACTCGCATGGATTCTACCTTTTCCCGGTACTCGCCCGGATTCTATCATTTTTCGGTACTCACATTGATTCGACCATTTTTTTGTAATCGCCGGGATTGGTTTTCAATACTCGCACGGATTCTTCCTTTTCCCGGTACTCTTCCGGATTCTACTATTTTTTGGTACTCACACTGATTCGACCCTTCTCCGGTACTCGTTAGTACAATTTTTCGATACTCGCATGGATTCTTCCTTTTCCCGGTACTCGCCCGGATTCTATTATTGTTCGGTACTCACATTGATTCGACCATTTTTTTGTAATCGCCGGGACAGTTTTTCGATACTCGCACGGATTCTATCTTTTCCCGGTAGTCTCCCGGATTCTACTATTTTTCGGTACTCACACTGATTCGAGCCTTTTCCGGTACTCGACAGGACAATTTTTCAATACTCGCATGGATTCTACCTTTTCCCGGTACTCGCCCGGATTCTATCATTTTTCGGTACTCACATTGATTCGACCATTTTTTTGTAAACGCCGGGACAGTTTTTCAATACTCGCACGGATTCTTCCTTTTCCCGGTACTCTTCCGGATTCTACTATTTTTTGGTACTCACACTGATTCGACCCTTCTCCAGTACTCGTCAGGACAATTTTTCGATACTCGCATGGATTCCACCTTTTCCCGGTACTCGCCCGGATTCTATTATTTTTCGGTACTCACATTGATTCGACCATTTTTTTGTAATCGCCGGGACAGTTTTTCAATACTCGCACGGATTCTTCCTTTTCTCGGTACTCTTCCGGATTCTACAATTTTTTGGTACTCACATTGATTCGACCCTTCTCCGGTACTCGTCAGGACAATCTTTCGATACTCGCATGGATTCCACCTTTTCCCGGTACTCGCCCGGATTCTATCTTTTTTCGGTACTCACATTGATTCGACCATTTTTTTTTAATCGCCAGGACAGTTTTTCAATACTCGCACGGATTCTTCCTTTTCCCGGTACTCTTCCGGATTCTACTATTTTTTGGTACTCACACTGGTTCGACCCTTCTCCGGTACTCGTCAGGACAATTTGTCGATACTCGCATGGATTCTACCTTTTCCCGGTACTCGCCCGGATTCTATCATTTTTCGATACTCACATTGATTCGACCATTTTTTTGTAATAGCCGGGATTGATTTTCGATACTCGCACGGATTCTAACTTTTCCCAGTACTCACTCGGATTCTACTATTTTTCGGTACTCACACTGATTGACCCTTTTCCGGTACTCGTCAGGACAATTTTTCGATACTCGCATGGATTCTACCTTTTCCCGGTACTCGCACGGATTCTATCATTTTTCGGTACTCACATTGATTCGACCATTTTTTTGTAATCGCCGGGAAATTTTTTCAATACTCGCACGGATTCTTCCTTTTCCCGGTACTCTTCCGGATTCTACTATTTTTTGGTACTCACACTGATTCGACCCTTCTCTGGTACTCGTCAGGACAATTTTTCCATACTCGCATGGATTCTACGTTTTCCCGGTACTCGCCCGGATTCTATCATTTTTCGATACTCACATTGATTCGACCATTTTTTTGTAATAGCCGGGATTGATTTTCGATACTCGCACGGATTCTAACTTTTCCCAGTACTCACTCGGATTCTACTATTTTTCGGTACTCACACTGATTGACCCTTTTCCGGTACTCGTCAGGACAATTTTTCGATACTCGCATGGATTCTACCTTTTCCCGGTACACGCCCGGATTCTATCATTTTTCGGTACTCACATTGATTCGACCATTTTTTTGTAATCGCCGGGAAATTTTTTCAATACTCGCACGGATTCTTCCTTTTCCCGGTACTCTTCCGGATTCTACTATTTTTTGGTACTCACACTGATTCGACCCTTCTCCGGTACTCGTTAGGACAATTTTTCGATACTCGCATGGATTCTTCCTTTTCCCGGTACTCGCCCGGATTCTATTATTGTTCGGTACTCACATTGATTCGACCATTTTTTTGTAATCGCCGGGACAGTTTTTCGATACTCGCACGGATTCTATCTTTTCCCGGTAGTCTCCCGGATTCTACTATTTTTCGGTACTCACATTGATTCGAGCCTTTTCCGGTACTCGACAGGACAATTTTTCAATACTCGCATGGATTCTACCTTTTCCCGGTACTCGCCCGGATTCTATCATTTTTCGGTACTCACATTGATTCGACCATTTTTTTGTAAACGCCGGGACAGTTTTTCAATACTCGCACGGATTCTTCCTTTTCCCGGTACTCTTCCGGATTCTACTATTTTTTGGTACTCACACTGATTCGACCCTTCTCCAGTACTCGTCAGGACAATTTTTCGATACTCGCATGGATTCCACCTTTTCCCGGTACTCGCCCGGATTCTATTATTTTTCGGTACTCACATTGATTCGACCATTTTTTTGTAATCGCCGGGACAGTTTTTCAATACTCGCACGGATTCTTCCTTTTCCCGGTACTCTTCCGGATTCTACAATTTTTTGGTACTCACATTGATTCGACCCTTCTCCGGTACTCGTCAGGACAATCTTTCGATACTCGCATGGATTCCACCTTTTCCCGGTACTCGCCCGGATTCTATCTTTTTTCGGTACTCACATTGATTCGACCATTTTTTTTTAATCGCCAGGACAGTTTTTCAATACTCGCACGGATTCTTCCTTTTCCCGGTACTCTTCCGGATTCTACTATTTTTTGGTACTCACACTGGTTCGACCCTTCTCTGGTACTCGTCAGGACAATTTTTCAATACTCGCATGGATTCTACGTTTTCCCGGTACTCGCCCGGATTCTATCATTTTTCGATACTCACATTGATTCGACCATTTTTTTGTAATAGCCGGGATTGATTTTCGATACTCGCACGGATTCTAACTTTTCCCAGTACTCACTCGGATTCTACTATTTTTCGGTACTCACACTGATTGACCCTTTTCCGGTACTCGTCAGGACAATTTTTCGATACTCGCATGGATTCTACCTTTTCCCGGTACTCGCACGGATTCTATCATTTTTCGGTACTCACATTGATTCGACCATTTTTTTGTAATCGCCGGGAAATTTTTTCAATACTCGCACGGATTCTTCCTTTTCCCGGTACTCTTCCGGATTCTACTATTTTTTGGTACTCACACTGATTCGACCCTTCTCCGGTACTCGTTAGGACAATTTTTCGATACTCGCATGGATTCTTCCTTTTCCCGGTACTCGCCCGGATTCTATCATTTTTCGGTACTCACATTGATTCGACCATTTTTTTGTAAACGCTGGGACAGTTTTTCAATACTCGCACGGATTCTTCCTTTTCCCGGTACTCTTCCGGATTCTACTATTTTTTGGTACTCACACTGATTCGACCCTTCTCCAGTACTCGTCAGGACAATTTTTCGATACTCGCATGGATTCCACCTTTTCCCGGTACTCGCCCGGATTCTATTATTTTTCGGTACTCACATTGATTCGACCATTTTTTTGTAATCGCCGGGACAGTTTTTCAATACTCGCACGGATTCTTCCTTTTCCCGGTACTCCTCCGGATTCTACTATTTTTTGGTACTCACACTGATTCGACCCTTCTCCGGTACTCGTCAGGACAATTTTTCAATACTCGCATGGATTCTACTTTTCCCGGTACTCGCCCGGATTCTATCATTTTTCGGTACTCACATTGATTCGACCATTTTTTTGTAATCGCCGGGAAAGTTTTTCAATACTCGCACGGATTCTTCCTTTTCCCAGTACTCTTCCGGATTCTACTATTTTTTGGTACTCACACTGATTCGACCCTTCTCCGGTACTCGTCAGGACAATTTTTCGATACTCGCATGGATTCCACCTTTCCCCGGTACTCGCCCGGATTCTATCATTTTTCGGTACTCACATTGATTGCACCATTTTTTTTAATCGCCAGGACAGTTTTTCAATACTCGCACGGATTCTTCCTTTTCCCGGTACTCTTCCGGATTCTACTATTTTTTGGTACTCACACTGATTCGACCCTTCTCTGGTACTCGTCAGGACAATTTTTCAATACTCGCATGGATTCTACGTTTTCCCGGTACTCGCCCGGATTCTATCATTTTTCGATACTCACATTGATTCGACCATTTTTTTGTAATAGCCGGGATTGATTTTCGATACTCGCACGGATTCTAACTTTTCCCAGTACTCACTCGGATTCTACTATTTTTCGGTACTCACACTGATTGACCCTTTTCCGGTACTCGTCAGGACAATTTTTCGATACTCGCATGGATTCTACCTTTTCCCGGTACTCGCCCGGATTCTATCATTTTTCGGTACTCACATTGATTCGACCATTTTTTTGTAATCGCCGGGATTGGTTTTCAATACTCGCACGGATTCTTCCTTTTCCCGGTACTCTTCCGGATTCTACTATTTTTTGGTACTCACACTGATTCGACCCTTCTCCGGTACTCGTTAGTACAATTTTTCGATACTCGCATGGATTCTTCCTTTTCCCGGTACTCGCCCGGATTCTATTATTGTTCGGTACTCACATTGATTCGACCATTTTTTTGTAATCGCCGGGACAGTTTTTCGATACTCGCACGGATTCTATCTTTTCCCGGTAGTCTCCCGGATTCTACTATTTTTCGGTACTCACATTGATTCGAGCCTTTTCCGGTACTCGACAGGACAATTTTTCAATACTCGCATGGATTCTACCTTTTCCCGGTACTCGCCCGGATTCTATCATTTTTCGGTACTCACATTGATTCGACCATTTTTTTGTAAACGCCGGGACAGTTTTTCAATACTCGCACGGATTCTTCCTTTTCCCGGTACTCTTCCGGATTCTACTATTTTTTGGTACTCACACTGATTCGACCCTTCTCCAGTACTCGTCAGGACAATTTTTCGATACTCGCATGGATTCCACCTTTTCCCGGTACTCGCCCGGATTCTATTATTTTTCGGTACTCACATTGATTCGACCATTTTTTTGTAATCGCCGGGACAGTTTTTCAATACTCGCACGGATTCTTCCTTTTCCCGGTACTCTTCCGGATTCTACAATTTTTTGGTACTCACATTGATTCGACCCTTCTCCGGTACTCGTCAGGACAATCTTTCGATACTCGCATGGATTCCACCTTTTCCCGGTACTCGCCCGGATTCTATCTTTTTTCGGTACTCACATTGATTCGACCATTTTTTTTTAATCGCCAGGACAGTTTTTCAATACTCGCACGGATTCTTCCTTTTCCCGGTACTCTTCCGGATTCTACTATTTTTTGGTACTCACACTGGTTCGACCCTTCTCTGGTACTCGTCAGGACAATTTTTCAATACTCGCATGGATTCTACGTTTTCCCGGTACTCGCCCGGATTCTATCATTTTTCGATACTCACATTGATTCGACCATTTTTTTGTAATAGCCGGGATTGATTTTCGATACTCGCACGGATTCTAACTTTTCCCAGTACTCACTCGGATTCTACTATTTTTCGGTACTCACACTGATTGACCCTTTTCCGGTACTCGTCAGGACAATTTTTCGATACTCGCATGGATTCTACCTTTTCCCGGTACTCGCACGGATTCTATCATTTTTCGGTACTCACATTGATTCGACCATTTTTTTGTAATCGCCGGGAAATTTTTTCAATACTCGCACGGATTCTTCCTTTTCCCGGTACTCTTCCGGATTCTACTATTTTTTGGTACTCACACTGATTCGACCCTTCTCCGGTACTCGTTAGGACAATTTTTCGATACTCGCATGGATTCTTCCTTTTCCCGGTACTCGCCCGGATTCTATCATTTTTCGGTACTCACATTGATTCGACCATTTTTTTGTAAACGCCGGGACAGTTTTTCAATACTCGCACGGATTCTTCCTTTACCCGGTACTCTTCCGGATTCTACTATTTTTTGGTACTCACACTGATTCGACCCTTCTCCAGTACTCGTCAGGACAATTTTTCGATACTCGCATGGATTCCACCTTTTCCCGGTACTCGCCCGGATTCTATTATTTTTCGGTACTCACATTGATTCGACCATTTTTTTGTAATCGCCGGGACAGTTTTTCAATACTCGCACGGATTCTTCCTTTTCCCGGTACTCCTCCGGATTCTACTATTTTTTGGTACTCACACTGATTCGACCCTTCTCCGGTACTCGTCAGGACAATTTTTCAATACTCGCATGGATTCTACCTTTTTCCCGTAGTTGCCCGGATTCTATTATTTTTCGGTACTCACATTGATTCGACCATTTTTTTGTAATCGCCGGGACAGTTTTTCAATACTCGCACGGATTCTTCCTTTTCCCAGTACTCTTCCGGATTCTACTATTTTTTGGTACTCACACTGATTCGACCCTTCTCCGGTACTCGTTAGGACAATTTTTCGATACTCGCATGGATTCTTCCTTTTCCCGGTACTCGCCCGGATTCTATTATTGTTCGGTACTCACATTGATTCGACCATTTTTTTGTAATCGCCGGGACAGTTTTTCGATACTCGCACGGATTCTATCTTTTCCCGGTAGTCTCCCGGATTTTACTATTTTTCGGTACTCACACTGATTCGAGCCTTTTCCGGTACTCGACAGGACAATTTTTCAATACTCGCATGGATTCTTCCTTTTCCCGGTACTCGCCCGGATTCTATCATTTTTCGGTACTCACATTGATTCGACCATTTTTTTGTAATCGCCGGGAAAGTTTTTCAATACTCGCACGGATTCTTCCTTTTCCCAGTACTCTTCCGGATTCTACTATTTTTTGGTACTCACATTGATTCGACCCTTCTCCGGTACTCGTCAGGACAATTTTTCGATACTCGCATGGATTCCACCTTTTCCCGGTACTCGCCCGGATTCTATCATTTTTCGGTACTCACATTGATTCGACCATTTTTTTTTAATCGCCAGGACAGTTTTTCAATACTCGCACGGATTCTTCCTTTTCCCGGTACTCTTCCGGATTCTACTATTTTTTGGTACTCACACTGATTCGACCCTTCTCTGGTACTCGTCAGGACAATTTTTCCATACTCGCATGGATTCTACGTTTTCCCGGTACTCGCCCAGATTCTATCATTTTTCGATACTCACATTGATTCGACCATTTTTTTGTAATAGCCGGGATTGATTTTCGATACTCGCACGGATTCTAAATTTTCCCAGAACTCACTCGGATTCTACTATTTTTCGGTACTCACACTGATTGACCCTTTTCCGGTACTCGTCAGGACAATTTTTCGATACTCGCATGGATTCTACCTTTTCCCGGTACACGCCCGGATGCTATCATTTTTCGGTACTCACATTGATTCGACCATTTTTTTGTAATCGCCGGGAAATTTTTTCAATACTCGCACGGATTCTTCCTTTTCCCGGTACTCTTCCGGATTCTACTATTTTTTGGTACTCACACTGATTCGACCCTTCTCCGGTACTCGTTAGGACAATTTTTCGATACTCGCATGGATTCTTCCTTTTCCCGGTACTCGCCCGGATTCTATTATTGTTCGGTACGCACATTGATTCGACCATTTTTTTGTAATCGCCGGGACAGTTTTTCGATACTCGCACGGATTCTATCTTTTCCCGGTAGTCTCCCGGATTCTACTATTTTTCGGTACTCACACTGATTCGAGCCATTTCCGGTACTCGACAGGACAATTTTTCAATACTCGCATGGATTCTACGTTTTCCCGGTACTCGCCCGGATTCTATCATTTTTCGGTACTCACATTGATTCGACCATTTTTTTCTAATAGCCGGGATTGATTTTCGATACTCGCACGGATTCTAACTTTTCCCAGTACTCACTCGGATTCTACTATTTTTCGGTACTCACACTGATTGACCCTTTTCCGGTACTCGTCAGGACAATTTTTCGATACTCGCATGGATTCCACCTTTTCCCGGTACTCGCCCGGATTCTATCATTTTTCGGTACTCACATTGATTCGACCATTTTTTTGTAATCGCCGGGAAATTTTTTCAATACTCGCACGGATTCTTCCTTTTCCCGGTACTCTTCCGGATTCTACTATTTTTTGGTACTCACACTGATTCGACCCTTCTCCGGTACTCGTCAGGACAATTTTTCGATACTCGCATGGATTCTACCTTTTCCCGGTACTCGCCCGGATTCTATCATTTTTCGGTACTCACATTGATTCGACCATTTTTTTGTAATAGCCGGGATTGGTTTTCGATACTCGCACGGATTCTAACTTTTCCCAGTACTCTCTCGGATTCTGCTATTTTTCGGTACTCACACTGATTGACCCTTTTCCGGTACTCGTCAGGACAATTTTTCGATACTCGCATGGATTCTACCTTTTCCCGGTACTCGCCCGGATTCTATCATTTTTCGGTACTCACATTGATTCGACCATTTTTTTGTAATAGCCGGGATTGGTTTTCGATACTCGCACGGATTCTAACTTTTCCCAGTACTCACTCGATTCTGCTATTTTTCGGTACTCACACTGATTGACCCTTTTCCGGTACTCGTCAGGACAATTTTTCGATACTCGCATGGATTCTACCTTTTCCCGGTACTCACCCGGATTCTATCATTTTTCGGTACTCACATTGATTCGACCATTTTTTTGTAATCGCCGGGACAGTTTTTCGATACTCGCACGGATTCTATCTTTTCCCGGTAGTCTCCCGGATTCTACTATTTTTCGGTACTCACACTGATTCGAGCCTTTTCCGGTACTCGACAGGACAATTTTTCAATACTCGCATGGATTCTACCTTTTCCCGGTACTCGCCCGGATTCTATCATTTTTCGGTACTCACATTGATTCGACCATTTTTTTGTAATCGCCGGGAAAGTTTTTCAATACTCGCACGGATTCTTCCTTTTCCCAGTACTCTTCCGGATTCTACTATTTTTTGGTACTCACACTGATTCGACCCTTCTCCGGTACTCGTCAGGACAATTTTTCGATACTCGCATGGATTCCACCTTTTCCCGGTACTCGCCCGGATTCTATCATTTTTCGGTACTCACATTGATTCCACCATTTTTTTTTAATCGCCAGGACAGTTTTTCAATACTCGCATGGATTCTTCCTTTTCGCGGTACTCTTCCGGATTCTACTATTTTTTGGTACTCACACTGATTCGACCCTTCTCTGGTACTCGTCAGGACAATTTTTCAATACTTGCATGGATTCTACGTTTTCCCGGTACTCGCCCGGATTCTATCATTTTTCGATACTCACATTGATTCGACCATTTTTTTGTAATAGCCGGGATTGATTTTCGATACTCGCACGGATTCTAACTTTTCCCAGTACTCACTCGGATTCTACTATTTTTCGGTACTCACACTGATTGACCCTTTTCCGGTACTCGTCAGGACAATTTTTCGATACTCGCATGGATTCTACCTTTTCCCGGTACTCGCACGGATTCTATCATTTTTCGGTACTCACATTGATTCGACCATTTTTTTGTAATCGCCGGGAAAGTTTTTCAATACTCGCACGGATTCTTCCTTTTCCCGGTACTCTTCCGGATTCTACTATTTTTTGGTACTCACACTGATTCGACCCTCTCCAGTACTCGTCAGGACAATTTTTCGATACTCGCATGGATTCTACCTTTTCCCGGTACTCGCCCGGATTCTATCATTTTTCGGTACTCACATTGATTCGACCATTTTTTTGTCATCGCCGGGAAAGTTTTTCAATACTCGCACGGATTCTTCCTTTTCCCGGTACTCTTCCGGATTCTACTATTTTTTGGTACTCACACTGATTCGACCCTCTCCAGTACTCGTCAGGACAATTTTTCGATACTCGCATGGATTCTACCTTTTCCCGGTACTCGCCCGGATTCTATCATTTTTCGTTACTCACATTGATTCGACCATTTTTTTGTAATAGCCGGGATTGATTTTCGATACTCGCACGGATTCTATCTTTTCCCGGTAGTCTCCCGGATTCTACTATTTTTCGGTACTCACACTGATTCGAGCCTTTTCCGGTACTCGACAGGACAATTTTTCAATACTCGCATGGATTCTACGTTTTCCCGGTACTCGCCCGGATTCTATCATTTTTCGGTACTCACATTGATTCGACCATTTTTTTGTAATAGCCGGGATTGATTTTCGATACTCGCACGGATTCTAACTTTTCCCAGTACTCACTCGAATTCTACTATTTTTCGGTACTCACACTGATTGACCCTTTTCCGGTACTCGTCAGGACAATTTTTCGATACTCGCATGGATTCTACCTTTTCCCGGTACTCGCACGGATTCTATCATTTTTCGGTACTCACATTGATTCGACCATTTTTTTGTAATCGCCGGGAAAGTTTTTCAATACTCGCACGGATTCTTCCTTTTCCCGGTACTCTTCCGGATTCTACTATTTTTTGGTACTCACACTGATTCGACCCTCTCCAGTACTCGTCAGGACAATTTTTCGATACTCGCATGGATTCTACCTTTTCCCGGTACTCGCCCGGATTCTATCATTTTTCGGTACTCACATTGATTCGACCATTTTTTTGTAATCGCCGGGAAAGTTTTTCAATACTCGCACGGATTCTTCCTTTTCCCGGTACTCTTCCGGATTCTACTATTTTTTGGTACTCACACTGATTCGACCCTCTCCAGTACTCGTCAGGACAATTTTTCGATACTCGCATGGATTCTACCTTTTCCCGGTACTCGCCCGGATTCTATCATTTTTCGGTACTCACATTGATTCGACCATTTTTTTGTAATCGCCGGGAAAGTTTTTCAATACTCGCACGGATTCTTCCTTTTCCCGGTACTCTTCCGGATTCTACTATTTTTTGGTACTCACACTGATTCGACCCTCTCCAGTACTCGTCAGGACAATTTTTCGATACTCGCATGGATTCTACCTTTTCCCGGTACTCGCCCGGATTCTATCATTTTTCGGTACTCACATTGATTCGACCATTTTTTTGTAATCGCCGGGAAAGTTTTTCAATACTCGCACGGATTCTTCCTTTTCCCGGTACTCTTCCGGATTCTACTATTTTTTGGTACTCACACTGATTCGACCCTTCTCCGGTACTCGTTAGGACAATTTTTCGATACTCGCATGGATTCTTCCTTTTCCCGGTACTCGCCCGGATTCTATTATTGTTCGGTACTCACATTGATTCGACCATTTTTTTGTAGTCGCCGGGACAGTTTTTCGATACTCGCACGGATTCTATCTTTTCCCGGTAGTCTCCCGGATTCTACTATTTTTCGGTACTCACACTGATTCGAGCCTTTTCCGGTACTCGACAGGACAATTTTTCAATACTCGCATGGATTCTACCTTTTCCCGGTACTCGCCCGGATTCTATCATTTTTCGGTACTCACATTGATTCGACCATTTTTTTGTAAACGCCGGGACAGTTTTTCAATACTCGCACGGATTCTTCCTTTTCCCGGTACTCTTCCGGATTCTACTATTTTTTGGTACTCACACTGATTCGACCCTTCTCCAGTACTCGTCAGGACATTTTTTCGATACTCGCATGGATTCCACCTTTTCCCGGTACTCGCCCGGATTCTATTATTTTTCGGTACTCACATTGATTCGACCATTTTTTTGTAATCGCCGGGACAGTTTTTCGATACTCGCACGGATTCTTCCTTTTCCCGGTACTCGCCCGGATTCTATCATTTTTCGTTACTCACATTGATTCGACCATTTTTTTGTAATAGCCGGGATTGATTTTCGATACTCGCCCGGATTCTATCATTTTTCGGTACTCACATTGATTCGACCATTTTTTTTTAATCGCCAGGACAGTTTTTCAATACTCGCACGGATTCTTCCTTTTCCCGGTACTCTTCCGGATTCTACTATTTTTTGGTACTCACACTGGTTCGACCCTTCTCTGGTACTCGTTAGGACAATTTTTCAATACTCGCATGGATTCTACGTTTTCCCGGTACTCGCCCGGATTCTATCATTTTTCGGTACTCACATTGATTCGACCATTTTTTTGTAATAGCCGGGATTGATTTTCGATACTCGCACGGATTCTAACTTTTCCCACTACTCACTCGGATTCTACTATTTTTCGGTAGTCACATTGATTGACCCTTTTCCGGTACTCGTCAGGACAATTTTTCGATACTCGCATGGATTCTACCTTTTCCCGGTACTCGCCCGGATTCTATCATTTTTCGGTACTCACATTGATTCGACCATTTTTTTGTAATCGCCGGTAAAGTTTTTCAATACTCGCACGGATTCTTCCTTTTCCCTGTACTCTTCCGGATTCTACTTTTTTTTTTGTACTCACACTGATTCGACCCTTCTCCGGTACTCGTTAGGACAATTTTTCGTTACTCGCATGGATTCTTCCTTTTCCGGTACTCGCCCGGATTCTATTATTGTTCGGTACTCACATTGATTCGACCATTTTTTTTGTAATCGCCGGGACAGTTTTTCGATACTCGCCCGGATTCTATCATTTTTCGGTACTCACATTGATTCGACCATTTTTTTTTAATCGCCAGGACAGTTTTTCAATACTCGCACGGATTCTTCCTTTTCCCGGTACTCTTCCGGATTCTACTATTTTTTGGTACTCACACTGATTCGACCCTTCTCCGGTACTCGTCAGGACAATTTTTCAATAGTCGCATGGATTCTACGTTTTCCCGGTACTCGCCCGGATTCTATCATTTTTCGGTACTCACATTGATTCGACCATTTTTTTGTAACAGCCGGGATTGATTTTTGATACTCGCACGGATTCTAACTTTTCCCAGTACTCACTCGGATTCTACTATTTTTCGGTACTCACACAGATTGACCCTTTTCCGGTACTCGTCAGGACAATTTTTCGATACTCGCATGGATTCCACCTTTTCCCGGTACTCGCCCGGATTCTATCATTTTTCGGTACTCACATTGATTCGACCATTTTTTTGTAATCGCCGGGAAAGTTTTTCAATACTCGCACGGATTCTTCCTTTTCCCGGTACTCTACCGGATTCTACTATTTTTTGGTACTCACACTGATTCGACCCTTCTCCGGTACTCGTCAGGACAATTTTTCAATACTCGCATGATTCTACCTTTTCCCGGTACTCGCCCGGATTCTATCATTTTTCGGTACTCACATTGATTCGACCATTTTTTTGTAATCGCCGGGACAGTTTTTCGATACTCGCACGGATTCTTCCTTTTCCCGGTACTCGCCCGGATTCTATCATTTTTCGGTACTCACATTGATTCGACCATTTTTTTGTAATCGCCGGGACAGTTTTTCAATACTCGCACGGATTCTTCCTTTTCCCGGTACTCTTCCGGATTCTACTATTTTTTGGTACTCACACTGATTCGACCCTCTCCAGCACTCGTCAGGACAATTTTTCGATACTCGCATGGATTCTACCTTTTCCCGGTACTCGCCCGGATTCTATCATTTTTCGGTACTCACATTGATTCGACCATTTTTTTGTAATCGCCGGGAAAGTTTTTCAATACTCGCACGGATTCTTCCTTTTCCCGGTACTCTTCCGGATTCTACTATTTTTTGGTACTCACACTGATTCGACCCTTCTCCGGTACTCGTCAGGACAATTTTTCAATACTCGCATGATTCTACCTTTTCCCGGTACTCGCCCGGATACTATCATTTTTCGGTACTCATATTGATTCGACCATTTTTTTGTAATCGCCGGGACAGTTTTTCGATACTCGCACGGATTCTTCCTTTTCCCGGTACTCGCCCGGATTCTATCATTTTTCGGTACTCACATTGATTCGACCATTTTTTTGTAATCGCCGGGACAGTTTTTCAATACTCGCACGGATTCTTCCTTTTCCCGGTACTCTTCCGGATTCTACTATTTTTTGGTACTCACACTGATTCGACCCTCTCCAGCACTCGTCAGGACAATTTTTCAATACTCGCATGGATTCTACGTTTTCCCGGTACTCGCCCGGATTCTATCATTTTTCGATACTCACATTGATTCGACCATTTTTTTGTAACAGCCGGGATTGATTTTTGATACTCGCACGGATTCTAACTTTTCCCAGTACTCACTCGGATTCTACTATTTTTCGGTACTCACACAGATTGACCCTTTTCCGGTACTCGTCAGGACAATTTTTCGATACTCGCATGGATTCCACCTTTTCCCGGTACTCGCCCGGATTCTATCATTTTTCGGTACTCACATTGATTCGACCATTTTTTTGTAATCGCCGGGAAAGTTTTTCAATACTCGCACGGATTCTTCCTTTTCCCGGTACTCTACCGGATTCTACTATTTTTTGGTACTCACACTGATTCGACCCTTCTCCGGTACTCGTCAGGACAATTTTTCAATACTCGCATGATTCTACCTTTTCCCGGTACTCGCCCGGATTCTATCATTTTTCGGTACTCACATTGATTCGACCATTTTTTTGTAATCGCCGGGACAGTTTTTCGATACTCGCACGGATTCTTCCTTTTCCCGGTACTCGCCCGGATTCTATCATTTTTCGGTACTCACATTGATTCGACCATTTTTTTGTAATCGCCGGGACAGTTTTTCAATACTCGCACGGATTCTTCCTTTTCCCGGTACTCTTCCGGATTCTACTATTTTTTGGTACTCACACTGATTCGACCCTCTCCAGCACTCGTCAGGACAATTTTTCGATACTCGCATGGATTCTACCTTTTCCCGGTACTCGCCCGGATTCTATCATTTTTCGGTACTCACATTGATTCGACCATTTTTTTGTAATCGCCGGGAAAGTTTTTCAATACTCGCACGGATTCTTCCTTTTCCCGGTACTCTTCCGGATTCTACTATTTTTTGGTACTCACACTGATTCGACCCTTCTCCGGTACTCGTCAGGACAATTTTTCAATACTCGCATGATTCTACCTTTTCCCGGTACTCGCCCGGATACTATCATTTTTCGGTACTCATATTGATTCGACCATTTTTTTGTAATCGCCGGGACAGTTTTTCGATACTCGCACGGATTCTTCCTTTTCCCGGTACTCGCCCGGATTCTATCATTTTTCGGTACTCACATTGATTCGACCATTTTTTTGTAATCGCCGGGACAGTTTTTCAATACTCGCACGGATTCTTCCTTTTCCCGGTACTCTTCCGGATTCTACTATTTTTTGGTACTCACACTGATTCGACCCTCTCCAGCACTCGTCAGGACAATTTTTCAATACTCGCATGGATTCTACGTTTTCCCGGTACTCGCCCGGATTCTATCATTTTTCGATACTCACATTGATTCGACCATTTTTTTGTAATAGCCGGGATTGATTTTCGATACTCGCACGGATTCTAACTTTTCCCAGTACTCACTCGGATTCTACTATTTTTCGGTACTCACACTGATTGACCCTTTTCCGGTACTCGTCAGGACAATTTTTCGATACTCGCATGGATTCTACCTTTTCCCGGTACTCGCACGGATTCTATCATTTTTCGGTACTCACATTGATTCGACCATTTTTTTGTAATCGCCGGGAAAGTTTTTCAATACTCGCACGGATTCTTCCTTTTCCCGGTACTCTTCCGGATTCTACTATTTTTTGGTACTCACACTGATTCGACCCTCTCCAGTACTCGTCAGGACAATTTTTCGATACTCGCATGGATTCTACCTTTTCCCGGTACTCGCCCGGATTCTATCATTTTTCGGTACTCACATTGATTCGACCATTTTTTTGTAATCGCCGGGAAAGTTTTTCAATACTCGCACGGATTCTTCCTTTTCCCGGTACTCTTCCGGATTCTACTATTTTTTGGTACTCACACTGATTCGACCCTCTCCAGTACTCGTCAGGACAATTTTTCGATACTCGCATGGATTCTACCTTTTCCCGGTACTCGCCCGGATTCTATCATTTTTCGGTACTCACATTGATTCGACCATTTTTTTGTAATCGCCGGGAAAGTTTTTCAATACTCGCACGGATTCTTCCTTTTCCCGGTACTCTTCCGGATTCTACTATTTTTTGGTACTCACACTGATTCGACCCTTCTCCGGTACTCGTTAGGACAATTTTTCGATACTCGCATGGATTCTTCCTTTTCCCGGTACTCGCCCGGATTCTATTATTGTTCGGTACTCACATTGATTCGACCATTTTTTTGTAGTCGCCGGGACAATTTTTCGATACTCGCACGGATTCTATCTTTTCCCGGTAGTCTCCCGGATTCTACTATTTTTCGGTACTCACACTGATTCGAGCCTTTTCCGGTACTCGACAGGACAATTTTTCAATACTCGCATGGATTCTACCTTTTCCCGGTACTCGCCCGGATTCTATCATTTTTCGGTACTCACATTGATTCGACCATTTTTTTGTAATCGCCGGGAAAGTTTTTCAATACTCGCACGGATTCTTCCTTTTCCCAGTACTCTTCCGGATTCTACTATTTTTTGGTACTCACACTGATTCGACCCTTCTCCGGTACTCGTCAGGACAATTTTTCGATACTCGCATGGATTCCACCTTTTCCCTGTACTCGCCCGGATTCTATCATTTTTCGGTACTCACATTGATTCGACCATTTTTTTTTAATCGCCAGGACAGTTTTTCAATACTCGCACGGATTCTTCCTTTTCCCGGTACTCTTCCGGATTCTACTATTTTTTGGTACTCACACTGATTCGACCCTCTCCAGTACTCGTCAGGACAATTTTTCGATACTCGCATGGATTCTACCTTTTCCCGGTACTCGCCCGGATTCTATCATTTTTCGGTACTCACATTGATTTGACCATTTTTTTGTAATCGCCGGGAAAGTTCTTCAATACTCGCACGGATTCTTCCTTTTCCCGGTACTCTTCCGGATTCTACTATTTTTTGGTACTCACACTGATTCGACCCTTCTCCGGTACTCGTCAGGACAATTTTTCAATACTCGCATGATTCTACCTTTTCCCGGTACTCGCCCGGATTCTATCATTTTTCGGTACTCAGATTGATTCGACCATTTTTTTGTAATCGCCGGGACAGTTTTTCGATACTCGCACGGATTCTTCCTTTTCCCGGTACTCGCCCGGATTCTATCATTTTTCGGTACTCACATTGTTTCGATCATTTTTTTGTAATCGCCGGGACAGTTTTTCAATACTCGCACGGATTCTTCCTTTTCCCGGTACTCTTCCGGATTCTACTATTTTTTGGTACTCACACTGATTCGACCCTCTCCAGTACTCGTCAGGACAATTTTTCGATACTCGCATGGATTCTACCTTTTCCCGGTACTCGCCCGGATTCTATCATTTTTCGGTACTCACATTGATTTGACCATTTTTTTGTAATCGCCGGGAAAGTTTTTCAATACTCGCACGGATTCTTCCTTTTCCCGGTACTCTTCCGGATTCTACTATTTTTTGGTACTCACACTGATTCGACCCTTCTCCGGTACTCGTTAGGACAATTTTTCGATACTCGCATGGATTCTACCTTTTCCCGGTACTCGCCCGGATTCTATCATTTTTCGGTACTCACATTGATTTGACCATTTTTTTGTAATCGCCGGGAAAGTTCTTCAATACTCGCACGGATTCTTCCTTTTCCCGGTACTCTTCCGGATTCTACTATTTTTTGGTACTCACACTGATTCGACCCTTCTCCGGTACTCGTCAGGACAATTTTTCAATACTCGCATGATTCTACCTTTTCCCGGTACTCGCCCGGATTCTATCATTTTTCGGTACTCATATTGATTCGACCATTTTTTTGCAATCGCCGGGACAGTTTTTCGATACTCGCACGGATTCTTCCTTTTCCCGGTACTCGCCCGGATTCTATCATTTTTCGGTACTCACATTGATTCGACCATTTTTTTGTAATCGTCGGGAAAGTTTTTCAATACTCGCACGGATTCTTCCTTTTCCCGGTACTCTTCCGGATTCTACTATTTTTTGGTACTCACACTGATTCGACCCTTCTCCGGTACTCGTTAGGACAATTTTTCGATACTCGCATGGATTCTTCCTTTTCCCGGTACTCGCCCGGATTCTATTATTGTTCGGTACTCACATTGATTCGACCATTTTTTTGTAGTCGCCGGGACAGTTTTTCGATACTCGCACGGATTCTATCTTTTCCCGGTAGTCTCCCGGATTCTACTATTTTTCGGTACTCACACTGATTCGAGCCTTTTCCGGTACTCGACAGGACAATCTTTCAATACTCGCATGGATTCTACGTTTTCCCGGTACTCGCCCGGATTCTATCATTTTTCGGTACTCACATTGATTCGACCATTTTTTTGTAATCGTCGGGACAGTTTTTCAATACTCACACGGATTCTTCCTTTTCCCGGTACTCTTCCGGATTCTACTATTTTTTGGTACTCACACTGATTCGACCCTTCTCCGGTACTCGTCAGGACAATTTTTCAATACTCGCATGATTCTACCTTTTCCCGGTACTCGCCCGGATTCTATCATTTTTCGGTACTCACATTGATTCGACCATTTTTTTGTAATAGCCGGGATTGATTTTCGATACTCGCACGGATTCTATCTTTTCCCGGTAGTCTCCCGGATTCTACTATTTTTCGGTACTCACACTGATTCGAGCCTTTTCCGGTACTCGACAGGACAATTTTTCAATACTCGCATGGATTCTACCTTTTCCCGGTACTCGCCCGGATTCTATCATTTTTCGGTACTCACATTGATTCGACCATTTTTTTGTAATCGCCGGGAAAGTTTTTCAATACTCGCACGGATTCTTCCTTTTCCCAGTACTCTTCCGGATTCTACTATTTTTTGGTACTCACACTGATTCGACCCTTCTCCGGTACTCGTCAGGACAATTTTTCGATACTCGCATGGATTCCACCTTTTCCCTGTACTCGCCCGGATTCTATCATTTTTCGGTACTCACATTGATTCGACCATTTTTTTGTAATCGCCGGGACAGTTTTTAAATACTCGCACGGATTCTTCCTTTTCCCGGTACTCTTCCGGATTCTACTATTTTTTGGTACTCACACTGATTCGACCCTTCTCCGGTACTCGTCAGGACAATTTTTCAATACTCGCATGATTCTACCTTTTCCCGGTACTCGCCCGGATTCTATCATTTTTCGGTACTCATATTGATTCGACCATTTTTTTGCAATCGCCGGGACAGTTTTTCGATACTCGCACGGATTCTTCCTTTTCCCGGTACTCGCCTGGATTCTATCATTTTTCGGTACTCACATTGATTCGACCATTTTTTTGTAATCGTCGGGAAAGTTTTTCAATACTCGCACGGATTCTTCCTTTTCCCGGTACTCTTCCGGATTCTACTATTTTTTGGTACTCACACTGATTCGACCCTCTCCAGTACTCGTCAGGACAATTTTTCGATACTCGCATGGATTCTACCTTTTCCCGGTACTCGCCCGGATTCTATCATTTTTCGGTACTCACATTGATTCGACCATTTTTTTGTAATCGCCGGGAAAGTTTTTCAATACTCGCACGGATTCTTCCTTTTCCCGGTACTCTTCCGGATTCTACTATTTTTTGGTACTCACACTGATTCGACCCTCTCCAGTACTCGTCAGGACAATTTTTCGATACTCGCATGGATTCTACCTTTTCCCGGTACTCGCCCGGATTCTATCATTTTTCGGTACTCACATTGATTTGACCATTTTTTTGTAATCGCCGGGAAAGTTTTTCAATACTCGCACGGATTCTTCCTTTTCCCGGTACTCTTCCGGATTCTACTATTTTTTGGTACTCACACTGATTCGACCCTTCTCCGGTACTCGTTAGGACAATTTTTCGATACTCGCATGGATTCTTCCTTTTCCCGGTACTCGCCCGGATTCTATTATTGTTCGGTACTCACATTGATTCGACCATTTTTTTGTAGTCGCCGGGACAGTTTTTCGATACTCGCACGGATTCTATCTTTTCCCGGTAGTCTCCCGGATTCTACTATTTTTCGGTACTCACACTGATTCGAGCCTTTTCCGGTACTCGACAGGACAATTTTTCAATACTCGAATGGATTCTACGTTTTCCCGGTACTCGCCCGGATTCTATCATTTTTCGGTACTCACATTGATTCGACCATTTTTTTGTAATCGCCGGGAAAGTTTTTCAATACTCGCACGGATTCTTCCTTTTCCCAGTACTCTTCCGGATTCTACTATTTTTTGGTACTCACACTGATTCGACCCTTCTCCGGTACTCGTCAGGACAATTTTTCGATACTCGCATGGATTCCACCTTTTCCCGGTACTCGCCCGGATTCTATCATTTTTCGGTACTCACATTGATTCGACAATTTTTTTTTAATCGCCAGGACAGTTTTTCAATACTCGCACGGATTCTTCCTTTTCCCGGTACTCTTCCGGATTCTACTATTTTTTGGTACTCACACTGATTCGACCCTCTCCAGTACTCGTCAGGACAATTTTTCGATACTCGCATGGATTCTACCTTTTCCCGGTACTCGCCCGGATTCTATCATTTTTCGGTACTCACATTGATTCGACCATTTTTTTGTAATCGCCGGGAAAGTTTTTCAATACTCGCACGGATTCTTCCTTTTCCCGGTACTCTTCCGGATTCTACTATTTTTTGGTACTCACACTGATTCGACCCTTCTCCGGTACTCGTCAGGACAATTTTTCAATACTCGCATGATTCTACCTTTTCCCGGTACTCGCCCGGATTCTATCATTTTTCGGTACTCATATTGATTCGACCATTTTTTTGTAATCGCCGGGACAGTTTTTCGATACTCGCACGGATTCTTCCTTTTCCCGGTACTCGCCCGGATTCTATCATTTTTCGGTACTCACATTGATTCGACCATTTTTTTGTAATAGCCGGGATTGATTTTCGATACTCGCACGGATTCTATCTTTTCCCGGTAGTCTCCCGGATTCTACTATTTTTCGGTACTCACACTGATTCGAGCCTTTTCCGGTACTCGACAGGACAATTTTTCAATACTCGCATGGATTCTACCTTTTCCCGGTACTCGCCCGGATTCTATCATTTTTCGGTACTCACATTGATTCGACCATTTTTTTGTAATCGCCGGGAAAGTTTTTCAATACTCGCACGGATTCTTCCTTTTCCCAGTACTCTTCCGGATTCTACTATTTTTTGGTACTCACACTGATTCGACTCTTCTCCGGTACTCGTCAGGACAATTTTTCGATACTCGCATGGATTCCACCTTTTCCCGGTACTCGCCCGGATTCTATCATTTTTCGGTACTCACATTGATTCGACCATTTTTTTTTAATCGCCAGGACAGTTTTTCAATACTCGCACGGATTCTTCCTTTTCCCGGTACTCTTCCGGATTCTACTATTTTTTGGTACTCACACTGATTCGACCCTTCTCTGGTACTCGTCAGGACAATTCTTCAATACTCGCATGGATTCTACGTTTTCCCGGTACTCGCCCGGATTCTATCATTTTTCGATACTCACATTGATTCGACCATTTTTTTGTAATAGCCGGGATTGATTTTCGATACTCGCACGGATTCTAACTTTTCCCAGTACTCACTCGGATTCTACTATTTTTCGGTACTCACACTGATTGACCCTTTTCCGGTACTCGTCAGGACAATTTTTCGATACTCGCATGGATTCTACCTTTTCCCGGTACTCGCCCGGATTCTATCATTTTTCGGTACCCACATTGATTCGACCATTTTTTTGTAATCGCCGGGACAGTTTTTCAATACTCGCACGGATTCTTCCTTTTCCCGGTACTCTTCCGGATTCTACTATTTTTTGGTACTCACACTGATTCGACCCTCTCCAGTACTCGTCAGGACAATTTTTCGATACTCGCATGGATTCTACCTTTTCCCGGTACTCGCCCGGATTCTATCATTTTTCGGTACTCACATTGATTCGACCATTTTTTTGTAATCGCCGGGAAAGTTTTTCAATACTCGCACGGATTCTTCCTTTTCCCGGTACTCTTCCGGATTCTACTATTTTTTGGTACTCACACTGATTCGACCCTTCTCCGGTACTCGTTAGGACAATTTTTCGATACTCGCATGGATTCTTCCTTTTCCGGTACTCGCCCGGATTCTATTATTGTTCGGTACTCACATTGATTCGACCATTTTTTTTGTAATCGCCGGGACAGTTTTTCGATACTCGCACGGATTCTATCTTTTCCCGGTAGTCTCCCGGATTCTACTATTTTTCGGTACTCACACTGATTCGAGCCTTTTTCCGGTACTCGACAGGACAATTTTTCAATACTCGCATGGATTCTACGTTTTCCCGGTACTCGCCCGGATTCTATCATTTTTCGGTACTCACATTGATTCGACCATTTTTTTGTAATAGCCGGGATTGATTTTCGATACTCGCACGGATTCTAACTTTTCCCACTACTCACTCGGATTCTACTATTTTTCGGTAGTCACACTGATTGACCCTTTTCCGGTACTCGTCAGGACAATTTTTCGATACTCGCATGGATTCTACCTTTTCCCGGTACTCGCCCGGATTCTATCATTTTTCGGTACTCACATTGATTCGACCATTTTTTTGTAATCGCCGGGAAAGTTTTTCAATACTCGCACGGATTCTTCCTTTTCCCTGTACTCTTCCGGATTCTACTTTTTTTTTGCACTCACACTGATTCGACCCTTCTCCGGTACTCGTTAGGACAATTTTTCGTTACTCGCATGGATTCTTCCTTTTCCGGTACTCGCCCGGATTCTATTATTGTTCGGTACTCACATTGATTCGACCATTTTTTTTGTAATCGCCGGGACAGTTTTTCGATACTCGCACGGATTCTATCTTTTCCCGGTAGTCTCCCGGATTCTACTATTTTTCGGTACTCACACTGATTCGAGCCTTTTCCGGTACTCGACAGGACAATTTTTCAATACTCGCATGGATTCTACGTTTTCCCGGTACTCGCCCGGATTCTATCATTTTTCGGTACTCACATTGATTCGACCATTTTTTTGTAATAGCCGGGATTGATTTTTGATACTCGCACGGATTCTAACTTTTCCCAGTACTCACTCGGATTCTACTATTTTTCGGTACTCACACAGATTGACCCTTTTCCGGTACTCGTCAGGACAATTTTTCGATACTCGCATGGATTCCACCTTTTCCCGGTACTCGCCCGGATTCTATCATTTTTCGGTACTCACATTGATTCGACCATTTTTTTGTAATCGTCGGGAAAGTTTTTCAATACTCGCACGGATTCTTCCTTTTCCCGGTACTCTTCCGGATTCTACTATTTTTTGGTACTCACACTGATTCGACCCTTCTCCGGTACTCGTCAGGACAATTTTTCAATACTCGCATGATTCTACCTTTTCCCGGTACTCGCCCGGATTCTATCATTTTTCGGTACTCATATTGATTCGACCATTTTTTTGTAATCGCCGGGACAGTTTTTCGATACTCGCACGGATTCTTCCTTTTCCCGGTACTCGCCCGGATTCTATCATTTTTCGGTACTCACATTGATTCGACCATTTTTTTGTAATCGCCGGGACAGTTTTTCAATACTCGCACGGATTCTTCCTTTTCCCGGTACTCTTCCGGATTCTACTATTTTTTGGTACTCACACTGATTCGACCCTCTCCAGTACTCGTCAGGACAATTTTTCGATACTCGCATGGATTCTACCTTTTCCCGGTACTCGCCCGGATTCTATCATTTTTCGGTACTCACATTGATTTGACCATTTTTTTGTAATCGCCGGGAAAGTTCTTCAATACTCGCACGGATTCTTCCTTTTCCCGGTACTCTTCCGGATTCTACTATTTTTTGGTACTCACACTGATTCGACCCTTCTCCGGTACTCGTCAGGACAATTTTTCAATACTCGCATGATTCTACCTTTTCCCGGTACTCCCCCGGATTCTATCATTTTTCGGTACTCATATTGATTCGACCATTTTTTTTTAATCGCCGGGACAGTTTTTCGATACTCGCACGGATTCTTCCTTTTCCCGGTACTCGCCCGGATTCTATCATTTTTCGGTACCCACATTGATTCGACCATTTTTTTGTAATCGCCGGGACAGTTTTTCAATACTCGCACGGATTCTTCCTTTTCCCGGTACTCTTCCGGATTCTACTATTTTTTGGTACTCACACTGATTCGACCCTCTCCAGTACTCGTCAGGACAATTTTTCGATACTCGCATGGATTCTACCTTTTCCCGGTACTCGCCCGGATTCTATCATTTTTCGGTACTCACATTGATTCGACCATTTTTTTTGTAATCGCCGGGAAAGTTTTTCAATACTCGCACGGATTCTTCCTTTTCCCGGTACTCTTCCGGATTCTACTATTTTTTGGTACTCACACTGATTCGACCCTTCTCCGGTACTCGTTAGGACAATTTTTCGATACTCGCATGGATTCTTCCTTTTCCGGTACTCGCCCGGATTCTATTATTGTTCGGCACTCACATTGATTCGACCATTTTTTTTGTAATCGCCGGGACAGTTTTTCGATAATCGCACGGATTCTATCTTTTCCCGGTAGTCTCCCGGATTCTACTATTTTTCGGTACTCACACTGATTCGAGCCTTTTCCGGTACTCGACAGGACAATTTTTCAATACTCGCATGGATTCTACGTTTTCCCGGTACTCGCCCGGATTCTATCATTTTTCGGTACTCACATTGATTCGACCATTTTTTTGTAATAGCCGGGATTGATTTTTGATACTCGCACGGATTCTAACTTTTCCCAGTACTCACTCGGATTCTACTATTTTTCGGTACTCACACAGATTGACCCTTTTCCGGTACTCGTCAGGACAATTTTTCGATACTCGCATGGATTCCACCTTTTCCCGGTACTCGCCCGGATTCTATCATTTTTCGTACTCACATTGATTCGACCATTTTTTTGTAATCGCCGGGAAAGTTTTTCAATACTCGCACGGATTCTTCCTTTTCCCGGTATTCTTCCGGATTCTACTATTTTTTGGTACTCACACTGATTCGAGCCTTTTCCGGTACTCGACAGGACAATTTTTCAATACTCGCATGGATTCTACGTTTTCCCGGTACTCGCCCGGATTCTATCATTTTTCGGTACTCACATTGATTCGACCATTTTTTTGTAATAGCCGGGATTGATTTTTGATACTCGCACGGATTCTAACTTTTCCCAGTACTCACTCGGATTCTACTATTTTTCGGTACTCACACAGATTGACCCTTTTCCGGTACTCGTCAGGACAATTTTTCGATACTCGCATGGATTCCACCTTTTCCCGGTACTCGCCCGGATTCTATCATTTTTCGGTACTCACATTGATTCGACCATTTTTTTGTAATCGCCGGGAAAGTTTTTCAATACTCGCACGGATTCTTCCTTTTCCCGGTATTCTTCCGGATTCTACTATTTTTTGGTACTCACACTGATTCGACCCTTCTCCGGTACTCGTCAGGACAATTTTTCAATACTCGCATGATTCTACCTTTTCCCGGTACTCGCCCGGATTCTATCATTTTTCGGTACTCATATTGATTCGACCATTTTTTTGTAATCGCCGGGACAGTTTTTCGATACTCGCACGGATTCTTCCTTTTCCCGGTACTCGCCCGGATTCTATCATTTTTCGGTACCCACATTGATTCGACCATTTTTTTGTAATCGCCGGGACAGTTTTTCAATACTCGCACGGATTCTTCCTTTTCCCGGTACTCTTCCGGATTCTACTATTTTTCGGTAGTCACACTGATTGACCCTTTTCCGGTACTCGTCAGGACAATTTTTCGATACTCGCATGGATTCTACCTTTTCCCGGTACTCGCCCGGATTCTATCATTTTTCGGTACTCACATTGATTCGACCATTTTTTTGTAATCGCCGGGAAAGTTTTTCAATACTCGCACGGATTCTTCCTTTTCCCGGTACTCTTCCGGATTCTACTATTTTTTGGTACTCACACTGATTCGACCCTTCTCCGGTACTCGTTAGGACAATTTTTCGATACTCGCATGGATTCTTCCTTTTCCCGGTACTCGCCCGGATTCTATTATTGTTCGGTACTCACATTGATTCGACCATTTTTTTGTAGTCGCCGGGACAGTTTTTCGATACTCGCACGGATTCTATCTTTTCCCGGTAGTCTCCCGGATTCTACTATTTTTCGGTACTCACACTGATTCGAGCCTTTTCCGGTACTCGACAGGACAATTTTTCAATATTCGCATGGATTCTACGTTTTCCCGGTACTCGCCCGGATTCTATCATTTTTCGGTACTCACATTGATTCGACCATTTTTTTGTAATCGCCGGGACAGTTTTTCAATACTCGCACGGATTCTTCCTTTTCCCGGTACTCTTCCGGATTCTACTATTTTTTGGTACTCACACTGATTCGACCCTTCTCCGGTACTCGTCAGGACAATTTTTCAATACTCGCATGATTCTACCTTTTCCCGGTACTCGCCCGGATTCTATCATTTTTCGGTACTCACATTGATTCGACCATTTTTTTGTAATAGCCGGGATTGATTTTCGATACTCGCACGGATTCTAACTTTTCCCACTACTCACTCGGATTCTACTATTTTTCGGTACTCACACTGATTCGAGCCTTTTCCGGTACTCGACAGGAAAATTTTTCAATACTCGCATGGATTCTACGTTTTCCCGGTACTCGCCCGGATTCTATCATTTTTCGGTACTCACATTGATTCGACCATTTTTTTGTAATAGCCGGGATTGATTTTTGATACTCGCACGGATTCTAACTTTTCCCAGTACTCACTCGGATTCTACTATTTTTCGGTACTCACACAGATTGACCCTTTTCCGGTACTCGTCAGGACAATTTTTCGATACTCGCATGGATTCCACCTTTTCCCGGTACTCGCCCGGATTCTATCATTTTTCGGTACTCACATTGATTCGACCATTTTTTTGTAATCGTCGGGAAAGTTTTTCAATACTCGCACGGATTCTTCCTTTTCCCGGTACTCTTCCGGATTCTACTATTTTTTGGTACTCACACTGATTCGACCCTTCTCCGGTACTCGTCAGGACAATTTTTCAATACTCGCATGATTCTACCTTTTCCCGGTACTCGCCCGGATTCTATCATTTTTCGGTACTCATATTGATTCGACCATTTTTTTGTAATCGCCGGGACAGTTTTTCGATACTCGCACGGATTCTTCCTTTTCCCGGTACTCGCCCGGATTCTATCATTTTTCGGTACTCACATTGATTCGACCATTTTTTTGTAATCGCCGGGACAGTTTTTCGATACTCGCACGGATTCTTCCTTTTCCCGGTACTCTTCCGGATTCTACTATTTTTTGGTACTCACACTGATTCGACCCTCTCCAGTACTCGTCAGGACAATTTTTCGATACTCGCATGGATTCTACCTTTTCCCGGTACTCGCCCGGATTCTATCATTTTTCGGTACTCACATTGATTCGACCATTTTTTTGTAATCGCCGGGACAGTTTTTCAATACTCGCACGGATTCTATCTTTTCCCGGTAGTCTCCCGGATTCTACTATTTTTCGGTACTCACACTGATTCAAGCCTTTTCCGGTACTCGACAGGACAATTTTTCAATACTCGCATGGATTCTACCTTTTCCCGGTACTCGCCCGGATTCTATCATTTTTCGGTACTCACATTGATTCGACCATTTTTTTGTAATCGCCGGGAAAGTTTTTCAATACTCGCACGGATTCTTCCTTTTCCCGGTACTCTTCCGGATTCTACTATTTTTTGGTACTCACACTGATTCGACCCTTCTCCGGTACTCGTCAGGACAATTTTTCAATACTCGCATGATTCTACCTTTTCCCGGTACTCGCCCGGATTCTATCATTTTTCGGTACTCATATTGATTCGACCATTTTTTTGTAATCGCCGGGACAGTTTTTCGATACTCGCACGGATTCTTCCTTTTCCCGGTACTCGCCCGGATTCTATCATTTTTCGGTACCCACATTGATTCGACCATTTTTTTGTAATCGCCGAGACAGTTTTTCAATACTCGCACGGATTCTTCCTTTTCCCGGTACTCTTCCGGATTCTACTATTTTTTGGTACTCACACTGATTCGACCCTTCTCCGGTACTCGTCAGGACAATTTTTCAATACTCGCATGATTCTACCTTTTCCCGGTACTCGCCCGGATTCTATCATTTTTCGGTACTCACATTGATTCGACCATTTTTTTGTAATCGCCGGGAAAGTTTTTCAATACTCGCACGGATTCTTCCTTTTCCCGGTACTCTTCCGGATTCTACTATTTTTTGGTACTCACACTGATTCGACCCTTCTCCGGTACTCGTTAGGACAATTTTTCGATACTCGCATGGATTCTTCCTTTTCCCGGTACTCGCCCGGATTCTATTATTGTTCGGTACTCACATTGATTTGACCATTTTTTTGTAGTCGCCGGGATTGATTTTCGATACTCGCACGGATTCTATCTTTTCCCGGTAGTCTCCCGGATTCTACTATTTTTCGGTACTCACACTGATTCGAGCCTTTTCCGGTACTCGACAGGACAATTTTTCAATACTCGCATGGATTCTACGTTTTCCCGGTACTCGCCCGGATTCTATCATTTTTCGGTACTCACATTGATTCGACCATTTTTTTGTAATCGCCGGGACAGTTTTTCAATACTCGCACGGATTCTTCCTTTTCCCGGTACTCTTCCGGATTCTACTATTTTTTGGTACTCACACTGATTCGACCCTTCTCCGGTACTCGTCAGGACAATTTTTCAATACTCGCATGATTCTACCTTTTCCCGGTACTCGCCCGGATTCTATCATTTTTCGGTACTCACATTGATTCGACCATTTTTTTGTAATAGCCGGGATTGATTTTCGATACTCGCACGGATTCTAACTTTTCCCACTACTCACTCGGATTCTACTATTTTTCGGTAGTCAGACTGATTGACCCTTTTCCGGTACTCGTCAGGACAATTTTTCGATACTCGCATGGATTCTACCTTTTCCCGGTACTCGCCCGGATTCTATCATTTTTCGGTACTCACATTGATTCGACCATTTTTTTGTAATCGCCGGGAAAGTTTTTCAATACTCGCACGGATTCTTCCTTTTCCCTGTACTCTTCCGGATTCTACTTTTTTTTTGTACTCACACTGATTCGACCCTTCTCCGGTACTCGTTAGGACAATTTTTCGTTACTCGCATGGATTCTTCCTTTTCCGGTACTCGCCCGGATTCTATTATTGTTCGGTACTCACATTGATTCGACCATTTTTTTTGTAATCGCCAGGACAGTTTTTCGATACTCGCACGGATTCTATCTTTTCCCGGTAGTCTCCCGGATTCTACTATTTTTCGGTACTCACACTGATTCGAGCCTTTTCCGGTACTCGACATGACAATTTTTCATTACTCGCATGGATTCTACGTTTTCCCGGTACTCGCCCGGATTCTATCATTTTTCGGTACTCACATTGATTCGACCATTTTTTTGTAATAGCCGGGATTTATTTTTGATACTCGCACGGATTCTAACTTTTCCCAGTACTCACTCGGATTCTACTATTTTTCGGTACTCACACAGATTGACCCTTTTCCGGTACTCGTCAGGACAATTTTTCGATACTCGCATGGATTCCACCTTTTCCCGGTATTCGCCCGGATTCTATCATTTTTCGGTACTCACATTGATTCGACCATTTTTTTGTAATCGCCGGGAAAGTTTTTCAATACTCGCACGGATTCTATCTTTTCCCGGTACTCTTCCGGATTCTACTATTTTTTGGTACTCACACTGATTCGACCCTTCTCCGGTACTCGTCAGGACAATTTTTCAATACTCGCATGATTCTACCTTTTCCCGGTACTCGCCCGGATTCTATCATTTTTCGGTACTCACATTGATTCGACCATTTTTTTGTAATCGCCGGGAAAGTTTTTCAATATTCGCACGGATTCTTCCTTTTCCCGGTACTCTTCCGGATTCTACTATTTTTTGGTACTCACACTGATTCGACCCTTCTCCGGTACTCGTTAGGACAATTTTTCGATACTCGCATGGATTCTTCCTTTTCCCGGTACTCGCCCGGATTCTATTATTGTTCGGTACTCACATCGATTCGACCATTTTTTTGTAATCGCCGGGACAGTTTTTCGATACTCGCACGGATTCTATCTTTTCCCGGTAGTCTCCCGGATTCTACTATTTTTCGGTACTCACACTGATTCAAGCCTTTTCCGGTACTCGACAGGACAATTTTTCAATACTCGCATGGATTCTACCTTTTCCCGGTACTCGCCCGGATTCTATCATTTTTCGGTACTCACATTGATTCGACCATTTTTTTGTAATCGCCGGGAAAGTTTTTCAATACCCGCACGGATTCTTCCTTTTCCCTGTACTCTTCCGGATTCTACTTTTTTTTGGTACTCACACTGATTCGACCCTTCTCCGGTACTCGTTAGGACAATTTTTCGTTACTCGCATGGATTCTTCCTTTTCCGGTACTCGCCCGGATTCTATTATTGTTCGGTACTCACATTGATTCGACCATTTTTTTTGTAATCGCCGGGACAGTTTTTCGATACTCGCACGGATTCTATCTTTTCCCGGTAGTCTCCCGGATTCTACTATTTTTCGGTACTCACACTGATTCGAGCCTTTTCCGGTACTCGACAGGACAATTTTTCAATACTCGCATGGATTCTACGTTTTCCCGGTACTCGCCCGGATTCTATCATTTTTCGGTACTCACATTGATTCGACCATTTTTTTGTAATCGCCGGGACAGTTTTTCAATACTCGCACGGATTCTTCCTTTTCCCGGTACTCTTCCGGATTCTACTATTTTTTGGTACTCACACTGATTCGACCCTTCTCCGGTACTCGTCAGGACAATTTTTCAATACCTGCATGATTCTACCTTTTCCTGGTACTCGCCCGGATTCTATCATTTTTCGGTACTCACATTGATTCGACCATTTTTTTGTAATAGCCGGGATTGATTTTCGATACTCGCACGGATTCTAACTTTTCCCACTACTCACTCGGATTCTACTATTTTTTGGTAGTCACACTGATTGACCCTTTTCCGGTACTCGTCAGGATAATTTTTCGATACTCGCATGGATTCTACCTTTTCCCGGTACTCGCCCGGATTCTATCATTTTTCGGTACTCACATTGATTCGACCATTTTTTTGTAATCGCCGGAAAAAGTTTTTCAATACTCGCACGGATTCTTCCTTTTCCCTGTACTCTTCCGGATTCTACTTTTTTTTGGTACTCACACTGATTCGACCCTTCTCCGGTACTCGTTAGGACAATTTTTCGTTACTCGCATGGATTCTTCCTTTTCCGGTACTCGCCCGGATTCTATTATTGTTCGGTACTCACATTGATTCGACCATTTTTTTTGTAATCGCCGGGACAGTTTTTCGATACTCGCACGGATTCTATCTTTTCCCGGTAGTCTCCCGGATTCTACTATTTTTCGGTACTTACACTGATTCGAGCCTTTTCCGGTACTCGACAGGACAATTTTTCAATACTCGCATGGATTCTACGTTTTCCCGGTACTCGCCCGGATTCTATCATTTTTCGGTACTCACATTGATTCGACCATTTTTTTGTAATAGCCGGGATTGATTTTCGATACTCGCACGGATTCTAACTTTTCCCAGTACTCACTCGGATTCTACTATTTTTCGGTACTCACACAGATTGACCCTTTTCCGGTACTCGTCAAGACAATTTTTCGATACTCGCATGGATTCTACCTTTTCCCGGTACTCGCCCGGATTCTATTATTTTTCGGTACTCACATTGATTCGACCATTTTTTTGTAATCGCCGGGAAGGTTTTTCAATACTCGCACGGATTCTTCCTTTTCCCGGTACTCTTCCGGATTCTACTATTTTTTGGTACTCACACTGATTCGACCCTTCTCCGGTACTCGTCAGGACAATTTTTCAATACTCGCATGATTCTACCTTTTCCCGGTACTCGCCCGGATTCTATCATTTTTCGGTACTCACATTGATTCGACCACTTTTTTGTAATCGCGGGGACAGTTTTTCGATACTCGCACGGATTCTTCCTTTTCCCGGTACTCGCCCGGATTCTATCATTTTTCGGTACTCACATTGATTCGACCATTTTTTTGTAATCGCTGGGACAGTTTTTCAATACTCGCACGGATTCTTCCTTTTCCCGGTACTCTTCCGGATTCTACTATATTTTGGTACTCACACTGATTCGACCCTCTCTAGTACTCGTCAGGACAATTTTTCGATACTCGCATGGATTCTACCTTTTCCCGGTACTCGCCCGGATTCTATCATTTTTCGGTACTCACATTGATTCGACCATTTTTTTGTAATCGCCGGGAAAGTTTTTCAATACTCGCACGGATTCTTCCTTTTCCCGGTACTCTTCCGGATTCTACTATTTTTTGGTACTCACACTGATTCGACCCTTCTCCGGTACTCGTTAGGACAATTTTTCGATACTCGCATGGATTCTTCCTTTTCCCGGTACTCGCCCGGATTCTATTATTGTTCGGTACTCACATTGATTCGACCATTTTTTTGTAGTCGTCGGGATTGGTTTTCGATACTCGCACGGATTCTATCTTTTCCCGGTAGTCTCCCGGATTCTACTATTTTTCGGTACTCACACTGATTCGAGCCTTTTCCGGTACTCGACAGGACAATTTTTCAATACTCGCATGGATTCTACGTTTTCCCGGTACTCGCCCGGATTCTATCATTTTTCGGTACTCACATTGATTCGACCATTTTTTTGTAATCGCCGGGACAGTTTTTCAATACTCGCACGGATTCTTCCTTTTCCCGGTACTCTTCCGGATTCTACTATTTTTTGGTACTCACACTGATTCGACCCTTCTCCGGTACTCGTCAGGACAATTTTTCAATACTCGCATGGATTCTACGTTTTCCGGGTACTCGCCCGGATTCTATCATTTTTCGGTACTCACATTGATTCGACCATTTTTTTGTAATCGCCGGGACAGTTTTTCAATACTCGCACGGATTCTTCCTTTTCCCGGTACTCTTCCGGATTCTACTGTTTTTTGGTACTCACACTGATTCGACCCTTCTCCGGTACTCGTCAGGACAATTTTTCAATACTCGCATGATTCTACCTTTTCCCGGTACTCGCCCCGATTCTATCATTTTTCGGTACTCACATTGATTCGTCCATTTTTTTGTAATAGCCGGGATTGGTTTTCGATACTCGCCCGGATTCTACCTTTTCCCAGTACTCACACGGATTCTACTATTTTTCGGTACTCACACTGATTCGACCCTTTTCGGGTACTCGTCAGGACAATTTTTCGATACTCGCATGCATTCTACCTTTTCCAGGTACTTGCCCAGATTCAATCATTTTTCGGTACTCACATTGATTCGACCATTTTTTTGTAATCGCCAAGAAAGTTTTTCAGTACTCTCACGGATTCTTCCTTTTCCCGGTACTCTTCCGGATTCTACTATTTTTTGGTACTCACACTGATTCGACCCTTCTCCAGTACTCGTCAGGACAATTTTTCAATACTCGCATGATTCTATCTTTTCCCGGTACTCGCCCGGATTCTATCATTTTTCGGTACTCACATTGATTCGACCATTTTTTTGTAATAGTCGGGATTGGTTTTCGATACTCGCACGGATTCTACCTTTTCCCAGTACTCACCCGGATTCTACTATTTTTCGGTACTCACACTGATTCGACCCTTTTCGGGTACTCGTCAGGACAATTTTTCGATACTCGCATGCATTCTACCTTTTCCAGGTACTTGCCCAGATTCAATCATTTTTCGGTACTCACATTGATTCGACCATTTTTTTGTAATCGCCAGGAAAGTTTTTCAGTACTCGCACGGATTCTTCCTTTTCCCGGTACTCTTCCGGATTCTACTATTTTTTGGTACTCACACTGATTCGACCCTTCTCCAGTACTGGTCAGGACAATTTTTCAATACTCGCATGATTCTATCTTTTCCCGGTACTCGCCCGGATTCTATCATTTTTCGGTACTCACATTGATTCGACCATTTTTTTGTAATAGTCGGGATTGGTTTTCGATACTCGCACGGATTCTACCTTTTCCCAGTACTCACCCGGATTCTACTATTTTTCGGTACTCTCACTGATTCGACCCTTTTCCGGTACTCGTCAGGACAATTTTTCGATACTCGCATGGATTCTACCTTTTCCCGATACTCGCCCGGATTCTATCATTTTTCGGTACTCACAACGATTCGACCATTTTGTTGTAATCGCCGGGAAAGTTTTTCAATACTCGCACGGATTCTTCCTTTTCCCGGTACTCTTCCGGATTCTACTATTTTTTGGTACTCACACTGATTCGATCCTTCTTCGGTACTCGTCAGGACAATTTTTCGATACTCGCATGGATTCTACATTTTCCCGGTACTCGCCCGGATTCTATTATTTTTCGGTACTCACATTGATTCGACCATTTTTTTGTAATCGCCGGGAAAGTTTTTCAATACTCGCATGGATTCTTCCTTTTCCCGGTACCCTTCCGGATTCTACTATTTTTTGGTACTCACACTGATTCGACCCATCTCCGGTACTCGTCAGGACAATTTTTCAATACTCGCATGATTCTACCTTTTCCCGGTACTCGCCCGGATTCTATCATTTTTCGGTACTCACATTGATTCGAGCATTTTTTTGTAATAGTCGGGATTGGTTTTCGATACTCGCACGGATTCTACCTTTTCCCAGTACTCACCCGGATTCTACTATTTTTTGGTACTCTCACTGATTCGACCCTTTTCCGGTATTCGTCCGGACAATTTTTCGATACTCGCATGCATTCTACCTTTTCCCGGTACTCGCCCAGATTCTATCATTTTTCGGTACTCACATTGATTCGACCATTTTTTTGTAATCGCCAGGAAAGTTTTTCAGTACTCACACGGATTCTTCCTTTTCCCGGTACTCTTCCGGATTCTACTATTTTTTGGTACTCACACTGATTCGACCCTTCTCCGGTACTCGTCTGGACAATTTTTCAATACTCGCATGATTCTACCTTTTCCTGGTACTCGCCCGGATTCTATCATTTTTCGGTACTGACATTGATTCGAGCATTTTTTTTGTAATAGTCGGGATTGGTTTTCGATACTCGCACGGATTCTACCTTTTCCCAGTACTCACCCGGATTCTACTATTTTTCGGTACTCTCACTGATTCGACCCTTTTCCGGTACTCGTCAGGACAATTTTTCGATACTCGAATGCATTCTACCTTTTCCCGGTACTCGCCCAGATTCTATCATTTTTCGGTACTCACATTGATTCGACCATTTTTTTGTAATCGCCAGGAAAGTTTTTCAGTACTCACACGGATTCTTCCTTTTCCCGGTACTCTTCCGGATTCTACTATTTTTTGGGACTCACACTGATTCGACCCTTCTCCGGTACTCGTCAGGATAATTTTTCAATACTCGCATGGATTCTACCTTTTCCCGGTACTCGCCCGGATTCTATCATTTTTCGGTACTCACATTGATTTGACCATTTTTTTGTAATAGCCGGGACTTGTTGTCGATACTCGCACTGATTCTATCTTTTCCCGGTAGTCTCCCAGATTCTACTATTTTTCGGTACTCACATTGATTCGAGCCTTTTCCGGTACTCGACAGGACAATTTTCGATACTTGCATGGATTCTACCTTTTCCCGGTACTCGCCCGGATTCTATTATTTTTCGGTACTCACATTGATTCGACCATTTTTTTGTAATCGTCGGGAAAGTTTTTCAATACTCGCATGGATTCTTCCTTTTCCCGGTACCCTTCCGGATTCTACTATTTTTTGGTACTCACACTGATTCGACCCATCTCCGGTACTCGTCAGGACAATTTTTCAATACTCGCATGATTCTACCTTTTCCCGGTACTCGCCCGGATTCTATCATTTTTCGGTACTCACAACGATTCGACCATTTTTTTGTAATCGCCGGGAAAGTTTTTCAATACTCGCACGGATTCTTCCTTTTCCTGGTACCCTTCCGAATTCTACTATTTTTTGGTACTCACACTGATTCGACCCATCTCCGGTACTCATCAGGACAATTTTTCAATACTCGCATGATTCTACCTTTTCCCGGTACTCGCCCCGATTCTATCATTTTTCGGTACTCACATTGATTCGACCATTTTTTTGTAATAGCCGGGATTGGTTTTCGATACTCGCCAGGATTCTACCTTTTCCCAGTATTCACACGGATTCTACTATTTTTCGGTACTCACACTGATTCGACCCTTTTCCGGTACTCTTCAGGACAATTTTTCGATACTCGCATGCATTCTACCTTTTCCCGGTACTCGCCCAGATTCTATCATTTTTCGGTACTCACATTGATTCGACCATTTTTTTGTAATCGCCAGGAAAGTTTGTCAGTACTCGCACGGATTCTTCCTTTTCCCGGTACTCTTCCGGATTCTACTATTTTTTGGTACTCACACTGATTCGACCCTTCTCCGGTACTCGTGAGGACAATTTTTCAATACTCGCATGGATTCTACCTTTTCCCGGTACTCGCCCAAATTCTATCATTTTTCGGTACTCACATTGATTCGACCATTTTTTTGTAATAGCCGGGACTTGTTTTTGATACTCGCACGGATTGTATCTTTTCCCGGTAGTCTCCCAGATTCTACTATTTTTCGGTACTCACACTGATTCGAGCCTTTTCCGGTACTCGACAGGACAATTTTTCGATACTTGCATGGATTCTACCTTTTCCCGGTACTCACCCGGATTCTATTATTTTTCGGTACTCACATTGATTCGACCATTTTTTTGTAATCGCCGGGACAGTTTCTCAATACTCGCACGGATTCTTCCTTTTCCCGGTACTCTTCCGGATTCTACTGTTTTCCGGTACTCACACTGATTCGACCCTTCTCCGGTACTCGTCAGGACAATTTTTCAATACTCACATGATTCTACCTTTTCCCGGTACTCGCTCCGATTCTATCATTTTTCGGTACTCACATTGATTCGACCATTTTTTTGTAATAGCCGGGATTGGTTTTCGATACTCGCCCGGATTCTACCTTTTCCCAGTACTCACACGGATTCTACTATTTTTCGGTACTCACACTTATTCGACCCTTTTCCGGTACTCATCAGGACAATTTTTCAATACTCGCATGATTCTACCTTTTCCCGGTACTCGCCCGGATTCTACCTTTTCCCAGTACTCACACGGATTCTACTATTTTTCGGTACTCACACTGATTCGACCCTTTTCCGGTACTCGTCAGGACAATTTTTCGATACTCGCATGCATTCTACCTTTTCTCGGTACTCGCCCAGATTCTATCATTTTTCGGTACTCACATTGATTCGACCATTTTTTTGTAATCGCCAGGAAAGTTTTTCAGTACTCGCACGGATTCTTCCTTTTCCCGGTACTCTTCCGGATTCTACTATTTTTTGGTACTGACACTGATTCGACCCTTCTCCGGTACTCGTCAGGACAATTTTTCAATACTCGCATGATTCTACCTTTTCCCGGTACTCGCCCGGATTCTATCATTTTTCGGTACTCACATTGATTCGACCATTTTTTTGTAATAGTCGGGATTGGTTTTCGATACTCGCACGGATTCTACCTTTTCCCAGTACTCATCCGGATTCTACTATTTTTCGGTACTCTCACTGATTCGACCCTTTTCCGGTACTCGTCAGGACAATTTTTCGATACTCGCATGGATTCCACCTTTTCCCGATACTCGCCCGGATTCTATCATTTTTCGGTACTCACAACGATTCGACCATTTTTTTGTAATCGCCGGGAAAGCGGATTCTTCCTTTTCCCGGTACTCTTCCGGATTCAACTATTTTTTGGTACTCACACTGATTCGACCCTTCTCCGGTACTCGTCAGGACAATTTTTCGATACTCGCATGCATTCTACCTTTTCCCGGTACTCGCCCAGATTCTATCATTTTTCGGTACTCACATTGATTGGACCATTTTTTTGTAATCGCCAGGAAAGTTTTTCAGTACTCGCACGGATTCTTCCTTTTCCCGGTACTCTTCCGGATTCTACTATTTTTTGGTACTGACACTGATTCGACCCTTCTCCGGTACTCGTCAGGACAATTTTGCAATACTCGCATGATTCTACCTTTTCCCGGTACTCGCCCCGATTCTATCATTTTTCGGTACTCACATTGATTCGACCATTTTTTTGTAATAGTCGGGATTGGTTTTCGATACTCGCACGGATTCTACCTTTTCCCAGTACTCATCCGGATTCTACTATTTTTCGGTACTCTCACTGATTCGACCCTTTTCCGGTACTCGTCAGGACAATTTTTCGATACTCGCATGGATTCCACCTTTTCCCGATACTCGCCCGGATTCTATCATTTTTCGGTACTCACAACGATTCGACCATTTTTTTGTAATCGCCGGGAAAGCGGATTCTTCCTTTTCCCGGTACTCTTCCGGATTCAACTATTTTTTGGTACTCACACTGATTCGACCCTTCTCCGGTACTCGTCAGGACAATTTTTCGATACTCGCATGCATTCTACCTTTTCCCGGTACTCGCCCAGATTCTATCATTTTTCGGTACTCACATTGATTGGACCATTTTTTTGTAATCGCCAGGAAAGTTTTTCAGTACTCGCACGGATTCTTCCTTTTCCCGGTACTCTTCCGGATTCTACTATTTTTTGGTACTGACACTGATTCGACCCTTCTCCGGTACTCGTCAGGACAATTTTTCAATACTCGCATGATTCTACCTTTTCCCGGTACTCGCCCCGATTCTATCATTTTTCGGTACTCACATTGATTCGACCATTTTTTTGTAATAGTCGGGATTGGTTTTCGATACTCGCACGGATTCTACCTTTTCCCAGTGCTCATCCGGATTCTACTATTTTTCGGTACTCTCACTGATTCGACCCTTTTCCGGTACTCGTCAGGACAATTTTTCGATACTCGCATGGATTCTACCTTTTCTCGATACTCGTCCGGATTCTATCATTTTTCGGTACTCACATTGATTCGACCTTTTTTTTGTAATCGCCGGGACAGTTTTTCAATACTCGCACGTATTCTTCCTTTTCCCGGTACTCTTCCGGATTCTACTATTTTTTGGTACTCACACTGATTCGACCCTTCTCCGGTACTCGTCAGGACAATTTTTCAATACTCGCATGGATTCTACCTTTTCCCGGTACTCGCCCGGATTCTATCATTTTTCGGTACTCACATTGATTCGACCATTTTTTTGTAATAGCCGGGACTGGTTTTCGATACTCGCACGGATTCTATCTTTTCCCGGTAGTCTCCCAGATTCTACTATTTTTCGGTACTCACAATGATTCGAGCCTTTTCCGGTACTCGACAGGACAATTTTTCGATACTCGCATGGAATCTTCCTTTTCCTGGTACACGCCCGGATTCTATTATTTTTCGGTACTCACATTGATTCGACCATTTTTTTGTAATCGCCGGGACAGTTTTTCAATACTCGCACGGATTCTTCCTTTTCCCGGTACTCTTCCGGATTCTACTGTTTTTTGGTACTCACACTGATTCGACCCTTCTCCGGTACTCGTCAGGACAATTTTTCAATACTCGCATGGATTCTACCTTTTCCCGGTACTCGCCCGGATTCTATCATTTTTCGGTACTCACAACGATTCGACCATTTTTTTGTAATCGGCGGGAAAGGTTTTCAATACTCGCACGGATTCTTCCTTTTCCCGGTACTCTTCCGGATTCTACTATTTTTCGGTACTCACACTGATTCGAGCTTTTTCCGGTACTCGACAGGACAATTTTTCGATACTTGCATGGATTCTACCTTTTCCCGGTACTCGCCCGGATTCTATTATTTTTCGGTACTCACATTGATTCGACCATTTTTTTGTAATCGCCGGGACAGTTTTTCAATACTCGCACGGATTCTTCCTTTTCCCGGTACCCTTCCGGATTCTACTATTTTTTGGTACTCACACTGATTCGACCCTTCTCCAGTACTCGTCAGGATAATTTTTCAATACTCGCATGATTCTACCTTTTCCCGGTACTCGCCCGGATTCTATCATTTTTCGGTACTCACATTGATTCGACCATTTTTTTGTAATAGTCGGGATTGGTTTTCGATACTCGCACGGATTCTACCTTTTCCCAGTACTCACCCGGATTCTACTATTTTTCGGTACTCTCACTGATTCGACCCTTTTCCGGTACTCGTGAGGACAATTTTTCGATACTCGCATGGATTCTACCTTTTCCCGATACTCGCCCGGATTCTATCATTTTTCGGTACTCACAACGATTCGACCATTTTTTTGTAATCGCCGGGAAAGGTTTTCAATACTCGCACGGATTCTTCCTTTTCCCGGTACTCTTCCGGATTCTACTATTTTTCGGTACTCACACTGATTCGAGCCTTTTTCGGTACTCGACAGGACAATTTTTCGATACTTGCATGGATTCTACCTTTTCCCGGTACTCGCCCGGATTCTATTATTTTTCGGTACTCACATTGATTCGACCATTTTTTTTTAATCGCCGGGACAGTTTTTCAATACTCGCACGGATTCTTCCTTTTCCCGGTACCCTTCCGGATTCTACTATTTTTTGGTACTCACACTGATTCAACCCTTCTCCAGTACTCGTCAGGATAATTTTTCAATACTCGCATGATTCTACCTTTTCCCGGTACTCGCCCGGATTCTATCATTTTTCGGTACTCACATTGATTCGAGCATTTTTTTTTGTAATAGTCAGGATTGGTTTTCGATACTCGCACGGATTCTACCTTTTCCCAGTACTCACCCGGATTCTACTATTTTTCGGTACTCTCACTGATTCGACCATTTTCCGGTACTCGTCAGGACAATTTTTCGACACTCGCATGGATTCTACCTTTTCCCGATACTCGCCCGGATTCTATCATTTTTCGGTACTCACAACGATTCGACCATTTTTTTGTAATCGCCGGGAAAGTTTTTCAATACTCGCACGGATTCTTCCTTTTCCCGGTACTCTTCCGGATTCTACTATTTTTCGGTACTCACACTGATTCAAGCCTTTTCCGGTACTCGACAAGACAATTTTTCGATACTCGCATGGAATCTTCCTTTTCCTGGTACTCGCCCGGATTCTATTATTTTTCGGTACTCACATTGATTCGACCATTTTTTTGTAATCGCCGGGACAATTTTTCAATACTCGCACGGATTCTTCCTTTTCCCGGTACTCTTCCGGATTCTACTATTTTTTGGTACTCACACTGATTCGACCCTTCTCCGGTACTCGTCAGGACAATTTTTGAATACTCGCATGGATTCTACCTTTTCCCGGTACTCGCCCGAATTCTATCATTTTTCGGTACTCACATTGATTCGACCATTTTTTTGTAATAGCCGGGACTTGTTTTCGATACTCCCACGGATTCTATCTTTTCCCGGTAGTCTCCCAGATTCTACTATTTTTCGGTACTCACACTGATTCGAGCCTTTTCCGGTACTCGACAGGACAATTTTTCGATACTTGCATGGATTCTACCTTTTCCCGGTACTCGCCCGGATTCTATTATTTTTCGGTACTCAAATTGATTCGACCATTTTTTGTAATCGCCGGGACAGTTTTTCAATACTCGCACGGATTCTTCCTTTTCCCGGTACTCTTCCGGATTCTACTATTTTTCGGTACTCACACTGATTCGAGCCTTTTTCGGTACTCGACAGGACAATTTTTCGATTCTTGCATGGATTCTACCTTTTCCCGGTACTCGCCCGGATTCTATTATTTTTCGGTACTCACATTGATTCGACCATTTTTTTGTAATCGCCGGGACAGTTTTTCAATACTCGCACGGATTCTTCCTTTTCCCGGTACCCTTCCGGATTCTACTATTTTTTGGTACTCACACTGATTCGACCCTTCTCCAGTACTCGTCAGGATAATTTTTCAATACTCGCATGATTCTACCTTTTCCCGGTACTCGCCCGGATTCTATCATTTTTCGGTACTCACATTGATTCGACCATTTTTTTGTAATAGTCGGGATTGGTTTTCGATACTCGCACGGATTCTACCTTTTCCCAGTACTCACCCGGATTCTACTATTTTTCGGTACTCTCACTGATTCGACCCTTTTCCGGTACTCGTCAGGACAATTTTTCGATACTCGCATGGATTCTACCTTTTCCCGATACTCGCCCGGATTCTATCATTTTTCGGTAATCACAACGATTCGACCATTTTTTTGTAATCGCCGGGAAAGGTTTTCAATACTCGCACGGATTCTTCCTTTTCCCGGTACTCTTCCGGAGTCTACTATTTTTCGGTACTCACACTGATTCAAGCCTTTTCCGGTACTCGACAAGACAATTTTTCGATACTCGCATGGAATCTTCCTTTTCCTGGTACTCGCCCGGATTCTATTATTTTTCGGTACTCACATTGATTCGACCATTTTTTTGTAATCGCCGGTACAGTTTTTCAATACTCGCACGGATTCTTCCTTTTCCCGGTACCCTTCCGGATTCTACTATTTTTTTGTACTCACACTGATTCGATCCTTCTCCAGTACTCGTCAGGATAATTTTTCAATACTCGCATGATTCTACCTTTTCCCGGTACTCTCCCGGATTCTATCATTTTTCGGTACTCACATTGATTCGAGCATTTTTTTTTGTAATAATCAGGATTGGTTTTCGATACTCGCACGGATTCTACCTTTTCCCAGTACTCACCCGGATTCTACTATTTTTCGGTACTCTCACTGATTCGACCCTTTTCCGGTACTCGTCAGGACAATTTTTCGACACTCGCATGGATTCTACCTTTTCCCGATACTCGCCCGGATTCTATCATTTTTCGGTACTCACAACGATTCGAACATTTTTTTGTAATCGCCGGGAAAGTTTTTCAATACTCGCACGGATTCTTCCTTTTCCCGGTACTCTTCCGGATTCTACTATTTTTCGGTACTCACACTGATTCAAGCCTTTTCCGGTACTCGACAAGACAATTTTTCGATACTCGCATGGAATCTTCCTTTTCCTGGTACTCGCCCGGATTCTATTATTTTTCGGTACTCACATTGATTCGACCATTTTTTTGTAATCGCCGGGACAATTTTTCAATACTCGCACGGATTCTTCCTTTTCCCGGTACTCTTCCGGATTCTACTATTTTTTGGTACTCACACTGATTCGACCCTTCTCCGGTACTCGTCAGGACAATTTTTGAATACTCGCATGGATTCTACCTTTTCCCGGTACTCGCCCGAATTCTATCATTTTTCGGTACTCACATTGATTCGACCATTTTTTTGTAATAGCCGGGACTTGTTTTCGATACTCCCACGGATTCTATCTTTTCCCGGTAGTCTCCCAGATTCTACTATTTTTCGGTACTCACACTGATTCGAGCCTTTTCCGGTACTCGACAGGACAATTTTTCGATACTTGCATGGATTCTACCTTTTCCCGGTACTCGCCCGGATTCTATTATTTTTCGGTACTCAAATTGATTCGACCATTTTTTGTAATCGCCGGGACAGTTTTTCAATACTCTCACGGATTCTTCCTTTTCCCGGTACTCTTCCGGATTCTACTATTTTTCGGTACTCACACTGATTCGATCCTTTTTCGGTACTCGACAGGACAATTTTTCGATTTTTGCATGGATTCTACCTTTTCCCGGTACTCGCCCGGATTCTATTATTTTTCGGTACTCACATTGATTCGACCATTTTTTTGTAATCGCCGGGACAGTTTTTCAATACTCGCACGGATTCTTCCTTTTCCCGGTACCCTTCCGGATTCTACTATTTTTTGGTACTCACACTGATTCGACCCTTCTCCAGTACTCGTCAGGATAATTTTTCAATACTCGCATGATTCTACCTTTTCCCGGTACTCGCCCGGATTCTATCATTTTTCGGTACTCACATTGATTCGACCATTTTTTTGTAATAGTCGGGATTGGTTTTCGATACTCGCACGGATTCTACCTTTTCCCAGTACTCACCCGGATTCTACTATTTTTCGGTACTCTCACTGATTCGACCCTTTTCCGGTACTCGTCAGGACAATTTTTCGATACTCGCATGGATTCTACCTTTTCCCGATACTCGCCCGGATTCTATCATTTTTCGGTAATCACAACGATTCGACCATTTTTTTGTAATCGCCGGGAAAGGTTTTCAATACTCGCACGGATTCTTCCTTTTCCCGGTACTCTTCCGGAGTCTACTATTTTTCGGTACTCACACTGATTCAAGCCTTTTCCGGTACTCGACAAGACAATTTTTCGATACTCGCATGGAATCTTCCTTTTCCTGGTACTCGCCCGGATTCTATTATTTTTCGGTACTCACATTGATTCGACCATTTTTTTGTAATCGCCGGTACAGTTTTTCAATACTCGCACGGATTCTTCCTTTTCCCGGTACCCTTCCGGATTCTACTATTTTTTTGTACTCACACTGATTCGATCCTTCTCCAGTACTCGTCAGGATAATTTTTCAATACTCGCATGATTCTACCTTTTCCCGGTACTCTCCCGGATTCTATCATTTTTCGGTACTCACATTGATTCGAGCATTTTTTTTTGTAATAATCAGGATTGGTTTTCGATACTCGCACGGATTCTACCTTTTCCCAGTACTCACCCGGATTCTACTATTTTTCGGTACTCTCACTGATTCGACCCTTTTCCGGTACTCGTCAGGACAATTTTTCGACACTCGCATGGATTCTACCTTTTCCCGATACTCGCCCGGATTCTATCATTTTTCGGTACTCACAACGATTCGAACATTTTTTTGTAATCGCCGGGAAAGTTTTTCAATACTCGCACGGATTCTTCCTTTTCCCGGTACTCTTCCGGATTCTACTATTTTTCGGTACTCACACTGATTCAAGCCTTTTCCGGTACTCGACAAGACAATTTTTCGATACTCGCATGGAATCTTCCTTTTCCTGGTACTCGCCCGGATTCAATTATTTTTCGGTACTCACATTGATTCGACCATTTTTTTGTAATCGCCGGGACAGTTTTTCAATACTCGCACGGATTCTTCCTTTTCCCGGTACTCTTTCGGATTCTACTATTTTTTGGTACTCACACTGATTCGACCCTTCTCCGGTACTCGTCAGGACAATTTTTCCATACTCGCATGGATTCTACCTTTTCCCGGTACTCGCCCGGATTCTATCATTTTTCGGTACTCACATTGATTCGAGCATTTTTTTTTGTAATAATCAGGATTGGTTTTCGATACTCGCACGGATTCTACCTTTTCCCAGTACTCACCCGGATTCTACTATTTTTCGGTACTCTCACTGATTCGACCCTTTTCCGGTACTCGTCAGGACAATTTTTCGACACTCGCATGGATTCTACCTTTTCCCGATACTCGCCCGGATTCTATCATTTTTCGGTACTCACAACGATTCGAACATTTTTTTGTAATCGCCGGGAAAGTTTTTCAATACTCGCACGGATTCTTCCTTTTCCCGGTACTCTTCCGGATTCTACTATTTTTCGGTACTCACACTGATTCAAGCCTTTTCCGATACTCGACAAGACAATTTTTCGATACTCGCATGGAATCTTCCTTTTCCTGGTACTCGCCCGGATTCAATTATTTTTCGGTACTCACATTGATTCGACCATTTTTTTGTAATCGCCGGGACAGTTTTTCAATACTCGCACGGATTCTTCCTTTTCCCGGTACTCTTTCGGATTCTACTATTTTTTGGTACTCACACTGATTCGACCCTTCTCCGGTACTCGTCAGGACAATTTTTCCATACTCGCATGGATTCTACCTTTTCCCGGTACTCGCCCGGATTCTATCATTTTTCGGTACTCACATTGATTCGACCATTTTTTTGTAATAGCCGGGACTTGTTTTCAATACTCGCACGGATTCTATCTTTTCCCTGTACCCTTCCGGATTCTACTATTTTTCGGTACTCACACTGATTCGAGCCTTTTCCGGTACTCGACAGGACAATTTTTCGATACTTGCATGGATTCTATCTTTTCCCAGTACTCGCCCGGATTCTATCATTTTTCGGTACTCACATTGATTCGACCATTTTTTTGTAATAGCCGGGACTTGTTTTCGATACTCGCACGGATTCTATCTTTTCCCGGTAGTCTCCCAGATTCTACTATTTTTCGGTACTCACACTGATTCGAGCCTTTTCCGGTACTCGACAGGACAATTTTTCGATACTCGCATGGATTCTACCTTTTCCCGGTACTCGCCTGGATTCTATTATTTTTCGGTACTCACATTGATTGGACCATTTTTTTGTAATCGCCGGTACAGTTTTTCAATACTCGCACGGATTCTTCCTTTTCCCGGTACCCTTCCGGATTCTACTATTTTTTTGTACTCACACTGATTCGATCCTTCTCCAGTACTCGTCAGGATAATTTTTCAATACTCGCATGATTCTACCTTTTCCCGGTACTCGCCCGGATTCTATCATTTTTCGGTACTCACATTAATTCGAGCATTTTTTTTTGTAATAGTCAGGATTGGTTTTCGATACTCGCACGGATTCTACCTTTTCCCAGTACTCACCCGGATTCTACTATTTTTCGGTACTCTCACTGATTCGACCCTTTTCCGGTACTCGTCAGGACAATTTTTCGACACTCGCATGGATTCTACATTTTCCCGATACTCGCCCGGATTCTATCATTTTTCGGTAATCACAACGATTCGACCATTTTTTTGTAATCGCCGGGAAAGGTTTTCAATACTCGCACGGATTCTTCCTTTTCCCGGTACTCTTCCGGATTCTACTATTTTTCGGTACTCACACTGATTCGAGCCTTTTCCGGTACTCGACAGGACAATTTTTCGATACTTGCATGGATTCTACCTTTTCCCAGTACTCGCCCGGATTCTATTATTTTTCGGTACTCACATTGATTCGACCATTTTTTTGTAATCGCCGGGACAGTTTTTCAATACTCGCACGGATTCTTCCTTTTCCCGGTACCCTTCCGGATTCTACTATTTTTTTGTACTCACACTGATTCGATCCTTCTCCAGTACTCGTCAGGATAATTTTTCAATACTCGCATGATTCTACCTTTTCCCGGTACTCTCCCGGATTCTATCATTTTTCGGTACTCACATTGATTCGAGCATTTTTTTTGTAATAGTCAGGATTGGTTTTCGATACTCGCACGGATTCTACCTTTTCCCAGTACTCACCCGGATTCTACTATTTTTCGGTACTCTCACTGATTCGACCCTTTTCCGGTACTCGTCAGGATAATTTTTCGATACTCGCATGGATTCTACCTTTTCCCGATACTCGCCCGGATTCTATCATTTTTCGGTACTCACAACGATTCGACCATTTTTTTGTAATCGCCGGGAAAGTTTTTCAATACTCGCACGGATTCTTCCTTTTCCCGGTATTCTTCCGGATTCTACTATTTTTCGGTTCTCACACTGATTCAAGCCTTTTCCGGTACTCGACAAGACAATTTTTCGATACTCGCATGGAATCTTCCTTTTCCTGGTACTCGCCTGGATTCTATTATTTTTTGGTACTCACATTGATTCGACCATTTTTTTGTAATCGCCGGGACAATTTTTCAATACTCGCACGGATTCTTCCTTTTCCCGGTACACTTTCGGATTCTACTATTTTTTGGTACTCACACTGATTCGACCCTTCTCCGGTACTCGTCAGGACAATTTTTCCATACTCGCATGGATTCTACCTTTTCCCGGTACTCGCCCGGATTCTATCATTCTTCGGTACTCACAATTATTCGACCATTTTTTTGTAATAGCCGGGACTAGTTTTCGATACTCGGACGGATTCTATCTTTTCCCGGTAGTCTCCCAGATTCTACTATTTTTCGGTACTCACACTGATTCGAGCCTTTTCCAGTACTCGACAGGACAATTTTTCGATACTCGCATGCATTCTACCTTTTCCCGGTACTCGCCCAGATTCTATCATTTTTCGGTACTCACATTGATTCGACCATTTTTTTGTAATCGCCAGGAAAGTTTTTCAGTACTCGCACGGATTCTTCCTTTTCCCGGTACTCTTCCGGATTCTACTATTTTTTGGTACTCACATTGATTCGACCCTTCTCCGGTACTCGTCAGGACAATTTTTCGATACTCGCCTGGATTCTATTATTTTTCGGTACTCACATTGATTCGACCATTTTTTTGTAATCGCCGGGACAGTTTTTCAATACTCGCACGGATTATTCCTTTTCCCGGTACTCTTCCGGATTCTACTATTTTTTGGTACTCACACTGATTCGACCCTTCTCCATTACTCGTCAGGATAATTTTTCAATACTCGCATGATTCTACCTTTTCCTGGTACTCGCCCGGATTCTATCATTTTTCGGTACTCACATTGATTCGACCATTTTTTTGTAATAGTCGGGATTGGTTTTCGATACTCGCACGGATTCTACCTTTTCCCAGTACTCACCCGGATTCTACTATTTTTCGGTACTCTCACTGATTCGACCCTTTTCCGGTGAGTGTCAGGACAATTTTTCGATACTCGCATGGATTCTACCTTTTCCCGATACTCGCCCGGATTCTATCATTTTTCGGTACTCACAACGATTCGACCATTTTTTTGTAATCGCAGGGAAAGGTTTTCAATACTCGCACGGATTCTTCCTTTTCCCGGTACTCTTCCGGATTCTACTATTTTTCGGTACTCACACTGATTCGAGCCTTTTCCGGTACTCGACAGAACAATTTTTCGATACTTGCATGGATTCTACCTTTTCCCAGTACTCGCCCGGATTCTATTATTTTTCGGTACTCACATTGATTCGACCATTTTTTTGTAATCGCCGGGACAGTTTTTCAATACTCGCACGGATTCTTCCTTTTCCCGGTACCCTTCCGGATTCTACTATTTTTTGGTACTCACACTGATTCGACCCTTCTCCAGTAGTCGTCAGGATAATTTTTCAATACTCGCATGATTCTACCTTTTCCCGGTACTCGCCCGGATTCTATCATTTTTCGGTACTCACATTGATTCGAGCATTTTTTTTGTAATAGTCAGGATTGGTTTTCGATACTCGCACGGATTCTACCTTTTCCCAGTACTCACCCGGATTCTACTATTTTTCGGTACTCTCACTGATTCGACCCTTTTCCGGTACTCGTCAGGACAATTTTTCGATACTCGCATGGATTCTACCTTTTCCCGATACTCGCCCGGATTCTATCATTTTTCGGTACTCACAACGATTCGACCATTTTTTTGTAATCGCCGGGAAAGTTTTTCAATACTCGCACGGATTCTTCCTTTTCCCGGTATTCTTCCGGATTCTACTATTTTTCGGTTCTCACACTGATTCAAGCCTTTTCCGGTACTCGACAAGACAATTTTTCGATACTCGCATGGAATCTTCCTTTTCCTGGTACTCGCCCGGATTCTATTATTTTTTGGTACTCACATTGATTCGACCATTTTTTTGTAATCGCCGGGACAATTTTTCAATACTCGCACGGATTCTTCCTTTTCCCGGTACTCTTTCGGATTCTACTATTTTTTGGTACTCACACTGATTCGACCCTTCTCCGGTACTCGTCAGGACAATTTTTCCATACTCGCATGGATTCTACCTTTTCCCGGTACTCGCCCGGATTCTATCATTCTTCGGTACTCACAATTATTCGACCATTTTTTTGTAATAGCCGGGACTAGTTTTCGATACTCGGACGGATTCTATCTTTTCCCGGTAGTCTCCCAGATTCTACTATTTTTCGGTACTCACACTGATTCGAGCCTTTTCCAGTACTCGACAGGACAATTTTTCGATACTCGCATGCATTCTACCTTTTCCCGGTACTCGCCCAGATTCTATCATTTTTCGGTACTCACATTGATTCGACCATTTTTTTGTAATCGCTAGGAAAGTTTTTCAGTACTCGCACGGATTCTTCCTTTTCCCGGTACTCTTCCGGATTCTACTATTTTTTGGTACTCACATTGATTCGACCCTTCTCCGGTACTCGTCAGGACAATTTTTCGATACTCGCCTGGATTCTATTATTTTTCGGTACTCACATTGATTCGACCATTTTTTTGTAATCGCCGGGACAGTTTTTCAATACTCGCACGGATTATTCCTTTTCCCGGTACTCTTCCGGATTCTACTATTTTTTGGTACTCACACTGATTCGACCCTTCTCCATTACTCGTCAGGACAATTTTTCGATACTCGCATGATTCTACCTTTTCCCGGTACTCGCCCGGATTCTATCATTTTTCGGTACTCACATTAATTCGACCATTTTTTTGTAATAGCCGGGATTGGTTTTCGATACTCGCACGGATTCTAACTTTTCCCAGTACTCACCCGGATTCTACTATTTTTCGGTACTCACACTGATTGACCCTTTTCCGGTACTCGTCAGGACAATTTTTCGATACTCGCATGGATTCTACCTTTTCCCGGTACTCGACCGGATTCTATCATTTTTCGGTACTCACATTGATTCGACCATTTTTTTGTAATCGCCGGGAAAGTTTTTCAATACTCGCACGGATTCTTCCTTTTCCCGGTACTCTTTCGGATTCTACTATTTTTTGGTACTCACACTGATTCGACCCTTCTCCGGTACTCGTCAGGACAATTTTTCAATACTCGCATGGATTCTACCTTTTCCCGGTACTCGCCCGGATTCTATCATTCTTCGGTACTCACAATTATTCGACCATTTTTTTGTAATAGCCGGGACTGGTTTTCGATACTCGCACGGATTCTATATTTTCCCGGTAGTCTCCCAGATTCTACTATTTTTCGGTACTCACACTGATTCAAGCCTTTTCCGGTACTCGACAGGACAATTTCTCGATACTCGCATGGATACTTCCTTTTCCTGGTACTCGCCCGGATTCTATTATTTTTCGGTACTCACATTGATTCGACCATTTTTTTGTAATCGCCGGGACAGTTTTTCAATACTCGCACGGATTCTTCCTTTTCCCGGTACTCTTCCGGATTCTACTATTTTTTGGTACTCACACTGATTCGACCCTTCTCCGGTACTCGTCAGGACAATTTTTCGATACTCGCATGGATTCTACCTTTTCCCGGTACTCGCCCGGATTCTATTATTTTTCGGTACTCACATTGATTCGACCATTTTTTTGTAATCGCCGGGAAAGTTTTTCAATACTCGCACGGATTCTTCCTTTTCCCGGTACTCTTCCGGATTCTACTATTTTTCGGTACTCACACTGATTCAGGCCTTTTCCGGTACTCAACAGGACAATTTTTCGATACTCAAATGGATTCTACCTTTTCCCGGTACTCGCCCGGATTTTATCATTTTTCGGTACTCACATTAATTCGACCATTTTTTTGTAATAGCCGGGATTGGTTTTCGATACTCGCACGGATTCTAACTTTTCCCAGTACTCACCCGGATTCTACTATTTTTCGGTACTCACACTGATTGACCCTTTTCCGGTACTCGTCAGGACAATTTTTCGATACTCGCATGGATTCTACCTTTTCCCGGTACTCGACCGGATTCTATCATTTTTCGGTACTCACATTGATTCGACCATTTTTTTGTAATCGCCGGGAAAGTTTTTCAATACTCGCACGGATTCTTCCTTTTCCCGGTACTCTTTCGGATTCTACTATTTTTTGGTACTCACACTGATTCGACCCTTCTCCGGTACTCGTCAGGACAATTTTTCAATACTCGCATGGATTCTACCTTTTCCCGGTACTCGCCCGGATTCTATCATTCTTCGGTACTCACAATTATTCGACCATTTTTTTGTAATAGCCGGGACTGGTTTTCGATACTCGCACGGATTCTATATTTTCCCGGTAGTCTCCCAGATTCTACTATTTTTCGGTACTCACACTGATTCAAGCCTTTTCCGGTACTCGACAGGACAATTTCTCGATACTCGCATGGATACTTCCTTTTCCTGGTACTCGCCCGGATTCTATTATTTTTCGGTACTCACATTGATTCGACCATTTTTTTGTAATCGCCGGGACAGTTTTTCAATACTCGCACGGATTCTTCCTTTTCCCGGTACTCTTCCGGATTCTACTATTTTTTGGTACTCACACTGATTCGACCCTTCTCCGGTACTCGTCAGGACAATTTTTCGATACTCGCATGGATTCTACCTTTTCCCGGTACTCGCCCGGATTCTATTATTTTTCGGTACTCACATTGATTCGACCATTTTTTTGTAATCGCCGGGAAAGTTTTTCAATACTCGCACGGATTCTTCCTTTTCCCGGTACTCTTCCGGATTCTACTATTTTTCGGTACTCACACTGATTCAGGCCTTTTCCGGTACTCAACAGGACAATTTTTCGATACTCAAATGGATTCTACCTTTTCCCGGTACTCGCCCGGATTCTATCATTCTTCGGTACTCACAATTATTCGACCATTTTTTTGTAATAGCCGGGACTGGTTTTCGATACTCGCACGGATTCTATATTTTCCCGGTAGTCTCCCAGATTCTACTATTTTTCGGTACTCACACTGATTCGAGCCTTTTCCGATACTCGACAGGACAATTTTTCGATACTCGCATGGATACTTCCTTTTCCTGGTACTCGCCCGGATTCTATTATTTTTCGGTACTCACATTGATTCGACCATTTTTTTGTAATCGCCGGGACAGTTTTTCAATACTCGCACGGATTATTCCTTTTCCCGGTACACTTCCGGATTCTACTATTTTTTGGTACTCACACTGATTCGACCCTTCTCCATTACTCGTCAGGACAATTTTTCGATACTCGCATGGATTCCACCTTTTCCCGGTACATGCCCGGATTCTATTATTTTTCGGTACTCACATTGATTCGACCATTTTTTTGTAATCGCCGGGAAAGTTTTTCAATACTCGCACGGATTATTCCTTTTCCCGGTACTCTTCCGGATTCTACTATTTTTTGGTACTCACACTGATTCGACCCTTCTCCTGTACTCGTCAGGACACTTTTTCAATACTCGCATGATTCTACCTTTTCCCGGTACTCGCCCGGATTCTATCATTTTTCGGTACTCACATTGATTCGACCATTTTTTTGTAATAGCCGGGATTGGTTTTCGATACTCGCACGGATTCTAACTTTTCCCAGTACTCACCCGGATTCTACTATTTTTCGGTACTCACACTGATTGACCCTTTTCCGGTACTCGTCAGGACAATTTTTCGATACTCGCATGGATTCCCCCTTTTCCCGGTACTCGCCCGGATTCTATCATTCTTCGGTACCCACAATTATTCGACCATTTTTTTGTAATCGACGAGACAGTTTTTCAATACTCGCACGGATTATTCCTTTTCCCGGTACTCTTCCGGATTCTACTATTTTTTGGTACTCACACTGATTCGACCCTTCTCCATTACTCGTCAGGACAATTTTTCGATACTCGCATGGATTCCACCTTTTCTCGGTACTCGCCCGGATTCTATTATTTTTCGGTACTCACATTGATTCGACCATTTTTTTGTAATCGCCGGGAAAGTTTTTCAATACTCGCACGGATTCTACCTTTTCCCGGTACTCTTCCGGATTCTACTATTTTTTGGTACTCACACTGATTCGACCCTTCTCCTGTACTCGTCAGGACACTTTTCAATACTCGCATGATTCTACCTTTTCCCGGTACTCGCCCGGATTCTATCATTTTTCGGTACTCACATTGATTCGACCATTTTTTTGTAATAGCCGGGATTGGTTTTCGATACTCGCACGGATTCTAACTTTTCCCAGTACTCACCCGGATTCTACTATTTTTCGGTACTCACACTTATTGACCCTTTTCCGGTACTCGTCAGGACAATTTTTCGATACTCGCATGGATTCTACCTTTTCCCGGTACTCGCCCGGATTCTATCATTTTTCGGTACTCACATTGATTCGACCATTTTTTTGTAATCGCCGGGAAAGTTTTTCAATACTCGCTCGGATTCTTCCTTTTCCCGGTACTCTTCCGGATTCTACTATTTTTTGGTACTCACACTGATTCGACCCTTCTCCGGTACTCGTCAGGACAATTTTTCAATACTCGTATCATTCTACCTTTTCCCGGTACTCGCCCGGATTCTATCATTTTTCGGTACTCACATTGATTCGACCATTTTTTTGTAATAGCCGGGAAAGTTTTTCAATAATCGCACGGATGCTTCCTTTTCCCGGTACACTTCCGGATTCTACTATTTTTTGGTACTCACACTGATTCGACCCTTCTCCAGTACTCGTCAGGACAATTTTTCAATACTCGCATGATTCTACCTTTTCCCGGTACTCGCCCGGATTCTATCGTTTTTCGGTACTCACATTGATTCGACCATTTTTTTGTAATAGCCGGGATTGGTTTTCGATACTCGCACGGATTCTACCTTTTCCCAGTACTCACCCGGATTCTACTATTTTTCGGTACTCACACTGATTGACCCTTTTCCGGTACTCGTCAGGACAATTTTTCGATACTCGCATGGATTCTACCTTTTCCCGGTACTCGCTCGGATTCTATCATTTTTCGGTACTCACATTGATTCGACCATTTTTTTGTAATAGCAGGGACTGGTTTTCGATACTCGCACGGATTCTACCTGTTCCCGGTACTCTCCCGAATTCTACTATTTTTCGGTACTCACACTGATTCGACCCATTTCCGGTACTTGTCAGGACAATTTTTCGATAGTCGCACGGATTCTACCTTTTCCCGGTACTCTCCCGGATTCTACTATTTTTCGGGACTCACACTGATTCAACCCTTTTCCGGTACTCGTCAGGACAAATTTTCGATACTCTCATGGATTCTACCTTTTTCCCGTAGTTGCCCGGATTCTATCATTTTTCGGTACTCACATTGATTCGACCATTTTTTTCTAATCGCCGGGACAGTTTTTCGATACTCGCACGGATTCTATCTTTTCCCGGTAGTCTCCCGGATTCTACTATTTTTCGGTACTCACACTGATTTGAGCCTTTTCCGGTACTCGACAGGACAATTTTTCAATACTCGCATGGATTCTACCTTTTCCCGGTACTCGCCCGGATTCTATCATTTTTCGGTACTCACACTGATTCGACAATTTTTTTGTAATCGCCGGGACAGTTTTTCAATACTCGCACGGATTCTTCCTTTTCCCGGTACTCTTCCGGATTCTACTATTTTTTGGTACTCACACTGATTCGACCCTTTTCCGGTACTCGTCAGGACAATTTTTCGATACTCGCATGGATTCTACCTTTTCCCGGTACTCGCCCGGATTCTATCATTTTTCGGTACACACATTAATTCGACCATTTTTTTGTAATCGCCGGGACTGTTTTTCGATACTCGCACGGATTCTACCTTTTCCCGGTACTCTCCCGAATTCTACTATTTTTCGGTACTCACACTGATTCGACCCTTTTCCGGTACTCGTCAGGACAATTTTTCGATAGTTGCATGGATTCTACCTTTTCCCGGTACTTGCCCGGATTCTATCATTTTTCAGTACTCACATTGATTCGACCATTTTTTTCTAATCGCCGAGACAGTTTTTCGATAGTCGCACGGATTCTACCTTTACCCGGTACTCTCCCGGATTCTATTATTTTTCGGTACTCACACTGATTCGACCCTTTTCCGGTACTCGTCAGGACAATTTTTCGATACTCGCATGGATTCTACCTTTTCCCGGTACTCGCCCGGATTCTATCATTTTTCGGTACACACATGAATTCGACCATTTTTTTGTAATCGCCGGGACAGTTTTTCGATACTCGCACGGATTCTACCTTTTCCCGGTACTCTCCCGAATGCTACTATTTTTCGGTACTCACACTGATTCGACCCTTTTCCGGTACTCGACAGGACAATTTTTCAATACTCGCATGGATTCTACCTTTTCCCGGTACTCGCCCGGATTCTATCATTTTTCGGTACTCACATTGATTCGACCATTTTTTTGCAATCGCCGGGACAGTTTTCAATACTCGCACGGATTCTTCCTTTTCCCGGTATTCTTCCGGATTCTACTATTTTTCGGTACTCACACTGATTCGAGCCTTTTCCGGTACTCGACAAGACAATTTTTCGATACTTGCATGGATTCTACCTTTTCCCGGTACTCGCCCGGATTCTATCATTTTTCGGTACTCACATTGATTCGACCATTTGTTTGTAATTGCCGGGAAAGTTTTCCAATACTCGCATGGATTCTTCCTTTTCCCGGTACTCGTCCGGATTCTACTTTTTTTTGGTACTCACACTAATTCGACCCTTCTCCGGTACTCGTCAGGACAATTTTTCAATACTCGCATGATTCTACCTTTTCCTGGTACTCGCCCGGATTCTATAATTTTTCGGTACTCACATTGATTCGACCATTTTTTTGTAGTAGCCGGGACTGGTTTTCGATTCTCGCACGGATTCTATCTTTTCCCGGTAGTCTCACAGATTCTACTATTTTTCGGTACTCACACTGATTCAAGCCTTTTCCGGTACTCGACAGGACAATTTTTCGATACTCGCATGGATACTTCCTTTTCCTGGTACTCGCCCGGATTCTATTATTTTTCGGTACTCACATTGATTCGACCATTTTTTTGTAATCGCCGGGACAGTTTTTCAATACTCGCACGGATTCTTCCTTTTCCCGATACTCTTCCGGATTCTACTATTTTTTGGTACTCACACTGATTCGACCCTTTTCCGGTACTCGTCAGGACAATTTTTCGATACTCGCATGGATTCTACCTTTTCCCGGTACTCGCCCGGATTCTATCATTTTTCGGTACTCACATTGATTCGACCATTTTTTTGTAATCGCCGGGAAAGTTTTTCAATACTCGCACGGATTATTCCTTTTCCCGGTACTCTTCCGGATTCTACTATTTTTTGGTACTCACACTGATTCGACCCTTCTCCTGTACTCGTCAGGACACTTTTTCAATACTCGCATGATTCTACCTTTTCCCGGTACTCGCCCGGATTCTATCATTTTTCGGTACTCACATTGATTCGACCATTTTTTTGTAATAGCCGGGATTGGTTTTCGATACTCGCACGGATTCTAACTTTTCCCAGTACTCACCCGGATTCTACTATTTTTCGGTACTCACACTGATTGACCCTTTTCCGGTACTCGTCAGGACAATTTTTCGATACTCGCATGGATTCCCCCTTTTCCCGGTACTCGCCCGGATTCTATCATTCTTCGGTACCCACAATTATTCGACCATTTTTTTGTAATCGCCGGGACAGTTTTTCAATACTCGCACGGATTATTCCTTTTCCCGGTACTCTTCCGGATTCTACTATTTTTTGGTACTCACACTGATTCGACCCTTCTCCATTACTCGTCAGGACAATTTTTCGATACTCGCATGGATTCCACCTTTTCTCGGTACTCGCCCGGATTCTATTATTTTTCGGTACTCACATTAATTCGACCATTTTTTTGTAATCGCCGGGACAGTTTTTCAATACTCGCACGGATTCTTCCTTTTCCCGGTACTCTTCCGGATTCTACTATTTTTTGGTACTCACACTGATTCGACCCTTCTCCGGTACTCGTCAGGACAATTTTTCAATACTTGCATGATTCTACCTTTTCCCGGTACTCGCCCGGATTCTATCGTTTTTCGGTACTCACATTGATTCGACCATTTTTTTGTAATAGTCGGGATTGGTTTTCGATACTCGCACGGATTATACCTTTTCCCAGTACTCACCCGGATTCTACTATTTTTCGGTACTCACACTGATTGACCCTTTTCCGGTACTCGTCAGGACAATTTTTCGATACTCGCATGGATTCTACCTTTTCCCGGTACTCGCCCGGATTCTATCATTTTTCGGTACTCACATTGATTCGACCATTTTTTTGTAATAGCAGGGACTGGTTTTCGATACTCGCACGGATTCTACCTGTTCCCGGTACTCTCCCGAATTCTACTATTTTTCGGTACTCACACTGATTCGACCCATTTCCGGTACTTGTCAGGACAATTTTTCGATAGTCGCACGGATTCTACCTTTTCCCGGTACTCTCCCGGATTCTACTATTTTTCGGGACTCACACTGATTCAACCCTTTTCCGGTACTCGTCAGGACAAATTTTCGATACTCTCATGGATTCTACCTTTTTCCCGTAGTTGCCCGGATTCTATCATTTTTCGGTACTCACATTGATTCGACCATTTTTTTCTAATCGCCGGGACAGTTTTTCGATACTCGCACGGATTCTATCTTTTCCCGGTAGTCTCCCGGATTCTACTATTTTTCGGTACTCACACTGATTTGAGCCTTTTCCGGTACTCGACAGGACAATTTTTCAATACTCGCATGGATTCTACCTTTTCCCGGTACTCGCCCGGATTCTATCATTTTTCGGTACTCACACTGATTCGACAATTTTTTTGTAATCGCCGGGACAGTTTTTCAATACTCGCACGGATTCTTCCTTTTCCCGGTACTCTTCCGGATTCTACTATTTTTTGGTACTCACACTGATTCGACCCTTTTCCGGTACTCGTCAGGACAATTTTTCGATACTCGCATGGATTCTACCTTTTCCCGGTACTCGCCCGGATTCTATCATTTTTCGGTACACACATTAATTCGACCATTTTTTTGTAATCGCCGGGACAGTTTTTCGATACTCGCACGGATTCTACCTTTTCCCGGTACTCTCCGGAATTCTACTATTTTTCGGTACTCACACTGATTCGACCCTTTTCCGGTACTCGTCAGGACAGTTTTTCGATAGTCGCACGGATTCTACCTTTACCCGGTACTCTCCCGGATTCTATTATTTTTCGGTACTCACACTGATTCGACCCTTTTCCGGTACTCGTCAGGACAATTTTTCGATACTCGCATGGATTCTACCTTTTCCCGGTACTCGCCCGGATTCTATCATTTTTCGGTACACACATTAATTCGACCATTTTTTTGTAATCGCCGGGACAGTTTTTCGATACTCGCACGGATTCTACCTTTTCCCGGTACTCTCCTGAATTCTACTATTTTTCGGTACTCACACTGATTCGACCCTTTTCAGGTACTCGACAGGACAATTTTTCAATACTCGCATGGATTCTACCTTTTCCCGGTACTCGCCCGGATTCTATCATTTTTCGGTACTCACATTGATTCGACCATTTTTTTGCAATCGCCGGGACAGTTTTTCAATACTCGCACGGATTCTTCCTTTTCCCGGTATTCTTCCGGATTCTACTATTTTTCGGTACTCACACTGATTCGAGCCTTTTCCGGTACTCGACAAGACAATTTTTCGATACTTGCATGGATTCTACCTTTTCCCGGTACTTGCCCGGATTCTATCATTTTTCAGTACTCACATTGATTCGACCATTTTTTTCTAATCGCCGAGACAGTTTTTCGATAGTCGCACGGATTCTACCTTTACCCGGTACTCTCCCGGATTCTATTATTTTTCGGTACTCACACTGATTCGACCCTTTTCCGGTACTCGTCAGGACAATTTTTCGATACTCGCATGGATTCTACCTTTTCCCGGTACTCGCCCGGATTCTATCATTTTTCGGTACACACATTAATTCGACCATTTTTTTGTAATCGCCGGGACAGTTTTTCGATACTCGCACGGATTCTACCTTTTCCCGGTACTCTCCCGAATGCTACTATTTTTCGGTACTCACACTGATTCGACCCTTTTCCGGTACTCGACAGGACAATTTTTCAATACTCGCATGGATTCTACCTTTTCCCGGTACTCGCCCGGATTCTATCATTTTTCGGTACTCACATTGATTCGACCATTTTTTTGCAATCGCCGGGACAGTTTTTCAATACTCGCACGGATTCTTCCTTTTCCCGGTATTCTTCCGGATTCTACTATTTTTCGGTACTCACACTGATTCGAGCCTTTTCCGGTACTCGACAAGACAATTTTTCGATACTTGCATGGATTCTACCTTTTCCCGGTACTCGCCCGGATTCTATCATTTTTCGGTACTCACATTGATTCGACCATTTGTTTGTAATTGCCGGGAAAGTTTTCCAATACTCGCATGGATTCTTCCTTTTCCCGGTACTCGTCCGGATTCTACTTTTTTTTGGTACTCACACTAATTCGACCCTTCTCCGGTACTCGTCAGGACAATTTTTCAATACTCGCATGATTCTACCTTTTCCTGGTACTCGCCCGGATTCTATAATTTTTCGGTACTCACATTGATTCGACCATTTTTTTGTAGTAGCCGGGACTGGTTTTCGATTCTCGCACGGATTCTATCTTTTCCCGGTAGTCTCACAGATTCTACTATTTTTCGGTACTCACACTGATTCAAGCCTTTTCCGGTACTCGACAGGACAATTTTTCGATACTCGCATGGATACTTCCTTTTCCTGGTACTCGCCCGGATTCTATTATTTTTCGGTACTCACATTGATTCGACCATTTTTTTGTAATCGCCGGGACAGTTTTTCAATACTCGCACGGATTCTTCCTTTTCCCGATACTCTTCCGGATTCTACTATTTTTTGGTACTCACACTGATTCGACCCTTTTCCGGTACTCGTCAGGACAATTTTTCGATACTCGCATGGATTCTACCTTTTCCCGGTACTCGCCCGGATTCTATCATTTTTCGGTACTCACATTGATTCGACCATTTTTTTGTAATCGCCGGGAAAGTTTTTCAATACTCGCACGGATTATTCCTTTTCCCGGTACTCTTCCGGATTCTACTATTTTTTGGTACTCACACTGATTCGACCCTTCTCCTGTACTCGTCAGGACACTTTTTCAATACTCGCATGATTCTACCTTTTCCCGGTACTCGCCCGGATTCTATCATTTTTCGGTACTCACATTGATTCGACCATTTTTTTGTAATAGCCGGGATTGGTTTTCGATACTCGCACGGATTCTAACTTTTCCCAGTACTCACCCGGATTCTACTATTTTTCGGTACTCACACTGATTGACCCTTTTCCGGTACTCGTCAGGACAATTTTTCGATACTCGCATGGATTCCCCCTTTTCCCGGTACTCGCCCGGATTCTATCATTCTTCGGTACCCACAATTATTCGACCATTTTTTTGTAATCGCCGGGACAGTTTTTCAATACTCGCACGGATTATTCCTTTTCCCGGTACTCTTCCGGATTCTACTATTTTTTGGTACTCACACTGATTCGACCCTTCTCCATTACTCGTCAGGACAATTTTTCGATACTCGCATGGATTCCACCTTTTCTCGGTACTCGCCCGGATTCTATTATTTTTCGGTACTCACATTAATTCGACCATTTTTTTGTAATCGCCGGGACAGTTTTTCAATACTCGCACGGATTCTTCCTTTTCCCGGTACTCTTCCGGATTCTACTATTTTTTGGTACTCACACTGATTCGACCCTTCTCCGGTACTCGTCAGGACAATTTTTCAATACTTGCATGATTCTACCTTTTCCCGGTACTCGCCCGGATTCTATCGTTTTTCGGTACTCACATTGATTCGACCATTTTTTTGTAATAGTCGGGATTGGTTTTCGATACTCGCACGGATTATACCTTTTCCCAGTACTCACCCGGATTCTACTATTTTTCGGTACTCACACTGATTGACCCTTTTCCGGTACTCGTCAGGACAATTTTTCGATACTCGCATGGATTCTACCTTTTCCCGGTACTCGCCCGGATTCTATCATTTTTCGGTACTCACATTGATTCGACCATTTTTTTGTAATAGCAGGGACTGGTTTTCGATACTCGCACGGATTCTACCTGTTCCCGGTACTCTCCCGAATTCTACTATTTTTCGGTACTCACACTGATTCGACCCATTTCCGGTACTTGTCAGGACAATTTTTCGATAGTCGCACGGATTCTACCTTTTCCCGGTACTCTCCCGGATTCTACTATTTTTCGGGACTCACACTGATTCAACCCTTTTCCGGTACTCGTCAGGACAAATTTTCGATACTCTCATGGATTCTACCTTTTTCCCGTAGTTGCCCGGATTCTATCATTTTTCGGTACTCACATTGATTCGACCATTTTTTTCTAATCGCCGGGACAGTTTTTCGATACTCGCACGGATTCTATCTTTTCCCGGTAGTCTCCCGGATTCTACTATTTTTCGGTACTCACACTGATTTGAGCCTTTTCCGGTACTCGACAGGACAATTTTTCAATACTCGCATGGATTCTACCTTTTCCCGGTACTCGCCCGGATTCTATCATTTTTCGGTACTCACACTGATTCGACAATTTTTTTGTAATCGCCGGGACAGTTTTTCAATACTCGCACGGATTCTTCCTTTTCCCGGTACTCTTCCGGATTCTACTATTTTTTGGTACTCACACTGATTCGACCCTTTTCCGGTACTCGTCAGGACAATTTTTCGATACTCGCATGGATTCTACCTTTTCCCGGTACTCGCCCGGATTCTATCATTTTTCGGTACACACATTAATTCGACCATTTTTTTGTAATCGCCGGGACAGTTTTTCGATACTCGCACGGATTCTACCTTTTCCCGGTACTCTCCGGAATTCTACTATTTTTCGGTACTCACACTGATTCGACCCTTTTCCGGTACTCGTCAGGACAGTTTTTCGATAGTCGCACGGATTCTACCTTTACCCGGTACTCTCCCGGATTCTATTATTTTTCGGTACTCACACTGATTCGACCCTTTTCCGGTACTCGTCAGGACAATTTTTCGATACTCGCATGGATTCTACCTTTTCCCGGTACTCGCCCGGATTCTATCATTTTTCGGTACACACATTAATTCGACCATTTTTTTGTAATCGCCGGGACAGTTTTTCGATACTCGCACGGATTCTACCTTTTCCCGGTACTCTCCTGAATTCTACTATTTTTCGGTACTCACACTGATTCGACCCTTTTCAGGTACTCGACAGGACAATTTTTCAATACTCGCATGGATTCTACCTTTTCCCGGTACTCGCCCGGATTCTATCATTTTTCGGTACTCACATTGATTCGACCATTTTTTTGCAATCGCCGGGACAGTTTTTCAATACTCGCACGGATTCTTCCTTTTCCCGGTATTCTTCCGGATTCTACTATTTTTCGGTACTCACACTGATTCGAGCCTTTTCCGGTACTCGACAAGACAATTTTTCGATACTTGCATGGATTCTACCTTTTCCCGGTACTCGCCCGGATTCTATCATTTTTCGGTACTCACATTGATTCGACCATTTGTTTGTAATCGCCGTGAAAGTTTTTCAATACTCGCATGGATTCTTCTTTTTCCCGGTACTCGTCCGGATTCTACTATTTTTTGGTACTCACACTAATTCGACCCTTCTCCGGTACTCGTCAGGACAATTTTTCAATACTCGCATGATTCTACCTTTTCCTGGTACTCGCCCGGATTCTATAATTTTTCGGTACTCACATTGATTCGACCATTTTTTTGTAGTAGCCGGGACTGGTTTTCGATTCTCGCACGGATTCTATCTTTTCCCGGTAGTCTCACAGATTCTACTATTTTTCGGTACTCACACTGATTCAAGCCTTTTCCGGTACTCGACAGGACAATTTTTCGATACTCGCATGGATACTTCCTTTTCCTGGTACTCGCCCGGATTCTATTATTTTTCGGTACTCACATTGATTCGACCATTTTTTTGTAATCGCCGGGACAGTTTTTCAATACTCGCACGGATTCTTCCTTTTCCTGATACTCTTCCGGATTCTACTATTTTTTGGTACTCACACTGATTCGACCCTTTTCCGGTACTCGTCAGGACAATTTTTCGATACTCGCATGGATTCTACCTTTTCCCGGTACTCGCCCGGATTCTATCATTTTTCGGTACTCACATTGATTCGACCATTTTTTTCTAATCGCCGAGACAGTTTTTCGATAGTCGCACGGATTCTACCTTTACCCGGTACTCTCCCGGATTCTACTATTTTTCGGTACTCACACTGATTCGAATCTTTTCCGGTACTCGACAGGACGATTTTTCGATACTCGCATGGAATCTTCCTTTTCCCGGTACTCGCCCGGATTCTATCATTTTTCGGTACTCACATTGATTCGACCATTTTTTTGCAATCGCCGGGACAGTTTTTCAATACTCGCACGGATTCTTCCTTTTCCCGGTATTCTTCCGGATTCTACTATTTTTCGGTACTCACACTGATTCGAGCCTTTTCCGGTACTCGACAGGACAATTTTTCGATACTTGCATGGATTCTACCTTTTCCCGGTACTCGCCCGGATTCTATCATTTTTCGGTACTCACATTGATTCGACCATTTTTTTGTAATAGCTGGCACTGGTTTTCGATACTCGCACGGATTCTATCTTTTCCCGATAGTCTCCCATATTCTGCTATTTTTCGGTACTCACACTGATTCGAGCCTTTTCCGGTACTCGACAGGACAATTTTTCGATACTCTCATGGGTTCTACATTTTTCCCGTAGTTGCCTGGATTCTATCATTTTTCGGTACTCACATTGATTCGACCATTTTTTTGTAATCGCCGGGATAGCTTTTCGATACTCGCACGGATTCTATCTTTTCCCGGTAGTCTCCCGGATTCTACTATTTTTCGGTACTCACACTGATTCGAGCCTTTTCCGGTACTCGACAGGACGATTTTTCGATACTCGCATGGAATCTTCCTTTTCCCGGTACTCGCCCGGATTCTATCATTTTTCGGTACTCACATTGATTCGACCATTTTTTTGCAATCGCCGGGACAGTTTTTCAATACTCGCACGGATTCTTCCTTTTCCCGGTATTCTTCCGGATTCTACTATTTTTCGGTACTCACACTGATTCGAGCCTTTTCCGGTACTCGACAGGACAATTTTTCGATACTTGCATGGATTCTACCTTTTCCCGGTACTCGCCCGGATTCTATCATTTTTCGGTACTCACATTGATTCGACCATTTTTTTGTAATAGCCGGCACTGGTTTTCGATACTCGCACGAATTCTATCTTTTCCCGATAGTCTCCCATATTCTACTATTTTTCGGTACTCACACTGATTCGAGCCTTTTCCGGTACTCGACAGGACAATTTTTCGATACTCGCATGGATACTTCCTTTTCCTGGTACTCGCCCGGATTCTATTATTTTTCGGTACTCACATTGATTCGACCATTTTTTTGTAATCGCCGGGACAGTTTTTCAATACTCGTACGGATTTTTCCTTTTCGCGGTACTCTTACGGATTCTACTATTTTTTGGTACTCACACTGATTCGACCCTTCTCCGGTACTCATCAGGACAATTTTTCGATACTCGCATGGATTCTACCTTTTCCCGGTACTCGCCCGGATTCTATTATTTTTCTGTACTCACATTGATTCGACCATTTTTTTGTAATCGCCAGGAAAGTTTTTCAATACTCGCACGGATTCTTCCTTTTCCCGGTACTCTTCCGGATTGTACTATTTTTTGGTACTCACACTGATTCGACCCTTCTCCGGTACTCGTCAGGACAATTTTTCAATACTCGCATGATTGTACCTTTTCCCGGTACTCGCCCGGATTCTATTATTTTTCGGTACTGACATTGATTCGACCATTTTTTTTGTAATAGCCGGGATTGGTTTTCAATACTCGCACGAATTCTACCTTTTCCCAGTACTCACCCGGATTCTACTATTTTTCGGTACTCACACTGATTCGAGCCTTTTCCGGTACTCAACAGGACAATTTTTCGATACTCGCATGGATACTTCCTTTTCCTGGTACTCGCCCGGATTCTATTATTTTTCGGTACTCACATTGATTCGACCATTTTTTTCTAATCGCCGAGACAGTGTTTCGATAGTCGCACGGATTCTACCTTTTCCCGGTACTCTCCCGGATTCTACTATTTTTCGGTACTCACACTGATTCGACCCTTCTCAGGTACTCGTCAGGACAATTTTTCGATACTCGCATGGATTCTACCTTTTCCCGGAACTCGTCCGGATTCTATCATTTTTCGGTACTCACATTGATTCGACCATTTTTTTGTAATCGCCGGGAAAGTTTTTCAATACTCGCACGGATTCTTCTTTTTCCCGGTGCTATTCCGGATTCTACTATTTTTTGGGTACTCACACTGATTCGACCCTTCTCCGGTACTCGTCAGGACAATTTTTCAATACTCGCATGGATTCTACCTTTTCCCGGTACTCGCCCGGATTCTATCATTTTTCGGTACTCACATTGATTCGACCATTTTTTTGTAATAGCCGGGACTGGTTTTCGATACTCGCACGGATTCTACCTGTTCCCGGTACTCCCCCGAATTCTACTATTTTTCGGTACTCACACTGATTCGAGCCTTTTCCGATACTCGACAGGACAATTTTTCGATACTCGCATGGATACTTCCTTTTCCTGGTACTCGCCCGGATTCTATTATTTTTCGGTACTCACATTGATTCGACCATTTTTTTGTAATCGCCGGGACAGTTTTTCAATACTCGAACGGATTCTTCCTTTTCCCGGTACTCTTTCGGATTCTACTATTTTTTGGTACTCACACTGATTCGACCCTTCTCCGGTACTCGTCAGGACAATTTTTCGATACTCGCATGGATTCTACCTTTTCCCGGTACTCGCCCGGATTCTATTATTTTTCGGTACTCACATTGATTCGACCATTTTTTTCTAATCGCCGGGAAAGTTTTTCAATACTCGCACGGATTCTTCCTTTTCCCGGTACTCTTCCGGATTCTACTATTTTTTTGTACTCACACTGATTCGACCCTTCTCCGGTACTCGTCACGACAATTTTTCAATACTCGCATGATTCTACCTTTTCCCGGTACTCGCCCGGATTCTATCATTTTTCGGTACTCACATTGATTCGACCATTTTTTTGTAATAGCCGGGATTGGTTTTCGATACTCGCACGGATTCTACCTTTTCCCAGTACTCACCCGGATTCTACTATTTTTCGGTACTCACACTGATTCGAGCCTTTTCCGGTACTCGTCAGGACAATTTTTCGATACTCGCATGGGTTCTACCTATTCCCGGTACTCGCCCGGATTCTATCATTTTTCGGTACTCACATTGATTCGACCATTTGTTTCTAATCGCCGTGACAGTTTTTCGATAGTCGCACGGATTCTACCTTTTCCCGGTACTCTCCCGGATTCTACTATTTTTCGGTACTCACATTGATTCGACCCTTCTCCGGTACTCGTCAGGACAATTTTTCAATACTCGCATGGATTCTACCTTTTCCCGGTACTCGCCCGGATTCTATCATTTTTCGGTACTCACATTGATTCGACCATTTTTTTGTAATAGCCCGGACTGGTTTTCGATTCTCGCACGGATTCTATCTTTTCCCGGTAGTCTCCCAGATTCTACTATTTTTCGGTACTCACACTGATTCGAGCCTTTTCCGTTACTCGACAGGACAATTTTTCGATACTCGCATGGATACTTCCTTTTCCTGGTACTCGCCCGGATTCTATTATTTTTCGGTACTCACATTGATTCGACCATTTTTTTCTAATCGCCGAGACAGTTTTTCGATAGTCGCACGGATTCTACCTTTTCCCGGTATTCTCCCGGATTCTACTATTTTTCGGTACTCACACTGATTCGACCCTTCTCAGGTACTCGTCAGGACAATTTTTCGATACTCGCATGGATTCTACCTTTTCCCGGTACTCGCCCGGATTCTATCATTTTTCGGTACTCACATTGATTCGACCATTTTTTTGTAATCGCCGGGAAAGTTTTTCAATACTCGCACGGATTCTTCCTTTTGCCGGTACTCTTCCGGATTCTACTATTTTTTGGTACTCACACTGATTCGACCCTTCTCCGGTGCTCGTCAGGACAATTTTTCGATACTCGCATGGATTCTACCTTTTCCCGGTACTCGCCCGGATTCTATCATTTTTCGGTACTCACATTGATTCGACCATTTTTTTGTAATAGCCGGGACTGGTTTTCGATACTCGCACGGATTCTACCTGTTCCCGGTACTCTCCCGAATTCTACTATTTTTCGGTACTCACACTGATTCGAGCCTTTTCCGGTACTCGACAGGACAATTTTTCGATACTCGCATGGATACTTCCTTGTCCTGGTACTCGCCCAGATTCCATTATTTTTCGGTACTGACATTGATTAGACCATTTTTTTGTAATCGCCGGGAATGTTTTTCAATACTCGTACGGATTCTTCCTTTTCCCGGTACTCTTCCGGATTCTACTATTTTTTGGTACTCTAATTGATTCGACCCTTCTCCGGTACTCGTCAGGACAATTTTTCGATACTCGCATGGATTCTACCTTTTCCCGGTACTCGCCCGGATTCTATTATTTTTCGGTACTCACATTGATTCGACCATTTTTTTGTAATCGCCGGGAATGTTTTTCAATACTCGCACGGATTCTTCCTTTTCCCGGTACTCTTCCGGATTCTACTATTTTTTTGTACTCACACTGATTCGACCCTTCTCCGGTACTCGTCAGGACAATTTTTCAATACTCGCATGATTCTACCTTTTCCCGGTACTCGCCCGGATTCTATCATTTTTCGGTACTCACATTCATTCGACCATTTTTTTGTAATAGTCGGGATTGGTTTTCGATACTCGCATGGATTCTACCTTTTCCCAGTACTCACCCGGATTCTACTATTTTTCGGTACTCACACTGATTCGAGCCTTTTCCGATACTCGACAGGACAATTTTTCGATACTCGCATGGATACTTCCTTTTCCTGGTACTCGCCCGGATTCTATTATTTTTCGGTACTCACATTGATTCGACCATTTTTTTGTAATCGCCGGGACAGTTTTTCAATACTCGAACGGATTCTTCCTTTTCCCGGTACTCTTTCGGATTCTACTATTTTTTGGTACTCACACTGATTCGACCCTTCTCCGGTACTCGTCTGGACAATTTTTCGATACTCGCATGGATTCTACCTTTTCCCGGTACTCGCCCGGATTCTATTATTTTTCGGTACTCACATTGATTCGACCATTTTTTTCTAATCGCCGGGAAAGTTTTTCAATACTCGCACGGATTCTTCCTTTTCCCGGTACTCTTCAGGATTCTACTATTTTTTTGTACTCACACTGATTCGACCCTTCTCCGGTACTCGTCAGGACAATTTTTCAATACTCGCATGATTCTACCTTTTCCCGGTACTCGCCCGGATTCTATCATTTTTCGGTACTCACATTGATTCGACCATTTTTTTGTAATAGCCGGGATTGGTTTTCGATACTCGCACAGATTCTACCTTTTCCCAGTACTCACCCGGATTCTACTATTTTTCGGTACTCACACTGATTCGAGCCTTTTCCGGTACTCGTCAGGACAATTTTTCGATACTCGCATGGATTCTACCTTTTCCCGGTACTCGCCCGGATTCTATCATTTTTCGGTACTCACATTGATTCGACCATTTTTTTGTAATAGCCGGGATTGGTTTTCGATACTCGAACGGATTCTACCTTTTCCAAGTACTCACCCGGATTCTACTATTTTTCGGTACTCACACTGATTCGACCCTTTTCCGGTACTCGTCAGGACAATTTTTCGATACTCGCATGGATTCTACCTTTTCCCGGTACTCGCCCGGATTCTATCATTTTTCGGTACTCACATTGATTCGACCATTTTTTTGTAATAGCCGGGACTGGTTTTCGATTCTCGCACGGATTCTATCTTTTCCCGGTAGTCTCCCAGATTCTACTATTTTTCGGTACTCACACTGATTCGAGCCTTTTCCGTTACTCGACAGGACAATTTTTCGATACTCGCATGGATACTTCCTTTTCCTGGTACTCGCCCGGATTCTATTATTTTTCGGTACTCACATTGATTCGACCATTTTTTTGTAATCGCCGGGACAGTTTTTCAATACTCGCACGGATTCTTCCTTTTCCCGATACTCTTCCGGATTCTACTATTTTTTGGTACTCACACTGATTCGACCCTTTTCCGGTACTCGTCAGGACAATTTTTCGATACTCGCATGGATTCTACCTTTTCCCGGTACTCGCCCGGATTCTATCATTTTTCGGTACTCACATTGATTCGACCATTTTTTTGTAATAGCCGGGATTGGTTTTCGATACTCGCACGGATTCTACCTTTTCCAAGTACTCACCCGGATTCTACTATTTTTCGGTACTCACACTGATTCGACCCTTTTCCGGTACTCGTCAGGACAATTTTTCGATACTCGCATGGATTCTACCTTTTCCCGGTACTCGCCCGGATTCTATCATTTTTCGGTACTCACATTGATTCGACCATTTTTTTGTAATAGCCGGGACTGGTTTTCGATACTCGCACGGATTCTACCTGTTCCCGGTACTCTCCCGAATTCTACTATTTTTTGGTACTCACACTGATTCGAGCCTTTTCCGGTACTCGACAGGACAATTTTTCGATACTCGCATGGATACTTCCTTGTCCTGGTACTCGCCCGGATTCTATTATTTTTCGGTACTGACATTGATTAGACCATTTCTTTGTAATCGCCGGGACAGTTTTTCAATACTCGTACGGATTCTTCCTTTTCCCGGTACTCTTCCGGATTCTACTATTTTTTGGTACTCAAATTGATTCGACCCTTCTCCGGTACTCGTCAGGACAATTTTTCGATACTCGCATGGATTCTACCTTTTCCCGGTACTCGCCCGGATTCTATCATTTTTCGGTACTCACATTGATTCGACCATTTTTTTGTAATAGCCGGGACTGGTTTTCGATACTCGCACGGATTCTACCTGTTCCCGGTACTCTCCCGAATTCTACTATTTTTTGGTACTCACACTGATTCGAGCCTTTTCCGGTACTCGACAGGACAATTTTTCGATACTCGCATGGATACTTCCTTGTCCTGGTACTCGCCCGGATTCTATTATTTTTCGGTACTGACATTGATTAGACCATTTCTTTGTAATCGCCGGGACAGTTTTTCAATACTCGTACGGATTCTTCCTTTTCCCGGTACTCTTCCGGATTCTACTATTTTTTGGTACTCAAATTGATTCGACCCTTCTCCGGTACTCGTCAGGACAATTTTTCGATACTCGCATGGATTCTACCTTTTCCCGGTACTCGCCGGGATTCTATTATTTTTCGGTACTCACATTGATTCGACCATTTTTTTGTAATCGCCGGGAAAGTTTTTCAATACTCGCACGGATTCTTCCTTTTGCCGGTACTCTTCCGGATTCTACTATTTTTTGGTACTCACACTGATTCGACCCTTCTCCGATACTCGTCAGGACAATTTTTCGATACTCGCATGGATTCTACCTTTTCCCGGTACTCGCCGGGATTCTATTATTTTTCGGTACTCACATTGATTCCACCATTTTTTTGTAATCGCCGGGAAAGTTTTTCAATACTCGCACGGATTCTTCCTTTTGCCGGTACTCTTCCGGATTCTACTATTTTTTGGTACTCACACTGATTCGACCCTTCTCCGGTGCTCGTCAGGACAATTTTTCGATACTCGCATGGATTCTACCTTTTCCCGGTACTCGCCCGGATTCTATCATTTTTCGGTACTCACATTGATTCGACCATTTTTTTGTAATAGCCGGGACTGGTTTTCGATACTCGCACGGATTCTACCTGTTCCCGGTACTCTCCCGAATTCTACTATTTTTCGGTACTCACACTGATTCGAGCCTTTTCCGGTACTCGACAGGACAATTTTTCGATACTCGCATGGATACTTCCTTGTCCTGGTACTCGCCCGGATTCTATTATTTTTCGGTACTGACATTGATTAGACCATTTTTTTGTAATCGTCGGGACAGTTTTTCAATACTCGTACGGATTCTTCCTTTTCCCGGTACTCTTCCGGATTCTACTATTTTTTGGTACTCAAATTGATTCGACCCTTCTCCGGTACTCGTCAGGACAATTATTCGATACTCGCATGGATTCTACCTTTTCCCGGTACTCGCCCGGATTCTATTATTTTTCGGTACTCACATTGATTCGACCATTTTTTTATAATCGCCGGGAAAGTTTTTCAATACTCGCACGGATTCTTCCTTTTCCCGGTACTCTTCCGGATTCTACTATTTTTTTGTACTCACACTGATTCGACCCTTCTCCGGTACTCGTCAGGACAATTTTTCAATACTCGCATGATTCTACCTTTTCCCGGTACTCGCCCGGATTCTATCATTTTTCGGTACTCACATTGATTCGACCATTTTTTTGTAATAGCCGGGATTGGTTTTCGATACTCGCATGGATTCTACCTGTTCCCGGTACTCTCCCGAATTCTACTATTTTTCGGTACTCACACTGATTCGAGCCTTTTCCGGTACTCGACAGGACAATTTTTCGATACTCGCATGGATACTTCCTTGTCTTGGTACTCGCCCGGATTCTATTATTTTTCGGTACTGACATTGATTAGACCATTTTTTTGTAATCGCCGGGACAATTTTTCAATACTCGTACGGATTCTTCCTTTTCCCGGTACTCTTCCGGATTCTACTATTTTTTGGTACTCAAATTGATTCGACCCTTCTCCGATACTCGTCAGGACAATTTTTCGATACTCGCATGGATTCTACCTTTTCCCGGTACTCGCCCGGATTCTATTATTTTTCGGTACTCACATTGATTCGACCATTTTTTTGTAATCGCCGGGAAAGTTTTTCAATACTCGCACGGATTCTTCCTTTTCCCGGTACTCTTCCGAATTCTACTATTTTTTTGTACTCACACTGATTCGACCCTTCTCCGGTACTCGTCAGGACAATTTTTCAATACTCGCATGATTCTACCTTTTCCCGGTACTCGCCCGGATTCTATCATTTTTCGGTACTCACATTGATTCGACCATTTTTTTGTAATAGCCGGGATTGGTTTTCGATACTCGCATGGATTCTACCTGTTCCCGGTACTCTCCCGAATTCTACTATTTTTCGGTACTCACACTGATTCGAGCCTTTTCCGGTACTCGACAGGACAATTTTTCGATACTCGCATGGATACTTCCTTGTCCTGGTACTCGCCCGGATTCTATTATTTTTCGGTACTGACATTGATTAGACCATTTTTTTGTAATCGCCGGGACAGTTTTTCAATACTCGTACGGATTCTTCCTTTTCCCGGTACTCTTCCGGATTCTACTATTTTTTGGTACTCAAATTGAGTCGACCCTTCTCCGGTACTCGTCAGGACAATTTTTCGATACTCGCATGGATTCTACCTTTTCCCGGTACTCGCCCGGATTCTATTATTTTTCGGTACTCACATTGATTCGACCATTTTTTTGTAATCGCCGGGAAAGTTTTTCAATACTCGCACGGATTCTTCCTTTTCCCGGTACTCTTCCGGATTCTACTATTTTTTTGTACTCACACTGATTCGACCCTTCTCCGGTGCTCGTCAGGACAATTTTTCGATACTCGCATGGATTCTACCTTTTCCCGGTACTCGCCCGGATTCTATCATTTTTCGGTACTCACATTGATTCGACCATTTTTTTGTAATCGCCGGGAAAGTTTTTCAATACTCGCACGGATTCTTCCTTTTCCCGGTACTCTTCCGAATTCTACTATTTTTTTGTACTCACACTGATTCGACCCTTCTCCGGTACTCGTCAGGACAATTTTTCAATACTCGCATGATTCTACCTTTTCCCGGTACTCGCCCGGATTCTATCATTTTTCGGTACTCACATTGATTCGACCATTTTTTTGTAATAGCCGGGATTGGTTTTCGATACTCGCATGGATTCTACCTGTTCCCGGTACTCTCCCGAATTCTACTATTTTTCGGTACTCACACTGATTCGAGCCTTTTCCGGTACTCGACAGGACAATTTTTCGATACTCGCATGGATACTTCCTTGTCCTGGTACTCGCCCGGATTCTATTATTTTTCGGTACTGACATTGATTAGACCATTTTTTTGTAATCGCCGGGACAGTTTTTCAATACTCGTACGGATTCTTCCTTTTCCCGGTACTCTTCCGGATTCTACTATTTTTTGGTACTCAAATTGAGTCGACCCTTCTCCGGTACTCGTCAGGACAATTTTTCGATACTCGCATGGATTCTACCTTTTCCCGGTACTCGCCCGGATTCTATTATTTTTCGGTACTCACATTGATTCGACCATTTTTTTGTAATCGCCGGGAAAGTTTTTCAATACTCGCACGGATTCTTCCTTTTCCCGGTACTCTTCCGGATTCTACTATTTTTTTGTACTCACACTGATTCGACCCTTCTCCGGTGCTCGTCAGGACAATTTTTCGATACTCGCATGGATTCTACCTTTTCCCGGTACTCGCCCGGATTCTATCATTTTTCGGTACTCACATTGATTCGACCATTTTTTTGTAATAGCCGGGACTGGTTTTCGATACTCGCACGGATTCTACCTGTTCCCGGTACTCTCCCGAATTCTACTATTTTTCGGTACTCACACTGATTCGAGCCTTTTCCGGTACTCGACAGGACAATTTTTCGATACTCGCATGGATACTTCCTTGTCCTGGTACTCGCCCGGATTCTATTATTTTTCGGTACTGACATTGATTAGACCATTTTTTTGTAATCGCCGGGACAGTTTTTCAATACTCGTACGGATTCTTCCTTTTCCCGGTACTCTTCCGGATTCTACTATTTTTTGGTACTCACACTGATTCAAGCCTTTTCCGGTACTCGACAGGACAATTTTTCGATACTCGCATGGATTCTACCTTTTCCCGGTACTCGCCCGGATTCTATTATTTTTCGGTACTCACATTGATTCGACCATTTTTTTGTAATCGCCGGGAAAGTTTTTCAATACTCGCACGGATTCTTCCTTTTCCCGGTACTCTTCCGGATTCTACTATTTTTTTGTACTCACACTGATTCGACCCTTCTCCGGTGCTCGTCAGGACAATTTTTCGATACTCGCATGGATTCTACCTTTTCCCGGTACTCGCCCGGATTCTATCATTTTTCGGTACTCACATTGATTCGACCATTTTTTTGTAATAGCCGGGACTGGTTTTCGATACTCGCACGGATTCTACCTGTTCCCGGTACTCTCCCGAATTCTACTATTTTTCGGTACTCACACTGATTCGAGCCTTTTCCGGTACTCGACAGGACAATTTTTCGATACTCGCATGGATACTTCCTTGTCCTGGTACTCGCCCGGATTCTATTATTTTTCGGTACTGACATTGATTAGACCATTTTTTTGTAATCGCCGGGACAGTTTTTCAATACTCGTACGGATTCTTCCTTTTCCCGGTACTCTTCCGGATTCTACTATTTTTTGGTACTCATACTGATTCGACCATTCTCCAGTACTCGTCAGGACAATTTTTCGATACTCGCATGGATTCCACCTTTTCCCGGTACTCGCCCGGATTCTATTATTTTTCGGTACTCACATTGATTCGACCATTTTTTTCTAATCGCCGAGACAGTTTTTCGATAGTCGCACGGATTCTAGCTTTTCCCGATACTCTCCCGGATTCTACTATTTTTCGGTACTCACACTGATTCGACCCTTCTCAGGTACTCGTCAGGACAATTTTTCGATACTCGCATGGATTCTACCTTTTCCCGGTACTCGCCCGGATTCTATCATTTTTCGGTACTCACATTTATTCGACCATTTTTTTGTAATCGCCGGGAAAGTTTTTCAATACTCGCACGGATTCTTCCTTTTCCCGGTACTCTTCCGGATTCTACTATTTTTTGTACTCACAGTGATTTGACCCTTCTCTGGTACTCGTCAGGACAATTTTTCGATACTCGCATGGATTCTACCTTTTCCCGGTACTCGCCCGGATTCTATTATTTTTCGGTACTCACATTGATTCGACAATTTTTTTGTAATCGCCGGGACAGTTTTTCAATACTCGCACGGATTCTTCCTTTTCCCGGTACTCTTCCGGATTCTACTATTTTTTGGTACTCACACTGATTCAAGCCTTTTCCGGTACTCGACAGGACAATTTTTCGATACTCGCATGGATTCTACCTTTTCCCGGTACTCGCCCGGATTCTATTATTTTTCGGTACTCACATTGATTCGACCATTTTTTTGTAATCGCCAGGACAGTTTTTCAATACTCGCACGGATTCTTCCTTTTCCCGGTACTCTTCCGGATTCTACTATTTTTTGGAACTCATACTGATTCGACCCTTCTCCAGTACTCGTCAGGACAATTTTTCGATACTCGCATGGATTCCACCTTTTCCCGGTACTCGCCCGGATTCTATGATTTTTCGGTACTCACATTGATTCGACCATTTTTTTGTAATCGCCGGGAAAGTTTTTCAATACTCGCACGGATTCTTCCTTTTCCCGGTACTCTTCCGGATTCTACTATTTTTGGGTACTCACATTGATTCAAGCCTTTTCCGGTACTCGACAGGACAATTTTTCGATACTCGCATGGATTCTACCTTTTCCCGTAGTTGCCCGGATTCTATTATTTTTCGGTACTCACATTGATTCGACCGTCTTTTTGTAATCGCCGGGACAGTTTTTCAATACTCGCACGGATTCTTCCTTTTCTCGGTACTCTTCCGGATTCTACTATTTTTTGGTACTCACACTGATTCGACCCTTCTCAAGTACTCGTCAAGACAATTTTTCGATACTCGCATGGATTCCACCTTTTCCCGGTACTCGCCCGGATTCTATTATTTTTCAGTACTCACATTGATTCGACCATTTTTTTGTAATCGCCGGGAAAGTTTTTCAATACTCGCATGGATTCTTCCTTTTCCCGGTACTCTTCCGGATTCTACCATTTTTTGGTACTCACACAGATTCGACCCTTCTCCGGTACACGTCAGGACAATTTTTCAATACTCGCATGATTCTACCTTTTCCCAGTACTCGCCCGGATTCTATCATTTTTCGGTACTCACATTGATTCGACCATTTTTTTGTAATAGCCGAGATTGGTTTTCGATACTCGCACGGATTCTACCTTTTCCGAGTACTCACCCGGATTCTACTATTTTTCGGTACTCACACTGATTGACCCTTTTCCGGTAATCGTCAGGACAATTTTTCGATACTCGCATGGATTCTACCCTTTCCCGGTACTCGCCCGGATTCTATCATTTTTCAGTACTCACATTGATTCGACCATTTTTTTGTAATCGCCGGGAAAGTTTTTCAATACTCGCACGGATTCTTCCTTTTCCTGGTACTCTTCCGGATTCTACTATTTTTTGGTGCTCACACTGATTCGACCCTTCTCCGGTACTCGTCAGGACAAATTTTCAATACTCGCATGGATTCTACCTTTTCCCGGTACTCGCCCGGATTCTATCATTTTTCGGTACTCACATTGATTCGACCATTTTATTGTAATAGCCGGGACTGGTTTTCGATACTCGCACGGACTCTACCTTTTCCCAATACTCTCCCGGATTCTACTATTTTTCGGTACTCACACTGATTCGACCCTTCTCCGGTACTCGTCAGGACAATTTTTCAATACTCGCATGGATTCTACCTTTTCCCGGTAGTCGCCCGGATTCTATCATTTTTCGGTACTCACATTGATTCGACCATTTTTTTGTAATAGCCGGGACTGGTTTTCGATACTCGCACGGATTCTATCTTTTCCCGGTAGTCTCCCAGATTCTACTATTTTTCGGTACTCACACTGATTCGACCCTTCTCCGGTGCTCGTCAGGACAATTTTTCGATACTCGCATGGATTCTACCTTTTCCCGGTACTCGCCCGGATTCTATCATTTTTCGGTACTCACATTGATTCGACCATTTTTTTGTAATAGCCGGGACTGGTTTTCGATACTCGCACGGATTCTACCTGTTCCCGGTACTCTCCCGAATTCTACTATTTTTCGGTACTCACACTGATTCGAGCCTTTTCCGGTACTCGACAGGACAATTTTTCGATACTCGCATGGATACTTCCTTGTCCTGGTACTCGCCCGGATTCTATTATTTTTCGGTACTGACATTTATTAGACCATTTTTTTGTAATCGCCGGGACAGTTTTTCAATACTCGTACGGATTCTTCCTTTTCCCGGTACTCTTCCGGATTCTACTATTTTTTGTACTCACAGTGATTTGACCCTTCTCTGGTACTCGTCAGGACAATTTTTCGATACTCGCATGGATTCTACCTTTTCCCGGTACTCGCCCGGATTCTATTATTTTTCGGTACTCACATTGATTCGACAATTTTTTTGTAATCGCCGGGACAGTTTTTCAATACTCGCACGGATTCTTCCTTTTCCCGGTACTCTTCCGGATTCTACTATTTTTTGGTACTCACACTGATTCAAGCCTTTTCCGGTACTCGACAGGACAATTTTTCGATACTCGCATGGATTCTACCTTTTCCCGGTAGTCGCCCGGATTCTATTATTTTTCGGTACTCACATTGATTCGACCATTTTTTTGTAATCGCCAGGACAGTTTTTCAATACTCGCACGGATTCTTCCTTTTCCCGGTACTCTTCCGGATTCTACTATTTTTTGGAACTCATACTGATTCGACCCTTCTCCAGTACTCGTCAGGACAATTTTTCGATACTCGCATGGATTCCACCTTTTCCCGGTACTCGCCCGGATTCTATGATTTTTCGGTACTCACATTGATTCGACCATTTTTTTGTAATCGCCGGGAAAGTTTTTCAATACTCGCACGGATTCTTCCTTTTCCCGGTACTCTTCCGGATTCTACTATTTTTGGGTACTCACATTGATTCAAGCCTTTTCCGGTACTCGACAGGACAATTTTTCGATACTCGCATGGATTCTACCTTTTCCCGTAGTTGCCCGGATTCTATTATTTTTCGGTACTCACATTGATTCGACCGTCTTTTTGTAATCGCCGGGACAGTTTTTCAATACTCGCACGGATTCTTCCTTTTCTCGGTACTCTTCCGGATTCTACTATTTTTTGGTACTCACACTGATTCGACCCTTCTCAAGTACTCGTCAAGACAATTTTTCGATACTCGCATGGATTCCACCTTTTCCCGGTACTCGCCCGGATTCTATTATTTTTCGGTACTCACATTGATTCGACCATTTTTTTGTAATCGCCGGGAAAGTTTTTCAATACTCGCATGGATTCTTCCTTTTCCCGGTACTCTTCCGGATTCTACCATTTTTTGGTACTCACACAGATTCGACCCTTCTCCGGTACACGTCAGGACAATTTTTCAATACTCGCATGATTCTACCTTTTCCCAGTACTCGCCCGGATTCTATCATTTTTCGGTACTCACATTGATTCGACCATTTTTTTGTAATAGCCGAGATTGGTTTTCGATACTCGCACGGATTCTACCTTTTCCGAGTACTCACCCGGATTCTACTATTTTTCGGTACTCACACTGATTGACCCTTTTCCGGTAATCGTCAGGACAATTTTTCGATACTCGCATGGATTCTACCCTTTCCCGGTACTCGCCCGGATTCTATCATTTTTCAGTACTCACATTGATTCGACCATTTTTTTGTAATCGCCGGGAAAGTTTTTCAATACTCGCACGGATTCTTCCTTTTCCTGGTACTCTTCCGGATTCTACTATTTTTTGGTGCTCACACTGATTCGACCCTTCTCCGGTACTCGTCAGGACAAATTTTCAATACTCGCATGGATTCTACCTTTTCCCGGTACTCGCCCGGATTCTATCATTTTTCGGTACTCACATTGATTCGACCATTTTATTGTAATAGCCGGGACTGGTTTTCGATACTCGCACGGACTCTACCTTTTCCCAATACTCTCCCGGATTCTACTATTTTTCGGTACTCACACTGATTCGACCCTTCTCCGGTACTCGTCAGGACAATTTTTCAATACTCGCATGGATTCTACCTTTTCCCGGTAGTCGCCCGGATTCTATCATTTTTCGGTACTCACATTGATTCGACCATTTTTTTGTAATAGCCGGGACTGGTTTTCGATACTCGCACGGATTCTATCTTTTCCCGGTAGTCTCCCAGATTCTACTATTTTTCGGTACTCACACTGATTCGAGCCTTTTCCGATACTCGACAGGACAATTTTTCGATACTCGCATGGATACTTCCTTTTCCTGGTACTCGCCCGGATTCTATTATTTTTCGGTACTCACATTGATTCGACCATTTTTTTGTAATCGCCGGGAAAGTTTTTCAATACTTGCACAGATTCTTCCTTTTCCCGGTACTCTTCCGGATTCTACTATTTTTCGGTACTCACACTGATTCAAGCCTTTTCCGGTACTCGACAGGACAATTTTTCAATTCTCGCATGGATTCTTCCTTTTCCTGGTACTCGCCCGTATTCTATTATTTTTCGGTACTCACATTGATTCGACCATTTTTTTGTAATCGCCAGGACAGTTTTTCAATACTCGCACGGATTCTTCCTTTTCCCGGTACTCTTCCGGATTCTACTATTTTTTGGTACTCATACTGATTCGACCCTTCTCCAGTACTCGTCAGGACAATTTTTTGATACTCGCATGGATTCCAACTTTTCCCGGTACTCGCCCGGATTCTATTATTTTTCGGTACTCACATTGATTCGACCATTTTTTTGTAATCGCCGGGAATGTTTTTCAATACTCGCACGGATTCTTCCTTTTCCCGGTACTCTTCCGGAATCTACTATTTTTTGGTACTCACACTGATTCGACCCTTCCCTGGTACTCGTCAGGACAATTTTTCGATGCTCGCATGGATTCTACCTTTTCCCGGTACTCGCCCAGATTCTATCATTTTTCGGTACTCACATTGATTCGACCATTTTTTTGTAATAGCCGGGACAGTTTTTCGATAGTCGCACGGATTCTACCTTTTCCCGGTACTCTCCCGGATTCTACTATTTTTCTGTACTCACACTGATTCGACCCTTCTCCGGTACTCGTCAGGACAATTTTTCAATACTCGCATGGATTCTACCTTTTCCCGGTACTCGCCCGGATTCTATCATTTTTCGGTACTCACATTGATTCGACCATTTTTTTGTAATAGCTGGGACTGGTTTTCGATACTCGCACGGATTCTATCTTTTCCCGGTAGTCTCCCAGATTCTACTATTTTTCGGTACTCACACTGATTCGAGCCTTTTCCGGTACTCGACAGGACAATTTTTCAATTCTCGCATGGATTCTTCCTTTTCCTGGTACTCGCCCGTATTCTATTATTTTTCGGTACTCACATTGATTCGACCATTTTTTTGTAATCGCCAGGACAGTTTTTCAATACTCGCACGGATTCTTCCTTTTCTCGGTACTCTTCCGGATTCTACTATTTTTTTGTACTCACACTGATTCGACCCTTCTCCAGTACTCGTCAGGACAATTTTTCGATACTCGCATGGATTCTACCTTTTCTCGGTACTCGCCCGGATTCTATCATTTTTCAGTACTCACATTGATTCGACCATTTTTTTGTAATCGCCGGGAAAGTTTTTCAATACTCGCACGGATTCTTCCTTTTCCCGGTACTCTTCCGGATTCTACTATTTTTTGGTGCTCACACTGATTCGACCCTTCTCCGGTACTCGTCAGGACAATTTTTCAATACTCGCATGGATTCTACCTTTTCCCGGTACTCGCCCGGATTCTATCATTTTTCGGTACTCACATTGATTCGACCATTTTTTTGTAATAGCCGGGATTGGTTTTCGATACTCGCACGGATTCTACCTTTTCCCAGTACTCACCCGGATTCTACTATTTTTCGGTACTCACACTGATTCGAGCCTTTTCCGGTACTCGTTAGGACAATTTTTCGATACTCACACTGATTCGACCCTTCTCCGGTACTCGTCAGGATTATTTTTCAATACTCGCATGGATTCTACCTTTTCCCGGTACTCGCCCGGATTCTATCATTCTTCGGTACTCACATTGATTCGACCATTTTTTTGTAATAGCCGGGACTGGTTTTCGATACTCGCACGGATTCTATCTTTTCCCGGTAGTCTCCCAGATTCTACTATTTTTCGGTACTCAAACTGATTCGAGCCTTTTCCGGTACTCGACAAGACAAGTTTTCGATACTCGCATGATACTTCCTTTTCCGGGTACTCGCCCGGATTCTATTATTTTTCGGTACTCACATTGATTCGACCATTTTTTTGTAATCGCCGGGACAGTTTTTCAATACTCGCACGGATTCTTCCTTTTCCCGGTACTCTTCCGGATTCTACTATTTTTTGGTACTCACACTGATTCGACCCTTCTCCGGTACTCATCAGGACAATTTTTCGATACTCGCATAGATTCTACCTTTTCCCGGTACTCGGCCGGATTCTATCATTTTTCGGTACTCACATTGATTCGACCATTTTTTTGTAATCGCCGGGAAAGTTTTTCAATACTCGCACGGATTCTTCCTTTTCCCGGTACTCTTCCAGATTCTACTATTTTTTGGTACTCACACTGATTCGACCCTTCTCCGGTACTCGTCAGGACAATTTTTCAATACTCGCATGGATTCTACCTTTTCCCGGTACTCGCCCGGATTCTATCATTTTTCGGTACTCACATTGATTCGACCATTTTTTTGTAATAGCCGGGACTGGTTTTCGATACTCGCACGGATTCTATCTTTTCCCGGTAGTCTCCCAGATTCTACTATTTTTCGGTACTCACACTGATTCGAGCCTTTTCCGGTACTTGACAGGACAATTTTTCGATACTCGCATGGATACTTCCTTTTCCTGGTACTCGCCCGGATTCTATTATTTTTCGGTACTCACATTGATTCGACCATTTTTTTGTAATCGCCGGGAAAGTTTTTCAATACTCGCACGGATTATTCCTTTTCCCGGTACTCTTCCGGATTCTACTATTTTTTGGGACTCACACTGATTCGACCCTTCTCCGGTACTCGTCAGGACAATTTTTCAATACTCGCATGATTCTACCTTTTCCCGGTACTTGCCCGGATTCTATCATTTTTCGGTACTCACATTGATTCGACCATTTTTTTGTAATAGCCGGGATTGGTTTTCGATACTCGCACGGATTTTACCTTTTCCCAGTACTCACCCGGATTCTACTATTTTTCGGTACTCACACTGATTGACCCTTTTCCGGTACTCGTGAGGACAATTTTTCGATACTCACATGGATTCTACCTTTTCCCGGTACTCGCCCGGATTCTATCATTTTTCAGTTCTCACATTGATTCGACCATTTTTTTGTAATCGCCGGGAAAGTTTTTCAATACTCGCACGGATTCTTCCTTTTGTTCTCTTCCGGATTCTACTATTTTTTGGTGCTCACACTGATTCGACCCTTCTCCGGTACTCGTCAGGACAATTTTTCAATACTCGCATGGATTCTACCTTTTCCTGGTACTCGCCCGGATTCTATCATTTTTCGGTACTCACATTGATTCGACCATTTTTTTCTAATCGCCGAGACAGTTTTTCGATAGTCGCACGGATTCTACCTTTTCCCGGTACTCTCCCGGATTCTACTATTTTTCTGTACTCACACTGATTCGACCCTTCTCCGGTACTCGTCAGGACAATTTTTCAATACTCGCATGGATTCTACCTTTTCCCGGTACTCGCCCGGATTCTATCATTTTTCGGTACTCACATTGATTCGACCATTTTTTTGTAATAGCTGGGACTGGTTTTCGATACTCGCACGGATTCTATCTTTTCCCGGTAGTCTCCCAGATTCTACTATTTTTCGGTACTCACACTGATTCGAGCCTTTTCCGGTACTCGACAGGACAATTTTTCGATACTCGCATGGATTCTACCTTTTCCCGGTACTCGCCGGGATTCTATCATTTTTCGGTACTCACATTGATTCGACCATTTTTTTCTAATCGCCGGGACAGTTTTTCAATACTCGCACGGATTCTTCCTTTTCCCGGTACTCGTCAGGACAATTTTTCGATACTCGCATGGATTCTACCTTTTCCCGGTACTCGCCCGGATTCTATTATTTTTCTGTACTCACATTGATTCGACCATTTTTTTGTAATCGCCGGGAAAGTTTTTCAATACACACACGGATTCTTTCTTTTCCCGGTACTCTTCCAGATTCTACTATTTTTTGGTACTCACACTGATTCGACCCTTCTCCGGTACTCGTCAGGACAATTTTTCAATACTCGCATGGATTCTACCTTTTCCCGGTACTCGCCCGGATTCTATCATTTTTCGGTACTCACATTGATTCGACCATTTTTTTGTAATAGCCGGGACTGGTTTTCGATACTCGCACGGATTCTATCTTTTCCCGGTAGTCTCCCAGATTCTACTATTTTTCGGTACTCACACTGATTCGAGCCTTTTCCGGTACTCGACAGGACAATTTTTCGATACTCGCATGGATACTTCCTTTTCCTGGTACTCGCCCGGATTCTATTATTTTTCGGTACTCACATTGATTCGACCATTTTTTTGTAATCGCCGGGACAGTTTTTCAATACTCGCACGGATTCTTCCTTTTCCCGGTACTCTTCCGGATTCTACTATTTTTTGGTACTCACACTGATTCGACCCTTCTCCGGTACTCGTCAGGACAATTTTTCAATACTCGCATGATTCTACCTTTTCCCGGTACTTGCCCCGATTCTATCATTTTTCGGTACTCACATTGATTCGACCATTTTTTTGTAATAGCCGGGATTGGTTTTCGATACTCGCACGGATTCTACCTTCTCCCAGTACTCACCCGGATTCTACTATTTTTCGATACTCACACTGATTCGAGCCTCTTCCGGTACTCGTTAGGACAATTTTTCGATACTCGCATGGATTCTACCTTTTCCCGGTACTCGCCGGGATTCTATCATTTTTCGGTACTCACATTGATTCGACCATTTTTTTCTAATCGCCGGGACAGTTTTTCAATACTCGCACGGATTCTTCCTTTTCCCGGTACTCGTCAGGATTCTACTATTTTTTGGTGCTCACACTGATTCGACCCTTCTCCGGTACTCGTCAGGACAATTTTTCAATACTCGCATGGATTCTACCTTTTCCCGGTACTCGCCCGGATTCTATCATTTTTCGGTACTCACATTGATTCGACCATTTTTTTCTAATCGCCGAGACAGTTTTTCGATAGTCGCACGGATTCTAGCTTTTCCCGGTACTCTCCCGGATTCTACTATTTTTCGGTACTCACACTGATTCGACCCTTCTCAGGTACTCGTCAGGATAATTTTTCAATACTCGCATGGATTCTACCTTTTCCCGGTACTCGCCCGGATTCTATCATTCTTCGGTACTCACATTGATTCGACCATTTTTTTGTAATAGCCGGGACTGGTTTTCGATACTCGCACGGATTCTATCTTTTCCCGGTAGTCTCCCAGATTCTACTATTTTTCGGTACTCAAACTGATTCGAGCCTTTTCCGGTACTCGACAAGACAAGTTTTCGATACTCGCATGGATACTTCCTTTTCCTGGTACTCGCCCGGATTCTATTATTTTTCGGTACTCACATTGATTCGACCATTTTTTTGTAATCGCCGGGACAGTTTTTCAATACTCGCACGGATTCTTCCTTTTCCCGGTACTCTTCCGGATTCTACTATTTTTTGGTACTCACACTGATTCGACCCTTCTCCGGTACTCATCAGGACAATTTTTCGATACTCGCATAGATTCTACCTTTTCCCGGTACTCGGCCGGATTCTGTCATTTTTCGGTACTCACATTGATTCGACCATTTTTTTGTAATCGCCGGGAAAGTTTTTCAATACTCGCACGGATTCTTCCTTTTACCGGTACTCTTCCAGATTCTACTATTTTTTGGTACTCACACTGATTCGACCCTTCTCCGGTACTCGTCAGGACAATTTTTCAATACTCGCATGGATTCTACCATTTCCCGGTACTCGCCCGGATTCTATCATTTTTCGGTACTCACATTGATTCGACCATTTTTTTGTAATAGCCGGGACTGGTTTTCGATACTCGCACGGATTCTATCTTTTCCCGGTAGTCTCCCAGATTCTACTATTTTTCGGTACTCACACTGATTCGAGCCTTTTCCGGTACTCGACAGGACGATTTTTCGATACTCGCATGGATACTTCCTTTTCCTGGTACTCGCCCGGATTCTATTATTTTTCGGTACTCACATTGATTCGACCATTTTTTTGTAATCGCCGGGACAGTTTTTCAATACTCGCACGGATTCTTCCTTTTCCCGGTACTCTTCCGGATTCTACTATTTTTTGGAACTCATACTGATTCGACCCTTCTCCAGTACTCGTCAGGACAATTTTTCGATACTCGCATGGATTCCACCTTTTCCCGGTACTCGCCCGGATTCTATCATTTTTCGGTACTCACATTGATTCGACCATTTTTTTGTAATAGCTGGGACTGGTTTTCGATACTCGCACGGATTCTATCTTTTCCCGGTAGTTTCCCAAATTCTACTATTTTTCGGTACTCACACTGATTCGAGCCTTTTCCGGTACTCGACAGGACAATTTTTCGATACTCGCATGGATTCTACCTTTTCCCGGTACTCGCCGGGATTCTATCATTTTTCGGTACTCACATTGATTCGACCATTTTTTTCTAATCGCCGGGACATTTTTTCAATACTCGCACGGATTCTTCCTTTTCCCGGCACTCGTCAGGACAATTTTTCGATACTCGCATGGATTCTACCTTTTCCCGGTACTCGATCAGATTCTATCATTTTTCGGTACTCACATTGATTCGACCATTTTTTTCTAATCGCCGAGACAGTTTTTCGATAGTCGCACGGATTCTACCTTTTCCCGGTACTCTCCCAGATTCTACTATTTTTCGGTACTCACACTGATTCGACCCTTCTCCGGTACTCGTCAGGATAATTTTTCGATACTCGCATGGATACTTCCTTTTCCTGGTACTCGCCCGGATTCTATTATTTTTCGGTACTCACATTGATTCGACCATTTTTTTCTAATCGCCGAGACAGTTTTTCGATAGTCGCACGGATTCTACCTTTTCCCGGTACTCTCCCAGATTCTACTATTTTTCGGTACTCACACTGATTCGACCCTTCTCCGGTACTCGTCAGGATAATTTTTCGATACTCGCATGGATACTTCCTTTTCCTGGTACTCGCCCGGATTCTATTATTTTTCGGTACTCACATTGATTCGACCATTTTTTTCTAATCGCCGAGACAGTTTTTCGATAGTCGCACGGATTCTTCCTTTTCCCGGTACTCTTCCAGATTCTACTATTTTTTGGTACTCACACTGATTCGACCCTTCTCCGGTACTCGTCAGGACAATTTTTCAATACTCGCATGGATTCTACCTTTTCCCGGTACTCGCCCGGATTCTATCATTTCTCGGTACTCACATTGATTCGGCCATTTTTTTTTAATAGACGGGACTGGTTTTCGATACTCGCACGGATTCTATCTTTTCCCGGTAGTCTCCCAGATTCTACTATTTTTCGGTACTCACACTGATTCGAGCCGTTTCCGGTACTCGACAGGACAATTTTTAGATACTCGCATGGATACTTCCTTTTCCTGGTACTCGCCCGGATTCTATTATTTTTCGGTACTCACATTGATTCGACCATTTTTTTGTAATCGCCGGGACAGTTTTTCAATACTCGCACGGATTCTTCCTTTTCCCGGTACTCTTCCGGATTCTACTATTTTTCGGTACTCACACTGATTCGACCCTTTTCCGGTACTCGTCAGGACAATTTTTCGATACTCGGATGGATTCTACCTTTTCCCGGTACTCGCCCGGATTCTATCATTTTTCGGTACTCACATTGATTCGACCATTTTTTTCTAATAGCCGGGACTGGTTTTCGATACTCGCACGGATTCTATCTTTTCCCGGGCGTCTCCCAGATTCTACTATTTTTCGGTACTCACACTAATTCGAGCCTTTTCCGCTACTCGACAGGACAATTTTTCGATACTCTCATGGATACTTCCTTTTCCTGGTACTCGCCCGGATTCTATTATTTTTCGGTACTCACATTGATTCGACCATTTTTTTGTAATCGCCGGGAAAGTTTTTCAATACACACACGGATTCTTCCTTTTCCCGGTACTCTTCCGGATTCTACTATTTTTTGGTACTCACACTGATTCGACCCTTCTCCGGTACTCGTCAGGACAATTTTTCAATACTCGCACAATTCTACCTTTTCCCGGTACTTGCCCCGATTCTATCATTTTTCGGTACTCACATTGATTCGACCATTTTTTTGTAATAGCCGGGATTGGTTTTCGATACTCGCACGGATTCTACCTTTTCCCAGTACTCACCCGGATTCTACTATTTTTCGGTACTCACACTGATTCGAGCCTTTTCCGGTACTCGATAGGACAATTTTTCGATACTCGCATGGATACTTCCTTTTCCTGGTACTCGCCCGGATTCTATTATTTTTCGGTACTCACATTGATTCGACCATTTTTTTGTAATCGCCGGCAAAGTTTTTCAATACTGGACGGATTCTTCCTTTTCCCGGTACTCTTCCGGATTCTACTATTTTTCGGTACTCACACTATTGACCCTTTTCCGGTACTCGTGAGGACAATTTTTCGATACTCACATGGATTCTACCTTTTCCCGGTACTCACCCGGATTCTATCATTTTTCAGTACTCACATTGATTCGACCATTTTTTTCTAATCGCCGGGACAGTTTTTCAATACTCGCACGTATTCTTCCTTTTCCCGGTACTCGTCAGGACAATTTTTCGATACTCGCATGGATTCTACCTTTTCCCGATACTCGCCCGGATTCTATTATTTTTCGGTACTCACATTGATTCGACCATTTTTTTGTAATCGCCGGGAAAGTTTTTCAATAGTCGCACGGATTCTTCCTTTTCCCGGTACTCTTCCGGATTCTACTATTTTTTGGTACTCACACTGATTCGACCCTTCTCCGGTACTCGTCAGGACAATTTTTCAATACTCGCATGGATTCTACCTTTTCCCGGTACTCGCCCGGATTCTATCATTTCTCGGTACTCACATTGATTCGACCATTTTTTTGTAATAGACGGGACTGGTTTTCGATACTCGCACGGATTCTATCTTTTCCCGGTAGTCTCCCAGATTCTACTATTTTTCGGTACTCACACTGATTCGAGCCTTTTCCGGTACTCGACAGGACAATTTTTAGATACTCGCATGGATACTTCCTTTTCCTGGTACTCGCCCGGATTCTATTATTTTTCGGTACTCACATTGATTCGACCATTTTTTTGTAATCGCCGGGACAGTTTTTCAATACTCGCACGGATTCTTCCTTTTCCCGGTACTCTTCCGGATTCTACTATTTTTTGGTACTCACACTGATTCGACCCTTTTCCGGTACTCGTCAGGACAATTTTTCGATACTCGCATGGATTCAACCTTTTCCCGGTACTCGCCCGGATTCTATCATTTTTCCGTACTCACATTGATTCGACCATTTTTTTCTAATCGCCGAGACAGTTTTTCGATAGTCGCACGGATTCTACCTTTTCCCGGTACTCTCCCGGATTCTACTATTTTTCGGTACTCACACTGATTCGACCCTTCTCCGGTACTCGTCAGGACAATTTTTCAGTACTCGCATGGATTCTACCTTTTCCCGGTACTCGCCCGGATTCTATCATTTTACGGTACTCACATTGATTCGACCATTTTTTTGTAATAGCCGGGACTGGTTTTCGATACTTGCACGGATTCTATCTTTTCCCGGTAGTCTCCCAGATTCTACTATTTGTCGGTACTCACACTGATTCGAGCCTTTTCCGGTACTCGACCGGACAATTTTTCGATACTCGCATGGATACTTCCTTTTCCTGGTACTCGCCCGGATTCTATTATTTTTCGGTACTCACATTGATTCGACCATTTTTTTGTAATCGCCTGGACAGTTTTTCAATACTCGCACGGATTCTTCCTTTTCCCGGTACTCTTCCAGATTCTACTATTTTTTGGTACTCACACTTATTCGACCCTTCTCCGGTACTCGTCAGGACAATTTTTCAATACTCGCATGGATTCTACCTTTTCCCGGTACTCGCCCGGATTCCATCATTTTTCGGTACTCACATTGATTCGACCATTTTTTTCTAATAGCCGGGACTGGTTTTCGATACTCGCACGGATTCTATCTTTTCCCGGTAGTCTCCCAGATTCTACTATTTTTCGGTACTCACACTGATTCGAGCCTTTTCCGGTACTCGACAGGACAATTTTTCGATACTCCCATGGATACTTCCTTTTCCTGGTACTCGCCCGGATTCTATTATTTTTCAGTTCTCACATTGATTCGACCATTTTTTTGTAATCGCCGGGAAAGTTTTTCAATACTCGCACGGATTCTTCCTTTTCCCGGTACTCTTCCGGATTCTACTATTTTTTGGTGCTCACACTGATTCGACCCTTCTCCGGTACTCGTCAGGACAATTTTTCAATACTCGCATGGATTCTACCTTTTCCCGGTACTCGCCCGGATTCTACCATTTTTCGGTACTCACATTGATTCGACCATTTTTTTCTAATCGCCGAGACAGTTTTTCGATAGTCGCACGGATTCTACCTTTTCCCGGTACTCTCCCGGATTCTACAATTTTTCGGTACTCACACTGATTCGACCCTTCTCCGGTACTCGTCAGGACAATTTTTCAATACTCGCATGGATTCTACCTTTTCCCGGTACTCGCCCGGATTCTATCATTTTTCGGTACTCACATTGATTCGACCATTTTTTTGTAATAGCCGGGACTGGTTTTCGATACTTGCACGGATTATATCTTTTCCCGGTAGTCTCCCAGATTCTACTATTTTTCGGTACTCACACTGATTCGAGCCTTTTCCGGTACTCGACAGGACAATTTTTCGATACTCGCATGGATACTTCCTTTTCCTGGTACTCGCCCGGATTCTATTATTTTTCGGTACTCACATTGATTCGACCATTTTTTTGTAATCGCCTGGACAGTTTTTCAATACTCGCACGGATTCTTCCTTTTCCCGGTACTCTTCCGGATTCTACTATTTTTTGGTACTCACACTGATTCGACCCTTCTCCGGTACTCGTCAGGACAATTTGTCGATACTCGCAAGGATTCTACCTTTTCCCAGTACTCGCCCGGATTCTATTATTTTTCGGTACTCACATTGATTCGACCATTTTTTTGTAATCGCCGAGAAAGTTTTTCAATACTCGCACGGATTCTTCCTTTTCCCGGTACTCTTCCGGATTCTACTATTTTTTTGTACTCACACGGATTCGACCCTTCTCCGGTACTCGTCAGGACAATTTTTCAATACTCGCATGATTCTACCTTTTCCCGGTACTCGCCCGGATTCTATCATTTTTCGGTACTCACATTGATTCGACCATTTTTTTGTAATAGCCGGGATTGGTTTTCGATACTCGCACGGATTCTACCTTTTCCCAGTACTCACCCGGATTCTACTATTTTTCGGTACTCACACTGATTCGAGCCTTTTCCGGTACTCGACAGGACAATTTTTCGATACTCGCATGGATACTTCCTTTTCCTGGTACTCGCCCGGATTCTATTATTTTTCGGTACTCACATTGATTCGACCATTTTTTTGTAATCGCCGGGAAAGTTTTTCAATACTCGCACGGATTCTTCCTTTTCCTGGTGCTCTTCCGGATTCTACTATTTTTTGGTACTCACACTGATTCGACCCTTCTCCGGTACTCGTCAGGACAATTTTTCAATACTCGCATGATTCTACCTTTTCCCGGTACTTGCCCGGATTCTATCATTTTTCGGTACTCACATTGATTCGACCATTTTTTTGTAATAGCCGGGATTGGTTTTCGATACTCGCACGGATTCTACCTTTTCCCAGTACTCACCCGGATTCTACTATTTTTCGGTACTCACACTGATTGACCCTTTTCCGGAACTTGTGAGGACAATTTTTCGATACTCACATGGATTCTACCTTTTCCCGGTACTCGCCCGGATTCTATCATTTTTCAGTTCTCACATTGATTCGACCATTTTTTTGTAATCGCCGGGAAAATTTTTCAAGACTCGCACGGATTCTTCTTTTTCCCGGTACTCTTCCGGATTCTACTATTTTTTTGTGCTCACACTGATTCGACCCTTCTCCGGTACTCGTCAGGACAATTTTTCAATACTCGCATGGATTCTACCTTTTCCCATTACTCGCCCGGATTCTATCATTTTTCGGCACTCACATTGATTTGACCATTTTTTTCTAATCGCCGAGACAGTTTTTCGATAGTCGCACGGATTCTACCTTTTCCCGGTACTCTCCCGGATTCTACTATTTTTCGGTACTCACACTAATTCGAGCCTTTTCCGCTACTCGACAGGACAATTTTTCGATACTCTCATGGATACTTCCTTTTCCTGGTACTCGCCCGGATTCTATTATTTTTCGGTACTCACATTGATTCGACCATTTTTTTGTAATCGCCGGGAAAGTTTTTCAATACACACACGGATTCTTCCTTTTCCCGGTACTCTTCCGGATTCTACTATTTTTTGGTACTCACACTGATTCGACCCTTCTCCGGTACTCGTCAGGACAATTTTTCAATACTCGCACAATTCTACCTTTTCCCGGTACTTGCCCCGATTCTATCATTTTTCGGTACTCACATTGATTCGACCATTTTTTTGTAATAGCCGGGATTTGTTTTCGATACTCGCACGGATTCTACCTTTTCCCAGTACTCACCCGGATTCTACTATTTTTCGGTACTCACACTGATTCGAGCCTTTTCCGGTACTCGATAGGACAATTTTTCGATACTCGCATGGATACTTCCTTTTCCTGGTACTCGCCCGGATTCTATTATTTTTCGGTACTCACATTGATTCGACCATTTTTTTGTAATCGCCGGCAAAGTTTTTCAATACTGGACGGATTCTTCCTTTTCCCGGTACTCTTCCGGATTCTACTATTTTTCGGTACTCACACTATTGACCCTTTTCCGGTACTCGTGAGGACAATTTTTCGATACTCACATGGATTCTACCTTTTCCCGGTACTCACCCGGATTCTATCATTTTTCAGTACTCACATTGATTCGACCATTTTTTTCTAATCGCCGGGACAGTTTTTCAATACTCGCACGTATTCTTCCTTTTCCCGGTACTCGTCAGGACAATTTTTCGATACACGCATGGATTCTACCTTTTCCCGATACTCGCCCGGATTCTATTATTTTTCGGTACTCACATTGATTCGACCATTTTTTTGTAATCGCCGGGAAAGTTTTTCAATAGTCGCACGGATTCTTCCTTTTCTCGGTACTCTTCCGGATTCTACTATTTTTTGGTACTCACACTGATTCGACCCTTCTCCGGTACTCGTCAGGACAATTTTTCAATACTCGCATGGATTCTACCTTTTCCCGGTACTCGCCCGGATTCTATCATTTCTCGGTACTCACATTGATTCGACCATTTTTTTGTAATAGACGGGACTGGTTTTCGATACTCGCACGGATTCTATCTTTTCCCGGTAGTCTCCCAGATTCTACTATTTTTCGGTACTCACACTGATTCGAGCCTTTTCCGGTACTCGACAGGACAATTTTTCGATACTCCCATGGATACTTCCTTTTCCTGGTACTCGCCCGGATTCTATTATTTTTCAGTTCTCACATTGATTCGACCATTTTTTTGTAATCGCCGGGAAAGTTTTTCAATACTCGCACTGATTCTTCCTTTTCCCGGTACTCTTCCGGATTCTACTATTTTTTGGTGCTCACACTGATTCGACCCTTCTCCGGTACTCGTCAGGACAATTTTTCAATACTCGCATGGATTCTACCTTTTCCCGGTACTCGCCGGATTCTATCATTTTTCGGTACTCACATTGATTCGACCATTTTTTTCTAATCGCCGAGACAGTTTTTCGATAGTCGCACGAATTCTACCTTTTCCCGGTACTCTCCCGGATTCTACAATTTTTCGGTACTCACACTGATTCGACCCTTCTCCGGTACTCGTCAGGACAATTTTTCAATACTCGCATGGATTCTACCTTTTCCCGGTACTCGCCCGGATTCTATCATATTTCGGTACTCACATTGATTCGACCATTTTTTTGTAATAGCCGGGACTGGTTTTCGATACTTGCACGGATTATATCTTTTCCCGGTAGTCTCCCAGATTCTACTATTTTTCGGTACTCACACTGATTCGAGCCTTTTCCGGTACTCGACAGGACAATTTTTCGATACTCGCATGGATACTTCCTTTTCCTGGTACTCGCCCGGATTCTATTATTTTTCGGTACTCACATTGATTCGACCATTTTTTTGTAATCGCCTGGACAGTTTTTCAATACTCGCACGGATTCTTCCTTTTCCCGGTACTCTTCCGGATTCTACTATTTTTTGGTACTCACACTGATTCGACCCTTCTCCGGTACTCGTCAGGACAATTTGTCGATACTCGCAAGGATTCTACCTTTTCCCAGTACTCGCCCGGATTCTATTATTTTTCGGTACTCACATTGATTCGACCATTTTTTTGTAATCGCCGAGAAAGTTTTTCAATACTCGCACGGATTCTTCCTTTTCCCGGTACTCTTCCGGATTCTACTATTTTTTTGTACTCACACGGATTCGACCCTTCTCCGGTACTCGTCAGGACAATTTTTCAATACTCGCATGATTCTACCTTTTCCCGGTACTCGCCCGGATTCTATCATTTTTCGGTACTCACATTGATTCGACCATTTTTTTGTAATAGCCGGGATTGGTTTTCGATACTCGCACGGATTCTACCTTTTCCCAGTACTCACCCGGATTCTACTATTTTTCGGTACTCACACTGATTCGAGCCTTTTCCGGTACTCGACAGGACAATTTTTCGATACTCGCATGGATACTTCCTTTTCCTGGTACTCGCCCGGATTCTATTATTTTTCGGTACTCATATTGATTCGACCATTTTTTTGTAATCGCCGGGAAAGTTTTTCAATACTCGCACGGATTCTTCCTTTTCCTGGTGCTCTTCCGGATTCTACTATTTTTTGGTACTCACACTGATTCGACCCTTCTCCGGTACTCGTCAGGACAATTTTTCAATACTCGCATGATTCTACCTTTTCCCGGTACTTGCCCGGATTCTATCATTTTTCGGTACTCACATTGATTCGACCATTTTTTTGTAATAGCCGGGATTGGTTTTCGATACTCGCACGGATTCTACCTTTTCCCAGTACTCACCCGGATTCTACTATTTTTCGGTACTCACACTGATTGACCCTTTTCCGGAACTTGTGAGGACAATTTTTCGATACTCACATGGATTCTACCTTTTCCCGGTACTCGCCCGGATTCTATCATTTTTCAGTTCTCACATTGATTCGACCATTTTTTTGTAATCGCCGGGAAAGTTTTTCAAGACTCGCACGGATTCTTCTTTTTCCCGGTACTCTTCCGGATTCTACTATTTTTTTGTGCTCACACTGATTCGACCCTTCTCCGGTACTCGTCAGGACAATTTTTCAATACTCGCATGGATTCTACCTTTTCCCGTTACTCGCCCGGATTCTATCATTTTTCGGCACTCACATTGATTTGACCATTTTTTTCTAATCGCCGAGACAGTTTTTCGATAGTCGCACGGATTCTACCTTTTCCCGGTACTCTCCCGGATTCTACTATTTTTCGGTACTCACACTGATTCGACCCTTCTCCGGTACTCGTCAGGACAATTTTTCGATACTCGCATAGATTCTACCTTTTCCCGGTACTCGCCCGGATTCTATCATTTTTCGGTACTCACATTGATTCGACCATTTTTTTGTAATAGCCGGGATTGGTTTTCGATACTCGCACGGATTCTACCTTTTCCCAGTACTCACCCGGATTCTACTATTTTTCGGTACTCACACTGATTCGAGCCTTTTCCGGTACTCGACAGGACAATTTTTCGATACTCGCATGGATACTTCCTTTTCCTGGTACTCGCCCGGATTCTATTATTTTTCGGTACTCACATTGATTCGACCATTTTTTTGTAATCGCCGGGAAAGTTTTTCAATAATCGCACGGATTCTTCCTTTTCCCGGTGCTCTTCCGGAGTCTACTATTTTTTGGTACTCACACTGATTCGACCCTTCTCCGGTACTCGTCAGGACAATTTTTCAATACTCGCATGATTCTACCTTTTCCCGGTACTTGCCCGGATTCTATCATTTTTCGGTACTCACATTGATTCGACCATTTTTTTGTAATAGCCGGGATTGGTTTTCGATACTCGCACGGATTCTACCTTTTCCCAGTACTCACCCGGATTCTACTATTTTTCGGTACTCACACTGATTGACCCTTTTCCGGTACTCGTGAGGACAATTTTTCGATACTCACATGGATTCTACCTTTTCCCGATACTCGCCCGGATTCTATCATTTTTCAGTTCTCACATTGATTCGACCATTTTTTTGTAATCGCCGGGAAAGTTTTTCAATACTCGCATGGATTCTTCCTTTTCCCGGTACTCTTCCGGATTCTACTATTTTTTGGTGCTCACACTGATTCGACCCTTCTCCGGTACTCGTCAGGACAATTTTTCAATACTCGCATGGATTCTACCTTTTCCCTGTACTCGCCCGGATTCTATCATTTTTCGGTACTCACATTGATTCGACCATTTTTTTGTAATAGCCGGGACTGGTTTTCGATACTTGCACGGATTATATGTTTTCCCGGTAGTCTCCCAGATTCTACTATTTTTCGGTACTCACACTGATTCGAGCCTTTTCCGGTACTCGACAGGACAATTTTTCGATACTCGCATGGATACTTCCTTTTCCTGGTACTCGCCCGGATTCTATTATTTTTCGGTACTCACATTGATTCGACCATTTTTTTGTAATCGCCGGGAAAGTTTTTCAATACTCGCACGGATTCTTCCTTTTCCCGGTACTCTTCCGGATTCTACTATTTTTTGGTACTTACACTGATTCGACCCTTCTCCGGTACTCGTCAGGACAATTTTTCGATACTCGCATGGATTCTACCTTTTCCCGGTACTCGCCCGGATTCTATCATTTTTCGGTACTCACATTGATTCGACCATTTTTTTGTAATAGCCGGGATTGGTTTTCGATACTCGCACGGATTCTACCTTTTCCCAGTACTCACCCGGATTCTACTATTTTTCGGTACTCACACTGATTCGAGCCTTTTCCGGTACTCGATAGGACAATTTTTCGATACTCGCATGGATACTTCCTTTTCCTGGTACTCGCCCGGATTCTATTATTTTTCGGTACTCACATTGATTCGACCATTTCTTTGTAATCGCCGGGAAAGTTTTTCAATACTGCACGGATTCTTCCTTTTCCCGGTACTCTTCCGGATTCTACTATTTTTCGGTACTCACACTATTGACCCTTTTCCGGTACTCGTGAGGACAATTTTTCGATACTCACATGGATTCTACCTTTTCCCGGTACTCGCCCGGATTCTATCATTTTTCAGTACTCACATTGATTCGACCATTTTTTTCTAATCGCCGGGACAGTTTTTCAATACTCGCACGGATTTTTCCTTTTCCCGGTACTCTTCCGGATTCTACTATTTTTTGGTACTCACACTGATTCGACCCTTCTCCGGTACTCGTCAGGACAATTTTTCAATACTCGCATGGATTCTACCTTTTCCCGGTACTCGCCCGGATTCTATCATTTTTCGGTACTCACATTGATTCGACCATTTTTTTGTAATAGACGGGACTGGTTTTCGATACTCGCACGGATTCTATCTTTTCCCGGTAGTCTCCCAGATTCTACTATTTTTCGGTACTCACACTGATTCGAGCCTTTTCCGGTACTCGTCAGGACAATTTTTCGATACTCGCATGGATACTTCCTTTTCCTGGTACTCGCCCGGATTCTATTATTTTTCGGTACTCACATTGATTCGACCATTTTTTTGTAATCGCCGGGACAGTTTTTCAATACTCGCACGGATTCTTCCTTTTCCTGGTGCTCTTCCGGATTCTACTATTTTTTGGTACTCACACTGATTCGACCCTTCTCCGGTACTCGTCAGGACAATTTTTCAATACTCGCATGATTCTACCTTTTCCCGGTACTTGCCCGGATTCTATCATTTTTCGGTACTCACATTGATTCGACCATTTTTTTGTAATAGCCGGGATTGGTTTTCGATACTCGCACGGATTCTACCTTTTCCCAGTACTCACCCGGATTCTACTATTTTTCGGTACTCACACTGATTGACCCTTTTCCGGAACTTGTGAGGACAATTTTTCGATACTCACATGGATTCTACCTTTTCCCGGTACTCGCCCGGATTCTATCATTTTTCAGTTCTCACATTGATTCGACCATTTTTTTGTAATCGCCGGGAAAGTTTTTCAAGACTCGCACGGATTCTTCTTTTTCCCGGTACTCTTCCGGATTCTACTATTTTTTTGTGCTCACACTGATTCGACCCTTCTCCGGTACTCGTCAGGACAATTTTTCAATACTCGCATGGATTCTACCTTTTCCCGTTACTCGCCCGGATTCTATCATTTTTCGGCACTCACATTGATTTGACCATTTTTTTCTAATCGCCGAGACAGTTTTTCGATAGTCGCACGGATTCTACCTTTTCCCGGTACTCTCCCGGATTCTACTATTTTTCGGTACTCACACTGATTCGACCCTTCTCCGGTACTCGTCAGGACAATTTTTCGATACTCGCATAGATTCTACCTTTTCCCGGTACTCGCCCGGATTCTATCATTTTTCGGTACTCACATTGATTCGACCATTTTTTTGTAATAGCCGGGATTGGTTTTCGATACTCGCACGGATTCTACCTTTTCCCAGTACTCACCCGGATTCTACTATTTTTCGGTACTCACACTGATTCGAGCCTTTTCCGGTACTCGACAGGACAATTTTTCGATACTCGCATGGATACTTCCTTTTCCTGGTACTCGCCCGGATTCTATTATTTTTCGGTACTCACATTGATTCGACCATTTTTTTGTAATCGCCGGGAAAGTTTTTCAATAATCGCACGGATTCTTCCTTTTCCCGGTGCTCTTCCGGAGTCTACTATTTTTTGGTACTCACACTGATTCGACCCTTCTCCGGTACTCGTCAGGACAATTTTTCAATACTCGCATGATTCTACCTTTTCCCGGTACTTGCCCGGATTCTATCATTTTTCGGTACTCACATTGATTCGACCATTTTTTTGTAATAGCCGGGATTGGTTTTCGATACTCGCACGGATTCTACCTTTTCCCAGTACTCACCCGGATTCTACTATTTTTCGGTACTCACACTGATTGACCCTTTTCCGGTACTCGTGAGGACAATTTTTCGATACTCACATGGATTCTACCTTTTCCCGATACTCGCCCGGATTCTATCATTTTTCAGTTTTCACATTGATTCGACCATTTTTTTGTAATCGCCGGGAAAGTTTTTCAATACTCGCACGGATTCTTCCTTTTCCCGGTACTCTTCCGGATTCTACTATTTTTTGGTGCTCACACTGATTCGACCCTTCTCCGGTACTCGTCAGGACAATTTTTCAATACTCGCATGGATTCTACCTTTTCCCGGTACTCGCCCGGATTCTATCATTTTTCGGTACTCACATTGATTCGACCATTTTTTTGTAATAGCCGGGACTGGTTTTCGATACTTGCACGGATTATATCTTTTCCCGGTAGTCTCCCAGATTCTACTATTTTTCGGTACTCACACTGATTCGAGCCTTTTCCGGTACTCGACAGGACAATTTTTCGATACTCGCATGGATACTTCCTTTTCCTGGTACTCGCCCGGATTCTATTATTTTTCGGTACTCACATTGATTCGACCATTTTTTTGTAATCGCCGGGAAAGTTTTTCAATACTCGCACGGATTCTTCCTTTTCCCGGTACTCTTCCGGATTCCACTATTTTTTGGTACTTACACTGATTCGACCCTTCTCCGGTACTCGTCAGGACAATTTTTCGATACTCGCATGGATTCTACCTTTTCCCGGTACTCGCCCGGATTCTATCATTTTTCGGTACTCACATTGAGTCGACCATTTTTTTGTAATAGCCGGGATTGGTTTTCGGTACTCGCACGGATTCTACCTTTTCCCAGTACTCACCCGGATTCTACTATTTTTCGGTACTCACACTGATTCGAGCCTTTTCCGGTACTCGATAGGACAATTTTTCGATACTCGCATGGATACTTCCTTTTCCTGGTACTCGCCCGGATTCTATTATTTTTCGGTACTCACATTGATTCGACCATTTCTTTGTAATCGCCGGGAAAGTTTTTCAATACTGCACGGATTCTTCCTTTTCCCGGTACTCTTCCGGATTCTACTATTTTTCGGTACTCACACTATTGACCCTTTTCCGGTACTCGTGAGGACAATTTTTCGATACTCACATGGATTCTACCTTTTCCCGGTACTCGCCCGGATTCTATCATTTTTCATTACTCACATTGATTCGACCATTTTTTTCTAATCGCCGGGACAGTTTTTCAATACTCGCACGGATTCTTCCTTTTCCCGGTACTCTTCCGGATTCTACTATTTTTTGGTACTCACACTGATTCGACCCTTCTCCGGTACTCGTCAGGACAATTTTTCAATACTCGCATGGATTCTACCTTTTCCCGGTACTCGCCCGGATTCTATCATTTTTCGGTACTCACATTGATTCGACCATTTTTTTGTAATAGACGGGACTGGTTTTCGATACTCGCACGGATTCTATCTTTTCCCGGTAGTCTCCCAGATTCTTCTATTTTTCGGTACTCACACTGATTCGAGCCTTTTCCGGTACTCGACAGGACAATTTTTCGATACTCGCATGGATACTTCCTTTTCCTGGTACTCGCCCGGATTCTATTATTTTTCGGTACTCACATTGATTCGACCATTTTTTTGTAATCGCCGGGACAGTTTTTCAATACTCGCACGGATTCTTCCTTTTCCCGGTACTCTTCCGGATTCTACTATTTTTTGGTACTCACACTGATTCGACCCTTTTCCGGTACTCGTCAGGACAATTTTTCGATACTCGCATGGATTCAACCTTTTCCCGGTACTCGCCCGGATTCTATCATTTTTCGGTACTCACATTGATTCGACCATTTTTTTGTAATCGCCGGGAAAGTTTTTCAATACTCGCACGGATTCTTCCTTTTCCCGGTACTCTTCCGGATTCTACTATTTTTTGGTACTCACACTGATTCGACCCTTCTCCGGTACTCGTCAGGACAATTTTTCAATACTCGCATGGATTCTACCTTTTCCCGGTACTCGCCCGGATTCTATCATTTTTCGGTACTCACATTGATTCGACCATTTTTTTCTAATCGCCGAGACAGTTTTTCGATAGTCGCACGGATTCTACCTTTTCCCGGTACTCTCCCGGATTCTACTATTTTTCGGTACTCACACTGATTCGACCCTTCTCCGGTACTCGTCAGGACAATTTTTCAGTACTCGCATGGATTCTACCTTTTCCCGGTACTCGCCCGGATTCTATCATTTTTCGGTACTCACATTGATTCGACCATTTTTTTGTAATAGCCGGGACTGGTTTTCGACACTTGCACGGATTCTATCTTTTCCCGGTAGTCTCCCAGATTCTACTATTTTTCGGTACTCACACTGATTCGAGCCTTTTCCGGTACTCGACGGGACAATTTTTCGATACTCGCATGGATACTTCCTTTTCCTGGTACTCGCCCGGATTCTATTATTTTTCGGTACTCACATTGATTCGACCATTTTTTTGTAATCGCCGGGAAAGTTTTTCAATACTCGCACGGATTCTTCCTTTTCCCGGTACTCTTCTGGATTCTACTATTTTTTGGTACTCACACTGATTCGACCCTTCTCCGGTACTCGTCAGGACAATTTTTCAATACTCGCATGATTCTACCTTTTCCCGGTACTCGCCCGGATTCTATCATTTTTCGGTACTCACATTGATTCGACCATTTTTTTATAATCGTCGGGAAAGTTTTTCAATACTCGCACGGATTCTTCCTTTTCCCGGTACCCATCCGGATTCTACTATTTTTTGGTACTCACACTGATTCGACCATTCTCCGGTACTCGTCAGGACAATTTTTCAATACTCGCATGGATTCTACCTTTTCCCGGTACTCACCCGGATTCTATCATTTTTCGGTACTCACATTGATTCGACCATTTTTTTGTAATAGCCGGGATTGGTTTTCGATACTCGCACGGATTCTATCTTTTCCCAGTACTCACCCGGATTCTACTATTTTTCGGTACTCACACTGATTCGACCCTTTTCCAGTACTCGTCATTACAATTTTTCGATACTCGCATGGATTCTACCTTTTCCCGGTACTCGCCCGGATTCTATCATTTATCGGTACTCACATTGATTCGACCATTTTTTTGTAATAGCCGAGATTGGTTTTCGATACTCGCACGGATTCTACCTTTTCCCAGTACTCACCCGGATTCTACTATTTTTCGGTACTCACACTGATTCGACCCTTTTCCGGTACTCGTCAGGACAATTTTTCGATACTCGCATGGATTCTACCTTTTCCCGATACTCGCCCGGATTCTATCATTTTTCGGTACTCACATTGATTCGACCATTTTTTTGTAATAGCCGGGACTGGTTTTCGATACTCGCACGGATTCTACATTTTCCCAATACTCTCCCGGATTCTACTATTTTTCGGTACTCACACTGATTCGACCCTTTTCCGGTACTCGTCAGGACAATTTTTCGATACTCGCATGGATTCTACCTTTTCCCGGTACTCGCCCGGATTCTATCATTTTTCGGTACTCACATTGATTCGACCATTTTTTTGTAATAGCCGGGATTGGTTTTCGATACTCGCACGGATTCTACCTTTTCCCAGTACTCACCCGGATTCTACTATTTTTCGGTACTCACACTGATTCGAGCCTTTTCCGGTACTCGACAGGACAATTTTTCGATACTCGCATGGATACTTCCTTTTCCTGGTACTCGCCCGGATTCTATTATTTTTCGGTACTCACATTGATTCGACCATTTTTTTGTAATCGCCGGGAAAGTTTTTCAATACTCGCACGGATTCTTCCTTTTCCTGGTGCTCTTCCGGATTCTACTATTTTTTGGTACTCACACTGATTCGACCCTTCTCCGGTACTCGTCAGGACAATTTTTCAATACTCGCATGATTCTACCTTTTCCCGGTACTTGCCCGGATTCTATCATTTTTCGGTACTCACATTGATTCGACCATTTTTTTGTAATAGCCGGGATTGGTTTTCGATACTCGCACGGATTCTACCTTTTCCCAGTACTCACCCGGATTCTACTATTTTTCGGTACTCACACTGATTGACCCTTTTCCGGAACTTGTGAGGACAATTTTTCGATACTCACATGGATTCTACCTTTTCCCGGTACTCGCCCGGATTCTATCATTTTTCAGTTCTCACATTGATTCGACCATTTTTTTGTAATCGCCGGGAAAGTTTTTCAAGACTCGCACGGATTCTTCTTTTTCCCGGTACTCTTCCGGATTCTACTATTTTTTTGTGCTCACACTGATTCGACCCTTCTCCGGTACTCGTCAGGACAATTTTTCAATACTCGCATGGATTCTACCTTTTCCCGTTACTCGCCCGGATTCTATCATTTTTCGGCACTCACATTGATTTGACCATTTTTTTCTAATCGCCGAGACAGTTTTTCGATAGTCGCACGGATTCTACCTTTTCCCGGTACTCTCCCGGATTCTACTATTTTTCGGTACTCACACTGATTCGACCCTTCTCCGGTACTCGTCAGGACAATTTTTCGATACTCGCATAGATTCTACCTTTTCCCGGTACTCGCCCGGATTCTATCATTTTTCGGTACTCACATTGATTCGACCATTTTTTTGTAATAGCCGGGATTGGTTTTCGATACTCGCACGGATTCTACCTTTTCCCAGTACTCACCCGGATTCTACTATTTTTCGGTACTCACACTGATTCGAGCCTTTTCCGGTACTCGACAGGACAATTTTTCGATACTCGCATGGATACTTCCTTTTCCTGGTACTCGCCCGGATTCTATTATTTTTCGGTACTCACATTGATTCGACCATTTTTTTGTAATCGCCGGGAAAGTTTTTCAATAATCGCACGGATTCTTCCTTTTCCCGGTGCTCTTCCGGAGTCTACTATTTTTTGGTACTCACACTGATTCGACCCTTCTCCGATACTCGTCAGGACAATTTTTCAATACTCGCATGATTCTACCTTTTCCCGGTACTTGCCCGGATTCTATCATTTTTCGGTACTCACATTGATTCGACCATTTTTTTGTAATAGCCGGGATTGGTTTTCGATACTCGCACGGATTCTACCTTTTCCCAGTACTCACCCGGATTCTACTATTTTTCGGTACTCACACTGATTGACCCTTTTCCGGTACTCGTGAGGACAATTTTTCGATACTCACATGGATTCTACCTTTTCCCGATACTCGCCCGGATTCTATCATTTTTCAGTTCTCACATTGATTCGACCATTTTTTTGTAATCGCCGGGAAAGTTTTTCAATACTCGCACGGATTCTTCCTTTTCCCGGTACTCTTCCGGATTCTACTATTTTTTGGTGCTCACACTGATTCGACCCTTCTCCGGTACTCGTCAGGACAATTTTTCAATACTCGCATGGATTCTACCTTTTCCCGGTACTCGCCCGGATTCTATCATTTTTCGGTACTCACATTGATTCGACCATTTTTTTGTAATAGCCGGGACTGGTTTTCGATACTTGCACGGATTATATCTTTTCCCGGTAGTCTCCCAGATTCTACTATTTTTCGGTACTCACACTGATTCGAGCCTTTTTCCGGTACTCGACAGGACAATTTTTCGATACTCGCATGGATACTTCCTTTTCCTGGTACTCGCCCGGATTCTATTATTTTTCGGTACTCACATTGATTCGACCATTTTTTTCTAATCGCTGGGAAAGTTTTTCAATACTCGCACGGATTCTTCCTTTTCTCGGTACTCTTCCGGATTCTACTATTTTTCGGTACTCACACTATTGACCCTTATCCGGTACTCGTGAGGACAATTTTTCGATACTCACATGGATTCTACCTTTTCCCGGTACTCGCCCGGATTCTATCATTTTTCAGTACTCACATTGATTCGACCATTTTTTTGTAATCGCCGGGAAAGTTTTTCAATACTCGCACGGATTCTTCCTTTTCCCGGTACTCTTCCGGATTCTACTATTTTTTGGTGCTCACACTGATTCGACCCTTCTCCGGTACTCGTCAGGACAATTTTTCAATACTCGCATGGATTCTACCTTTTCCCGGTACTCGCCCGGATTCTATCATTTATCGGTACTCACATTGATTCGACCATTTTTTTGTAATCGCCGGGAAAGTTTTTCAATACTCGCACGGATTCTTCCTTTTCCCGGTACTCTTCCGGATTCTACTATTTTTCGGTACTCACACTATTGACCATTTTCCGGTACTCGTGAGGACAATTTTTCGATACTCACATGGATTCTACCTTGTCCCGGTACTCGCCCGGATTCTATCATTTTTCAGTACTCACATTGATTCGACCATATTTTTGTAATCGCCGGGAAAGTTTTTCAATACTCGCACGGATTCTTCCTTTTCCCGGTACTCTTCCGGATTCTACTATTTTTTTGTGCTCACACTGATTCGACCCTTCTCCGGTACTCGACAGGACAATTTTTCAATACTCGCATGATTCTACCTTTTCCCGGTACTCGCCCGGATTCTATCATTTTTCGCAACTCACATTGATTCGACCATTTTTTTGTAATAGCCAGGATTGGTTTTCGATACTCGCACGGATTCTACCTTTTCCCAGTACTCACCCGGATTCTACTATTTTTCGGTACTCACACTGATTCGACCCTTTTCCGGTACTCGTCAGGACAATTTTTCGATACTCTCATGGATTCTACCTTTTTCCCGTAGTTGCCCGGATTCTGTCATTTTTCGGTAGACACATTGATTCGACCATTTTTTTGTAATAGCCGGGACTGGCTTTCGATACTCGCACGGATTCTATCTTTTCCTGGTAGTCTCCCAGATTCTACTATTTTTCGGTACTCACACTGATTCGAGCCTTTTCCGGTACTCGACAGGACAATTTTTCGATACGCGCATGGATACTTCCTTTTCCTGGTACTCGACCGGATTCTATTATTTTTCGGTACTCACATTGATTCGACCATTTTTTTGTAATCGCCGGGAAAGTTTTTCAATACTCGCACGGATTCTTCCTTTTCCCGGTACTCTTCCGGATTCTACTATTTTTTGGTACTTACACTGATTCGACCCTTCTCCGGTACTCGTCAGGACAATTTTTCAATACTCGCATGATTCTACCTTTTCCCGGTACTCACCCGGATTCTATCATTTTTCGGTACTCACATTGATTCGACCATTTTTTTGTAATAGCCGGGATTGGTTTTCGATACTCGCACGGATTCTATCTTTTCCCAGTACTCACCCGGATTCTACTATTTTTCGGTACTCACACTGATTCGACCCTTCTCCGGTACTCGTCATTACAATTTTTCGATACTCGCATGGATTCTACCTTTTCCCGGTACTCGCCCGGATTCTATCATTTATCGGTACTCACATTGATTCGACCATTTTTTTGTAATAGCCGGGATTGGTTTTCGATACTCGCACGGATTCTATCTTTTCCTAGTACTCACCCGGATTCTACTATTTTTCGGTACTCACATTGATTCGACCATTTTTTTGTAATAGCCGGGTTTGGTTTTCGATACTCGCACGGATTCTACCTTTTCCAAGTACTCACCCGGAGTCTACTATTTTTCGGTACTCACACTGATTCGACCCTTTTCCGGTACTCGTCAGGACAATTTTTCGATACTCGCATGGATTCTACCTTTTCCCGGTACTCGCCCGGATTCTATCATTTTTCGGTACTCACATTGATTCGACCATTTTTTTGTAATAGCCGGGATTGGTTTTCGATACTCGCACGGATTCTACCTTTTCCAAGTACTCACCCGGATTCTACTATTTTTCGGTACTCACACTGATTCGACCCTTTTCCGGTACTCGTCAGGACAATTTTTCGATACTCGCATGGATTCTACCTTTTCCCGGTACTCGCCCGGATTCTATCATTTTTCGGTACTCACATTGATTCGACCATTTTTTTCTAATAGCCGGGTTTGGTTTTCGATACTCGCACGGATTCTACCTTTTCCAAGTACTCACCCGGAGTCTACTATTTTTCGGTACTCACACTGATTCGACCCTTTTCCGGTACTCGTCAGGACAATTTTTCGATACTCGCATGGATTCTACCTTTTCCCGGTACTCGCCCGGATTCTATCATTTTTCGGTACTCACATTGATTCGACCATTTTTTTGTAATAGCCGGGATTGGTTTTCGATACTCGCACGGATTCTACCTTTTCCAAGTACTCACCCGGATTCTACTATTTTTCGGTACTCACACTGATTCGACCCTTTTCCGGTACTCGTCAGGACAATTTTTCGATACTCGCATGGATTCTACCTTTTCCCGGTACTCGCCCGGATTCTATCATTTTTAGGTACTCACATTGATTCGACCATTTTTTTGTAATAGCCGGGTTTGGTTTTCGATACTCGCACGGATTCTACCTTTTCCAAGTACTCACCCGGAGTCTACTATTTTTCGGTACTCACACTGATTCGACCCTTTTCCGGTACTCGTCAGGACAATTTTTCGATACTCGCATGGATTCTACCTTTTCCCGGTACTCGCCCGGATTCTATCATTTTTCGGTACTCACATTGATTCGACCATTTTTTTGTAATCGCCGAGAAAGTTTTTCAATACTCGCACGGATCCTTCCTTTTCCTGGTGCTCTTCCGGATTCTACTATTTTTTGGTACTCACACTGATTCGACCCTTCTCCGGTACTCGTCAGGACAATTTTTCAATACTCGCATGATTCTACCTTTTCCCGGTACTTGCCCGGATTCTATCATTTTTCGGTAGTCACATTGATTCGACCATTTTTTTGTAATAGCCGGGATTGGTTTTCGATACTCGCACGGATTCTACCTTTTCCCAGTACTCACCCGGAGTCTACTATTTTTCGGTACTCACACTGATTCGACCCTTTTCCGGTACTCGTCAGGACAATTTTTCGATACTCGCATGGATTCTACCTTTTCCCGGTACTCGCCCGGATTCTATCATTTTTCGGTACTCACATTGATTCGACCATTTTTTTGTAATAGCCGGGATTGGTTTTCGATACTCGCACGGATTCTACCTTTTCCAAGTACTCACCCGGATTCTACTATTTTTCGGTACTCACACTGATTCGACCCTTTTCCGGTACTCGTCAGGACAATTTTTCGATACTCGCATGGATTCTACCTTTTCCCGGTACTCGCCCGGATTCTATCATTTTTCGGTACTCACATTGATTCGACCATTTTTTTCTAATAGCCGGGTTTGGTTTTCGATACTCGCACGGATTCTACCTTTTCCAAGTACTCACCCGGAGTCTACTATTTTTCGGTACTCACACTGATTCGACCCTTTTCCGGTACTCGTCAGGACAATTTTTCGATACTCGCATGGATTCTACCTTTTCCCGGTACTCGCCTGGATTCTATCATTTTTCGGTACTCACATTGATTCGACCATTTTTTTGTAATCGCCGAGAAAGTTTTTCAATAGTCGCACGGATCCTTCCTTTTCCTGGTGCTCTTCCGGATTCTACTATTTTTTGGTACTCACACTGATTCGACCCTTCTCCGGTACTCGTCAGGACAATTTTTCAATACTCGCATGATTCTACCTTTTCCCGGTACTTGCCCGGATTCTATCATTTTTCGGTAGTCACATTGATTCGACCATTTTTTTGTAATAGCCGGGATTGGTTTTCGATACTCGCACGGATTCTACCTTTTCCCAGTACTCACCCGGATTCTACTATTTTTCGGTACTCACACTGATTCGACCCTTTTCCGGTACTCGTCAGGACAATTTTTCGATACTCGCATGGATTCTACCTTTTCCCGGTACTGGCCCGGATTCTATTATTTTTCGGTACTCACATTGATTCGACCATTTTTTTGTAATCGCCAGGAAAGTTTTTCAATACTCGCACGGATTCTTCCTTTTCCCGGTACTCTTCCGGATTCTACTATTTTTTGGTACTCACACTGATTCGACCCTTTTCCGGTACTCGTCAGGACAATTTTTGGATACTTGCGTGGATACTTCCTTTTCCTGGTACTCGCCCGGATTCTATTATTTTTCGGTACTCACATTAATTCGACCATTTTTTTGTAATAGCCGGGTTTGGTTTTCGATACTCGCACGGATTCTACCTTTTCCAAGTACTCACCCGGATTCTACTATTTTTCGGTACTCACACTGATTCGACCCTTTTCCGGTACTCGTCAGGACAATTTTTCGATACTCGCATGGATTCTACCTTTTCCCGGTACTCGCCCGGATTCTATCATTTTTCGGTACTCACATTGATTCGACCATTTTTTTGTAATAGCCGGGATTGGTTTTTGATACTCGCACGGATTCTATCTTTTCCCAGTACTCACCCGGATTCTACTATTTTTCGGTACTCACACTGATTCGACCCTTTTCCGGTACTCGACATGACAATTTTTCGATACTCGCATGGATACTTCCTTTTCCTGGTACTCGCCCGGATTCTATTATTTTTCGGTACTCACATTGATTCGACCATTTTTTTGTAATCGTCGGGAAAGTTTTTCAATACTCGCACGGATTCTTCCTTTTCCTGGTACTCTTTCGGATTCTACTATTTTTCGGTACTCACACTATTGACCCTTTTCTGGTACTCGTCAGGACAATTTTTCGATACTCTCATGGATTCTACCTTTTTCCCGTAGTTGCCCGGATTCTATCATTTTTCGGTAGTCACATTGATTCGACCATTTTTTTGTAATAGCCGGGACTGGTTTTCGATACTCGCACGGATTCTATCTATTCCCGATAGTCTCCCAGATTCTACTATTTTTCGGTACTCACACTGATTCGAGCCTTTTCCGGTACTCGACAGGACAATTTTTCGATACTCGCATGGATACTTCCTTTTCCTGGTACTCGCCCGGATTCTATTATTTTTCGGTACTCACATTGATTCGACCATTTTTTTGTAATCGCCGGGATTGGTTTTCGATACTCGCACGGATTCTATCTTTTCCCAGTACTCACCCGGATTCTACTATTTTTCGGTACTCACACTGATTCGACCCTTTTCCGGTACTCGTCAGGACAATTTTTCGATACTCGCATGGATTCTACCTTTTCCCGGTACTCGCCCGGATTCTATCATTTTTCGGTACTCACATTGATTCGACCATTTTTTTGTAATAGCTGGGATTGGTTTTCGATACTCGCACGGATTCTACCTTTTCCCAGTACTCACCCGGATTCTACTATTTTTCGGTACTCACACTGATTCGACCCTTTTTTTGTAATCGTCGGCAAAGTTTTTCAATACTCGCACGGATTCTTCCTTTTCCCGGTATTCTTCCGGATTCTACTATTTTTTGGTACTCACACTGATTCGACCCTTCTCCGGTACTCGTCAGGACAATTTTTCAATACTCGCATGGATTCTACCTTTTCCTGGTACTCGCCTGGATTCTATCATTTTTCAGTACTCACATTGATTCGACCATTTTTTTGTAATAGCCGGGACTGGTTTTCGATACTCGCACGGATTCTATCTTTTCCCGGTAGTCTCCCAGATTCTACTATTTTTCGGTACTCACACTGATTCAAGCCTTTTTCGGTACTCGTCAGGACAATTTTTCGATACTCGCATGGATTCTACCTTTTCCCGGTACTCGCCCGGATTCTATCATTTATCGGTACTCACATTGATTCGACCATTTTTTTGTAATAGCCGGGATTGGTTTTCGATACTCGCATGGATTCTACCTTTTCCCAGTACTCACCCGGATTCTACTATTTTTCGGTACTCACACTGATTCGACCCTTTTTTTGTAATCGTCGGCAAAGTTTTTCAATACTCGCACGGATTCTTCCTTTTCCCGGTACTTTTCCGGATTCTACTATTTTTTGGTACTCACACTGGTTCGACCCTTCTCCGGTACTCGTCAGGACAATTTTTCGATACTCGCATGGATTCTTCCTATTCCCGGTACTCGCCCGGATTCTATCATTTTTCGGTACTCACATTGATTCGACCATTTTTTTGTAATCGCCGGGAAAGTTTTTCAATACTCGCACGGATTCTTCCTTTTCCCGGTACTCTTCCGGATTCTACTATTTTTTGGTACTCACACTGATTCGACCCTTTTCCGGTACTCGTCAGGACAATTTTTCGATACTCGCGTGGATACTTCCTTTTCCTGGTACTCGCCCGGATTCTATTATTTTTCGGTACTCACATTGATTCGTCCATTTTTTTGTAATAGCCGGGTTTGGTTTTCGATACTCGCACGGATTCTACCTTTTCCAAGTACTCACCCGGATTCTACTATTTTTCGGTACTCACACTGATTCGACCCTTTTCCGGTACTCGTCAGGACAATTTTTCGATACTCGCATGGATTCTACCTTTTCCCGGTACTCGCCCGGATTCTATCATTTTTCGGTACTCACATTGATTCGACCATTTTTTTGTAATAGCCGGGATTGGTTTTTGATACTCGCACGGATTCTATCTTTTCCCAGTACTCACCCGGATTCTACTATTTTTTGGTACTCACACTGATTCGACCCTTTTCCGGTACTCGACAGGACAATTTTTTGATACTCGCATGGATACTTCCTTTTCCTGGTACTCGCCCGGATTCTATTATTTTTCGGTACTCACATTGATTCGACCATTTTTTTGTAATCGCCGGGAAAGTTTTTCAATACTCGCACGGATTCCTCCTTTTCCTGGTACTCTTCCGGATTCTACTATTTTTTGGTACTCACACTGATTCGACCCTTTTCCGGTACTCGTCAGGACAATTTTTCGATACTCGCGTGGATACTTCCTTTTCCTGGTACTCGCCCGGATTCTATTATTTTTCGGTACTCACATTGATTCGACCATTTTTTTGTAATAGCCGGGTTTGGTTTTCGATACTCGCACGGATTCTACCTTTTCCAAGTACTCACCCAGATTCTACTATTTTTCGGTACTCACACTGATTCGACCCTTTTCCGGTACTCGTCAGGACAATTTTTCGATACTCGCATGGATTCTACCTTTTCCCGGTACTCGCCCGGATTCTATCATTTTTCGGTACTCACATTGATTCGACCATTTTTTTGTAATAGCCGGGATTGGTTTTTGATACTCGCACGGATTCTATCTTTTCCCAGTACTCACCCGGATTCTACTATTTTTTGGTACTCACACTGATTCGACCCTTTTCCGGTACTCGACAGGACAATTTTTCGATACTCGCATGGATACTTCCTTTTCCTGGTACTCGCCCGGATTCTATTATTTTTCGGTACTCACATTGATTCGACCATTTTTTTGTAATCGCCGGGAAAGTTTTTCAATACTCGCACGGATTCTTCCATTTCCCGGTGCACTTCCGGATTCTACTATTTTTCGGTACTCACACTATTGACCCTTTTCTGGTACTCGTCAGGACAATTTTTCGATACTCTCATGGATTCTACCTTTTTCCCGTAGTTGCTCGGATTCTATCATTTTTCGGTAGTCACATTGATTCGACCATTTTTTTGTAATAGCCGGGACTGGTTTTCGATACTCGCACGGATTCTATCTATTCCCGATAGTCTCCCAGATTCTACTATTTTTCGGTACTCACACTGATTCGAGCCTTTTCCGGTACTCGACAGGACAATTTTTCGATACTCGCGTGGATACTTCCTTTTCCTGGTACTCGCCCGGATTCTATTATTTATCGGTACTCACATTGATTCGACCATTTTTTTGTAATAGCCGGGATTGGTTTTCGATACTCGCACGGATTCTACCTTTTCCCAGTACTCACCCGGATTCTACTATTTTTCGGTACTCACACTGATTCGACCCTTTTTTTGTAATCGTCGGCAAAGTTTTTCAATACTCGCACGGATTCTTCCTTTTCCCGGTACTTTTCCGGATTCTACTATTTTTTGGTACTCACACTGGTTCGACCCTTCTCCGGTACTCGTCAGGACAATTTTTCGATACTCGCATGGATTCTTCCTATTCCCGGTACTCGCCCGGATTCTATCATTTTTCGGTACTCACATTGATTCGACCATTTTTTTGTAATCGCCGGGAAAGTTTTTCAATACTCGCACGGATTCTTCCTTTTCCCGGTACTCTTCCGGATTCTACTATTTTTTGGTACTCACACTGATTCGACCCTTTTCCGGTACTCGTCAGGACAATTTTTCGATACTCGCGTGGATACTTCTTTTTCCTGGTACTCGCCCGGATTCTATTATTTTTCGGTACTCACATTGATTCGACCATTTTTTTGTAATAGCCGGGTTTGGTTTTCGATACTCGCACGGATTCTACCTTTTCCAAGTACTCACCCGGATTCTACTATTTTTCGGTACTCACACTGATTCGACCCTTTTCCGGTACTCGTCAGGACAATTTTTCGATACTCGCATGGATTCTACCTTTTCCCGGTACTCGCCCGGATTCTATCATTTTTCGGTACTCACATTGATTCGACCATTTTTTTGTAATAGCCGGGATTGGTTTTTGATACTCGCACGGATTCTATCTTTTCCCAGTACTCACCCGGATTCTACTATTTTTTGGTACTCACACTGATTCGACCCTTTTCCGGTACTCGACAGGACAATTTTTTGATACTCGCATGGATACTTCCTTTTCCTGGTACTCGCCCGGATTCTATTATTTTTCGGTACTCACATTGATTCGACCATTTTTTTGTAATCGCCGGGAAAGTTTTTCAATACTCGCACGGATTCTTCCTTTTCCTGGTACTCTTTCGGATTCTACTATTTTTCGGTACTCACACTGATTCGACCTTTTTCCGGTACTCGTCAGGACAATTTTTCGATACTCGCATGGATTCTACCTTTTCCCGGTACTCGCCCGGATTCTATCATTTTTCGGTACTCACATTGATTCGACCATTTTTTTGTAATAGCCGGGATTGGTTTTTGATACTCTCACGGATTCTATCTTTTCCCAGTACTCACCCGGATTCTACTATTTTTCGGTACTCACACTGATTCGACCCTTTTCCGGTACTCGACAGGACAATTTTTCGATACTCGCATGGATACTTCCTTTTCCTGGTACTCGCCCGGATTCTATTATTTTTCGGTACTCACATTGATTCGACCATTTTTTTGTAATCGCCGGGAAAGTTTTTCAATACTCGCACGGATTCTTCCTTTTCCCGGTGCTCTTCCGGATTCTACTATTTTTCGGTACTCACACTATTGACCCTTTTCTGGTACTCGTCAGGACAATTTTTCGATACTCTCATGGATTCTACCTTTTTCCCGTAGTTGCCCGGATTCTATCATTTTTCGGTAGTCACATTGATTCGACCATTTTTTTGTAATAGCCGGGACTGGTTTTCGATACTCGCACGGATTCTATCTATTCCCGATAGTCTCCCAGATTCTACTATTTTTCGGTACTCACACTGATTCGAGCCTTTTCCGGTACTCGACAGGACAATTTTTCGATACTCGCGTGGATACTTCCTTTTCCTGGTACTCGCCCGGATTCTATTATTTATCGGTACTCACATTGATTCGACCATTTTTTTGTAATAGCCGGGATTGGTTTTCGATACTCGCACGGATTCTACCTTTTCCCAGTACTCACCCGGATTCTACTATTTTTCGGTACTCACACTGATTCGACCCTTTTTTTGTAATCGTCGGCAAAGTTTTTCAATACTCGCACGGATTCTTCCTTTTCCCGGTACTTTTCCGGATTCTACTATTTTTTGGTACTCACACTGGTTCGACCCTTCTCCGGTACTCGTCAGGACAATTTTTCGATACTCGCATGGATTCTTCCTATTCCCGGTACTCGCCCGGATTCTATCATTTTTCGGTACTCACATTGATTCGACCATTTTTTTGTAATCGCCGGGATTGGTTTTTGATACTCGCACGGATTCTATCTTTTCCCAGTACTCACCCGGATTCTACTATTTTTCGGTACTTACACTGATTCGACCCTTTTCCGGTACTCGTCAGGACAATTTTTCGATACTCGCGTGGATACTTCCTTGTCCTGGTACTCGCCCGGATTCTATTATTTTTCGGTACTCACATTGATTCGACCATTTTTTTGTAATAGCCGGGTTTGGTTTTCGATACTCGCACGGATTCTACCTTTTCCAAGTACTCACCCGGATTCTACTATTTTTCGGTACTCACACTGATTCGACCCTTTTCCGGTACTCGTCAGGACAATTTTTCGATACTCGCATGGATTCTACCTTTTCCCGGTACTCGCCCGGATTCTATCATTTTTCGGTACTCACATTGATTCGACCATTTTTTTGTAATAGCCGGGATTGGTTTTTGATACTCGCACGGATTCTATCTTTTCCCAGTACTCACCCGGATTCTACTATTTTTTGGTACTCACACTGATTCGACCCTTTTCCGGTACTCGACAGGACAATTTTTTGATACTCGCATGGATACTTCCTTTTCCTGGTACTCGCCCGGATTCTATTATTTTTCGGTACTCACATTGATTCGACCATTTTTTTGTAATCGCCGGGAAAGTTTTTCAATACTCGCACGGATTCTTCCTTTTCCTGGTACTCTTCCGGATTCTACTATTTTTCGGTACTCACACTGATTCGACCTTTTTCCGGTACTCGTCAGGACAATTTTTCGATACTCGCATGGATTCTACCTTTTCCCGGTACTCGCCCGGATTCTATCATTTTTCGGTACTCACATTGATTCGACCATTTTTTTGTAATAGCCGGGATTGGTTTTTGATACTCTCACGGATTCTATCTTTTCCCAGTACTCACCCGGATTCTACTATTTTTCGGTACTCACACTGATTCGACCCTTTTCCGGTACTCGACAGGACAATTTTTCGATACTCGCATGGATACTTCCTTTTCCTGGTACTCGCCCGGATTCTATTATTTTTCGGTACTCACATTGATTCGACCATTTTTTTGTAATCGCCGGGAAAGTTTTTCAATACTCGCACGGATTCTTCCTTTTCCCGGTGCTCTTCCGGATTCTACTATTTTTCGGTACTCACACTATTGACCCTTTTCTGGTACTCGTCAGGACAATTTTTCGATACTCTCATGGATTCTACCTTTTTCCCGTAGTTGCCCGGATTCTATCATTTTTCGGTAGTCACATTGATTCGACCATTTTTTTGTAATAGCCGGGACTGGTTTTCGATACTCGCACGGATTCTATCTATTCCCGATAGTCTCCCAGATTCTACTATTTTTCGGTACTCACACTGATTCGAGCCTTTTCCGGTACTCGACAGGACAATTTTTCGATACTCGCGTGGATACTTCCTTTTCCTGGTACTCGCCCGGATTCTATTATTTATCGGTACTCACATTGATTCGACCATTTTTTTGTAATAGCCGGGATTGGTTTTCGATACTCGCACGGATTCTACCTTTTCCCAGTACTCACCCGGATTCTACTATTTTTCGGTACTCACACTGATTCGACCCTTTTTTTGTAATCGTCGGCAAAGTTTTTCAATACTCGCACGGATTCTTCCTTTTCCCGGTACTTTTCCGGATTCTACTATTTTTTGGTACTCACACTGGTTCGACCCTTCTCCGGTACTCGTCAGGACAATTTTTCGATACTCGCATGGATTCTTCCTATTCCCGGTACTCGCCCGGATTCTATCATTTTTCGGTACTCACATTGATTCGACCATTTTTTTGTAATCGCCGGGATTGGTTTTTGATACTCGCACGGATTCTATCTTTTCCCAGTACTCACCCGGATTCTACTATTTTTCGGTACTTACACTGATTCGACCCTTTTCCGGTACTCGTCAGGACAATTTTTCGATACTCGCGTGGATACTTCCTTTTCCTGGTACTCGCCCGGATTCTATTATTTTTCGGTACTCACATTGATTCGACCATTTTTTTGTAATAGCCGGGTTTGGTTTTCGATACTCGCACGGATTCTACCTTTTCCAAGTACTCACCCGGATTCTACTATTTTTCGGTACTCACACTGATTCGACCCTTTTCCGGTACTCGTCAGGACAATTTTTCGATACTCGCATGGATTCTACCTTTTCCCGGTACTCGCCCGGATTCTATCATTTTTCGGTACTCACATTGATTCGACCATTTTTTTGTAATAGCCGGGATTGGTTTTTGATAATCTCACGGATTCTATCTTTTCCCAGTACTCACCCGGATTCTACTATTTTTCGGTACTCACACTGATTCGACCCTTTTCCGGTACTCGACAGGACAATTTTTCGATACTCGCATGGATACTTCCTTTTCCTGGTACTCGCCCGGATTCTATTATTTTTCGGTACTCACATTGATTCGACCATTTTTTTGTAATCGCCGGGAAAGTTTTTCAATACTCGCACGGATTCTTCCTTTTCCCGGTGCTCTTCCGGATTCTACTATTTTTCGGTACTCACACTATTGACCCTTTTCTGGTACTCGTCAGGACAATTTTTCGATACTCTCATGGATTCTACCTTTTTCCCGTAGTTGCCCGGATTCTATCATTTTTCGGTAGTCACATTGATTCGACCATTTTTTTGTAATAGCCGGGACTGGTTTTCGATACTCGCACGGATTCTATCTATTCCCGATAGTCTCCCAGATTCTACTATTTTTCGGTACTCACACTGATTCGAGCCTTTTCCGGTACTCGACAGGACAATTTTTCGATACTCGCGTGGATACTTCCTTTTCCTGGTACTCGCCCGGATTCTATTATTTATCGGTACTCACATTGATTCGACCATTTTTTTGTAATAGCCGGGATTGGTTTTCGATACTCGCACGGATTCTACCTTTTCCCAGTACTCACCCGGATTCTACTATTTTTCGGTACTCACACTGATTCGACCCTTTTTTTGTAATCGTCGGCAAAGTTTTTCAATACTCGCACGGATTCTTCCTTTTCCCGGTACTTTTCCGGATTCTACTATTTTTTGGTACTCACACTGGTTCGACCCTTCTCCGGTACTCGTCAGGACAATTTTTCGATACTCGCATGGATTCTTCCTATTCCCGGTACTCGCCCGGATTCTATCATTTTTCGGTACTCACATTGATTCGACCATTTTTTTGTAATCGCCGGGATTGGTTTTTGATACTCGCACGGATTCTATCTTTTCCCAGTACTCACCCGGATTCTACTATTTTTCGGTACTTACACTGATTCGACCCTTTTCCGGTACTCGTCAGGACAATTTTTCGATACTCGCGTGGATACTTCCTTTTCCTGGTACTCGCCCGGATTCTATTATTTTTCGGTACTCACATTGATTCGACCATTTTTTTGTAATAGCCGGGTTTGGTTTTCGATACTCGCACGGATTCTACCTTTTCCAAGTACTCACCCGGATTCTACTATTTTTCGGTACTCACACTGATTCGACCCTTTTCCGGTACTCGTCAGGACAATTTTTCGATACTCGCATGGATTCTACCTTTTCCCGGTACTCGCCCGGATTCTATCATTTTTCGGTACTCACATTGATTCGACCATTTTTTTGTAATAGCCGGGATTGGTTTTTGATACTCTCACGGATTCTATCTTTTCCCAGTACTCACCCGGATTCTACTATTTTTCGGTACTCACACAGATTCGACCCTTTTCCGGTACTCGACAGGACAATTTTTCGATACTCGCATGGATACTTCCTTTTCCTGGTACTCGCCCGGATTCTATTATTTTTCGGTACTCACATTGATTCGACCATTTTTTTGTAATCGCCGGGAAAGTTTTTCAATACTCGCACGGATTCTTCCTTTTCCCGGTGCTCTTCCGGATTCTACTATTTTTCGGTACTCACACTATTGACCCTTTTCTGGTACTCGTCAGGACAATTTTTCGATACTCTCATGGATTCTACCTTTTTCCCGTAGTTGCCCGGATTCTATCATTTTTCGGTAGTCACATTGATTCGACCATTTTTTTGTAATAGCCGGGACTGGTTTTCGATACACGCACGGATTCTATCTATTCCCGATAGTCTCCCAGATTCTACTATTTTTCGGTACTCACACTGATTCGAGTCTTTTCCGGTACTCGTCAGGACAATTTTTCGATACTCGCATGGATTCTTCCTATTCCCGGTACTCGCCCGGATTCTATCATTTTTCGGTACTCACATTGATTCGACCATTTTTTTGTAATCGCCGGGATTGGTTTTTTATACTCGCACGGATTCTATCTTTTCCCAGTACTCACCCGGATTCTACTATTTTTCGGTACTTACACTGATTCGACCCTTTTCAGGTACTCGACAGGACAATTTTTCGATACTCGCATGGATACTTCCTTTTCCTCGTACTCGCCCGGATTCTATTATTTTTCGGTACTCACATTGATTCGACCATTTTTTTGTAATCGTCGGGATTGGTTTTCGATACTCGCACGGATTCTATCTTTTCCCAGTACTCACCCGGATTCTACTATTTTTCGGTACTCACACTGATTCGACCCTTTTCCGGTACTCGTCAGGACAATTTTTCGATACTCGCATGGATTCTACCTTTTCCCGGTACTCGCCCAGATTCTATCATTTATCGGTACTCACATTGATTCGACCATTTTTTTGTAATAGCCGGGATTGGTTTTCGATATTCGCACGGATTCTACCTTTTCCCAGTACTCACTCGGATTCTACTATTTTTCGGTACTCACACTGATTCGACCCTTTTTTTGTAATCGTCGGTAAAGTTTTTCAATACTCGCACGGATTCTTCCTTTTCCCGGTACTCTTCCGGATTCTACTATTTTTTGGTACTCACACTGATTCGACCCTTTTTTTGTAATCGTCGGCAAAGTTTTTCAATACTCGCACGGATTCTTTCTTTTCCCGGTACTCTTCCAGATTCTACTATTTTTTGGTACTCACACTGATTCGACCCTTCTCCGGTACTCGTCAGGACAATTTTTCAATACTCGCATGGATTCTACCTTTTCCCGGTACTCGCCCAGATTCTATCATTTATCGGTACTCACATTGATTCGACCATTTTTTTGTAATAGCCGGGATTGGTTTTCGATACTCGCACGGATTCTACCTTTTCCCAGTACTCACTCGGATTCTACTATTTTTCGGTACTCACACTGATTCGACCCTTTTTTTGTAATCGTCGGCAAAGTTTTTCAATACTCGCACGAATTCTTCCTTTTCCCGGTACTCTTCCGGATTCTACTATTTTTTGGTACTCACACTGATTCGACCCTTCTCCGGTACTCGTCAGGACAATTTTTCAATACTCGCATGGATTCTACCTTTTCCTGGTACTCGCCCGGATTCTATCATTTTTCAGTACTCACACTGATTCGACCATTTTTTTGTAATAGCCGGGACTGGTTTTCGATACTCGCACGGATTCTATCTTTTCCCGGTAGTCTCCCAGATTCTACTATTTTTCGGTACTCACACTGATGCAAGCCTTTTTCGGTACTCGTCAGGACAATTTTTCGATACTCGCATGGATTCTACCTTTTCCCGGTACTCGCCCGGATTCTATCATTTATCGGTACTCACAATTATTCGACCATTTTTTTGTAATAGCCGGGATGGGTTTTCGATACTCGCACGGATTCTACCTTTTCCCAGTACTCGCCCGGATTCTACTATTTTTCGGTACTCACACTGATTCGACCCTTTTTTTGTAATCGTCGGCAAAGTTTTTCAATACTCGCACGGATTCTTCCTTTTCCCGGTACTCTTCCGGATTCTACTATTTTTTGGTACTCACACTGATTCGACCCTTCTCCGGTACTCGTCAGGACAATTTTTCAATACTCGCATGATTCTACTTTTTCCCGGTACTCGCCCGGATTCTATCATTTTTCTGTACTCACATTGATTCGACCATTTTTTTGTAATAGTCAGGATAATTTTTCGATACTCGCCCGGATTCTATCATTTTTCGGTACTCACATTGATTCGACCATTTTTTTGTAATCGCCGGGAAAGTTTTTCAATACTCGCACGGATTCTTCCTTTTCCCGGTACTCTTCCGGATTCTACTATTTTTTGGTACTCACACTGATTCGACCCTTCTCCGGTACTCGTCAGGACAATTTTTCAATACTCGCATGATTCTACTTTTTCCCGGTACTCGCCCGGATTCTATCATTTTTCTGTACTCACATTGATTCGACCATTTTTTTGTAATAGTCGGGATTGGTTTTCGATACTCGCACGGATTCTACCTTTTCCCAGTACTCACCCGGATTCTACTATTTTTCGGTACTCACACTGATTCGAGCCTTTTCCGGTACTCGACAGGACAATTTTTCGATACTCGCATGGATTCTACCTTTTCCCGGTACTCGCCCGGATTCTATCATTTTTCGGTACTCACATTGATTCGACCATTTTTTTGTAATCGCCGGGAAAGTTTTTCAATACTCGCACGGATTCTTCCTTTTCCCGGTACTCTTCCGGATTCTACTATTTTTTGGTACTCACACTGATTCAACCCTTCTCCGGTACTCGTCAGGACAATTTTTCAATACTCGCATGGATTCTACCTTTTCCCGGTACTCGCCCGGATTCTATTATTTTTCGGAACTCACATTGATTCGACCATTTTTTTGTAATTGTCGGGACTGGTTTTCGATACTCGCACGGATTCTACCTTTTCCGAGTACTCTCCCGGATTCTACTATTTTTCGGTACTCACATTGATTCGACCCTTTTCCGGTACTCGTCAGGACAATTTTTCGATACTCGCATGGATTCTACCTTTTCCCGGTACTCGCCCGGATTCTATCATTTTTCGGTACTCACATTGATTCGACCATTTTTTTGTAATAGCCGGGACTGGTTTTCGATACTCGCACGGATTCTATCTTTTCCCGGTAGTCTCCCAGATTCTACTATTTTTCGGTACTCACACTGATTCGAGCCTTTTCCGGTACTCGACAAGACAATTTTTCGATACTCGAATGGATACTTCCTTTTCCTGGTACTCGCCCGGATTCTATTATTTTTCGGTACTCACATTGATTCGACCATTTTTTTGTAATAGCCGGGATTGGTTTTCGATACTCGCACGGATTCTACCTTTTCCCAGTACTCACCTGGATTCTACTATTTTTCGGTACTCACACTGATTCGAGCCTTTTCCGGTACTCGTCAGGACAATTTTTCGATACTCGCATGGATTCTACCTTTTCCCGGTACTCGCCCGGATTCTATCATTTTTCGGTACTCACATTGATTCGACCATTTTTTTGTAATAGCCGGGATTGGTTTTTGATACTCGCACGGATTCTATCTTTTCCCAGTACTCACCCGGATTCTACTATTTTTCGGTACTTACACTGATTCGACCCTTTTCCGGTACTCGTCAGGACAATTTTTCGATACTCGCATGGATTCTACCTTTTCCCGGTACTCGCCCGGATTCTATCATTTTTCGGAACTCACATTGATTCGACCATTTTTTTGTAATTGCCGGGACTGGTTTTCGATACTCGCACGGATTCTACCTTTTCCGAGTACTCTCCCGGATTCTACTATTTTTCGGTACTCACATTGATTCGACCCTTTTCCGGTACTCGTCAGGACAATTTTTCGATACTCGCATGGATTCTACCTTTTCCCGGTACTCGCCCGGATTCTATCATTTTTCGGTACTCACATTGATTCGACCATTTTTTTGTAATAGCCGGGACTGGTTTTCGATACTCGCACGGATTCTATCTTTTCCCGGTAGTCTCCCAGATTCTACTATTTTTCGGTACTCACACTGATTCGAGCCTTTTCCGGTACTCGACAAGACAATTTTTCGATACTCGAATGGATACTTCCTTTTCCTGGTACTCGCCCGGATTCTATTATTTTTCGGTACTCACATTGATTCGACAATTTTTTTGTAATAGCCGGGATTGGTTTTCGATACTCGCACGGATTCTACCTTTTCCCAGAACTCACCTGGATTCTACTATTTTTCGGTACTCACACTGATTCGAACCTTTTCCGGTACTCGTCAGGACAATTTTTCGATACTCGCATGGATTCTACCTTTTCCCGGTACTCGCCCGGATTCTATCATTTTTCGGTACTCACATTGATTCGACCATTTTTTTGTAATAGCCGGGATTGGTTTTTGATACTCGCACGGATTCTATCTTTTCCCAGTACTCACCCGGATTCTACTATTTTTCGGTACTTACACTGATTCGACCCTTTTCCGGTACTCGTCAGGACAATTTTTCGATACTCGCATGGATTCTACCTTTTCCCGGTACTCGCCCGGATTCTATCATTTTTCGGTACTCACATTGATTCGACCATTTTTTTGTAATAGCCGGGATTGGTTTTCGATACTCGCACGGATTCTACCGTTTCCCAGTACTCACCCGGATTCTACTATTTTTCGGTACTCACACTGATTCGAGCCTTTTCCGGTACTCGACAGGACAATTTTTCGATACTCGCATGGATACTTCCTTTTCCTGGTACTCGCCCGGATTCTATTATTTTTCGGTACTCACATTGATTCGACCATTTTTTTGTAATTGCCGGGAAAGTTTTTCAATACTCGCACGGATTCTTCCTTTTCCCGGTACTCTTCCGGATTCTACTATTTTTTGGTACTCACACTGATTCGACCCTTCTCCGTTACTCGTCAGGACAATTTTTCGTTACTCGCATGGATTCTACCTTTTCCCGGTACTCGCCCGGATTCTATTATTTTTCGGTACTCACATTGATTCGACCATTTTTTTGTAATCGCCGGGACAGTTTTTCAATAGTCGCACGGATTCTACCTTTTCCCGATACTCTCTCGGATTCTACTATTTTTCGGTACTCACACTGATTCGACCCTTTTCCGGTACTCGTCAGGACAATTTTTCGATACTCTCATGGATTCTACCTTTTTCCCGTAGTTGCCCGGATTCTATCATTTTTCGGTACTCACATTGATTCAACCATTTTTTACTAATCTCCGGGACAGTTTTTCGATACTTGCACGGATTCTACCTTTTCCCAGTACTCTTCCGGATTCTACTATTTTTTGGTACTCACACTGAGTCGACCCTTCTCCGGTACTCGTCAGGACAATTTTTCGTTACTCGCATGGAATCTACCTTTTCCCGGTACTCGCTCGGATTCTATCATTTTTCGGTACTCACATTGATTCAACCGTTTTTTACTAATCTCCGGGACAGTTTTTCGATACTTGCACGGATTCTACCTTTTCCCAATACTCTTCCGGATTCTACTATTTTTCGGTACTCACTTTGATTCGACCCTTTTCCGGTACTCGTCAGGACAATTTTTCGATACTCTCATGGATTCTACCTTTTTCCCGTACTTGCCCGGATTCTATTGTTTTTCGGTAGTCACATTGATTCGACCATTTTTTTGTAATCGCCGGGACAGTTTTTCGATACTCGAACGGATTCTATCTTTTCCCGGTAGTCTCCTAGATTCTACTATTTTTCGGTACTCACACTAATTCGAGCCTTTTCCGGTACTCGACAGGACAATTTTTCGATACTCGCACGGATACTTCCTTTTCCTGGTACTCGCCCGGATTCTATTATTTTTCGGTACTCACATTGATTCAACCATTTTTTACTAATCTCCGGGACAGTTTTTCGATACTTGCACGGATTCTACCTTTTCCCAGTACTCTTCCGGATTCTACTATTTTTCGGTACTCACTTTGATTCGACCCTTTTCCGGTACTCGTCAGGACAATTTTTCGATACTCTCATGGATTCTACCTTTTTCCCGTACTTGCCCGGATTCTATTGTTTTTCGGTACTCACATTGATTCGACCATTTTTTTGTAATCGCCGGGACAGTTTTTCGATACTCGAACGGATTCTATCTTTTCCCGGTAGTCTCCCAGATTCTACTATTTTTCGGTACTCACACTAATTCGAGCCTTTTCCGGTACTCGACAGGACAATTTTTCGATACTCGCACGGATACTTCCTTTTCCTGGTACTCGCCCGGATTCTATTATTTTTCGGTACTCACACTGATTCGACCCTTTTCCGGTACTCGTCAGGACAATTTTTCGATACTCGCATGGATTCTACCTTTTCCCGGTACTCGCCCGGATTCTATCATTTTTCGGTACTCACATTGATTCGACCATTTTTTTGTAATCGCCGGGAAAGTTTTTCAATACTCGCACGGATTCTTCCTTTTCCCGGTACTCTTCCGGATTCTACTATTTTTTGGTACTCACACTGATTCGACCCTTCTCCGTTACTCGTCAGGACAATTTTTCGTTACTCGCATGGATTCTACCTTTTCCCGGTACTCGCCCGGATTCTATTATTTTTCGGTACTCACATTGATTCGACCATTTTTTTGTAATCGCCGGGACAGTTTTTCAATAGTCGCACGGATTCTACCTTTTCCCGATACTCTCTCGGATTCTACTATTTTTCGGTACTCACACTGATTCGACCCTTTTCCGGTACTCGTCAGGACAATTTTTCGATACTCTCATGGATTCTACCTTTTTCCCGTAGTTGCCCGGATTCTATCATTTTTCGATACTCACATTGATTCAACCATTTTTTACTAATCTCCGGGACAGTTTTTCGATACTTGCACGGATTCTACCTTTTCCCAGTACTCTTCCGGATTCTACTATTTTTTGGTACTCACACTGATTCGACCCTTCTCCGGTGCTCGTCAGGACAATTTTTCGATACTCGCATGGATTCAACCTTTTCCCGGTACTCGCCCGGATTCTATTATTTTTCGGTACTCACATTGATTCGACCATTTTTTTGTAATCGCTGGGACAGTTTTTCAATACTCGCACGGATTCTTCCTTTTCCCGGTACTCTTCCGGATTCTACTATATTTTGGTACTCACACTGAGTCGACCCTTCTCCGGTACTCGTCAGGACAATTTTTCGTTACTCGCATGGAATCTACCTTTTCCCGGTACTCGCCCGGATTCTATCATTTTTCGGTACTCACATTGATTCAACCGTTTTTTACTAATCTCCGGGACAGTTTTTCGATACTTGCACGGATTCTACCTTTTCCCAGTACTCTTCCGGATTCTACTATTTTTCGGTACTCACTTTGATTCGACCCTTTTCCGGTACTCGTCAGGACAATTTTTCGATACTCTCATGGATTCTACCTTTTTCCCGTACTTGCCCGGATTCTATTGTTTTTCGGTAGTCACATTGATTCGACCATTTTTTTGTAATCGCCGGCACAGTTTTTCGATACTCGAACGGATTCTATCTTTTCCCGGTAGTCTCCCAGATTCTACTATTTTTCGGTACTCACACTAATTCGAGCCTTTTCCGGTACTCGACAGGACAATTTTTCGATACTCGCACGGATACTTCCTTTTCCTGGTACTCGCCCGGATTCTATTATTTTTCGGTACTCACATTGATTCAACCATTTTTTACTAATCTCCGGGACAGTTTTTCGATACTTGCACGGATTCTACCTTTTCCCAGTACTCTTCCGGATTCTACTATTTTTCGGTACTCACTTTGATTCGACCCTTTTCCGGTACTCGTCAGGACAATTTTTCGATACTCTCATGGATTCTACCTTTTTCCCGTACTTGCCCGGATTCTATTGTTTTTCGGTACTCACATTGATTCGACCATTTTTTTGTAATCGCCGGGACAGTTTTTCGATACTCGAACGGATTCTATCTTTTCCCGGTAGTCTCCCAGATTCTACTATTTTTCGGTACTCACACTAATTCGAGCCTTTTCCGGTACTCGACAGGACAATTTTTCGATACTCGCACGGATACTTCCTTTTCCTGGTACTCGCCCGGATTCTATTATTTTTCGGTACTCACATTGATTCAACCATTTTTTACTAATCTCCGGGACAGTTTTTCGATACTTGCACGGATTCTACATTTTCCCAGTACTCTTCCGGATTCTACTATTTTTCGGTACTCACTTTGATTCGACCCTTTTCCGGTACTCATCAGGACAATTTTTCGATACTCTCATGGATTCTACCTTTTTCCCGTACTTGCACGGATTCTATTGTTTTTCGGTACTCACATTGATTCGACCATTGTTTTGTAATCGCCGGGACAGTTTTTCGATACTCGAACGGATTCTATCTTTTCCCGGTAGTCTCCCAGATTCTACTATTTTTCGGTACTCACACTAATTCGAGCCTTTTCCGGTACTCGACAGGACAATTTTTCGATACTCGCACGGATACTTCCTTTTCCTGGTACTCGCCCGGATTCTATTATTTTTCGGTACTCACATTGATTCAACCATTTTTTACTAATCTCCGGGACAGTTTTTCGATACTTGCACGGATTCTACCTTTTCCCAGTACTCTTCCGGATTCTACTATTTTTCGGTACTCACTTTGATTCGACCCTTTTCCGGTACTCGTCAGGACAGTTTTTCGATACTCTCATGGATTCTACCTTTTTCCCGTACTTGCCCGGATTCTATTGTTTTTCGGTACTCACATTGATTCGACCATTTTTTAGTAATAGCCGGGACTGGTTTTCGATACTCGCACGGATTCTATCTTTTCCCGGTAGTCTCCCAGATTCTACTATTTTTCGGTACTCACACTGATTCGATCCTTTTCCGGTACTCGACAAGACAATTTTTCGATACTCGAATGGATACTTCCTTTTCCTGGTACTCGCCCGGATTCTATTATTTTTCGGTACTCACATTGATTCGACCATTTTTTTGTAATAGCCGGGATTGGTTTTCGATACTCGCACGGATTCTACCTTTTCCCAGTACTCACCCGGATTCTACTATTTTTCGGTACTCACACTGATTCGAGCCTTTTCCGGTACTCGACAGGACAATTTTTCGATACTCGCATGGATTCTACCTTTTCCCGGTACTCGCCCGGATTCTATCATTTTTCGGTACTCACATTGATTCGACCATTTTTTTGTAATCGCCGGGAAAGTTTTTCAATACTCGCACGGATTCTTCCTTTTCCCGGTACTCTTCCGGATTCTACTATTTTTTGGTACTCACACTGATTCGACCCTTCTCCGGTACTCGTCAGGACAATTTTTCAATGCTCGCATGGATTCTACCTTTTCCCGGTACTCGCCCGGATTCTATCATTTTTCGGAACTCACATTGATTCGACCATTTTTTTGTAATTGCCGGGACTGGTTTTCGATACTCGCACGGATTCTACCTTTTCCGAGTACTCTCCCGGATTCTACTATTTTTCGGTACTCACACTGATTCGACCCTTTTCCGGTACTCGTCAGGACAATTTTTCGATACTCGCATGGATTCTACCTTTTCCCGGTACTCACCCGGATTCTATCATTTTTCGGTACTCACATTGATTCGACCATTTTTTAGTAATAGCCGAGACTGGTTTTCGATACTCGCACGGATTCTATCTTTTCCCGGTAGTCTCCCAGATTCTACTATTTTTCGGTACTCACACTGATTCGAGCCTTTTCCGGTACTCGACAAGACAATTTTTCGATACTCGAATGGATACTTCCTTTTCCTGGTACTCGCCCGGATTCTATTATTTTTCGGTACTCACATTGATTCGACCATTTTTTTGTAATAGCCGGGATTGGTTTTCGATACTCGAACGGATTCTACCTTTTCCCAGTACTCACCCGGATTCTACTATTTTTCGGTACTCACACTGATTCGAGCCTTTTCCGGTACTCGTCAGGACAATTTTTCGATACTCGCATGGATTCTACCTTTTCCCGGTACTCGCCCGGATTCTATCATTTTTCGGTACTCACATTGATTCGACCATTTTTTTGTAATCGCCGGGAAAGTTTTTCAATACTCGCACGGATTCTTCCTTTTCCCGGTACTCTTCCGGATTCTACTATTTTTTGGTACTCACACTGATTCGACCCTTCTCCGGTACTCGTCAGGACAATTTTTCAATGCTCGCATGGATTCTACCTTTTCCCGGTACTCGCCCGGATTCTATCATTTTTCGGAACTCACATTGATTCGACCATTTTTTTGTAATTGCCGGGACTGGTTTTCGATACTCGCACGGATTCTACCTTTTCCGAGTACTCTCCCGGATTCTACTATTTTTCGGTACTCACACTGATTCGACCCTTTTCCGGTACTCGTCAGGACAATTTTTCGATACTCGCATGGATTCTACCTTTTCCCGGTACTCACCCGGATTCTATCATTTTTCGGTACTCACATTGATTCGACCATTTTTTAGTAATAGCCGAGACTGGTTTTCGATACTCGCACGGATTCTATCTTTTCCCGGTAGTCTCCCAGATTCTACTATTTTTCGGTACTCACACTGATTCGAGCCTTTTCCGGTACTCGACAAGACAATTTTTCGATACTCGAATGGATACTTCCTTTTCCTGGTACTCGCCCGGATTCTATTATTTTTCGGTACTCACATTGATTCGACCATTTTTTTGTAATAGCCGGGATTGGTTTTCGATACTCGAACGGATTCTACCTTTTCCCAGTACTCACCCGGATTCTACTATTTTTCGGTACTCACACTGATTCGAGCCTTTTCCGGTACTCGTCAGGACAATTTTTCGATACTCGCATGGATTCTACCTTTTCCCGGTACTCGCCCGGATTCTATCATTTTTCGGTACTCACATTGATTCGACCATTTTTTTGTAATCGCCAAGAAAGTTTTTCAATACTCGCACGGATTCTTCCTTTTCCCGGTACTCTTCCGGATTCTACTATTTTTTGGTACTCACACTGATTCGACCCTTCTCCGTTACTCGTCAGGACAATTTTTCGATACTCGCATGGATTCTACCTTTTCCCGGTACTCGCCCGGATTCTATTATTTTTCGGTACGGACATTGATTCGACCATTTTTTTGTAATACCCGGGATTGGTTTTCGATACTCGCACGGATTCTACCTTTTCCCAGTACTCACCCGGATTCTACTATTTTTCGGTACTCACACTGATTCGAGCCTTTCCGGTACTCGACAGGACAATTTTTCGATACTCGCATGGATTCTACGTTTTCCCGGTACTCGCCCGGATTCTATCATTTTTCGGTACTCACATTGATTCGACCATTTTTTTGTAATCGCCGGGAAAGTTTTTCAATACTCGCACGGATTCTTCCTTTTCCCGGTACTCTTCCGGATTCTACTATTTTTTGGTACTCACACTGATTCGACCCTTCTCCGGTACTCGTCAGGACAATTTTTCAATACTCGCATGGATTCTACCTTTTCCCGGTACTCGCCCGGATTCTATCATTTTTCGGAACTCACATTGATTCGACCATTTTTTTGTAATTGCCGGGACTGGTTTTCGATACTCGCACGGATTCTACCTTTTCCGAGTACTCTCCCGGATTCTACTATTTTTCGGTACTCACACTGATTCGACCCTTTTCCGGTACTCGTCAGGACAATTTTTCGATACTCGCATGGATTCTACCTTTTCCCGGTACTCGCCCGGATTCTATCATTTTTCGGTACTCACATTGATTCGACCATTTTTTAGTAATAGCCGGGACTGGTTTTCGATACTCGCACGGATTCTATCTTTTCCCGGTAGTCTCCCAGATTCTACTATTTTTCGGTACTCACACTGATTCGAGTCTTTTCCGGTACTCGACAAGACAATTTTTCTATACTCGAATGGATACTTCCTTTTCCTGGTACTCGCCCGGATTCTATTATTTTTCGGTACTCACATTGATTCGACCATTTTTTTGTAATAGCCGGGATTGGTTTTCGATACTCGCACGGATTCTACCTTTTCCCGGTAGTCTCCCAGATTCTACTATTTTTCGGAACTCACACTAATTCGAGCCTTTTCCGGTACTCGACAGGACAATTTTTCGATACTCGCACGGATACTTCCTTTTCCTGGTACTCGCCCGGATTCTATTATTTTTCGGTACTCACATTGATTCGACCATTTTTTTGTAATCGCCGGGAAAGTTTTTCAATACTCGCACGGATTCTTCCTTTTCCCGGTACTCTTCCGGATTCTACTATTTTTTGGTACTCACACTGATTCGACCCTTCTCCGGTACTCGTCAGGACAATTTTTCAATACTCGCATGATTCTACCTTTTCCCGGTACTCGCCCGGATTCTATTATTTTTCGGTACTCACATTGATTCGACTATTTTTTTATAATCGCCGGGAAAGTTTTTCAATACTCGCACGGATTCTTCCTTTTCCCGGTACTCTTCCGGATTCTACTACGTTTTGGTACTCACACTGATTCCACCATTCTCCGGTACTCGTTAGGACAATTTTTAAATACTCGCATGGATTCTACCTTTTCCCGGTACTCGCCCGGATTCTATCATTTTTCGGTACTCACATTGATTCGACCAATTTTTTGTAATCGCCAAGAAAGTTTTTCAATACTCGCACGGATTCTTCCTTTTCCCGGTACTCTTCCGGATTCTACTATTTTTTGGTACTCACACTGATTCGACCCTTCTCCGTTACTCGTCGGGACAATTTTTCGATACTCGCATGGATTCTACCTTTTCCCGGAACTCGCCCGGATTCTATTATTTTTCGGTACTCACATTGATTCGATCATTTTTTTGTAATCGCCGGGACAGTTTTTCAATAGTCGCACGGATTCTACCTTTTCCCGATACTCTCTCGGATTCTACTATTTTTCGGTACTCACACTGATTCGACCCTTTTCCGGTACTCGTCAGGACAATTTTTCGATACTCTCATGGATTCTACCTTTTTCCCGTAGTTGCCCGGATTCTATCATTTTTCGGTACTGACATTGATTCAACCATTTTTTACTAATCTCCGAGACAGTTTTTCGATACTTGCACGGATTCTACCTTTTCCCAGTACTCTTCCGGATTCTACTATTTTTTGGTACTCACACTGATTCGACCCTTCTCCGGTGCTCGTCAGGACAATTTTTCGATACTCGCATGGATTCTACCTTTTCCCGGTACTCGCCCGGATTCTATTATTTTTCGGTTCTCACATTGATTCGACCATTTTTTTGTAATCGCCGGGACAGTTTTTCAATACTCGCACGGATTCTTCCTTTTCCTTGTACTCTTCCGGATTCTACTATATTTTGGTACTCACACTGAGTCGACCCTTCTTCGGTACTCGTCAGGACAATTGTTCGATACTCGCATGGAATCTACCTTTTCCCGGTACTCGCCCGGATTCTATCATTTTTCGGTACTCACATTGATTCAACCATTTTTTACTAATCTCCGGGACAGTTTTTCGATGCTTGCACGGATTCTACCTTTTCCCAGTACTCTTCCGAATTCTACTATTTTTCGGTATTCACTTTGATTCGACCCTTTTCCGGTACTCGTCAGGACAATTTTTCGATACTCTCATGGATTCTACCTTTTTCCCGTACTTGCCCGGATTCTATTGTTTTTCGGTACTCACATTGATTCGACCATTTTTTTGTAATCGCCGGGACAGTTTTTCGATACTCGAACGGATTCTATCTTTTCCCGATAGTCTCCCAGATTCTACAATTTTTCAGTACTCACACTGATTCGAGCCTTTTCCGGTACTCGACAGGACAATTTTTCGATACTCGCATGGATTCTTCCTTTTCCCGGTACTCGCCCGGATTCTATTATTTTTCGGTACTCACATTGATTCGACCATTTTTTTGTAATCGCTGGGACAATTTTTCGATATTCGCGCGGATTCTACCTTTTCTCGGTACTCTTCCGGATTCTACTATTTTTTGGTACTCACACTAATTCGACCCTTGTCCGGTGCTCGTCAAGACAATTTTTCGATACTCGCATGTATTCTACCTTTTCCCGTACTCGCCCGGATTCTATTGTTTTTCGGTACTCACATTGATTCGACCATTTTTTTGTAATCGCCGGGATAGTTTTTCAATACTCGCACGAATTCTTCCTTTTCCCGGTACTCTTCCGGATTCTACTATTTTTTGGTACTCACACTGATTCGACCCTTCTCCGGTACTCGTCAGGACAATTTTTCGATACTCGCATGGATTCTACCTTTTCCCGGTACTCGCCCGGATTCTATTATTTTTCGGTACTCACATTGATTCGACCATTTTTTTGTAATCGCCGGGACAGTTTTTCAATACTCGCACGGATTCTATCTTTTCCCGGTAGTCTCCCGGATTCTACTATTTTTCGGTACTCACACTGATTCGAGCCTTTTCCGATACTCGACAGGACATTTTTTCGATACTCGCATGGATTCTACCTTTTCCCGGTACTTGGCCGGATTCTATTATTTTTCGGTACTCACATTGATTCGACCATTTTTTTGTAATCGCCGGGACAGTTTTTCGAGACTCGCACGGATTCTACCTTTTCCCGGTAGTCTCCCGGATTCTACTATTTTTCGATACTCACACTGATTCGAGCCTTTTCCGGTATTCGACAGGACAATTTTTCGATACTCGCACGGATTCTACCTTTTCTCGGTACTCGCCCGGATTCTATCATTTTTCGGTACTCACATTGATTCGACCATTTTTTTGTAATCGTCGGGACAGTTTTTCGATACTCGCACGGATACTACCTTTTCCCGGTACTCTCCCGGATTCTACTATTTTTCGGTACTCACACTCATTCGACCCTTTTCCGGTACTCGTCAGGACAATTTTTCGATACTCACATGGATTCTTCCTTTTTCCCGTAGTTGCCTGGATTCTATTATTTTTCGGTACTCACATTGATTCAACCATTTTTTTGTAATCGCCGGGACAGTTTTTCGAGACTCGCATGGATTCTACCTTTTCCCGGTAGTCTCCCGGATTCTACTATTTTTCGGTACTCACACTGATTCGAGCCTTTTCCGGTATTCGATAGGACAATTTTTCGATACTCGCATGGATTCTTCCTTTTCCCGGTACTCGCCCGGATTCTATTATTTCTCGGTACTCACATTGATTCGACCATTTTTTTGTAATCGCTGGGACAGTTTTTCGATAATCGCACGGATTCTACCTTTTCCCGGTACTCTCCCGGATTCTACTATTTTTCGGTACTCACATTGATTCGACCATTTTTTTGTAATCGCTGGGACAGTTTTTCGATACTCGCACGGATTCTACCTTTTCCCGGTACTCTCCCGGATTCTACTATTTTTCGGTACTCACACTCATTCGACCCTTTTCCGGTACTCGTCAGGACAATTTTTCGATACTCTCATGGATTCTTCCTTTTTCCCGTAGTTGCCCGGATTCTATTATTTTTCGGTACTCACATTGATTCGACCATTTTTTTGTAATCGCCGGGACAGTTTTTCGAGACTCGCACGGATTCTACCTTTTCCCGGTAGTCTCCCGGATTCTACTATTTTTCGATACTCACACTGATTCGAGCCTTTTCCGGTATTCGACAGGACAATTTTTCGATACTCGCATGGATTCTTCCTTTTCCCGGTACTCGCCCGGATTCTATTATTTTTCGGTACTCACATTGATTCGACCATTTTTTTGTAATCGCCGGGACAGTTTTTCCATACTCGCACGGATTCTTCCTTTTCCCGGTACTCTTCCGGATTCTACTATTTTTCGGTACTCACACTCATTCGACCCTTTTCCGGTACTCGTCAGGACAATTTTTCGATACTCTCATGGATTCTACCTTTTTCCCGTAGTTGCCCGGATTCTATTATTTTTCGGTACCCACATTGATTCGACCATTTTTTTGTAATCGCCGGGACAGTTTTTCGAGACTCGCACGGATTCTACCTTTTCCCGGTAGTCGCCCGGATTCTACTATTTTTCGGTACTCACACTGATTCGAGCCTTTTCCGGTATTCGATAGGACAATTTTTCGATACTCGCATGGATTCTTCCTTTTCCCGGTACTCGCCCGGATTCTATTATTTTTCGGTACTCACATTGATTCGACCATTTTTTTGTAATCGCTGGGACAGTTTTTCGATACTCGCACGGATTCTACCTTTTCCCGGTACTCTCCCGGATTCTACTATTTTTCGGTACTCACACTCATTCGACCCTTTTCCGGTACTCGTCAGGACAATTTTTCGATACTCTCATGGATTCTTCCTTTTTCCCGTAGTTGCCCGGATTCTATTATTTTTCGGTACTCACATTGATTCGACCATTTTTTTGTAATCGCCGGGACAGTTTTTCGAGACTCGCACGGATTCTACCTTTTCCCGGTAGTCTCCCGGATTCTACTATTTTTCGATACTCACACTGATTCGAGCCTTTTCCGGTATTCGACAGGACAATTTTTCGATACTCGCATGGATTCTTCCTTTTCCCGGTACTCGCCCGGATTCTATTATTTTTCGGTACTCACATTGATTCGACCATTTTTTTGTAATCGCCGGGACAGTTTTTCCATACTCGCACGGATTCTTCCTTTTCCCGGTACTCTTCCGGATTCTACTATTTTTCGGTACTCACACTCATTCGACCCTTTTCCGGTACTCGTCAGGACAATTTTTCGATACTCTCATGGATTCTACCTTTTTCCCGTAGTTGCCCGGATTCTATTATTTTTCGGTACCCACATTGATTCGACCATTTTTTTGTAATCGCCGGGACAGTTTTTCGAGACTCGCACGGATTCTACCTTTTCCCGGTAGTCGCCCGGATTCTACTATTTTTCGGTACTCACACTGATTCGAGCCATTTCCGGTATTCGATAGGACAATTTTTCGATACTCGCATGGATTCTTCCTTTTCCCGGTACTCGCCCGGATTCTATTATTTTTCGGTACTCACATTGATTCGACCATTTTTTTGTAATCGCTGGGACAGTTTTTCAATACTCGCACGGATTCTACCTTTTCCCGGTACTCTCCCGGATTCTACTATTTTTCGGTACTCACACTCATTCGACCCTTTTCCGGTACTCGTCAGGACAATTTTTCGATACTCTCATGGATTCTTCCTTTTTCCCGTAGTTGCCCGGATTCTATTATTTTTCGGTACTCACATTGATTCGACCATTTTTTTGTAATCGCCGGGACAGTTTTTCGAGACTCGCACGGATTCTACCTTTTCCCGGTAGTCTCCCGGATTCTACTATTTTTCGATACTCACACTGATTCGAGCCTTTTCCGGTATTCGACAGGACAATTTTTCGATACTCGCATGGATTCTTCCTTTTCCCGGTACTCGCCCGGATTCTATTATTTTTCGGTACTCACATTGATTCGACCATTTTTTTGTAATCGCCGGGACAGTTTTTCCATACTCGCACGGATTCTTCCTTTTCCCGGTACTCTTCCGGATTCTACTATTTTTCGGTACTCACAATGATTCGAGCCTTTTCCGGTATTCGATAGGACAATTTTTCGATACTCGCATGGATTCTTCCTTTTCCCGGTACTCGCCCGGATTCTATTATTTTTCGGTACTCACATTGATTCGATCATTTTTTTGTAATCGTCGGGACAGTTTTTCGAGACTCGCACGGATTCTACCTTTTCCCGGTAGTCTCCCGGATTCTACTATTTTTCGATACTCACACTGATTCGAGCCTTTTCCGGTATTCGACAGGACAATTTTTCGATACTCGCATGGATTCTTCCTTTTCCCGGTACTCGCCCGGATTCTATTATTTTTCGGTACTCACATTGATTCGACCATTTTTTTGTAATCGCCGGGACAGTTTTTCGTGACTCGCACGGATTCTACCTTTTCCCGGTAGTCTCCCGGATTCTACTATTTTTCGATACTCACACTGATTCGAGCCTTTTCCGGTATTCGATAGGACAATTTTTCGATACTCGCATGGATTCTTCCTTTTCCCGGTACTCGCCCGGATTCTATTATTTTTCGGTACTCACATTGATTCGACCATTTTTTTGTAATCGCCGGGACAGTTTTTCCATACTCGCACGGATTCTTCCTTTTCCCGGTACTCTTCCGGATTCTACTATTTTTCGGTACTCACACTCATTCGACCCTTTTCCGGTACTCGTCAGGACAATTTTTCGATACTCTCATGGATTCTACCTTTTTCCCGTAGTTGCCCGGATTCTATTATTTTTCGGTACCCACATTGATTCGACCATTTTTTTGTAATCGCCGGGACAGTTTTTCGAGACTCGCACGGATTCTACCTTTTCCCGGTAGTCGCCCGGATTCTACTATTTTTCGGTACTCACACTGATTCGAGCCTTTTCCGGTATTCGATAGGACAATTTTTCGATACTCGCATGGATTCTTCCTTTTCCCGGTACTCGCCCGGATTCTATTATTTTTCGGTACTCACATTGATTCGACCATTTTTTTGTAATCGCTGGGACAGTTTTTCGATACTCGCACGGATTCTACCTTTTCCCGGTACTCTCCCGGATTCTACTATTTTTCGGTACTCACACTCATTCGACCCTTTTCCGGTACTCGTCAGGACAATTTTTCGATACTCTCATGGATTCTTCCTTTTTCCCGTAGTTGCCCGGATTCTATTATTTTTCGGTACTCACATTGATTCGACCATTTTTTTGTAATCGCCGGGACAGTTTTTCGAGACTCGCACGGATTCTACCTTTTCCCGGTAGTCTCCCGGATTCTACTATTTTTCGATACTCACACTGATTCGAGCCTTTTCCGGTATTCGACAGGACAATTTTTCGATACTCGCATGGATTCTTCCTTTTCCCGGTACTCGCCCGGATTCTATTATTTTTCGGTACTCACATTGATTCGACCATTTTTTTGTAATCGCCGGGACAGTTTTTCCATACTCGCACGGATTCTTCCTTTTCCCGGTACTCTTCCGGATTCTACTATTTTTCGGTACTCACACTCATTCGACCCTTTTCCGGTACTCGTCAGGACAATTTTTCGATACTCTCATGGATTCTACCTTTTTCCCGTAGTTGCCCGGATTCTATTATTTTTCGGTACCCACATTGATTCGACCATTTTTTTGTAATCGCCGGGACAGTTTTTCGAGACTCGCACGGATTCTACCTTTTCCCGGTAGTCGCCCGGATTCTACTATTTTTCGGTACTCACACTGATTCGAGCCATTTCCGGTATTCGATAGGACAATTTTTCGATACTCGCATGGATTCTTCCTTTTCCCGGTACTCGCCCGGATTCTATTATTTTTCGGTACTCACATTGATTCGACCATTTTTTTGTAATCGCTGGGACAGTTTTTCGATACTCGCACGGATTCTACCTTTTCCCGGTACTCTCCCGGATTCTACTATTTTTCGGTACTCACACTCATTCGACCCTTTTCCGGTACTCGTCAGGACAATTTTTCGATACTCTCATGGATTCTTCCTTTTTCCCGTAGTTGCCCGGATTCTATTATTTTTCGGTACTCACATTGATTCGACCATTTTTTTGTAATCGCCGGGACAGTTTTTCGAGACTCGCACGGATTCTACCTTTTCCCGGTAGTCTCCCGGATTCTACTATTTTTCGATACTCACACTGATTCGAGCCTTTTCCGGTATTCGACAGGACAATTTTTCGATACTCGCATGGATTCTTCCTTTTCCCGGTACTCGCCCGGATTCTATTATTTTTCGGTACTCACATTGATTCGACCATTTTTTTGTAATCGCCGGGACAGTTTTTCCATACTCGCACGGATTCTTCCTTTTCCCGGTACTCTTCCGGATTCTACTATTTTTCGGTACTCACAATGATTCGAGCCTTTTCCGGTATTCGATAGGACAATTTTTCGATACTCGCATGGATTCTTCCTTTTCCCGGTACTCGCCCGGATTCTATTATTTTTCGGTACTCACATTGATTCGATCATTTTTTTGTAATCGTCGGGACAGTTTTTCGAGACTCGCACGGATTCTACCTTTTCCCGGTAGTCTCCCGGATTCTACTATTTTTCGATACTCACACTGATTCGAGCCTTTTCCGGTATTCGACAGGACAATTTTTCGATACTCGCATGGATTCTTCCTTTTCCCGGTACTCGCCCGGATTCTATTATTTTTCGGTACTCACATTGATTCGACCATTTTTTTGTAATCGCCGGGACAGTTTTTCGTGACTCGCACGGATTCTACCTTTTCCCGGTAGTCTCCCGGATTCTACTATTTTTCGATACTCACACTGATTCGAGCCTTTTCCGGTATTCGATAGGACAATTTTTCGATACTCGCATGGATTCTTCCTTTTCCCGGTACTCGCCCGGATTCTATTATTTTTCGGTACTCACATTGATTCGACCATTTTTTTGTAATCGCCGGGACAGTTTTTCCATACTCGCACGGATTCTTCCTTTTCCCGGTACTCTTCCGGATTCTACTATTTTTCGGTACTCACACTCATTCGACCCTTTTCCGGTACTCGTCAGGACAATTTTTCGATACTCTCATGGATTCTACCTTTTTCCCGTAGTTGCCCGGATTCTATTATTTTTCGGTACTCACATTGATTCGACCATTTTTTTGTAATCGCCGGGACAGTTTTTCGAGACTCGCACGGATTCTACCTTTTCCCGGTAGTCTCCCGGATTCTACTATTTTTCGATACTCACACTGATTCGAGCCTTTTCCGGTATTCGACAGGACAATTTTTCGATACTCGCATGGATTCTTCCTTTTCCCGGTACTCGCCCGGATTCTATTATTTTTCGGTACTCACATTGATTCGACCATTTTTTTGTAATCGCCGGGACAGTTTTTCCATACTCGCACGGATTCTTCCTTTTCCCGGTACTCTTCCGGATTCTACTATTTTTCGGTACTCACACTCATTCGACCCTTTTCCGGTACTCGTCAGGACAATTTTTCGATACTCTCATGGATTCTACCTTTTTCCCGTAGTTGCCCGGATTCTATTATTTTTCGGTACTCACATTGATTCGACCATTTTTTTGTAATCGCCGGGACAGTTTTTCGAGACTCGCACGGATTCTACCTTTTCCCGGTAGTCTCCCGGATTCTACTATTTTTCGGTACTCACACTGATTCGAGCCTTTTCCGGTATTCGATAGGACAATTTTTCGATACTCGCATGGATTCTTCCTTTTCCCGGTACTCGCCCGGATTCTATTATTTTTCGGTACTCACATTGATTCGACCATTTTTTTGTAATCGCTGGGACAGTTTTTCGATACTCGCACGGATTCTACCTTTTCCCGGTACTCTCCCGGATTCTACAATTTTTCGGTACTCACACTCATTCGACCCTTTTCCGGTACTCGTCAGGACAATTTTTCGATACTCTCATGGATTCTTCCTTTTTCCCGTAGTTGCCCGGATTCTATTATTTTTCGGTACTCACATTGATTCGACCATTTTTTTGTAATCGCCGGGACAGTTTTTCGAGACTCGCACGGATTCTACCTTTTCCCGGTAGTCGCCCGGATTCTACTATTTTTCGGTACTCACAATGATTCGAGCCTTTTCCGGTATTCGATAGGACAATTTTTCGATACTCGCATGGATTCTTCCTTTTCCCGGTACTCGCCCGGATTCTATTATTTTTCGGTACTCACATTGATTCGACCATTTTTTTGTAATCGCTGGGACAGTTTTTCGATACTCGCACGGATTCTACCTTTTCCCGGTACTCTCCCGGATTCTACTATTTTTCGGTACTCATAGTCATTCGACCCTTTTCCGGTACTCGTCAGGACAATTTTTCGATACTCTCATGGATTCTTCCTTTTTCCCGTAGTTGCCCGGATTCTATTATTTTTCGGTACTCACATTGATTCGACCATTTTTTTGTAATCGCCGGGACAGTTTTTCGAGACTCGCACGGATTCTACCTTTTCCCGGTAGTCTCCCGGATTCTACTATTTTTCGATACTCACACTGATTCGAGCCTTTTCCGGTATTCGACAGGACAATTTTTCGATACTCGCATGCATTCTTCCTTTTCCCGGTACTCGCCCGGATTCTATTATTTTTCGGTACTCACATTGATTCGACCATTTTTTTGTAATCGCCGGGACAGTTTTTCCATACTCGCACGGATTCTTCCTTTTCCCGGTACTCTTCCGGATTCTACTATTTTTCGGTACTCACACTCATTCGACCCTTTTCCGGTACTCGTCAGGACAATTTTTCGATACTCTCATGGATTCTACCTTTTTCCCGTAGTTGCCCGGATTCTATTATTTTTCGGTACTCACATTGATTCGACCATTTTTTTGTAATCGCCGGGACAGTTTTTCGAGACTCGCACGGATTCTACCTTTTCCCGGTAGTCTCCCGGATTCTACTATTTTTCGGTACTCACACTGATTCGAGCCTTTTCCGGTATTCGATAGGACAATTTTTCGATACTCGCATGGATTCTTCCTTTTCCCGGTACTCGCCCGGATTCTATTATTTTTCGGTACTCACATTGATTCGACCATTTTTTTGTAATCGCTGGGACAGTTTTTCGATACTCGCACGGATTCTACCTTTTCCCGGTACTCTCCCGGATTCTACAATTTTTCGGTACTCACACTCATTCGACCCTTTTCCGGTACTCGTCAGGACAATTTTTCGATACTCTCATGGATTCTTCCTTTTTCCCGTAGTTGCCCGGATTCTATTATTTTTCGGTACTCACATTGATTCGACCATTTTTTTGTAATCGCCGGGACAGTTTTTCGAGACTCGCACGGATTCTACCTTCTCCCGGTAGTCGCCCGGATTCTACTATTTTTCGGTACTCACAATGATTCGAGCCTTTTCCGGTATTCGATAGGACAATTTTTCGATACTCGCATGGATTCTTCCTTTTCCCGGTACTCGCCCGGATTCTATTATTTTTCGGTACTCACATTGATTCGACCATTTTTTTGTAATCGCTGGGACAGTTTTTCGATACTCGCACGGATTCTACCTTTTCCCGGTACTCTCCCGGATTCTACAATTTTTCGGTACTCACACTCATTCGACCCTTTTCCGGTACTCGTCAGGACAATTTTTCGATACTCTCATGGATTCTTCCTTTTTCCCGTAGTTGCCCGGATTCTATTATTTTTCGGTACTCACATTGATTCGACCATTTTTTTGTAATCGCCGGGACAGTTTTTCGAGACTCGCACGGATTCTACCTTTTCCCGGTAGTCGCCCGGATTCTACTATTTTTCGGTACTCACAATGATTCGAGCCTTTTCCGGTATTCGATAGGACAATTTTTCGATACTCGCATGGATTCTTCCTTTTCCCGGTACTCGCCCGGATTCTATTATTTTTCGGTACTCACATTGATTCGACCATTTTTTTGTAATCGCTGGGACAGTTTTTCGATACTCGCACGGATTCTACCTTTTCCCGGTACTCTCCCGGATTCTACTATTTTTCGGTACTCATAGTCATTCGACCCTTTTCCGGTACTCGTCAGGACAATTTTTCGATACTCTCATGGATTCTTCCTTTTTCCCGTAGTTGCCCGGATTCTATTATTTTTCGGTACTCACATTGATTCGACCATTTTTTTGTAATCGCCGGGACAGTTTTTCGAGACTCGCACGGATTCTACCTTTTCCCGGTAGTCTCCCGGATTCTACTATTTTTCGATACTCACACTGATTCGAGCCTTTTCCGGTATTCGACAGGACAATTTTTCGATACTCGCATGCATTCTTCCTTTTCCCGGTACTCGCCCGGATTCTATTATTTTTCGGTACTCACATTGATTCGACCATTTTTTTGTAATCGCCGGGACAGTTTTTCCATACTCGCACGGATTCTTCCTTTTCCCGGTACTCTTCCGGATTCTACTATTTTTCGGTACTCACACTCATTCGACCCTTTTCCGGTACTCGTCAGGGCAATTTTTCGATACTCTCATGGATTCTACCTTTTTCCCGTAGTTGCCCGGATTCTATTATTTTTAGGTACTCACATTGATTCGACCATTTTTTTGTAATCGCCGGGACAGTTTTTCGTGACTCGCACGGATTCTACCTTTTCCCGGTAGTCTCCCGGATTCTACTATTTTTCGATACTCACACTGATTCGAGCCTTTTCCGGTATTCGATAGGACAATTTTTCGATACTCGCATGGATTCTTCCTTTTCCCGGTACTCGCCCGGATTCTATTATTTTTCGGTACTCACATTGATTCGACCATTTTTTTGTAATCGCCGGGACAGTTTTTCCATACTCGCACGGATTCTTCCTTTTCCCGGTACTCTTCCGGATTCTACTATTTTTCGGTACTCACACTCATTCGACCCTTTTCCGGTACTCGTCAGGACAATTTTTCGATACTCTCATGGATTCTACCTTTTTCCCGTAGTTGCCCGGATTCTATTATTTTTCGGTACTCACATTGATTCGACCATTTTTTTGTAATCGCCGGGACAGTTTTTCGAGACTCGCACGGATTCTACCTTTTCCCGGTAGTCTCCCGGATTCTACTATTTTTCGGTACTCACACTGATTCGAGCCTTTTCCGGTATTCGATAGGACAATTTTTCGATACTCGCATGGATTCTTCCTTTTCCCGGTACTCGCCCGGATTCTATTATTTTTCGGTACTCACATTGATTCGACCATTTTTTTGTAATCGCTGGGACAGTTTTTCGATACTCGCACGGATTCTACCTTTTCCCGGTACTCTCCCGGATTCTACTATTTTTCGGTACTCACACTCATTCGACCCTTTTCCGGTACTCGTCAGGACAATTTTTCGATACTCACATGGATTCTACCTTTTTCCCGTAGTTGCCTGGATTCTACTATTTTTCGGTACTCACATTGATTCGACCATTTTTTTGTAATCGCCGGGACAGTTTTTCGAGACTCGCACGGATACTACCTTTTCCCGGTAGTCTCCCGGATTCTACTATTTTTCGGTACTAACACTGATTCGAGCCTTTTCCGGTACTCGACAGGACAATTTTTCGATACTCGCATGGAGTCTTCCTTTTCCCGGTACTCGCCCGGATTCTATTATTTTTCGGTACTCACATTAATTCGACTATTTTTTTGTAATCGCCGGGACAGTTTTTTGAGACTCGCACGGATTCTACCTTTTCCCGGTAGTCTCCCGGATTCTACTATTTTTCGGTACTCACACTGATTCGAGCCTTTTCCGGTATTCGATAGGACAATTTTTCGATACTCGCATGGATTCTTCCTTTTCCCGGTACTCGCCCGGATTCTATTATTTTTCGGTACTCACATTGATTCGATCATTTTTTTGTAATCGTCGGGACAGTTTTTCGAGACTCGCACGGATTCTACCTTTTCTCGGTACTCGCCCGGATTCTATCATTTTTCGGTACTCACATTGATTCGACCATTTTTTTGTAATCGCCGGGACAGTTTTTCGAGACTCGCACGGATACTACCTTTTCCCGGTAGTCTCCCGGATTCTACTATTTTTCGGTACTAACACTGATTCGAGCCTTTTCCGGTACTCGACAGGACAATTTTTCGATACTCGCATGGAGTCTTCCTTTTCCCGGTACTCGCCCGGATTCTATTATTTTTCGGTACTCACATTGATTCGACCATTTTTTTGTAATCGCCGGGACAATTTTTCGATATTCGCACGGATTCTACCTTTTCTCGGTACTCGCCCGGATTCTATCATTTTTCGGTACTCACATTGATTCGACCATTTTTTTGTAATCGTCGGGACAGTTTTTCGATACTCGCACGGATACTACCTTTTCCCGGTACTCTCCCGGATTCTACAATTTTTCGGTACACACACTCATTCGACCCTTTTCCGGTACTCGTCAGGACAATTTTTCGATACTCACATGGATTCTTCCTTTTCCCGGTACTCGCCCAGATTCTATTATTTTTCGGTACTCACATTGATTCGACCATTTTTTTGTAATCGCCGGGACAGTTTTTCGAGACTCGCACGGATTCTACCTTTTCCCGGTACTCACACTGATTCGAGCCTTTTCCGGTACTCGACAGGACAATTTTTCGATACTCGCATGGAGTCTTCCTTTTCCCGGTACTCGCCCGGATTCTATTATTTTTCGGTACTCACATTGATTCGACTATTTTTTTGTAATCGTCGGGACAGTTTTTCGATACTCGCACGGATTCTACCTTTTCCCGGTAGTCTCCCGGATTCTACTATTTTTCGGTACTCACACTCATTCGACCCTTTTCCGGTACTCGTCAGGACAATTTTTCGATACTCACATGGATTCTACCTTTTTCCCGTAGTTGCCTGGATTCTATTATTTTTCGGTACTCACATTGATTCGACCATTTTTTTGTAATCGCCGGGACAGTTTTTCGAGACTCGCACGGATTCTACCTTTTCCCGGTAGTCTCCCGGATTCTACTATTTTTCGGTACTCACACTGATTCGATCCTTTTCCGGTATTCGATAGGACAATTTTTCGATACTCGCATGGATTCTTCCTTTTCCCGGTACTCGCCCGGATTCTATTATTTTTCGGTACTCACATTGATTCGACCATTTTTTTGTAATCGCTGGGACAGTTTTTCGATACTCGCACGGATTCTACCTTTTCCCGGTACTCTCCCGGATTCTACTATTTTTCGGTACTCACACTCATTCGACCCTTTTCCGGTACTCGTCAGGACAATTTTTCGATACTCACATGGATTCTACCTTTTTCCCGTAGTTGCCTGGATTCTACTATTTTTCGGTACTCACATTGATTCGACCATTTTTTTGTAATCGCCGGGACAGTTTTTCGAGACTCGCACGGATACTACCTTTTCCCGGTAGTCTCCCGGATTCTACTATTTTTCGGTACTAACACTGATTCGAGCCTTTTCCGGTACTCGACAGGACAATTTTTCGATACTCGCATGGAGTCTTCCTTTTCCCGGTACTCGCCCGGATTCTATTATTTTTCGGTACTCACATTAATTCGACTATTTTTTTGTAATCGCCGGGACAGTTTTTTGAGACTCGCACGGATTCTACCTTTTCCCGGTAGTCTCCCGGATTCTACTATTTTTCGGTACTCACACTGATTCGAGCCTTTTCCGGTATTCGATAGGACAATTTTTCGATACTCGCATGGATTCTTCCTTTTCCCGGTACTCGCCCGGATTCTATTATTTTTCGGTACTCACATTGATTCGATCATTTTTTTGTAATCGTCGGGACAGTTTTTCGAGACTCGCACGGATTCTACCTTTTCCCGGTAGTCTCCCGGATTCTACTATTTTTCGATACTCACACTGATTCGAGCCTTTTCCGGTATTCGACAGGACAATTTTTCGATACTCGCATGGATTCTTCCTTTTCCCGGTACTCGCCCGGATTCTATTATTTTTCGGTACTCACATTGATTCGACCATTTTTTTGTAATCGCTGGGACAATTTTTCGATACTCGCACGGATTCTACCTTTTCCCGGTACTCTCCCGGATTCTACTATTTTTCGGTACTCACACTCATTCGACCCTTTTCCGGTACTCGTCAGGACAATTTTTCGATACTCACATGGATTCTACCTTTTTCCCGTAGTTGCCTGGATTCTACTATTTTTCGGTACTCAAATTGATTCGACCATTTTTTTGTAATCGCCGGGACAGTTTTTCGAGACTCGCACGGATTCTACCTTTTCCCGGTAGTCTCCCGGATTCTACTATTTTTCGGTACTAACACTGATTCGAGCCTTTTCCGGTACTCAACAGGACAATTTTTCGATACACGCATGGAGTCTTCCTTTTCCCGGTACTCGCCCGGATTCTATTATTTTTCGGTACTCACATTGATTCGACTATTTTTTTGTAATCGCCGGGACAGTTTTTCGAGACTCGCACGGATTCTACCTTTTCCCGGTAGTCTCCCGGATTCTACTATTTTTCGGTACTCACACTGATTCGAGCCTTTTCCGGTATTCGATAGGACAATTTTTCGATACTCGCATGGATTCTTCCTTTTCCCGGTACTCGCCCGGATTCTATTATTTTTCGGTACTCACATTGATTCGATCATTTTTTTTGTAATCGCCGGGACAGTTTTTCGAGACTCGCACGTATTCTACCTTTTCCCGGTAGTCTCCCGGATTCTACTATTTTTCGATACTCACACTGATTCGAGCCTTTTCCGGTATTCGACAGGACAATTTTTCGATACTCGCACGGATTCTACCTTTTCTCGGTACTCGCCCGGATTCTATCATTTTTCGGTACTCACATTGATTCGACCATTTTTTTGTAATCGTCGGGACAGTTTTTCGATACTCGCACGGATACTACCTTTTCCCGGTACTCTCCCGGATTCTACTATTTTTCGGTACTCACACTGATTCGAGCATTTTCCGGTATTCGACAGGACAATTTTTCGATACTCGCATGGATTCTTCCTTTTCCCGGTACTCGCCCAGATTCTATTATTTTTCGGTACTCACATTGATTCGACCATTTTTTTGTAATCGCTGGGACAGTTTTTCGATACTCGCATGGATTCTACCTTTTCCCGGTACTCTCCCGGATTCTACTATTTTTCGGTACTCACACTCATTCGACCCTTTTCCGGTACTCGTCAGGACAATTTTTCGATACTCTCATGGATTCTACCTTTTTCCCGCAGTTGCCCGGATTCTATTATTTTTCGGTACTCACATTGATTCGACCATTTTTTTGTAATCGCCGGGACAGTTTTTCGAGACTCGCACGGATTCTACCTTTTCCCGGTAGTCTCCCGGATTCTACTATTTTTCGATACTCACACTGATTCGAGCCTTTTCCGGTATTCGACAGGACAATTTTTCGATACTCGCATGGATTCTACCTTTTCCCGGTACTCGCCCGGATTCTATTATTTTTCGGTACTCACATTGATTCGACCAGTTTTTTGTAATCGCCGGGACAATTTTTCGATATTCGCACGGATTCTACCTTTTCTCGGTACTCGCCCGGATTCTATCATTTTTCGGTACTCACATTGATTCGACCATTTTTTTGTAATCGTCGGGACAGTTTTTCGATACTCGCACGGATACTACCTTTTCCCGGTACTCTCCCGGATTCTACTATTTTTCGGTACTCACACTCATTCGACCCTTTTTCGGTACTCGTCAGGACAATTTTTCGATACTCACATGGATTCTACCTTTTTCCCGTAGTTGCCTGGATTCTATTATTTTTCGGTACTCACATTGATTCGACCATTTTTTTGTAATCGCCGGGACAGTTTTTCGAGACTCGCACGGATTCTACCTTTTCCCGGTAGTCTCCCGGATTCTACTATTTTTCGGTACTAACACTGATTCGAGCCTTTTCCGGTACTCGACAGGACAATTTTTCGTTACTCGCATGGAGTCTTCCTTTTCCCGGTACTCGCCTGGATTCTATTATTTTTCGGTACTCACATTGATTCGACTATTTTTTTGTAATCGCCGGGACAGTTTTTCGAGACTCGCACGGATTCTACCTTTTCCCGGTAGTCTCCCGGATTCTACTATTTTTCGGTACTCACACTGATTCGAGCCTTTTCCGGTATTCGATAGGACAATTTTTCGATACTCGCATGGATTCTTCCTTTTCCCGGTACTCGCCCGGATTCTATTATTTTTCGGTACTCACATTGATTCGATCATTTTTTTGTAATCGCCGGGACAGTTTTTCGAGACTCGCACGGATTCTACCTTTTCCCGGTAGTCTCCCGGATTCTACTATTTTTCGATACTCACACTGATTCGAGCCTTTTCCGGTATTCGACAGGACAATTTTTCGATACTCGCATGGATTCTTCCTTTTCCCGGTACTCGCCCGGATTCTATTATTTTTCGGTACTCACATTGATTCGACCATTTTTTTGTAATCGCCGGGACAGTTTTTCGAGACTCGCACGGATTCTACCTTTTCCCGGTAGTCTCCCGGATTCTACTATTTTTCGGTACTAACACTGATTCGAGCCTTTTCCGGTACTCGACAGGACAATTTTTCGATACTCGCATGGAGTCTTCCTTTTCCCGGTACTCGCCCGGATTCTATTATTTTTCGGTACTCACATTGATTCGACCATTTTTTTGTAATCGCCGGGACAGTTTTTCGAGACTCGCACGGATTCTACCTTTTCCCGGTAGTCTCCCGGATTCTACTATTTTTCGGTACTAACACTGATTCGAGCCTTTTCCGGTACTCGACAGGACAATTTTTCGATACTCGCATGGAGTCTTCCTTTTCCCGGTACTCGCCCGGATTCTATTATTTTTCGGTACTCACATTGATTCGACTATTTTTTTGTAATCGCCGGGACAGTTTTTCGAGACTCGCACGGATTCTACCTTTTCCCGGTAGTCTCCCGGATTCTACTATTTTTCGGTACTCACACTGATTCGAGCCTTTTCCGGTATTCGATAGGACAATTTTTCGATACTCGCATGGATTCTTCCTTTTCCCGGTACTCGCCCGGATTCTATTATTTTTCGGTACTCACATTGATTCGATCATTTTTTTGTAATCGCCGGGACAGTTTTTCGAGACTCGCACGGATTCTACCTTTTCCCGGTAGTCTCCCGGATTCTACTATTTTTCGATACTCACACTGATTCGAGCCTTTTCCGGTATTCGACAGGACAATTTTTCGATACTCGCATGGATTCTTCCTTTTCCCGGTACTCGCCCGGATTCTATTATTTTTCGGTACTCACATTGATTCGACCATTTTTTTGTAATCGCCGGGACAGTTTTTCGAGACTCGCACGGATTCTACCTTTTCCCGGTAGTCTCCCGGATTCTACTATTTTTCGGTACTAACACTGATTCGAGCCTTTTCCGGTACTCGACAGGACAATTTTTCGATACTCGCATGGAGTCTTCCTTTTCCCGGTACTCGCCCGGATTCTATTATTTTTCGGTACTCACATTGATTCGACCATTTTTTTGTAATCGCCGGGACAGTTTTTCGAGACTCGCACGGATTCTACCTTTTCCCGGTAGTCTCCCGGATTCTACTATTTTTCGGTACTCACACTGATTCGAGCCTTTTCCGGTATTCGATAGGACAATTTTTCGATACTCGCATGGATTCTTCCTTTTCCCGGTACTCGCCCGGATTCTATTATTTTTCGGTACTCACATTGATTCGACTATTTTTTTGTAATCGCCGGGACAGTTTTTCGAGACTCGCACGGATTCTACCTTTTCCCGGTAGTCTCTCGGATTCTACTATTTTTCGGTACTCACACTGATTCGATCCTTTTCCGGTATTCGATAGGACAATTTTTCGATACTCGCATGGATTCTTCCTTTTCCCGGTACTCGCCCGGATTCTATTATTTTTCGGTACTCACATTGATTCGACCATTTTTTTGTAATCGCTGGGACAGTTTTTCGATACTCGCACGGATTCTACCTTTTCCCGGTACTCTCCCGGATTCTACTATTTTTCGGTACTCACACTCATTCGACCCTTTTCCGGTACTCGTCAGGACAATTTTTCGATACTCACATGGATTCTACCTTTTTCCCGTAGTTGCCTGGATTCTACTATTTTTCGGTACTCACATTGATTCGACCATTTTTTTGTAATCGCCGGGACAGTTTTTCGAGACTCGCACGGATACTACCTTTTCCCGGTAGTCTCCCGGATTCTACTATTTTTCGGTACTAACACTGATTCGAGCCTTTTCCGGTACTCGACAGGACAATTTTTCGATACTCGCATGGAGTCTTCCTTTTCCCGGTACTCGCCCGGATTCTATTATTTTTCGGTACTCACATTAATTCGACTATTTTTTTGTAATCGCCGGGACAGTTTTTTGAGACTCGCACGGATTCTACCTTTTCCCGGTAGTCTCCCGGATTCTACTATTTTTCGGTACTCACACTGATTCGAGCCTTTTCCGGTATTCGATAGGACAATTTTTCGATACTCGCATGGATTCTTCCTTTTCCCGGTACTCGCCCGGATTCTATTATTTTTCGGTACTCACATTGATTCGATCATTTTTTTGTAATCGTCGGGACAGTTTTTCGAGACTCGCACGGATTCTACCTTTTCCCGGTAGTCTCCCGGATTCTACTATTTTTCGATACTCACACTGATTCGAGCCTTTTCCGGTATTCGACAGGACAATTTTTCGATACTCGCATGGATTCTTCCTTTTCCCGGTACTCGCCCGGATTCTATTATTTTTCGGTACTCACATTGATTCGGCCATTTTTTTGTAATCGCTGGGACAATTTTTCGATACTCGCACGGATTCTACCTTTTCCCGGTACTCTCCCGGATTCTACTATTTTTCGGTACTCACACTCATTCGACCCTTTTCCGGTACTCGTCAGGACAATTTTTCGATACTCACATGGATTCTACCTTTTTCCCGTAGTTGCCTGGATTCTACTATTTTTCGGTACTCAAATTGATTCGACCATTTTTTTGTAATCGCCGGGACAGTTTTTCGAGACTCGCACGGATTCTACCTTTTCCCGGTAGTCTCCCGGATTCTACTATTTTTCGGTACTAACACTGATTCGAGCCTTTTCCGGTACTCAACAGGACAATTTTTCGATACTCGCATGGAGTCTTCCTTTTCCCGGTACTCGCCCGGATTCTATTATTTTTCGGTACTCACATTGATTCGACTATTTTTTTGTAATCGCCGGGACAGTTTTTCGAGACTCGCACGGATTCTACCTTTTCCCGGTAGTCTCCCGGATTCTACTATTTTTCGGTACTCACACTGATTCGAGCCTTTTCCGGTATTCGATAGGACAATTTTTCGATACTCGCATGGATTCTTCCTTTTCCCGGTACTCGCCCGGATTCTATTATTTTTCGGTACTCACATTGATTCGATCATTTTTTTTGTAATCGCCGGGACAGTTTTTCGAGACTCGCACGTATTCTACCTTTTCCCGGTAGTCTCCCGGATTCTACTATTTTTCGATACTCACACTGATTCGAGCCTTTTCCGGTATTCGACAGGACAATTTTTCGATACTCGCACGGATTCTACCTTTTCTCGGTACTCGCCCGGATTCTATCATTTTTCGGTACTCACATTGATTCGACCATTTTTTTGTAATCGTCGGGACAGTTTTTCGATACTCGCACGGATACTACCTTTTCCCGGTACTCTCCCGGATTCTACTATTTTTCGGTACTCACACTGATTCGAGCATTTTCCGGTATTCGACAGGACAATTTTTCGATACTCGCATGGATTCTTCCTTTTCCCGGTACTCGCCCAGATTCTATTATTTTTCGGTACTCACATTGATTCGACCATTTTTTTGTAATCGCTGGGACAGTTTTTCGATACTCGCACGGATTCTACCTTTTCCCGGTACTCTCCCGGATTCTACTATTTTTCGGTACTCACACTCATTCGACCCTTTTCCGGTACTCGTCAGGACAATTTTTCGATACTCTCATGGATTCTACCTTTTTCCCGCAGTTGCCCGGATTCTATTATTTTTCGGTACTCACATTGATTCGACCATTTTTTTGTAATCGCCGGGACAGTTTTTCGAGACTCGCACGGATTCTACCTTTTCCCGGTAGTCTCCCGGATTCTACTATTTTTCGATACTCACACTGATTCGAGCCTTTTCCGGTATTCGACAGGACAATTTTTCGATACTCGCATGGATTCTACCTTTTCCCGGTACTCGCCCGGATTCTATTATTTTTCGGTACTCACATTGATTCGACCAGTTTTTTGTAATCGCCGGGACAATTTTTCGATATTCGCACGGATTCTACCTTTTCTCGGTACTCGCCCGGATTCTATCATTTTTCGGTACTCACATTGATTCGACCATTTTTTTGTAATCGTCGGGACAGTTTTTCGATACTCGCACGGATACTACCTTTTCCCGGTACTCTCCCGGATTCTACTATTTTTCGGTACTCACACTCATTCGACCCTTTTTCGGTACTCGTCAGGACAATTTTTCGATACTCACATGGATTCTACCTTTTTCCCGTAGTTGCCGGGATTCTATTATTTTTCGGTACTCACATTGATTCGACCATTTTTTTGTAATCGCCGGGACAGTTTTTCGAGACTCGCACGGATTCTACCTTTTCCCGGTAGTCTCCCGGATTCTACTATTTTTCGGTACTAACACTGATTCGAGCCTTTTCCGGTACTCGACAGGACAATTTTTCGATACTCGCATGGAGTCTTCCTTTTCCCGGTACTCGCCCGGATTCTATTATTTTTCGGTACTCACATTGATTCGACTATTTTTTTGTAATCGTCGGGACAGTTTTTCGAGACTCGCACGGATTCTACCTTTTCCCGGTAGTCTCCCGGATTCTACTATTTTTCGGTACTCACACTGATTCGAGCCTTTTCCGGTATTCGATAGGACAATTTTTCGATACTCGCATGGATTCTTCCTTTTCCCGGTACTCGCCCGGATTCTATTATTTTTCGGTACTCACATTGATTCGATCATTTTTTTGTAATCGCCGGGACAGTTTTTCGAGACTCGCACGGATTCTACCTTTTCCCGGTAGTCTCCCGGATTCTACTATTTTTCGATACTCACACTGATTCGAGCCTTTTCCGGTATTCGACAGGACAATTTTTCGATACTCGCATGGATTCTTCCTTTTCCCGGTACTCGCCCGGATTCTATTATTTTTCGGTACTCACATTGATTCGACCATTTTTTTGTAATCGCCGGGACAGTTTTTCGAGACTCGCACGGATTCTACCTTTTCCCGGTAGTCTCCCGGATTCTACTATTTTTCGGTACTAACACTGATTCGAGCCTTTTCCGGTACTCGACAGGACAATTTTTCGATACTCGCATGGAGTCTTCCTTTTCCCGGTACTCGCCCGGATTCTATTATTTTTCGGTACTCACATTGATTCGACCATTTTTTTGTAATCGCCGGGACAGTTTTTCGAGACTCGCACGGATTCTACCTTTTCCCGGTAGTCTCCCGGATTCTTCTATTTTTCGGTACTAACACTGATTCGAGCCTTTTCCGGTACTCGACAGGACAATTTTTCGATACTCGCATGGAGTCTTCCTTTTCCCGGTACTCGCCCGGATTCTATTATTTTTCGGTACTCACATTGATTCGACTATTTTTTTGTAATCGCCGGGACAGTTTTTCGAGACTCGCACGGATTCTACCTTTTCCCGGTAGTCTCCCGGATTCTACTATTTTTCGGTACTCACACTGATTCGAGCCTTTTCCGGTATTCGATAGGACAATTTTTCGATACTCGCATGGATTCTTCCTTTTCCCGGTACTCGCCCGGATTCTATTATTTTTCGGTACTCACATTGATTCGATCATTTTTTTGTAATCGCCGGGACAGTTTTTCGAGACTCGCACGGATTCTACCTTTTCCCGGTAGTCTCCCGGATTCTACTATTTTTCGATACTCACACTGATTCGAGCCTTTTCCGGTATTCGACAGGACAATTTTTCGATACTCGCATGGATTCTTCCTTTTCCCGGTACTCGCCCGGATTCTATTATTTTTCGGTACTCACATTGATTCGACCATTTTTTTGTAATCGCCGGGACAGTTTTTCGAGACTCGCACGGATTCTACCTTTTCCCGGTAGTCTCCCGGATTCTACTATTTTTCGGTACTAACACTGATTCGAGCCTTTTCCGGTACTCGACAGGACAATTTTTCGATACTCGCATGGAGTCTTCCTTTTCCCGGTACTCGCCCGGATTCTATTATTTTTCGGTACTCACATTGATTCGACTATTTTTTTGTAATCGTCGGGACAGTTTTTCGAGACTCGCACGGATTCTACCTTTTCCCGGTAGTCTCCCGGATTCTACTATTTTTCGGTACTCACACTGATTCGAGCCTTTTCCGGTATTCGATAGGACAATTTTTCGATACTCGCATGGATTCTTCCTTTTCCCGGTACTCGCCCGGATTCTATTATTTTTCGGTACTCACATTGATTCGATCATTTTTTTGTAATCGCCGGGACAGTTTTTCGAGACTCGCACGGATTCTACCTTTTCCCGGTAGTCTCCCGGATTCTACTATTTTTCGATACTCACACTGATTCGAGCCTTTTCCGGTATTCGACAGGACAATTTTTCGATACTCGCATGGATTCTTCCTTTTCCCGGTACTCGCCCGGATTCTATTATTTTTCGGTACTCACATTGATTCGACCATTTTTTTGTAATCGCCGGGACAGTTTTTCGAGACTCGCACGGATTCTACCTTTTCCCGGTAGTCTCCCGGATTCTACTATTTTTCGGTACTCACACTGATTCGAGCCTTTTCCGGTACTCGACAGGACAATTTTTCGATACTCGCATGGAGTCTTCCTTTTCCCGGTACTCGCCCGGATTCTATTATTTTTCGGTACTCACATTGATTCGACTATTTTTTTGTAATCGTCGGGACAGTTTTTCGAGACTCGCACGGATTCTACCTTTTCCCGGTAGTCTCCCGGATTCTACTATTTTTCGGTACTCACACTGATTCGAGCCTTTTCCGGTATTCGATAGGACAATTTTTCGATACTCGCATGGATTCTTCCTTTTCCCGGTACTCGCCCGGATTCTATTATTTTTCGGTACTCACATTGATTCGATCATTTTTTTGTAATCGCCGGGACAGTTTTTCGAGACTCGCACGGATTCTACCTTTTCCCGGTAGTCTCCCGGATTCTACTATTTTTCGATACTCACACTGATTCGAGCCTTTTCCGGTATTCGACAGGACAATTTTTCGATACTCGCATGGATTCTTCCTTTTCCCGGTACTCGCCCGGATTCTATTATTTTTCGGTACTCACATTGATTCGACCATTTTTTTGTAATCGCCGGGACAGTTTTTCGAGACTCGCACGGATTCTACCTTTTCCCGGTAGTCTCCCGGATTCTACTATTTTTCGGTACTAACACTGATTCGAGCCTTTTCCGGTACTCGACAGGACAATTTTTCGATACTCGCATGGAGTCTTCCTTTTCCCGGTACTCGCCCGGATTCTATTATTTTTCGGTACTCACATTGATTCGACCATTTTTTTGTAATCGCCGGGACAGTTTTTCGAGACTCGCACGGATTCTACCTTTTCCCGGTAGTCTCCCGGATTCTTCTATTTTTCGGTACTAACACTGATTCGAGCCTTTTCCGGTACTCGACAGGACAATTTTTCGATACTCGCATGGAGTCTTCCTTTTCCCGGTACTCGCCCGGATTCTATTATTTTTCGGTACTCACATTGATTCGACTATTTTTTTGTAATCGCCGGGACAGTTTTTCGAGACTCGCACGGATTCTACCTTTTCCCGGTAGTCTCCCGGATTCTACTATTTTTCGGTACTCACACTGATTCGAGCCTTTTCCGGTATTCGATAGGACAATTTTTCGATACTCGCATGGATTCTTCCTTTTCCCGGTACTCGCCCGGATTCTATTATTTTTCGGTACTCACATTGATTCGATCATTTTTTTGTAATCGCCGGGACAGTTTTTCGAGACTCGCACGGATTCTACCTTTTCCCGGTAGTCTCCCGGATTCTACTATTTTTCGATACTCACACTGATTCGAGCCTTTTCCGGTATTCGACAGGACAATTTTTCGATACTCGCATGGATTCTTCCTTTTCCCGGTACTCGCCCGGATTCTATTATTTTTCGGTACTCACATTGATTCGACCATTTTTTTGTAATCGCCGGGACAGTTTTTCGAGACTCGCACGGATTCTACCTTTTCCCGGTAGTCTCCCGGATTCTACTATTTTTCGGTACTAACACTGATTCGAGCCTTTTCCGGTACTCGACAGGACAATTTTTCGATACTCGCATGGAGTCTTCCTTTTCCCGGTACTCGCCCGGATTCTATTATTTTTCGGTACTCACATTGATTCGACCATTTTTTTGTAATCGCCGGGACAGTTTTTCGAGACTCGCACGGATTCTACCTTTTCCCGGTAGTCTCCCGGATTCTACTATTTTTCGGTACTAACACTGATTCGAGCCTTTTCCGGTACTCGACAGGACAATTTTTCGATACTCGCATGGAGTCTTCCTTTTCCCGGTACTCGCCCGGATTCTATTATTTTTCGGTACTCACATTGATTCGACTATTTTTTTGTAATCACCGGGACAGTTTTTCGAGACTCGCACGGATTCTACCTTTTCCCGGTAGTCTCCCGGATTCTACTATTTTTCGGTACTCACACTGATTCGAGCCTTTTCCGGTATTCGATAGGACAATTTTTCGATACTCGCATGGATTCTTCCTTTTCCCGGTACTCGCCCGGATTCTATTATTTTTCGGTACTCACATTGATTCGATCATTTTTTTGTAATCGCCGGGACAGTTTTTCGAGACTCGCACGGATTCTACCTTTTCCCGGTAGTCTCCCGGATTCTACTATTTTTCGATACTCACACTGATTCGAGCCTTTTCCGGTATTCGACAGGACAATTTTTCGATACTCGCATGGATTCTTCCTTTTCCCGGTACTCGCCCGGATTCTATTATTTTTCGGTACTCACATTGATTCGACCATTTTTTTGTAATCGCCGGGACAGTTTTTCGAGACTCGCACGGATTCTACCTTTTCCCGGTAGTCTCCCGGATTCTACTATTTTTCGATACTCACACTGATTCGAGCCTTTTCCGGTATTCGACAGGACAATTTTTCGATACTCGCATGGATTCTATCTTTTCCCGGTACTCGCCCGAATTCTATTATTTTTCGGTACTCACATTGATTCGACCATTTTTTTGTAATCGCCGGGACAATTTTTCGATATTCGCACGGATTCTACCTTTTCTCGGTACTCGCCCGGATTCTATCATTTTTCGGTACTCACATTGATTCGACCATTTTTTTGTAATCGTCGGGACAGTTTTTCGATACTCGCACGGATACTACCTTTTCCCGGTACTCTCCCGGATTCTACTATTTTTCGGTACTCACACTCATTCAACCCTTTTTCGGTACTCGTCAGGACAATTTTTCGATACTCACATGGATTCTACCTTTTTCCCGTAGTTGCCTGGATTCTATTATTTTTCGGTACTCACATTGATTCGACCATTTTTTTGTAATCGCCGGGACAGTTTTTCGAGACTCGCACGGATTCTACCTTTTCCCGGTAGTCTCCCAGATTCTACTATTTTTCGGTACTAACACTGATTCGAGCCATTTCCGGTACTCGACAGGACAATTTTTCGATACTCGCATGGAGTCTTCCTTTTCCCGGTACTCGCCCGGATTCTATTATTTTTCGGTACTCACATTGATTCGACTATTTTTTTGTAATCGCCGGGACAGTTTTTCGAGACTCGCACGGATTCTACCTTTTCCCGGTAGTCTCCCGGATTCTACTATTTTTCGGTACTCACACTGATTCGAGCCTTTTCCGGTATTCGATAGGACAATTTTTCGATACTCGCATGGATTCTTCCTTTTCCCGGTACTCGCCCGGATTCTATTATTTTTCGGTACTCACATTGATTCGATAATTTTTTTGTAATCGCCGGGACAGTTTTTCGAGACTCGCACGGATTCTACCTTTTCCCGGTAGTCTCCCGGATTCTACTATTTTTCGGTACTCACACTGATTCGAGCCTTTTCCGGTATTCGATAGGACAATTTTTCGATACTCGCATGGATTCTTCCTTTTCCCGGTACTCGCCCGGATTCTATTATTTTTCGGTACTCACATTGATTCGATCATTTTTTTGTAATCGTCGGGACAGTTTTTCGAGACTCGCACGGATTCTACCTTTTCCCGGTAGTCTCCCGGATTCTACTATTTTTCGATACTCACACTGATTCGAGCCTTTTCCGGTATTCGACAGGACAATTTTTCGATACTCGCATGGATTCTTCCTTTTCCCGGTACTCGCCCGGATTCTATTATTTTTCGGTACTCACATTGATTCGACCATTTTTTTGTAATCGCTGGGACAGTTTTTCGATACTCGCACGGATTCTACCTTTTCCCGGTACTCTCCCGGATTCTACTATTTTTCGGTACTCACACTGATTCGAGCCTTTTCCGGTATTCGACAGGACAATTTTTCGATACTCGCATGGATTCTTCCTTTTCCCGGTACTCGCCCAGATTCTATTATTTTTCGGTACTCACATTGATTCGACCATTTTTTTGTAATCGCTGGGACAGTTTTTCGATACTCGCACGGATTCTACCTTTTCCCGGTTCTCTCCCGGATTCTACTATTTTTCGGTACTCACACTCATTCGACCCTTTTCCGGTACTCGTCAGGACAATTTTTCGATACTCTCATGGATTCTACCTTTTTCCCGCAGTTGCCCGGATTCTATTATTTTTCGGTACTCACATTGATTCGACCATTTTTTTGTAATCGCCGGGACAGTTTTTCGAGACTCGCACGGATTCTACCTTTTCCCGGTAGTCTCCCGGATTCTACTATTTTTCGATACTCACACTGATTCGAGCCTTTTCCGGTATTCGACAGGACAATTTTTCGATACTCGCATGGATTCTACCTTTTCCCGGTACTCGCCCGAATTCTATTATTTTTCGGTACTCACATTGATTCGACCATTTTTTTGTAATCGCCGGGACAATTTTTCGATATTCGCACGGATTCTACCTTTTCTCGGTACTCGCCCGGATTCTATCATTTTTCGGTACTCACATTGATTCGACCATTTTTTTGTAATCGTCGGGACAGTTTTTCGATACTCGCACGGATACTACCTTTTCCCGGTACTCTCCCGGATTCTACTATTTTTCGGTACTCACACTCATTCAACCCTTTTTCGGTACTCGTCAGGACAATTTTTCGATACTCACATGGATTCTACCTTTTTCCCGTAGTTGCCTGGATTCTATTATTTTTCGGTACTCACATTGATTCGACCATTTTTTTGTAATCGCCGGGACAGTTTTTCGAGACTCGCACGGATTCTACCTTTTCCCGGTAGTCTCCCAGATTCTACTATTTTTCGGTACTAACACTGATTCGAGCCATTTCCGGTACTCGACAGGACAATTTTTCGATACTCGCATGGAGTCTTCCTTTTCCCGGTACTCGCCCGGATTCTATTATTTTTCGGTACTCACATTGATTCGACTATTTTTTTGTAATCGCCGGGACAGTTTTTCGAGACTCGCACGGATTCTACCTTTTCCCGGTAGTCTCCCGGATTCTACTATTTTTCGGTACTCACACTGATTCGAGCCTTTTCCGGTATTCGATAGGACAATTTTTCGATACTCGCATGGATTCTTCCTTTTCCCGGTACTCGCCCGGATTCTATTATTTTTCGGTACTCACATTGATTCGATAATTTTTTTGTAATCGCCGGGACAGTTTTTCGAGACTCGCACGGATTCTACCTTTTCCCGGTAGTCTCCCGGATTCTACTATTTTTCGATACTCACACTGATTCGAGCCTTTTCCGGTATTCGACAGGACAATTTTTCGATACTCGCATGGATTCTTCCTTTTCCCGGTACTCGCCCGGATTCTATTATTTTTCGGTACTCACATTGATTCGACCATTTTTTTGTAATCGCCGGGACAGTTTTTCGAGACTCGCACGGATTCTACCTTTTCCCGGTAGTCTCCCGGATTCTACTATTTTTCGGTACTAACACTGATTCGAGCCTTTTCCGGTACTCGACAGGACAATTTTTCGATACTCGCATGGAGTCTTCCTTTTCCCGGTACTCGCCCGGATTCTATTATTTTTCGGTACTCACATTGATTCGACTATTTTTTTGTAATCGCCGGGACAGTTTTTCGAGACTCGCACGGATTCTACCTTTTCCCGGTAGTCTCCCGGATTCTACTATTTTTCGGTACTCACACTGATTCGAGCCTTTTCCGGTATTCGATAGGACAATTTTTCGATACTCGCATGGATTCTTCCTTTTCCCGGTACTCGCCCGGATTCTATTATTTTTCGGTACTCACATTGATTCGATCATTTTTTTGTAATCGCCGGGACAGTTTTTCGAGACTCGCACGGATTCTACCTTTTCCCGGTAGTCTCCCGGATTCTACTATTTTTCGATACTCACACTGATTCGAGCCTTTTCCGGTATTCGACAGGACAATTTTTCGATACTCGCACGGATTCTACCTTTTCTCGGTACTCGCCCGGATTCTATCATTTTTCGGTACTCACATTGATTCGACCATTTTTTTGTAATCGTCGGGACAGTTTTTCGATACTCGCACGGATACTACCTTTTCCCGGTACTCTCCCGGATTCTACTATTTTTCGGTACTCACACTGATTCGAGCCTTTTCCGGTATTCGACAGGACAATTTTTCGATACTCGCATGGATTCTTCCTTTTCCCGGTACTCGCCCAGATTCTATTATTTTTCGGTACTCACATTGATTCGACCATTTTTTTGTAATCGCTGGGACAGTTTTTCGATACTCGCACGGATTCTACCTTTTCCCGGTACTCTCCCGGATTCTACTATTTTTCGGTACTCACACTGATTCGAGCCTTTTCCGGTATTCGACAGGACAATTTTTCGATACTCGCATGGATTCTTCCTTTTCCCGGTACTCGCCCAGATTCTATTATTTTTCGGTACTCACATTGATTCGACCATTTTTTTGTAATCGCTGGGACAGTTTTTCGATACTCGCACGGATTCTACCTTTTCCCGGTACTCTCCCGGATTCTACTATTTTTCGGTACTCACACTCATTCGACCCTTTTCCGGTACTCGTCAGGACAATTTTTCGATACTCTCATGGATTCTACCTTTTTCCCGTAGTTGCCCGGATTCTATTATTTTTCGGTACTCACATTGATTCGACCATTTTTTTGTAATCGCCGGGACAGTTTTTCGAGACTCGCACGGATTCTACCTTTTCCCGGTAGTCTCCCGGATTCTACTATTTTTCGATACTCACACTGATTCGAGCCTTTTCCGGTATTCGATAGGACAATTTTTCGATACTCGCATGGATTCTACCTTTTCCCGGTACTCGCCCGGATTCTATTATTTTTCGGTACTCACATTGATTCGACCATTTTTTTGTAATCGCCGGGACAATTTTTTGATATTCGCACGGATTCCACCTTTTCTCGGTACTCGCCCGGATTCTATCATTTTTCGGTACTCACATTGATTCGACCATTTTTTTGTAATCGTCGGGACAGTTTTTCGATACTCGCACGGATATTACCTTTTCCCGGTACTCTCCCGGATTCTACTATTTTTCGGTACTCACACTCATTCGACCCTTTTTCGGTACTCGTCAGGACAATTTTTCGATACTCACATGGATTCTACCTTTTTCCCGTAGTTGCCTGGATTCTATTATTTTTCGGTACTCACATTGATTCGACCATTTTTTTGTAATCGCCGGGACAGTTTTTCGAGACTCGCACGGATTCTACCTTTTCCCGGTAGTCTCCCGGATTCTACTATTTTTCGGTACTAACACTGATTCGAGCCTTTTCCGGTACTCGACAGGACAATTTTTCGATACTCGCATGGAGTCTTCCTTTTCCCGGTACTCGCCCGGATTCTATTATTTTTCGGTACTCACATTGATTCGACTATTTTTTTGTAATCGCCGGGACAGTTTTTCGATACTCGCACGGATTCTACCTTTTCCCGGTACTCTCCCGGATTCTACTATTTTTCGGTACTCACACTCATTCGACCCTTTTCCGGTACTCGTCAGGACAATTTTTCGATACTCACATGGATTCTACCTTTTTCCCGTAGTTGCCTGGATTCTATTATTTTTCGGTACTCACATTGATTCGACCATTTTTTTGTAATCGCCGGGACAGTTTTTCGAGACTCGCACGGATTCTACCTTTTCCCGATAGTCTCCCGGATTCTACTATTTTTCGGTACTCACACTGATTCGAGCCTTTTCCGGTATTCGATAGGACAATTTTTCGATACTCGCATGGATTCTTCCTTTTCCCGGTACTCGCCCGGGGTCTATTATTTTTCGGTACTCACATTGATTCGACCATTTTTTTGTAATCGCTGGGACAGTTTTTCGATACTCGCATGGATTCTACCTTTTCCCGGTACTCTCCCGGATTCTACTATTTTTCGGTACTCACACTCATTCGACCCTTTTCCGGTACTCGTCAGGACAATTTTTCGATACTCTCATGGATTCTACCTTTTTCCCGTAGTTGCCCGGATTCTAGTATTTTTCGGTACTCACATTGATTCGACCATTTTTTTGTAATCGCCGGGACAGTTTTTCGAGACTCGCACGGATTCTACCTTTTCCCGGTACTCTCCCAGATTCTACTATTTTTCGATACTCACACTGATTCGAGCCTTTTCCGGTATTTGACAGGACAATTTTTCGATACTCGCATGGATTCTTCCTTTTCCCGGTACTCGCCCGGATTCTATTATTTTTCGGTACTCACATTGATTCGACCATTTTTTTGTAATCGTCGGGACAGTTTTTCAATACTCGCACGGATTCTTCCTTTTCCCAGTACTCTTCCGGATTCTACTATTTTTTGGTACTCACACTGATTCGACCCTTCTTCGGTGTTCGTCGGGACAATTTTTCGATACTCGCATGGATTCTTCATTTTCCCGGTACTCGCCCGGATTCTATTATTTTTCGGTACTCACATTGATTCGACCATTTTTTTGTAATCGCCGGGAGAGTTTTTCAATACTCGCACGGATTCTATCTTTTCCCGGTAGTCTCCCGGATTCTACTATTTTTCGGTACTCACACTGATTCGAGCCTTTTCCGATACTCGACAGGACAATTTTTCGATACTTGCATGCATTCTTCGTTTTCCCGGTACTCGCCCGGATTCTATTATTTTTCGGTACTCACATTGATTCGACCATTTTTTTGTAATCGCCGAGACTGTTTTTCAATACTCGCACGGATTCTACCTTTTCCCGGTACTCTTCCGGATTCTACTATATTTTGGTACTCACACTGAGTCGACCCTTCTCCGGTACTCGTCAGGACAATTTTTCGATACTCGCATGGAATCTACCTTTTCCCGGTACTCGCCCGGATTCTATTATTTTTCGGTACTCACATTGATTCGACCATTTTTTTGTAATCGCCGGGACAGTTTTTCCATACTCGCACGGATTCTTCCTTTTCCCAGTACTCTTCCGGATTCTACTATTTTTTGGCACTCACACTGATTCGACCCTTCTCCGGTGCTCGTCAGGACAATTTTTCGATACTCGCATGGATTCTACCTTTTCCCGGTACTCGCCCGGATTCTATTATTTTTCGGTACTCACATTGATTCGACCATTTTTTTGTAATCGCCGGGACAGTTTTTCAATACTCGCACGGATTCTTCCTTTTCCCGGTACTCTTCCGGATTCTACTATATTTTGGTACTCACACTGATTCGACCCTTCTCCGTTACTCGTCAGGACAATTTTTCGATACTCGCATGGATTCTACCTTTTCCCGGTACTCGCCCGGATTCTATTATTTTTCGGTACTCACATTGATTCGACCATTTTTTTGTAATCGCCGGGAAAGTTTTTCAATAGTCGCACGGATTCTTCCTTTTCCCGGTACTCCTCCGGATTCTACTATTTTTTGGTACTCACACTGATTCGACCCTTCTCCGGTACTCGTGAGGACAATTTTTCAATACTCGCATGGATTCTACCTTTTTCCCGTAGTTGCCCGGATTCTATTATTTTTCGGTACTCACATTGATTCGACCATTTTTTTGTAATCGCCGGGACAGTTTTTCAATACTCGCACGGATTCTTCCTTTTCCCAGTACTCTTCCGGATTCTACTATTTTTTGGTACTCACACTGATTCGACCCTTCTCCGGTGCTCGTCAGGACAATTTTTCGATACTCGCATGGATTCTACCTTTTCCCGGTACTCGCCCGGATTCTAATATTTTTCGGTACTCACATTGATTCGACCATTTTTTTGTAATCGCCGGGACAGTTTTTCAATACTCGCACGGATTCTTCCTTTTCCCGGTACTCTTCCGGATTCTACTATATTTCGGTACTCACACTGATTCGAGCCTTTTCCGGTATTCGACAGGACAATTTTTCGATACTCGCATGGATTCTTCCTTTTCCCGGTACTCGCCCGGATTCTATTATTTTTCGGTGCTCACATTGATTCGACCATTTTTTTATAATCGCCGGGAAAGTTTTTCAATACTCGCACGGATTCTTCCTTTTCCCGGTACTCCTCCGGATTCTACTATTTTTTGGTACTCACACTGATTCGACCCTTCTCCGGTACTCGTGAGGACAATTTTTCAATACTCGCATGGATTCTACCTTTTTCCCGTAGTTGCCCGGATTCTATTATTTTTCGGTACTCACATTGATTCGACCATTTTTTTGTAATCGCCGGGAAAGTTTTTCAATACTCGCACGGATTCTTCCTTTTCCCGGTACTCCTCCGGATTCTACTATTTTTTGGTACTCACACTGATTCGACCCTTCTCCGGTACTCGTCAGGACAATTTTTCAATACTCGCATGGATTCTACCTTTTTCCCGTAGTTGCCCGGATTCTATTATTTTTCGGTACTCACATTGATTCGACCATTTTTTTGTAATCGCCGGGACAGTTTTTCAATACTCGCACGGATTCTTCCTTTTCCCAGTACTCTTCCGGATTCTACTATTTTTTGGTACTCACACTGATTCGACCCTTCTCCGGTGCTCGTCAGGACAATTTTTCGATACTCGCATGGATTCTACCTTTTCCCGGTACTCACCCGGATTCTATTATTTTTCGGTACTCACATTGATTCGACCATTTTTTTGTAATCGCCGGGACAGTTTTTCAATACTGGCACGGATTCTTCCTTTTCCCGGTACTCTTCCAGATTCTACTATATTTTGGTACTCACACTGATTCGATCCTTCTCCGTTACTCGTCAGGACAATTTTTCGATACTCGCATGGATTCTACCTTTTCCCGGTACTCGCCCGGATTCTAATATTTTTCGGTACTCACATTGATTCGACCATTTTTTTGTAATCGCCGGGACAGTTTTTCAATACTCGCACGGATTCTTCCTTTTCCCGGTACTCTTCCGGATTCTACTATATTTCGGTACTCACACTGATTCGAGCCTTTTCCGGTATTCGACAGGACAATTTTTCGATACTCGCATGGATTCTTCCTTTTCCCGGTACTCGCCCGGATTCTATTATTTTTCGGTACTCACATTGATTCGACCATTTTTTTGTAATCGTCGGGACAGTTTTTCAATACTAGCACGGATTATTCCTTTTCCCAGTACTCTTCCGGATTCTACTATTTTTTGGTACTCACACTGATTCGACCCTTCTCCGGTGCTCGTCAGGACAATTTTTCGATACTCGCATGGATTCTACCTTTTCCCGGTGCTCGCCCGGATTCTATTATTTTTCGGTACTCACATTGATTCGACCATTTTTTTGTAATCGCCGGAACAGTTTTTCGATACTCGCACGGACTCTACCTTTTCCCGGTACTCTCCCGGATTCTACTAATTTTCGGTACTCACATTGATTCGAGCCTTTTCCGGTACTCGACAGGACAATTTTTCGATACTCGCATGGATTCTACCTTTTCCCGGTACTCGCCCGGATTCTAATATTTTTCGGTACTCACATTGATTCGACCATTTTTTTGTAATCGCCGGGACAGTTTTTCAATACTCGCACGGATTCTTCCTTTTCCCGGTACTCTTCCGGATTCTACTATATTTCGGTACTCACACTGATTCGAGCCTTTTCCGGTATTCGACAGGACAATTTTTCGATACTCGCATGGATTCTTCCTTTTCCCGGTACTCGCCCGGATTCTATTATTTTTCGGTACTCACATTGATTCGACCATTTTTTTATAATCGCCGGGAAAGTTTTTCAATACTCGCACGGATTCTTCCTTTTCCCGGTACTCCTCCGGATTCTACTATTTTTTGGTACTCACACTGATTCGACCCTTCTCCGGTACTCGTGAGGACAATTTTTCAATACTCGCATGGATTCTACCTTTTTCCCGTAGTTGCCCGGATTCTATTATTTTTCGGTACTCACATTGATTCGACCATTTTTTTGTAATCGCCGGGAAAGTTTTTCAATACTCGCACGGATTCTTCCTTTTCCCGGTACTCCTCCGGATTCTACTATTTTTTGGTACTCACACTGATTCGACCCTTCTCCGGTACTCGTCAGGACAATTTTTCAATACTCGCATGGATTCTACCTTTTTCCCGTAGTTGCCCGGATTCTATTATTTTTCGGTACTCACATTGATTCGACCATTTTTTTGTAATCGCCGGGACAGTTTTTCAATACTCGCACGGATTCTTCCTTTTCCCGGTACTCCTCCGGATTCTACTATTTTTTGGTACTCACACTGATTCGACCCTTCTCCGGTACTCGTGAGGACAATTTTTCAATACTCGCATGGATTCTACCTTTTTCCCGTAGTTGCCCGGATTCTATTATTTTTCGGTACTCACATTGATTCGACCATTTTTTTGTAATCGCCGGGACAGTTTTTCAATACTCGCACGGATTCTTCCTTTTCCCAGTACTCTTCCGGATTCTACTATTTTTTGGTACTCACACTGATTCGACCCTTCTCCGGTGCTCGTCAGGACAATTTTTCGATACTCGCATGGATTCTACCTTTTCCCGGTACTCACCCGGATTCTATTATTTTTCGGTACTCACATTGATTCGACCATTTTTTTGTAATCGCCGGGACAGTTTTTCAATACTGGCACGGATTCTTCCTTTTCCCGGTACTCTTCCAGATTCTACTATATTTTGGTACTCACACTGATTCGATCCTTCTCCGTTACTCGTCAGGACAATTTTTCGATACTCGCATGGATTCTACCTTTTCCCGGTACTCGCCCGGATTCTAATATTTTTCGGTACTCACATTGATTCGACCATTTTTTTGTAATCGCCGGGACAGTTTTTCAATACTCGCACGGATTCTTCCTTTTCCCGGTACTCTTCCGGATTCTACTATATTTCGGTACTCACACTGATTCGAGCCTTTTCCGGTATTCGACAGGACAATTTTTCGATACTCGCATGGATTCTTCCTTTTCCCGGTCCTCGCCCGGATTCTATTATTTTTCGGTACTCACATTGATTCGACCATTTTTTTGTAATCGTCGGGACAGTTTTTCAATACTAGCACGGATTATTCCTTTTCCCAGTACTCTTCCGGATTCTACTATTTTTTGGTACTCACACTGATTCGACCCTTCTCCGGTGCTCGTCAGGACAATTTTTCGATACTCGCATGGATTCTACCTTTTCCCGGTGCTCGCCCGGATTCTATTATTTTTCGGTACTCACATTGATTTGACCATTTTTTTGTAATCGCCGGAACAGTTTTTCGATACTCGCACGGACTCTACCTTTTCCCGGTACTCTCCCGGATTCTACTAATTTTCGGTACTCACATTGATTCGAGCCTTTTCCGGTACTCGACAGGACAATTTTTCTATACTCGCATGGATTCTTCCTTTTCCCTGTACTCGCCCGGATTCTATTATTTTTCGGTACTCACATTGATTCGACCATTTTTTTCTAATCGTCGGGACAGTTTTTCAATACTCGCACGGATTCTTCCTTTTCCCAGTACTCTTCCGGATTCTACTATTTTTTGGTACTCACACTGATTCGACCCTTCTCCGGTGCTCGTCAGGACAATTTTTCGATACTCGCATGGATTCTACCTTTTCCCAGTACTCGCCCGGATTCTATTATTTTTCGGTACTCACATTGATTCGACCATTTTTTTGTAATCGCCGGGACAGTTTTTCAATACTCGCACGGATTCTTCCTTTTCCCAGTACTCTTCCGGATTCTACTATTTTTTGGTACTCACACTGATTCGACCCTTCTCCGGTGCTCGTCAGGACAATTTTTCGATACTCGCATGGATTCTACCTTTTCCCGGTACTTGCCCGGATTCTAATATTTTTCGGTACTCACAATTATTCGACCATTTTTTTGTAATCGCCGGGACAGTTTTTCAATACTCGCACGGATTCTTCCTTTTCCCAGTACTCTTCCGGATTCTACTATATTTCGGTACTCACACTGATTCGAGCCTTTTCCGGTATTCGACAGGACAATTTTTCGATACTCGCATGGATTCTTCCTTTTCCCGGTACTCGCCCGGATTCTATTATTTTTCGGTACTCACATTGATTCGACCATTTTTTTGTAATCGTCGGGACAGTTTTTCAATACTCGCACTGATTATTCCTTTTCCCAGTACTCTTCCGGATTCTAATATTTTTTGGTACTCACACTGATTCGACCCTTCTCCGGTGCTCGTCAGGACAATTTTTCGATACTCGCATGGATTCTACCTTTTCCCGGTGCTCGCCCGGATTCTATTATTTTTCGGTACTCACATTGATTCGACCATTTTTTTGTAATCGCCGGAACAGTTTTTCGATACTCGCACGGATTATTCCTTTTCCCAGTACTCTTCCGGATTCTACTATTTTTTGGTACTCACACTGATTCGACCCTTCTCCGGTGCTCGTCAGGACAATTTTTCGATACTCGCATGGATTCTACCTTTTCCCGGTGCTCGCCCGGATTCTATTATTTTTCGGTACTCACATTGATTCGACCATTTTTTTGTAATCGCCGGAACAATTTTTCGATACTCGCACGGATTATTCCTTTTCCCAGTACTCTTCCGGATTCTACTATTTTTTGGTACTCACACTGATTCGACCCTTCTCCGGTGCTCGTCAGGACAATTTTTCGATACTCGCATGGATTCTACCTTTTCCCGGTGCTCGCCCGGATTCTATTATTTTTCGGTACTCACATTGATTCGACCATTTTTTTGTAATCGCCGGGAATGTTTTTCAATACTCGCACGGATTCTTCCTTTTCCCGGTACTCCTCCGGATTCTACTATTTTTTGGTACTCACACTGATTCGACCCTTCTCCGGTACTCGTGAGGACAATTTTTCAATACTCGCATGGATTCTACCTTTTTCCCGTAGTTGTCCGGATTCTATTATTTTTCGGTACTCACATTGATTCGACCATTTTTTTGTAATCGTCGGGACAGTTTTTCAATACTCGCACGGATTCTTCCTTTTCCCAGTACTCTTCCGGATTCTACTATTTTTTGGTACTCACACTGATTCGACCCTTCTCCGGTGCTCGTCAGGACAATTTTTCGACACTCGCATGGATTCTACCTTTTCCCGGTACTCGCCCGGATTCTATTATTTTTCGGTACTCACATTGATTCGACCATTTTCTTGTAATCGCCGAGACAGTTTTTCAATACTCGCACGGATTCTTCCTTTTCCCGGTACTCTTCCGTATTCTACTATATTTTGGTACTCACACTGATTCGACCCTTCTCCGTTACTCGTCAGGACAATTTTTCGATACTCGCATGGATTCTACCTTTTCCCGGTACTCGCCCGGATTCTATTATTTTTAGGTACTCACATTGATTCGACCATTTTTTTGTAATCGCCGGAACAGTTTTTCGATACTCGCACGGATTCTACCTTTTCCCGGTACTCTCCCGGATTCTACTATTTTTCGCTACTCACATTGATTCGAGCCTTTTCCGGTACTCGACAGGACAATTTTTCGATACTCGCATGGATTCTTCCTTTTCCCTGTACTCGCACGGATTATTCCTTTTCCCAGTACTATTCCGGATTCTACTATATTTTGGTACTCACACTGATTCGACCCTTCTCCGTTACTCGTCAGGACAATTTTTCGATACTCGCATGGATTCTACCTTTTCCCGGTACTCGCCCGGATTCTATTATTTTTCGGTACTCACATTGATTCGACCATTTTTTTGTAATCGCCGGGAAAGTTTTTCAATAGTCGCACGGATTCTTCCTTTTCCCGGTACTCCTCCGGATTCTACTATTTTTTGGTACTCACACTGATTCGACCCTTCTCCGGTACTCGTGAGGACAATTTTTCAATACTCGCATGGATTCTACCTTTTTCCCGTAGTTGCCCGGATTCTATTATTTTTCGGTACTCACATTGATTCGACCATTTTTTTGTAATCGCCGGGACAGTTTTTCAATACTCGCACGGATTCTTCCTTTTCCCAGTACTCTTCCGGATTCTACTATTTTTTGGTACTCACACTGATTCGACCCTTCTCCGGTGCTCGTCAGGACAATTTTTCGATACTCGCATGGATTCTACCTTTTCCCGGTACTCGCCCAGATTCTAATATTTTTCGGTACTCACATTGATTCGACCATTTTTTTGTAATCGCCGGGACAGTTTTTCAATACTCGCACGGATTCTTCCTTTTCCCGGTACTCTTCCGTATTCTACTATATTTTGGTACTCACACTGATTCGACCCTTCTCCGTTACTCGTCAGGACAATTTTTCGATACTCGCATGGATTCTACCTTTTCCCGGTACTCGCCCGGATTCTATTATTTTTAGGTACTCACATTGATTCGACCATTTTTTTGTAATCGCCGGAACAGTTTTTCGATACTCGCACGGATTCTACCTTTTCCCGGTACTCTCCCGGATTCTACTATTTTTCGCTACTCACATTGATTCGAGCCTTTTCCGGTACTCGACAGGACAATTTTTCGATACTCGCATGGATTCTTCCTTTTCCCTGTACTCGCACGGATTATTCCTTTTCCCAGTACTATTCCGGATTCTACTATATTTTGGTACTCACACTGATTCGACCCTTCTCCGTTACTCGTCAGGACAATTTTTCGATACTCGCATGGATTCTACCTTTTCCCGGTACTCGCCCGGATTCTATTATTTTTCGGTACTCACATTGATTCGACCATTTTTTTGTAATCGCCGGGAAAGTTTTTCAATAGTCGCACGGATTCTTCCTTTTCCCGGTACTCCTCCGGATTCTACTATTTTTTGGTACTCACACTGATTCGACCCTTCTCCGGTACTCGTGAGGACAATTTTTCAATACTCGCATGGATTCTACCTTTTTCCCGTAGTTGCCCGGATTCTATTATTTTTCGGTACTCACATTGATTCGACCATTTTTTTGTAATCGCCGGGACAGTTTTTCAATACTCGCACGGATTCTTCCTTTTCCCAGTACTCTTCCGGATTCTACTATTTTTTGGTACTCACACTGATTCGACCCTTCTCCGGTGCTCGTCAGGACAATTTTTCGATACTCGCATGGATTCTACCTTTTCCCGGTACTCGCCCAGATTCTAATATTTTTCGGTACTCACATTGATTCGACCATTTTTTTGTAATCGCCGGGACAGTTTTTCAATACTCGCACGGATTCTTCCTTTTCCCGGTACTCTTCCGGATTCTACTATATTTCGGTACTCACACTGATTCGAGCCTTTTCCGGTATTCGACAGGACAATTTTTCGATACTCGCATGGATTCTTCCTTTTCCCGGTACTCGCCCGGATTCTATTATTTTTCGGTACTCACATTGATTCGACCATTTTTTTATAATCGCCGGGAAAGTTTTTCAATACTCGCACGGATTCTTCCTTTTCCCGGTACTCCTCCGGATTCTACTATTTTTTGGTACTCACACTGATTCGACCCTTCTCCGGTACTCGTGAGGACAATTTTTCAATACTCGCATGGATTCTACCTTTTTCCCGTAGTTGCCCGGATTCTATTATTTTTCGGTACTCACATTGATTCGACCATTTTTTTGTAATCGCCGGGAAAGTTTTTCAATACTCGCACGGATTCTTCCTTTTCCCGGTACTCCTCCGGATTCTACTATTTTTTGGTACTCACACTGATTCGACCCTTCTCCGGTACTCGTCAGGACAATTTTTCAATACTCGCATGGATTCTACCTTTTTCCCGTAGTTGCCCGGATTCTATTATTTTTCGGTACTCACATTGATTCGACCATTTTTTTGTAATCGCCGGGACAGTTTTTCAATACTCGCACGGATTCTTCCTTTTCCCAGTACTCTTCCGGATTCTACTATTTTTTGGTACTCACACTGATTCGACCCTTCTCCGGTGCTCGTCAGGACAATTTTTCGATACTCGCATGGATTCTACCTTTTCTCGGTACTCACCCGGATTCTATTATTTTTCGGTACTCACATTGATTCGACCATTTTTTTTGTAATCGCCGGGACAGTTTTTCAATACTGGCACGGATTCTTCCTTTTCCCGGTACTCTTCCAGATTCTACTATATTTTGGTACTCACACTGATTCGATCCTTCTCCGTTACTCGTCAGGACAATTTTTCGATACTCGCATGGATTCTACCTTTTCCCGGTACTCGCCCGGATTCTAATATTTTTCGGTACTCACATTGATTCGACCATTTTTTTGTAATCGCCGGGACAGTTTTTCAATACTCGCACGGATTCTTCCTTTTCCCGGTACTCTTCCGGATTCTACTATATTTCGGTACTCACACTGATTCGAGCCTTTTCCGGTATTCGACAGGACAATTTTTCGATACTCGCATGGATTCTTCCTTTTCCCGGTACTCGCCCGGATTCTATTATTTTTCGGTACTCACATTGATTCGACCATTTTTTTGTAATCGTCGGGACAGTTTTTCAATACTAGCACGGATTATTCCTTTTCCCAGTACTCTTCCGGATTCTACTATTTTTTGGTACTCACACTGATTCGACCCTTCTCCGGTGCTCGTCAGGACAATTTTTCGATACTCGCATGGATTCTACCTTTTCCCGGTGCTCGCCCGGATTCTATTATTTTTCGGTACTCACATTGATTCGACCATTTTTTTGTAATCGCCGGAACAGTTTTTCGATACTCGCACGGACTCTACCTTTTCCCGGTACTCTCCCGGATTCTACTAATTTTCGGTACTCACATTGATTCGAGCCTTTTCCGGTACTCGACAGGACAATTTTTCTATACTCGCATGGATTCTTCCTTTTCCCTGTACTCGCCCGGATTCTATTATTTTTCGGTACTCACATTGATTCGACCATTTTTTTCTAATCGTCGGGACAGTTTTTCAATACTCGCACGGATTCTTCCTTTTCCCAGTACTCTTCCGGATTCTACTATTTTTTGGTACTCACACTGATTCGACCCTTCTCCGGTGCTCGTCAGGACAATTTTTCGATACTCGCATGGATTCTACCTTTTCCCAGTACTCGCCCGGATTCTATTATTTTTCGGTACTCACATTGATTCGACCATTTTTTTGTAATCGCCGGGACAGTTTTTCAATACTCGCACGGATTCTTCCTTTTCCCAGTACTCTTCCGGATTCTACAATTTTTTGGTACTCACACTGATTCGACCCTTCTCCGGTGCTCGTCAGGACAATTTTTCGATACTCGCATGGATTCTACCTTTTCCCGGTACTTGCCCGGATTCTAATATTTTTCGGTACTCACAATTATTCAACCATTTTTTTGTAATCGCCGGGACAATTTTTCAATACTCGCACGGATTCTTCCTTTTCCCAGTACTCTTCCGGATTCTACTATATTTCGGTACTCACACTGATTCGAGCCTTTTCCGGTATTCGACAGGACAATTTTTCGATACTCGCATGGATTCTTCCTTTTCCCGGTACTCGCCCGGATTCTATTATTTTTCGGTACTCACATTGATTCGACCATTTTTTTGTAATCGTCGGGACAGTTTTTCAATACTCGCACGGATTATTCCTTTTCCCAGTACTCTTCCGGATTCTACTATTTTTTGGTACTCACACTGATTCGACCCTTCTCCGGTGCTCGTCAGGACAATTTTTCGATACTCGCATGGATTCTACCTTTTCCCGGTGCTCGCCCGGATTCTATTATTTTTCGGTACTCACATTGATTCGACCATTTTTTTGTAATCGCCGGAACAGTTTTTCGATACTCGCACGGATTATTCCTTTTCCCAGTACTCTTCCGGATTCTACTATTTTTTGGTACTCACACTGATTCGACCCTTCTCCGGTGCTCGTCAGGACTATTTTTCGATACTCGCATGGATTCTACCTTTTCCCGGTGCTCGCCCGGATTCTATTATTTTTCGGTACTCACATTGATTCGACCATTTTTTTGTAATCGCCGGAACAGTTTTTCGATACTCGCACGGATTATTCCTTTTCCCAGTACTCTTCCGGATTCTACTATTTTTTGGTACTCACACTGATTCGACCCTTCTCCGGTGCTCGTCAGGACAATTTTTCGATACTCGCATGGATTCTACCTTTTCCCGGTGCTCGCCCGGATTCTATTATTTTTCGGTACTCACATTGATTCGACCATTTTTTTGTAATCGCCGGGAATGTTTTTCAATACTCGCATGGATTCTTCCTTTTCCCGGTACTCCTCCGGATTCTACTATTTTTTGGTACTCACACTGATTCGACCCTTCTCCGGTCCTCGTGAGGACAATTTTTCAATACTCGCATGGATTCTACCTTTTTCCCGTAGTTGCCCGGATTCTATTATTTTTCGGTACTCACATTGATTCGACCATTTTTTTGTAATCGTCGGGACAGTTTTTCAATACTCGCACGGATTCTTCCTTTTCCCAGTACTCTTCCGGATTCTACTATTTTTTGGTACTCACACTGATTCGACCCTTCTCCGGTGCTCGTCAGGACAATTTTTCGACACTCGCATGGATTCTACCTTTTCCCGGTACTCGCCCGGATTCTATTATTTTTCGGTACTCACATTGATTCGACCATTTTTTTGTAATCGCCGAGACAGTTTTTCAATACTCGCACGGATTCTTCCTTTTCCCGGTACTCTTCCGGATTCTACTATATTTTGGTACTCACACTGATTCGACCCTTCTCCGTTACTCGTCAGGACAATTTTTCGATACTCGCATGGATTCTACCTTTTCCCGGTACTCGCCCGGATTCTATTATTTTTAGGTACTCACATTGATTCGACCATTTTTTTGTAATCGCCGGAACAGTTTTTCGATACTCGCACGGATTCTACCTTTTCCCGGTACTCTCCCGGATTCTACTATTTTTCGGTACTCACATTGATTCGAGCCTTTTCCGGTACTCGACAGGACAATTTTTCGATACTCGCATGGATTCTTCCTTTTCCCTGTACTCGCACGGATTATTCCTTTTCCCAGTACTATTCCGGATTCTACTATTTTTTGGTACTCACACTGATTCGACCCTTCTCCGGTGCTCGTAAGGACAATTTTTCGATACTCGCATGGATTCTACCTTTTCCCGGTGCTCGCCCGGATTCTATTATTTTTCGGTACTCACATTGATTCGACCATTTTTTTGTAATCGCCGGAACAGTTTTTCGATACTCGCACGGATTCTACCTTTTCCCAGTACTCTTCCGGATTCTACTATTTTTGGTACTCACACTGATTCGACCCTTCTCCGGTACTCGTCAGGACAATTTTTCAATACTCGCATGGATTCTACCTTTTTCCCGTAGTTGCCCGGATTCTATTATTTTTCGGTACTCACATTGATTCGACCATTTTTTTGTAATCGCCGGGACAGTTTTTCAATACTCGCACGGATTCTTCCTTTTCCCAGTACTCTTCCGGATTCTACTATTTTTGGTACTCACACTGATTCGACCCTTCTCCGGTGCTCGTCAGGACAATTTTTCGATACTCGCATGGATTCTACCTTTTCCCGGTACTCGCCCGGATTCTAATATTTTTCGGTACTCACATTCATTCGACCATTTTTTTGTAATCGCCGGGACAGTTTTTCAATACTCGCACGGATTCTTCCTTTTCCCGGTACTCTTCCGGATTCTACTATATTTCGGTACTCACACTGATTCGAGCCTTTTCCGGTATTCGACAGGACAATTTTTCGATACTCGCATGGATTCTTCCTTTTCCCGGTACTCGCCCGGATTCTATTATTTTTCGGTACTCACATTGATTCGACCATTTTTTTGTAATCGCCGGGACAGTTTTTCAATACTCGCACGGATTCTATCTTTTCCCGGTAGTCTCCCGGATTCTACTATTTTTCGGTACTCACACTGATTCGAGCCTTTTCCGATACTCGACAGGACAATTTTTCGATACTTGCATGGATTCTTCGTTTTCCCGGTACTCGCCCGGATTCTATTATTTTTCGGTACTCACATTGATTCGACCATTTTTTTGTAATCGCCGAGACTGTTTTTCAATACTCGCACGGATTCTTCCTTTTCCCGGTACTCCTCTGGATTCTACTATTTTTTGGTACTCACACTGATTCGACCCTTCTCCGGTACTCGTCAGGACAATTTTTCAATACTCGCATGGATTCTACCTTTTTCCCGTAGTTGCCCAGATTCTATTATTTTTCGGTACTCACATTGATTCGACCATTTTTTTGTAATCGCCGGGACAGTTTTGCAATACTCGCACGGATTCTTCCTTTTCCCAGTACTCTTCCGGATTCTACTATTTTTTGGTACTCACACTGATTCGACCCTTCTCCGGTGCTCGACAGGACAATTTTTCGATACTCGCATGGATTCTTCCTTTTCCCGGGACTCGCCCGGATTCTATTATTTTTCGGTACTCACATTGATTCGACCATTTTTTTGTAATCGCCGGGAAAGTTTTTCAATACTCGCACGGATTCTTCCTTTTCCCGGTACTCCTCTGGATTCTACTATTTTTTGGTACTCACACTGATTCGACCCTTCTCCGGTACTCGTCAGGACAATTTTTCAATACTCGCATGGATTCTACCTTTTTCCCGTAGTTGCCCGGATTCTATTATTTTTCGGTACTCACATTGATTCGACCATTTTTTTGTAATCGCCGGGACAGTTTTTCAATACTCGCACGGATTCTTCCTTTTCCCAGTACTCTTCCGGATTCTACTATTTTTTGGTACTCACACTGATTCGACCCTTCTCCGGTGCTCGACAAGACAATTTTTCGATACTCGCATGGATACTTCCTTTTCCCGGGACTCGCCCGGATTCTATTATCTTTCGGTACTCACATTGATTCGACCATTTTTTTGTAATCGTCGGGACAGTTTTTCAATACTCGCACGGATTATTCCTTTTCCCAGTACTCTTCCGGATTCTACTATTTTTTGGTACTCACACTGATTCGACCCTTCTCCGGTGCTCGTCAGGACAATTTTTCGATACTCGCATGGATTCTACCTTTTCCCGGTGCTCGCCCGGATTCTATTATTTTTTGGTACTCACATTGATTCGACCATTTTTTTGTAATCGCCGGAACAGTTTTTCGATACTCGCACGGATTCTACCTTTTCCCGGTACTCTCCCGGATTCTACTAATTTTCGGTACTCACATTGATTCGAGCCTTTTCCGGTACTCGACAGGACAATTTTTCGATACTCGCATGGATTCTTCCTTTTCCCTGTACTCGCCCGGATTCTATTATTTTTCGGTACTCACATTGATTCGACCATTTTTTTGTAATCGTCGGGACAGTTTTTCAATACTCGCACGGATTCTTCCTTTTCCCGGTACTCTTCCGGATTCTACTATATTTCGGTACTCACACTCATTCGAGCCTTTTCCGGTATTCGACAGGACAATTTTTCGATACTTGCATGGATTCTTCCTTTTCCCGGTACTCGCCCGGATTCTATTATTTTTCGGTACTCACATTGATTCGACCATTTTTTTGTAATCGCCGGGACAGTTTTTCAATACTCGCACGGATTCTATCTTTTCCCGGTAGTCTCCCGGATTCTACTATTTTTCGGTACTCACACTGATTCGAGCCTTTTCCGATACTCGACAGGACAATTTTTCGATACTTGCATGGATTCTTCGTTTTCCCGGTACTCCCCTGGATTCTATTATTTTTCGGTACTCACATTGATTCGACCATTTTTTTGTAATCGCCGAGACTGTTTTTCAATACTCGCACGGATTCTTCCTTTTCCCGGTACTCCTCAGGATTCTACTATTTTTTGGTACTCACACTGATTCGACCCTTCTCCGGTACTCGTCAGGACAATTTTTCAATACTCGCATGGATTCTACCTTTTTCCCGTAGTTGCCCGGATTCTATTATTTTTCGGTACTCACATTGATTCGACCATTTTTTTGTAATCGCGGGGACAGTTTTGCAATACTCGCACGGATTCTTCCTTTTCCTAGTACTCTTCCGGATTCTACTATTTTTTGGTACTCACACTGATTCGACCCTTCTCCGGTGCTCGACAGGACAATTTTTCGATACTCGCTTGGATTCTTCCTTTTCCCGGGACTCGCCCGGATTCTATTATTTTTCGGTACTCACATTGATTCGACCATTTTTTTGTAATCGCCGGGAAAGTTTTTCAATACTCGCACGGATTCTTCCTTTTCCCGGTACTCCTCTGGATTCTACTATTTTTTGGTACTCACAATGATTCGACCCTTCTCCGGTACTCGTCAGGACAATTTTTCAATACTCGCATGGATTCTACGTTTTTCCCGTAGTTGCCCGGATTCTATTATTTTTCGGTACTCACATTGATTCGACCATTTTTTTGTAATCGCCGGGACAGTTTTTCAATGCTCGCACGGATTCTTCCTTTTCCCAGTACTCTTCCGGATTCTACTATTTTTGGTACTCACACTGATTCGACCCTTCTCCGGTACTCGTGAGGACAATTTTTCAATACTCGCATGGATTCTACCTTTTTCCCGTAGTTGCCCGGATTCTATTATTTTTCGGTACTCACATTGATTCGACCATTTTTTTGTAATCGCCGGGACAGTTTTTCAATACTCGCACGGATTCTTCCTTTTCCCAGTACTCTTCCGGATTCTACTATTTTTGGTACTCACACTGATTCGACCCTTCTCCGGTGCTCGTCAGGACAATTTTTCGATACTCGCATGGATTCTACCTTTTCCCGGTACTCGCCCGGATTCTAATATTTTTCGGTACTCACATTGATTCGACCATTTTTTTGTAATCGCCGGGACAGTTTTTCAATACTCGCACGGATTCTTCCTTTTCCCGGTACTCTTCCGGATTCTACTATATTTCGGTACTCACACTGATTCGAGCCTTTTCCGGTATTCGACAGGACAATTTTTCGATACTCGCATGGATTCTTCCTTTTCCCGGTACTCGCCCGGATTCTATTATTTTTCGGTACTCACATTGATTCGACCATTTTTTTGTAATCGCCGGGAAAGTTTTTCAATACTCGCACGGATTCTTCCTTTTCCCAGTACTCTTCCGGATTCTACTATTTTTGGTACTCACACTGATTCGACCCTTCTCCGGTGCTCGTCAGGACAATTTTTCGATACTCGCATGGATTCTACCTTTTCCCGGTACTCGCCCGGATTCTATTATTTTTCGGTACTCACATTGATTAGACCATTTTTTTGTAATCGCCGGAACAGTTTTTCGATACTCGCACGGATTCTACCTTTTCCCGATACTCTCCCGGATTCTACTAATTTTCGATACTCACATTGATTCGAGCCTTTTCCGGTACTCGACAGGACAATTTTTCGATACTCGCATGGATTCTTCCTTTTCCCTGTACTCGCCCGGATTCTATTATTTTTCGGTACTCACATTGATTCGACCATTTTTTTGTAATCGCCGGGACAGTTTTTCAATACTCGCACGGATTCTATCTTTTCCCGGTAGTCTCCCGGATTCTACTATTTTTCGGTACTCACACTGATTCGAGCCTTTTCCGATACTCGACAGGACAATTTTTCGATACTTGCATGGATTCTTCGTTTTCCCGGTACTCCCCTGGATTCTATTATTTTTCGGTACTCACATTGATTCGACCATTTTTTTGTAATCGCCGAGACTGTTTTTCAATACTCGCACGGATTCTTCCTTTTCCCGGTACTCCTCTGGATTCTACTATTTTTTGGTACTCACACTGATTCGACCCTTCTCCGGTACTCGTCAGGACAATTTTTCAATACTCGCATGGATTCTACCTTTTTCCCGTAGTTGCCCGGATTCTATTATTTTTCGGTACTCACATTGATTCGACCATTTTTTTGTAATCGCGGGGACAGTTTTGCAATACTCGCACGGATTCTTCCTTTTCCTAGTACTCTTCCGGATTCTACTATTTTTTGGTACTCACACTGATTCGACCCTTCTCCGGTGCTCGACAGGACAATTTTTCGATACTCGCTTGGATTCTTCCTTTTCCCGGGACTCGCCCGGATTCTATTATTTTTCGGTACTCACATTGATTCGACCATTTTTTTGTAATCGCCGGGAAAGTTTTTCAATACTCGCACGGATTCTTCCTTTTCCCGGTACTCCTCTGGATTCTACTATTTTTTGGTACTCACACTGATTCGACCCTTCTCCGGTACTCGTCAGGACAATTTTTCAATACTCGCATGGATTCTACGTTTTTCCCGTAGTTGCCCGGATTCTATTATTTTTCGGTACTCACATTGATTCGACCATTTTTTTGTAATCGCCGGGACAGTTTTTCAATACTCGCACGGATTCTTCCTTTTCCCAGTACTCTTCCGGATTCTACTATTTTTGGTACTCACACTGATTCGACCCTTCTCCGGTACTCGTCAGGACAATTTTTCAATACTCGCATGGATTCTACCTTTTTCCCGTAGTTGCCCGGATTCTATTATTTTTCGGTACTCACATTGATTCGACCATTTTTTTGTAATCGCCGGGACAGTTTTTCAATACTCGCACGGATTCTTCCTTTTCCCAGTACTCTTCCGGATTCTACTATTTTTGGTACTCACACTGATTCGACCCTTCTCCGGTGCTCGTCAGGACAATTTTTCGATACTCGCATGGATTCTACCTTTTCCCGGTACTCGCCCGGATTCTAATATTTTTCGGTACTCACATTGATTCGACCATTTTTTTGTAATCGCCGGGACAGTTTTTCAATACTCGCACGGATTCTTCCTTTTCCCGGTACTCTTCCGGATTCTACTATATTTCGGTACTCACACTGATTCGAGCCTTTTCCGGTATTCGACAGGACAATTTTTCGATACTCGCATGGATTCTTCCTTTTCCCGGTACTCGCCCGGATTCTATTATTTTTCGGTACTCACATTGATTCGACCATTTTTTTGTAATCGCCGGGAAAGTTTTTCAATACTCGCACGGATTCTTCCTTTTCCCAGTACTCTTCCGGATTCTACTATTTTTGGTACTCACACTGATTCGACCCTTCTCCGGTGCTCGTCAGGACAATTTTTCGATACTCGCATGGATTCTACCTTTTCCCGGTACTCGCCCGGATTCTATTATTTTTCGGTACTCACATTGATTAGACCATTTTTTTGTAATCGCCGGAACAGTTTTTCGATACTCGCACGGATTCTACCTTTTCCCGATACTCTCCCGGATTCTACTAATTTTCGATACTCACATTGATTCGAGCCTTTTCCGGTACTCGACAGGACAATTTTTCGATACTCGCATGGATTCTTCCTTTTCCCTGTACTCGCCCGGATTCTATTATTTTTCGGTACTCACATTGATTCGACCATTTTTTTGTAATCGTCGGGACAGTTTTTCAATACTCGCACGGATTCTTCCTTTTCCCGGTACTCTTCCGGATTCTACTATATTTCGGTACTCACACTCATTCGAGCCTTTTCCGGTATTCGACAGGACAATTTTTCGATACTTGCATGGATTCTTCCTTTTCCCGGTACTCGCCCGGATTCTATTATTTTTCGGTACTCACATTGATTCGACCATTTTTTTGTAATCGCCGGGACAGTTTTTCAATACTCGCACGGATTCTATCTTTTCCCGGTAGTCTCCCGGATTCTACTATTTTTCGGTACTCACACTGATTCGAGCCTTTTCCGATACTCGACAGGACAATTTTTCGATACTTGCATGGATTCTTCGTTTTCCCGGTACTCCCCTGGATTCTATTATTTTTCGGTACTCACATTGATTCGACCATTTTTTTGTAATCGCCGAGACTGTTTTTCAATACTCGCACGGATTCTTCCTTTTCCCGGTACTCCTCTGGATTCTACTATTTTTTGGTACTCACACTGATTCGACCCTTCTCCGGTACTCGTCAGGACAATTTTTCAATACTCGCATGGATTCTACCTTTTTCCCGTAGTTGCCCGGATTCTATTATTTTTCGGTACTCACATTGATTCGACCATTTTTTTGTAATCAACGGGACAGTTTTGCAATACTCGCACGGATTCTTCCTTTTCCTAGTACTCTTCCGGATTCTACTATTTTTTGGTACTCACACTGATTCGACCCTTCTCCGGTGCTCGACAGGACAATTTTTCGATACTCGCTTGGATTCTTCCTTTTCCCGGGACTCGCCCGGATTCTATTATTTTTCGGTACTCACATTGATTCGACCATTTTTTTGTAATCGCCGGGAAAGTTTTTCAATACTCGCACGGATTCTTCCTTTTCCCGGTACTCCTCTGGATTCTACTATTTTTTGGTACTCACACTGATTCGACCCTTCTCCGGTACTCGTCAGGACAATTTTTCAATACTCGCATGGATTCTACCTTTTTCCCGTAGTTGCCCGGATTCTATTATTTTTCGGTACTCACATTGATTCGACCATTTTTTTGTAATCGCCGGGACAGTTTTTCAATACTCGCACGGATTATTCCTTTTCCCAGTACTCTTCCGGATTCTACTATTTTTTGGTACTCACACTGATTCGACCCTTCTCCGGTGCTCGTCAGGACAATTTTTCGATACTCGCATGGATTCTACCTTTTCCCGGTGCTCGCCCGGATTCTATTATTTTTCGGTACTCACATTGATTCGACCATTTTTTTGTAATCGCCGGAACAGTTTTTCGATACTCGCACGGATTCTACCTTTTCCCGGTACTCTCCCGGATTCTACTAATTTTCGGTACTCACATTGATTCGAGCCTTTTCCGGTACTCGACAGGACAATTTTTCGATACTCGCATGGATTCTTCCTTTTCCCTGTACTCGCCCGGATTCTATTATTTTTCGGTACTCACATTGATTCGACCATTTTTTTGTAATCGCCGGGAAAGTTTTTCAATACTCGCACGGATTCTTCCTTTTCCCAGTACTCTTCCGGATTCTACTATTTTTGGTACTCACACTGATTCGACCCTTCTCCGGTGCTCGTCAGGACAATTTTTCGATACTCGCATGGATTCTACCTTTTCCCGGTACTCGCCCGGATTCTATTATTTTTCGGTACTCACATTGATTAGACCATTTTTTTGTAATCGCCGGAACAGTTTTTCGATACTCGCACGGATTCTACCTTTTCCCGATACTCTCCCGGATTCTACTAATTTTCGATACTCACATTGATTCGAGCCTTTTCCGGTACTCGACAGGACAATTTTTCGATACTCGCATGGATTCTTCCTTTTCCCTGTACTCGCCCGGATTCTATTATTTTTCGGTACTCACATTGATTCGACCATTTTTTTGTAATCGCCGGGACAGTTTTTCAATACTCGCACGGATTCTATCTTTTCCCGGTAGTCTCCCGGATTCTACTATTTTTCGGTACTCACACTGATTCGAGCCTTTTCCGATACTCGACAGGACAATTTTTCGATACTTGCATGGATTCTTCGTTTTCCCGGTACTCCCCTGGATTCTATTATTTTTCGGTACTCACATTGATTCGACCATTTTTTTGTAATCGCCGAGACTGTTTTTCAATACTCGCACGGATTCTTCCTTTTCCCGGTACTCCTCTGGATTCTACTATTTTTTGGTACTCACACTGATTCGACCCTTCTCCGGTACTCGTCAGGACAATTTTTCAATACTCGCATGGATTCTACCTTTTTCCCGTAGTTGCCCGGATTCTATTATTTTTCGGTACTCACATTGATTCGACCATTTTTTTGTAATCGCGGGGACAGTTTTGCAATACTCGCACGGATTCTTCCTTTTCCTAGTACTCTTCCGGATTCTACTATTTTTTGGTACTCACACTGATTCGACCCTTCTCCGGTGCTCGACAGGACAATTTTTCGATACTCGCTTGGATTCTTCCTTTTCCCGGGACTCGCCCGGATTCTATTATTTTTCGGTACTCACATTGATTCGACCATTTTTTTGTAATCGCCGGGAAAGTTTTTCAATACTCGCACGGATTCTTCCTTTTCCCGGTACTCCTCTGGATTCTACTATTTTTTGGTACTCACACTGATTCGACCCTTCTCCGGTACTCGTCAGGACAATTTTTCAATACTCGCATGGATTCTACCTTTTTCCCGTAGTTGCCCGGATTCTATTATTTTTCGGTACTCACATTGATTCGACCATTTTTTTGTAATCGCCGGGACAGTTTTTCAATACTCGCACGGATTCTTCCTTTTCCCAGTACTCTTCCGGATTCTACTATTTTTGGTACTCACACTGATTCGACCCTTCTCCGGTGCTCGTCAGGACAATTTTTCGATACTCGCATGGATTCTACCTTTTCCCGGTACTCGCCCGGATTCTAATATTTTTCGGTACTCACATTGATTCGACCATTTTTTTGTAATCGCCGGGACAGTTTTTCAATACTCGCACGGATTCTTCCTTTTCCCGGTACTCTTCCGGATTCTACTATATTTCGGTACTCACACTGATTCGAGCCTTTTCCGGTATTCGACAGGACAATTTTTCGATACTCGCATGGATTCTTCCTTTTCCCGGTACTCGCCCGGATTCTATTATTTTTCGGTACTCACATTGATTCGACCATTTTTTTGTAATCGCCGGGAAAGTTTTTCAATACTCGCACGGATTCTTCCTTTTCCCAGTACTCTTCCGGATTCTACTATTTTTGGTACTCACACTGATTCGACCCTTCTCCGGTGCTCGTCAGGACAATTTTTCGATACTCGCATGGATTCTACCTTTTCCCGGTACTCGCCCGGATTCTATTATTTTTCGGTACTCACATTGATTAGACCATTTTTTTGTAATCGCCGGAACAGTTTTTCGATACTCGCACGGATTCTACCTTTTCCCGATACTCTCCCGGATTCTACTAATTTTCGATACTCACATTGATTCGAGCCTTTTCCGGTACTCGACAGGACAATTTTTCGATACTCGCATGGATTCTTCCTTTTCCCTGTACTCGCCCGGATTCTATTATTTTTCGGTACTCACATTGATTCGACCATTTTTTTGTAATCGTCGGGACAGTTTTTCAATACTCGCACGGATTCTTCCTTTTCCCGGTACTCTTCCGGATTCTACTATATTTCGGTACTCACACTCATTCGAGCCTTTTCCGGTATTCGACAGGACAATTTTTCGATACTTGCATGGATTCTTCCTTTTCCCGGTACTCGCCCGGATTCTATTATTTTTCGGTACTCACATTGATTCGACCATTTTTTTGTAATCGCCGGGACAGTTTTTCAATACTCGCACGGATTCTATCTTTTCCCGGTAGTCTCCCGGATTCTACTATTTTTCGGTACTCACACTGATTCGAGCCTTTTCCGATACTCGACAGGACAATTTTTCGATACTTGCATGGATTCTTCGTTTTCCCGGTACTCCCCTGGATTCTATTATTTTTCGGTACTCACATTGATTCGACCATTTTTTTGTAATCGCCGAGACTGTTTTTCAATACTCGCACGGATTCTTCCTTTTCCCGGTACTCCTCTGGATTCTACTATTTTTTGGTACTCACACTGATTCGACCCTTCTCCGGTACTCGTCAGGACAATTTTTCAATACTCGCATGGATTCTACCTTTTTCCCGTAGTTGCCCGGATTCTATTATTTTTCGGTACTCACATTGATTCGACCATTTTTTTGTAATCAACGGGACAGTTTTGCAATACTCGCACGGATTCTTCCTTTTCCTAGTACTCTTCCGGATTCTACTATTTTTTGGTACTCACACTGATTCGACCCTTCTCCGGTGCTCGACAGGACAATTTTTCGATACTCGCTTGGATTCTTCCTTTTCCCGGGACTCGCCCGGATTCTATTATTTTTCGGTACTCACATTGATTCGACCATTTTTTTGTAATCGCCGGGAAAGTTTTTCAATACTCGCACGGATTCTTCCTTTTCCCGGTACTCCTCTGGATTCTACTATTTTTTGGTACTCACACTGATTCGACCCTTCTCCGGTACTCGTCAGGACAATTTTTCAATACTCGCATGGATTCTACGTTTTTCGCGTAGTTGCCCGGATTCTATTATTTTTCGGTACTCACATTGATTCGACCATTTTTTTGTAATCGCCGGGACAGTTTTTCAATACTCGCACGGATTCTTCCTTTTCCCAGTACTCTTCCGGATTCTACTATTTTTTGGTACTCACACTGATTCGACCCTTCTCCGGTGCTCGTCAGGACAATTTTTCGATACTCGCATGGATTCTACCTTTTCCCGGTGCTCGCCCGGATTCTATTATTTTTCGGTACTCACATTGATTCGACCATTTTTTTGTAATCGCCGGGACAGTTTTTCAATACTCGCACGGATTCTTCCTTTTCCCAGTACTCTTCCGGATTCTACTATTTTTGGTACTCACACTGATTCGACCCTTCTCCGGTGCTCGTCAGGACAATTTTTCGATACTCGCATGGATTCTACCTTTTCCCGGTACTCGCCCGGATTCTAATATTTTTCGGTACTCACATTGATTCGACCATTTTTTTGTAATCGCCGGGACAGTTTTTCAATACTCGCACGGATTCTTCCTTTTCCCGGTACTCTTCCGGATTCTACTATATTTCGGTACTCACACTGATTCGAGCCTTTTCCGGTATTCGACAGGACAATTTTTCGATACTCGCATGGATTCTTCCTTTTCCCGGTACTCGCCCGGATTCTATTATTTTTCGGTACTCACATTGATTCGACCATTTTTTTGTAATCGCCGGGAAAGTTTTTCAATACTCGCACGGATTCTTCCTTTTCCCGGTACTCCTCCGGATTCTACTATTATTTGGTACTCACACTGATTCGACCCTTCTCCGGTACTCGTCAGGACAATTTTTCAATACTCGCATGGATTCTACCTTTTTCCCGTAGTTGCCCGGATTCTATTATTTTTCGGTACTCACATTGATTCGACCATTTTTTTGTAATCGCCGGGACAGTTTTTCAATACTCGCACGGATTCTTCCTTTTCCCAGTACTCTTCCGGAGTCTACTATTTTTTGGTACTCACACTGATTCGACCCTTCTCCGGTGCTCGTCAGGACAATTTTTCGATACTCGCATGGATTCTACCTTTTCCCGGTACTCGCCCGGATTCTATTATTTTTCGGTACCCACATTGATTCGACCATTTTTTTGTAATCGCCGGGACAGTTTTTCAATACTGGCACGGATTCTTCCTTTTCCCGGTACTCTTCCAGATTCTACTATATTTTGGTACTCACACTGATTCGACCCTTCTCCGGTGCTCGTAAGGACAATTTTTCGATACTCGCATGGATTCTACCTTTTCCCGGTGCTCGCCCGGAGTCTATTATTTTTCGGTACTCACATTGATTCGACCATTTTTTTGTAATCGCCGGAACAGTTTTTCGATACTCGCACGGATTCTACCTTTTCCCGGTACTCTCCCGGATTCTACTATATTTCGGTACTCACACTGATTCGAGCCTTTTCCGGTATTCGACAGGACAATTTTTCGATACTCGCATGGATTCTTCCTTTTCCCGGTACTCGCCCGGATTCTATTATTTTTCGGTACTCACATTGATTCGACCATTTTTTTGTAATCGCCGGGAAAGTTTTTCAATACTCGCACGGATTCTTCCTTTTCCCGGTACTCCTCCGGATTCTACTATTTTTTGGTACTCACACTGATTCGACCCTTCTCCGGTACTCGTCAGGACAATTTTTCAATACTCGCATGGATTCTACCTTTTTCCCGTACTCGCCCGGATTCTAATATTTTTCGGTACTCACATTGATTCGACCATTTTTTTGTAATCGCCGGGACAGTTTTTCAATACTCGCACGGATTCTTCCTTTTCCCGGTACTCTTCCGGATTCTACTATATTTCGGTACTCACACTGATTCGAGCCTTTTCCGGTATTCGACAGGACAATTTTTCGATACTCGCATGGATTCTTCCTTTTCCCGGTACTCGCCCGGATTCTATTATTTTTCGGTACTCACATTGATTCGACCATTTTTTTGTAATCGTCGGGACAGTTTTTCAATACTCGCACGGATTCTTCCTTTTCCCGGTACTCCTCTGGATTCTACTATTTTTTGGTACTCACACTCATTCGACCCTTCTCCGGTACTCGTGAGGACAATTTTTCAATACTCGCATGGATTCTACCTTTTTCCCGTAGTTGCCCGGATTCTATTATTTTTCGGTACTCACATTGATTCGACCATTTTTTTGTAATCGCCGGGACAGTTTTTCAATACTCGCACGGATTATTCCTTTTCCCAGTACTCTTCCGGATTCTACTATTTTTTGGTACTCACACTGATTCGACCCTTCTCCGGTGCTCGTCAGGACAATTTTTCGATACTCGCATGGATTCTACCTTTTCCCGGTGCTCGCCCGGATTCTATTATTTTTCGGTACTCACATTGATTCGACCATTTTTTTGTAATCGCCGGAACAGTTTTTCGATACTCGCACGGATTCTACCTTTTCCCGGTACTCTCCCGGATTCTACTAATTTTCGGTACTCACATTGATTCGAGCCTTTTCCGGTACTCGACAGGACAATTTTTCGATACTCGCATGGATTCTTCCTTTTCCCTGTACTCGCCCGGATTCTATTATTTTTCGGTACTCACATTGATTCGACCATTTTTTTGTAATCGTCGGGAAAGTTTTTCAATACTCGCACGGATTGTTCCTTTTCCCGGTACTCTTCCGGATTCTACTATATTTCGGTACTCACACTCATTCGAGCCTTTTCCGGTATTCGACAGGACAATTTTTCGATACTTGCATGGATTCTTCCTTTTCCCGGTACTCGCCCGGATTCTATTATTTTTCGGTACTCACATTGATTCGACCATTTTTTTGTAATCGCCGGGACAGTTTTTCAATACTCGCACGGATTCTATCTTTTCCCGGTAGTCTCCCGGATTCTACTATTTTTCGGTACTCACACTGATTCGAGCCTTTTCCGATACTCGACAGGACAATTTTTCGATACTTGCATGGATTCTTCGTTTTCCCGGTACTCGCCCGGATTCTATTATTTTTCGGTACTCACATTGATTCGACCATTTTTTTGTAATCGCCGAGACTGTTTTTCAATACTCGCACGGATTCTTCCTTTTCCCGGTACTCCTCTGGATTCTACTATTTTTTGGTACTCACACTGATTCGACCCTTCTCCGGTACTCGTCAGGACAATTTTTCAATACTCGCATGGATTCTACCTTTTTCCCGTAGTTGCCCGGATTCTATTATTTTTCGGTACTCACATTGATTCGACCATTTTTTTGTAATCGCCGGGACAGTTTTGCAATACTCGCACGGATTCTTCCTTTTCCTAGTACTCTTCCGGATTCTACTATTTTTTGGTACTCACACTGATTCGACCCTTCTCCGGTGCTCGACAGGACAATTTTTCGATACTCGCTTGGATTCTTCCTTTTCCCGGGACTCGCCCGGATTCTATTATTTTTCGGTACTCACATTGATTCGACCATTTTTTTGTAATCGCCGGGAAAGTTTTTCAATACTCGCACGGATTCTTCCTTTTCCCGGTACTCCTCTGGATTCTACTATTTTTTGGTACTCACACTGATTCGACCATTCTCCGGTACTCGTAAGACAATTTTTCAATACTCGCATGGATTCTACCTTTTTCCCGTAGTTGCCCGGATTCTATTATTTTTCGGTACTCACATTGATTCGACCATTTTTTTGTAATCGCCGGGACAGTTTTTCAATACTCGCACGGATTCTTCCTTTTCCCAGTACTCTTCCGGATTCTACTATTTTTGGTACTCACACTGATTCGACCCTTCTCCGGTGCTCGTCAGGACAATTTTTCGATACTCGCATGGATTCTACCTTTTCCCGGTACTCGCCCGGATTCTAATATTTTTCGGTACTCACATTGATTCGACCATTTTTTTGTAATCGCCGGGACAGTTTTTCAATACTCGCACGGATTCTTCCTTTTCCCGGTACTCTTCCGGATTCTACTATATTTCGGTACTCACACTGATTCGAGCCTTTTCCGGTATTCGACAGGACAATTTTTCGATAGTCGCATGGATTCTTCCTTTTCCCGGTACTCGCCCGGATTCTATTATTTTTCGGTACTCACATTGATTCGACCATTTTTTTGTAATCGCCGGGAAAGTTTTTCAATACTCGCACGGATTCTTCCTTTTCCCGGTACTCCTCTGGATTCTACTATTTTTTGGTACTCACACTGATTCGACCCTTCTCCGGTACTCGTCAGGACAATTTTTCAATACTCGCATGGATTCTACCTTTTTCCCGTACTCGCCCGGATTCTAATATTTTTCGGTACTCACATTGATTCGACCATTTTTTTGTAATCGCCGGGACAGTTTTTCAATACTCGCACGGATTCTTCCTTTTCCCGGTACTCTTCCGGATTCTACTATATTTCGGTACTCACACTGATTCGAGCCTTTTCCGGTATTCGACAGGACAATTTTTCGATACTCGCATGGATTCTTCCTTTTCCCGGTACTCGCCCGGATTCTATTATTTTTCGGTACTCACATTGATTCGACCATTTTTTTGTAATCGTCGGGACAGTTTTTCAATACTCGCACGGATTCTTCCTTTTCCCGGTACTCCTCTGGATTCTACTATTTTTTGGTACTCACACTCATTCGACCCTTCTCCGGTACTCGTGAGGACAATTTTTCAATACTCGCATGGATTCTACCTTTTTCCCGTAGTTGCCCGGATTCTATTATTTTTCGGTACTCACATTGATTCGACCATTTTTTTGTAATCGCCGGGACAGTTTTTCAATACTCGCACGGATTATTCCTTTTCCCAGTACTCTTCCGGATTCTACTATTTTTTGGTACTCACACTGATTCGACCCTTCTCCGGTGCTCGTCAGGACAATTTTTCGATACTCGCATGGATTCTACCTTTTCCCGGTGCTCGCCCGGATTCTATTATTTTTCGGTACTCACATTGATTCGACCATTTTTTTGTAATCGCCGGAACAGTTTTTCGATACTCGCACGGATTCTACCTTTTCCCGGTACTCTCCCGGATTCTACTAATTTTCGGTACTCACATTGATTCGAGCCTTTTCCGGTACTCGACAGGACAATTTTTCGATACTCGCATGGATTCTTCCTTTTCCCTGTACTCGCCCGGATTCTATTATTTTTCGGTACTCACATTGATTCGACCATTTTTTTGTAATCGTCGGGAAAGTTTTTCAATACTCGCACGGATTGTTCCTTTTCCCGGTACTCTTCCGGATTCTACTATATTTCGGTACTCACACTCATTCGAGCCTTTTCCGGTATTCGACAGGACAATTTTTCGATACTTGCATGGATTCTTCCTTTTCCCGGTACTCGCCCGGATTCTATTATTTTTCGGTACTCACATTGATTCGACCATTTTTTTGTAATCGCCGGGACAGTTTTTCAATACTCGCACGGATTCTATCTTTTCCCGGTAGTCTCCCGGATTCTACTATTTTTCGGTACTCACACTGATTCGAGCCTTTTCCGATACTCGACAGGACAATTTTTCGATACTTGCATGGATTCTTCGTTTTCCCGGTACTCGCCCGGATTCTATTATTTTTCGGTACTCACATTGATTCGACCATTTTTTTGTAATCGCCGAGACTGTTTTTCAATACTCGCACGGATTCTTCCTTTTCCCGGTACTCCTCTGGATTCTACTATTTTTTGGTACTCACACTGATTCGACCCTTCTCCGGTACTCGTCAGGACAATTTTTCAATACTCGCATGGATTCTACCTTTTTCCCGTAGTTGCCCGGATTCTATTATTTTTCGGTACTCACATTGATTCGACCATTTTTTTGTAATCGCCGGGACAGTTTTGCAATACTCGCACGGATTCTTCCTTTTCCTAGTACTCTTCCGGATTCTACTATTTTTTGGTACTCACACTGATTCGACCCTTCTCCGGTGCTCGACAGGACAATTTTTCGATACTCGCTTGGATTCTTCCTTTTCCCGGGACTCGCCCGGATTCTATTATTTTTCGGTACTCACATTGATTCGACCATTTTTTTGTAATCGCCGGGAAAGTTTTTCAATACTCGCACGGATTCTTCCTTTTCCCGGTACTCCTCTGGATTCTACTATTTTTTGGTACTCACACTGATTCGACCATTCTCCGGTACTCGTAAGACAATTTTTCAATACTCGCATGGATTCTACCTTTTTCCCGTAGTTGCCCGGATTCTATTATTTTTCGGTACTCACATTGATTCGACCATTTTTTTGTAATCGCCGGGACAGTTTTTCAATACTCGCACGGATTCTTCCTTTTCCCAGTACTCTTCCGGATTCTACTATTTTTGGTACTCACACTGATTCGACCCTTCTCCGGTGCTCGTCAGGACAATTTTTCGATACTCGCATGGATTCTACCTTTTCCCGGTACTCGCCCGGATTCTAATATTTTTCGGTACTCACATTGATTCGACCATTTTTTTGTAATCGCCGGGACAGTTTTTCAATACTCGCACGGATTCTTCCTTTTCCCGGTACTCTTCCGGATTCTACTATATTTCGGTACTCACACTGATTCGAGCCTTTTCCGGTATTCGACAGGACAATTTTTCGATAGTCGCATGGATTCTTCCTTTTCCCGGTACTCGCCCGGATTCTATTATTTTTCGGTACTCACATTGATTCGACCATTTTTTTGTAATCGCCGGGAAAGTTTTTCAATACTCGCACGGATTCTTCCTTTTCCCGGTACTCCTCTGGATTCTACTATTTTTTGGTACTCACACTGATTCGACCCTTCTCCGGTACTCGTCAGGACAATTTTTCAATACTCGCATGGATTCTACCTTTTTCCCGTAGTTGCCCGGATTCTATTATTTTTCGGTACTCACATTGATTCGACCATTTTTTTGTAATCGCCGGGACAGTTTTTCAATACTCGCACGGATTCTTCCTTTTCCCGGTACTCTTCCGGATTCTACTATATTTCGGTACTCACACTCATTCGAGCCTTTTCCGGTATTCGACAGGACAATTTTTCGATACTCGCATGGATTCTTCCTTTTCCCGGTACTCGCCCGGATTCTATTATTTTTCGGTACTCACATTGATTCGACCATTTTTTTGTAATCGCCGGGAAAGTTTTTCAATACTCGCACGGATTCTTCCTTTTCCCGGTACTCCTCTGGATTCTACTATTTTTTGGTACTCACACTGATTCGACCCTTCTCCGGTACTCGTGAGGACAATTTTTCAATACTCGCATGGATTCTACCTTTTTCCCGTAGTTGCCCGGATTCTATTATTTTTCGGTACTCACATTGATTCGACCATTTTTTTGTAATCGCCGGGACAGTTTTTCAATACTCGCACGGATTATTCCTTTTCCCTGTACTCCTCCGGATTCCACTATTTTTTGGTACTCACACTGATTCGACCCTTCTCCGGTGCTCGTCAGGACAATTTTTCGATACTCGCATGGATTCTACCTTTTCCCGGTGCTCGCCCGGATTCTATTATTTTTCGGTACTCACATTGATTCGACCATTTTTTTGTAATCGCCGGAACAGTTTTTCGATACTCGCACGGATTCTACCTTTTCCCGGTACTCTCCCCGATTCTACTAATTTTCGGTACTCACATTGATTCGAGCCTTTTCCGGTACTCGACAGGACAATTTTTCGATACTCGCATGGATTCTTCCTTTTCCCTGTACTCGCCCGGATTCTATTATTTTTCGGTACTCACATTGATTCGACCATTTTTTTGTAATCGTCGGGACAGTTTTTCAATACTCGCACGGATTCTTCCTTTTCCCAGTACTCTTCCGGATTCTACTATTTTTTGGTACTCACACTCATTCGACCCTTCTCCGGTGCTCGTCAGGACAATTTTTCGATACTCGCATGGATTCTACCTTTTCCCGGTACTTGCCCGGATTCTAATATTTTTCGGTACTCACAATTATTCGACCATTTTTTTGTAATCGCAGGGACAGTTTTTCAATACTCGCACGGATTCTTCCTTTTCCCGGTACTCTTCCGGATTCTACTATATTTCGGTACTCACACTGATTCGAGCCTTTTCCGGTATTCGACAGGACAATTTTTCGATACTCGCATGGATTCTTCCTTTTCCCGGTACTCGCCCGGATTCTATTATTTTTCGGTACTCACATTGATTCGACCATTTTTTTGTAATCGCCGGGAAAGTTTTTCAATACTCGCACGGATTCTTCCTTTTCCCGGTACTCCTCTGGATTCTACTATTTTTTGGTACTCACACTGATTCGACCCTTCTCCGGTACTCGTCAGGACAATTTTTCAATACTCGCATGGATTCTACCTTTTTCCCGTAGTTGCCCGGATTCTATTATTTTTCGGTACTCACATTGATTCGACCATTTTTTTGTAATCGCCGGGACAGTTTTTCAATACTCGCACGGATTCTTCCTTTTCCCGGTACTCTTCCGGATTCTACTATATTTCGGTACTCACACTCATTCGAGCCTTTTCCGGTATTCGACAGGACAATTTTTCGATACTCGCATGGATTCTTCCTTTTCCCGGTACTCGCCCGGATTCTATTATTTTTCGGTACTCACATTGATTCGACCATTTTTTTGTAATCGCCGGGAAAGTTTTTCAATACTCGCACGGATTCTTCCTTTTCCCGGTACTCCTCTGGATTCTACTATTTTTTGGTACTCACACTGATTCGACCCTTCTCCGGTACTCGTGAGGACAATTTTTCAATACTCGCATGGATTCTACCTTTTTCCCGTAGTTGCCCGGATTCTATTATTTTTCGGTACTCACATTGATTCGACCATTTTTTTGTAATCGCCGGGACAGTTTTTCAATACTCGCACGGATTATTCCTTTTCCCAGTACTCTTCCGGATTCTACTATTTTTTGGGACTCACACTGATTCGACCCTTCTCCGGTGCTCGTCAGGACAATTTTTCGATACTCGCATGGATTCTACCTTTTCCCGGTGCTCGCCCGGATTCTATTATTTTTCGGTACTCACATTGATTCGACCATTTTTTTGTAATCGCCGGAACAGTTTTTCGATACTCGCACGGATTCTACCTTTTCCCGGTACTCTCCCGGATTCTACTAATTTTCGGTACTCACATTGATTCGAGCCTTTTCCGGTACTCGACAGGACAGTTTTTCAATACTCGCACGGATTCTTCCTTTTCCCAGTACTCTTCCGGATTCTACTATTTTTTGGTACTCACACTGATTCGACCCTTCTCCGGTGCTCGTCAGGACAATTTTTCGATACTCGCATGGATTCTACCTTTTCCCAGTACTCGCCCGGATTCTATTATTTTTCGGTACTCACATTGATTCGACCATTTTTTTGTAATCGCCGGGACAGTTTTTCAATACTCGCACGGATTCTTCCTTTTCCCAGTACTCTTCCGGATTCTACTATTTTTTGGTACTCACACTGATTCGACCCTTCTCCGGTGCTCGTCAGGACAATTTTTCGATACTCGCATGGATTCTACCTTTTCCCGGTACTTGCCCGGATTCTAATATTTTTCGGTACTCACAATTATTCGACCATTTTTTTGTAATCGCCGGGACAGTTTTTCAATACTCGCACGGATTCTTCCTTTTCCCGGTACTCTTCCGGATTCTACTATATTTCGGTACTCACACTGATTCGAGCCTTTTCCGGTATTCGACAGGACAATTTTTCGATACTCGCATGGATTCTTCCTTTTCCCGGTACTCGCCCGGATTCTATTATTTTTCGGTACTCACATTGATTCGACCATTTTTTTGTAATCGCCGGGAAAGTTTTTCAATACTCGCACGGATTCTTCCTTTTCCCGGTACTCCTCTGGATTCTACTATTTTTTGGTACTCACACTGATTCGACCCTTCTCCGGTACTCGTGAGGACAATTTTTCAATACTCGCATGGATTCTACCTTTTTCCCGTAGTTGCCCGGATTCTATTATTTTTCGGTACTCACATTGATTCGACCATTTTTTTGTAATCGCCGGGACAGTTTTTCAATACTCGCACGGATTCTTCCTTTTCCCAGTACTCTTCCGGATTCTACTATTTTTTGGTACTCACACTGTTTCGACCCTTCTCCGGTGCTCGTCAGGACAATTTTTCGATACTCGCATGGATTCTACCTTTTCCCGGTACTTGCCCGGATTCTAATATTTTTCGGTACTCACAATTATTCGACCATTTTTTTGTAATCGCCGGGACAGTTTTTCAATACTCGCACGGATTCTTCCTTTTCCCGGTGCTCTTCCGGATTCTACTATATTTCGGTACTCACACTGATTCGAGCCTTTTCCGGTATTCGACAGGACAATTTTTCGATACTCGCATGGATTCTTCCTTTTCCCGGTACTCGCCCGGATTCTATTATTTTTCGGTACTCACATTGATTCGACCATTTTTTTGTAATCGCCGAGACTGTTTTTCAATACTCGCACGGATTCTTCCTTTTCCCGGTACTCCTCTGGATTCTACTATTTTTTGGTACTCACACTGATTCGACCCTTCTCCGGTACTCGTGAGGACAATTTTTCAATACTCGCATGGATTCTACCTTTTTCCCGTAGTTGCCCGGATTCTATTATTTTTCGGTACTCACATTGATTCGACCATTTTTTTGTAATCGCCGGGACAGTTTTTCAATACTCGCACGGATTATTCCTTTTCCCTGTACTCCTCCGGATTCCACTATTTTTTGGTACTCACACTGATTCGACCCTTCTCCGGTGCTCGTCAGGACAATTTTTCGATACTCGCATGGATTCTACCTTTTCCCGGTGCTCGCCCGGATTCTATTATTTTTCGGTACTCACATTGATTCGACCATTTTTTTGTAATCGCCGGAACAGTTTTTCGATACTCGCACGGATTCTACCTTTTCCCGGTACTCTCCCGGATTCTACTAATTTTCGGTACTCACATTGATTCGAGCCTTTTCCGGTACTCGACAGGACAATTTTTCGATACTCGCATGGATTCTTCCTTTTCCCTGTACTCGCCCGGATTCTATTATTTTTCGGTACTCACATTGATTCAACCATTTTTTTGTAATCGTCGGGACAGTTTTTCAATACTCGCACGGATTCTTCCTTTTCCCAGTACTCTTCCGGATTCTACTATTTTTTGGTACTCACACTGATTCGACCCTTCTCCGGTGCTCGTCAGGACAATTTTTCGATACTCGCATGGATTCTACCTTTTCCCGGTACTTGCCCGGATTCTAATATTTTTCGGTACTCACAATTATTCGACCATTTTTTTGTAATCGCAGGGACAGTTTTTCAATACTCGCACGGATTCTTCCTTTTCCCGGTACTCTTCCGGATTCTACTATATTTCGGTACTCACACTGATTCGAGCCTTTTCCGGTATTCGACAGGACAATTTTTCGATACTCGCATGGATTCTTCCTTTTCCCGGTACTCGCCCGGATTCTATTATTTTTCGGTACTCACATTGATTCGACCATTTTTTTGTAATCGCCGGGACAGTTTTTCAATACTCGCACGGATTCTTCCTTTTCCCAGTACTCTTCCGGATTCTACTATTTTTTGGTACTCACACTGATTCGACCCTTCTCCGGTGCTCGTCAGGACAATTTTTCGAAACTCGCTTGGATTCTACCTTTTCCCGGTACTCGCCCGGATTCTATTATTTTTCGGCACTCACATTGATTCGACCATTTTTTTGTAATCGCCGGGACAGTTTTTCAATACTCGCACGGATTCTTCCTTTTCCCGGTACTCTTCCGGATTCTACTATATTTCGGTACTCACACTCATTCGAGCCTTTTCCGGTATTCGACAGGACAATTTTTCGATACTCGCATGGATTCTTCCTTTTCCCGGTACTCGCCCGGATTCTATTATTTTTCGGTACTCACATTGATTCGACCATTTTTTTGTAATCGCCGGGACAGTTTTTCAATACTCGCACGGATTCTATCTTTTCCCGGTAGTCTCCCGGATTCTACTATTTTTCGGTACTCACACTGATTCGAGCCTTTTCCGATACTCGACAGGACAATTTTTCGATACTTGCATGGATTCTTCGTTTTCCCGGTACTCGCCCGGATTCTATTATTTTTCGGTACTCACATTGATTCGACCATTTTTTTGTAATTGCCGAGACTGTTTTTCAATACTCGCACGGATTCTTCCTTTTCCCAGTACTCCTCTGGATTCTACTATTTTTTGGTACTCACACTGATTCGACCCTTCTCCGGTACTCGTCAGGACAATTTTTCAATACTCGCATGGATTCTACCTTTTTCCCGTAGTTGCCCGGATTCTATTATTTTTCGGTACTCACATTGATTCGACCATTTTTTTGTAATCGCCGGGACAGTTTTTCAATACTCGCACGGATTCTTCCTTTTCCCAGTACTCTTCCGGATTCTACTATTTTTTGGTACTCACACTGATTCGACCCTTCTCCGGTGCTCGTCAGGACAATTTTTCGAAACTCGCTTGGATTCTACCTTTTCCCGGTACTCGCCCGGATTCTATTATTTTTCGGTACTCACATTGATTCGACCATTTTTTTGTAATCGCCGGGACAGTTTTTCAATACTCGCACGGATTCTTCCTTTTCCCGGTACTCTTCCGGATTCTACTATATTTCGGTACTCACACTCATTCGAGCCTTTTCCGGTATTCGACAGGACAATTTTTCGATACTCGCATGGATTCTTCCTTTTCCCGGTACTCGCCCGGATTCTATTATTTTTCGGTACTCACATTGATTCGACCATTTTTTTGTAATCGCCGGGACAGTTTTTCAATACTCGCACGGATTCTATCTTTTCCCGGTAGTCTCCCGGATTCTACTATTTTTCGGTACTCACACTGATTCGAGCCTTTTCCGATACTCGACAGGACAATTTTTCGATACTTGCATGGATTCTTCGTTTTCCCGGTACTCGCCCGGATTCTATTATTTTTCGGTACTCACATTGATTCGACCATTTTTTTGTAATTGCCGAGACTGTTTTTCAATACTCGCACGGATTCTTCCTTTTCCCAGTACTCCTCTGGATTCTACTATTTTTTGGTACTCACACTGATTCGACCCTTCTCCGGTACTCGTCAGGACAATTTTTCAATACTCGCATGGATTCTACCTTTTTCCCGTAGTTGCCCGGATTCTATTATTTTTCGGTACTCACATTGATTCGACCATTTTTTTGTAATCGCCGGGACAGTTTTTCAATACTCGCACGGATTCTTCCTTTTCCCAGTACTCTTCCGGATTCTACTATTTTTTGGTACTCACACTGATTCGACCCTTCTCCGGTGCTCGTCAGGACAATTTTTCGATACTCGCATGGATTCTACCTTTTCCCGGTACTTGCCCGGATTCTAATATTTTTCGGTACTCACAATTATTCGACCATTTTTTTGTAATCGCAGGGACAGTTTTTCAATACTCGCACGGATTCTTCCTTTTCCCGGTACTCTTCCGGATTCTACTATATTTCGGTACTCACACTGATTCGAGCCTTTTCCGGTATTCGACAGGACAATTTTTCGATACTCGCATGGATTCTTCCTTTTCCCGGTACTCGCCTGGATTCTATTATTTTTCGGTACTCACATTGATTCGACCATTTTTTTGTAATCGCCGGGACAGTTTTTCAATACTCGCACGGATTCTTCCTTTTCCCAGTACTCTTCCGGATTCTACTATTTTTTGGTACTCACACTGATTCGACCCTTCTCCGGTGCTCGTCAGGACAATTTTTCGAAACTCGCTTGGATTCTACCTTTTCCCGGTACTCGCCCGGATTCTATTATTTTTCGGCACTCACATTGATTCGACCATTTTTTTGTAATCGCCGGGACAGTTTTTCAATACTCGCACGGATTCTTCCTTTTCCCGGTACTCTTCCGGATTCTACTATATTTCGGTACTCACACTCATTCGAGCCTTTTCCGGTATTCGACAGGACAATTTTTCGATACTCGCATGGATTCTTCCTTTTCCCGGTACTCGCCCGGATTCTATTATTTTTCGGTACTCACATTGATTCGACCATTTTTTTGTAATCGCCGGGACAGTTTTTCAATACTCGCACGGATTCTATCTTTTCCCGGTAGTCTCCCGGATTCTACTATTTTTCGGTACTCACACTGATTCGAGCCTTTTCCGATACTCGACAGGACAATTTTTCGATACTTGCATGGATTCTTCGTTTTCCCGGTACTCGCCCGGATTCTATTATTTTTCGGTACTCACATTGATTCGACCATTTTTTTGTAATTGCCGAGACTGTTTTTCAATACTCGCACGGATTCTTCCTTTTCCCAGTACTCCTCTGGATTCTACTATTTTTTGGTACTCACACTGATTCGACCCTTCTCCGGTACTCGTCAGGACAATTTTTCAATACTCGCATGGATTCTACCTTTTTCCCGTAGTTGCCCGGATTCTATTATTTTTCGGTACTCACATTGATTCGACCATTTTTTTGTAATCGCCGGGACAGTTTTTCAATACTCGCACGGATTCTTCCTTTTCCCAGTACTCTTCCGGATTCTACTATTTTTTGGTACTCACACTGATTCGACCCTTCTCCGGTGCTCGTCAGGACAATTTTTCGAAACTCGCTTGGATTCTACCTTTTCCCGGTACTCGCCCGGATTCTATTATTTTTCGGTACTCACATTGATTCGACCATTTTTTTGTAATCGCCGGGACAGTTTTTCAATACTCGCACGGATTCTTCCTTTTCCCGGTACTCTTCCGGATTCTACTATATTTCGGTACTCACACTCATTCGAGCCTTTTCCGGTATTCGACAGGACAATTTTTCGATACTCGCATGGATTCTTCCTTTTCCCGGTACTCGCCCGGATTCTATTATTTTTCGGTACTCACATTGATTCGACCATTTTTTTGTAATCGCCGGGACAGTTTTTCAATACTCGCACGGATTCTATCTTTTCCCGGTAGTCTCCCGGATTCTACTATTTTTCGGTACTCACACTGATTCGAGCCTTTTCCGATACTCGACAGGACAATTTTTCGATACTTGCATGGATTCTTCGTTTTCCCGGTACTCGCCCGGATTCTATTATTTTTCGGTACTCACATTGATTCGACCATTTTTTTGTAATTGCCGAGACTGTTTTTCAATACTCGCACGGATTCTTCCTTTTCCCAGTACTCCTCTGGATTCTACTATTTTTTGGTACTCACACTGATTCGACCCTTCTCCGGTACTCGTCAGGACAATTTTTCAATACTCGCATGGATTCTACCTTTTTCCCGTAGTTGCCCGGATTCTATTATTTTTCGGTACTCACATTGATTCGACCATTTTTTTGTAATCGCCGGGACAGTTTTTCAATACTCGCACGGATTCTTCCTTTTCCCAGTACTCTTCCGGATTCTACTATTTTTTGGTACTCACACTGATTCGACCCTTCTCCGGTGCTCGTCAGGACAATTTTTCGATACTCGCATGGATTCTACCTTTTCCCGGTACTTGCCCGGATTCTAATATTTTTCGGTACTCACAATTATTCGACCATTTTTTTGTAATCGCAGGGACAGTTTTTCAATACTCGCACGGATTCTTCCTTTTCCCGGTACTCTTCCGGATTCTACTATATTTCGGTACTCACACTGATTCGAGCCTTTTCCGGTATTCGACAGGACAATTTTTCGATACTCGCATGGATTCTTCCTTTTCCCGGTACTCGCCCGGATTCTATTATTTTTCGGTACTCACATTGATTCGACCATTTTTTTGTAATCGCCGGGACAGTTTTTCAATACTCGCACGGATTCTTCCTTTTCCCAGTACTCTTCCGGATTCTACTATTTTTTGGTACTCACACTGATTCGACCCTTCTCCGGTGCTCGTCAGGACAATTTTTCGAAACTCGCTTGGATTCTACCTTTTCCCGGTACTCGCCCGGATTCTATTATTTTTCGGCACTCACATTGATTCGACCATTTTTTTGTAATCGCCGGGACAGTTTTTCAATACTCGCACGGATTCTTCCTTTTCCCGGTACTCTTCCGGATTCTACTATATTTCGGTACTCACACTCATTCGAGCCTTTTCCGGTATTCGACAGGACAATTTTTCGATACTCGCATGGATTCTTCCTTTTCCCGGTACTCGCCCGGATTCTATTATTTTTCGGTACTCACATTGATTCGACCATTTTTTTGTAATCGCCGGGACAGTTTTTCAATACTCGCACGGATTCTATCTTTTCCCGGTAGTCTCCCGGATTCTACTATTTTTCGGTACTCACACTGATTCGAGCCTTTTCCGATACTCGACAGGACAATTTTTCGATACTTGCATGGATTCTTCGTTTTCCCGGTACTCGCCCGGATTCTATTATTTTTCGGTACTCACATTGATTCGACCATTTTTTTGTAATTGCCGAGACTGTTTTTCAATACTCGCACGGATTCTTCCTTTTCCCAGTACTCCTCTGGATTCTACTATTTTTTGGTACTCACACTGATTCGACCCTTCTCCGGTACTCGTCAGGACAATTTTTCAATACTCGCATGGATTCTACCTTTTTCCCGTAGTTGCCCGGATTCTATTATTTTTCGGTACTCACATTGATTCGACCATTTTTTTGTAATCGCCGGGACAGTTTTTCAATACTCGCACGGATTCTTCCTTTTCCCAGTACTCTTCCGGATTCTACTATTTTTTGGTACTCACACTGATTCGACCCTTCTCCGGTGCTCGTCAGGACAATTTTTCGAAACTCGCTTGGATTCTACCTTTTCCCGGTACTCGCCCGGATTCTATTATTTTTCGGTACTCACATTGATTCGACCATTTTTTTGTAATCGCCGGGACAGTTTTTCAATACTCGCACGGATTCTTCCTTTTCCCGGTACTCTTCCGGATTCTACTATATTTCGGTACTCACACTCATTCGAGCCTTTTCCGGTATTCGACAGGACAATTTTTCGATACTCGCATGGATTCTTCCTTTTCCCGGTACTCGCCCGGATTCTATTATTTTTCGGTACTCACATTGATTCGACCATTTTTTTGTAATCGCCGGGACAGTTTTTCAATACTCGCACGGATTCTTCCTTTTCCCAGTACTCTTCCGGATTCTACTATTTTTTGGTACTCACACTGATTCGACCCTTCTCCGGTGCTCGTCAGGACAATTTTTCGAAACTCGCTTGGATTCTACCTTTTCCCGGTACTCGCCCGGATTCTATTATTTTTCGGCACTCACATTGATTCGACCATTTTTTTGTAATCGCCGGGACAGTTTTTCAATACTCGCACGGATTCTTCCTTTTCCCGGTACTCTTCCGGATTCTACTATATTTCGGTACTCACACTCATTCGAGCCTTTTCCGGTATTCGACAGGACAATTTTTCGATACTCGCATGGATTCTTCCTTTTCCCGGTACTCGCCCGGATTCTATTATTTTTCGGTACTCACATTGATTCGACCATTTTTTTGTAATCGCCGGGACAGTTTTTCAATACTCGCACGGATTCTATCTTTTCCCGGTAGTCTCCCGGATTCTACTATTTTTCGGTACTCACACTGATTCGAGCCTTTTCCGATACTCGACAGGACAATTTTTCGATACTTGCATGGATTCTTCGTTTTCCCGGTACTCGCCCGGATTCTATTATTTTTCGGTACTCACATTGATTCGACCATTTTTTTGTAATTGCCGAAACTGTTTTTCAATACTCGCACGGATTCTTCCTTTTCCCAGTACTCCTCTGGATTCTACTATTTTTTGGTACTCACACTGATTCGACCCTTCTCCGGTACTCGTCAGGACAATTTTTCAATACTCGCATGGATTCTACCTTTTTCCCGTAGTTGCCCGGATTCTATTATTTTTCGGTACTCACATTGATTCGACCATTTTTTTGTAATCGCCGGGACAGTTTTTCAATACTCGCACGGATTCTTCCTTTTCCCAGTACTCTTCCGGATTCTACTATTTTTTGGTACTCACACTGATTCGACCCTTCTCCGGTGCTCGTCAGGACAATTTTTCGAAACTCGCTTGGATTCTACCTTTTCCCGGTACTCGCCCGGATTCTATTATTTTTCGGTACTCACATTGATTCGACCATTTTTTTGTAATCGCCGGGACAGTTTTTCAATACTCGCACGGATTCTTCCTTTTCCCGGTACTCTTCCGGATTCTACTATATTTCGGTACTCACACTCATTCGAGCCTTTTCCGGTATTCGACAGGACAATTTTTCGATACTCGCATGGATTCTTCCTTTTCCCGGTACTCGCCCGGATTCTATTATTTTTCGGTACTCACATTGATTCGACCATTTTTTTGTAATCGCCGGGACAGTTTTTCAATACTCGCACGGATTCTATCTTTTCCCGGTAGTCTCCCGGATTCTACTATTTTTCGGTACTCACACTGATTCGAGCCTTTTCCGATACTCGACAGGACAATTTTTCGTTACTTGCATGGATTCTTCGTTTTCCCGGTACTCGCCCGGATTCTATTATTTTTCGGTACTCACATTGATTCGACCATTTTTTTGTAATCGCCGAAACTGTTTTTCAATACTCGCACGGATTCTTCCTTTTCCCGGTACTCCTCTGGATTCTACTATTTTTTGGTACTCACACTGATTCGACCCTTCTCCGGTACTCGTCAGGACAATTTTTCAATACTCGCATGGATTCTACCTTTTTCCCGTAGTTGCCCGGATTCTATTATTTTTCGGTACTCACATTGATTCGACCATTTTTTTGTAATCGCCGCGACAGTTTTTCAATACTCGCACGGATTCTTCCTTTTCCCAGTACTCTTCCGGATTCTACTATTTTTTGGTGCTCACACTGATTCGACCCTTCTCCGGTGCTCGACAGGACAATTTTTCGATACTCGCATGGATTCTTCCTTTTCCCGGTACTCGCCCGGATTCTATTATTTTTCGGTACTCACATTGATTCGACCATTTTTTTGTAATCGCCGGGAAAGTTTTTCAATACTCGCACGGATTCTTCCTTTTCCCGGTACTCCTCCGGATTCTACTATTTTTTGGTACTCACACTGATTCGACCCTTCTCCGGTACTCGTCAGGACAATTTTTCAATACTCGCATGGATTCTACCTTTTTCCCGTAGTTGCCCGATTCTATTACTTTTCGGTACTCACATTGATTCGACCATTTTTTTGTAATCGCCGGGACAGTATTTCGATACTCGCACGGATTCTATCTTTTCCCGGTAGTCTCCCGGATTCTAATATTTTTCGATACTCACACTGATTCGAGCCTTTTCCGGTACTCGACAGGACAATTTTTCGATACTCGCATGGATTCTTCCTTTTCCCGGTACTCGCCCGGATTCTATTATTTTTCGGTACTCACATTGATTCGACCATTTTTTTGTAATCGCCGGGACAGTTTTTAAATACTCGCACGGATTCTACCTTTTCCCGGTACTCTCCTGAATTCTACTTATTTTCGGTACTCACACTCATTCGACCCTTTTCCGGTACTCGTCAGGACTATATTTCGATACTCACAAGGATTCTACCTTTTTCCCGTAGTTGCCCGGATTCTATTATTTTTCGGTACTCACATTGATTCGACCATTTTTTTGTAATCGTCGGGACATTTTTTCGATATTCGCACGGATTTTACCTTTTCTCAGTACTCTTCCGGATTCTACTATTTTTCGGTACTCACACTGATTCGACCCTTTTCCGGTACTCGTCAGGACAATTTTTCGATACTCTCATGGATTCTACCTTTTTCCCGTAGTTGCCCGGATTCTATCATTTTTCGGTTCTCACATTGATTTGACCATTTTTTTGTAATCGCCGGGACAGTTTTTCGATACTCGCACGGATTCTATCGTTTCCCGGTAGTCTCCCGGATTCTACTATTTTTCAGTACTTACACTGATTCGAGCCTTTTCCGGTACTCGACAGGACAATTTTTCGATACTCGCATGGATTCATCCTCTTCCCGGTACTCGCCCGGATTCTATTATTTTTCGGTACTCACATTGATTCGACCATTTTTTTGTAATAGCCGGGACAGTTTTTAAATACTCGCACGGATTCTACCTTTTCCCGGTACTCTCCCGAATTCTACTATTTTTCGGTACTCACACTGATCGACCCTTTTCCGGTACTCGTCAGGACAATTTTTCGATACTCGCATGAATTCTACCTTTTCCCGGTACTCACCCGGATTCTATCATTTTTCGGTACTCACATTGATTCGACCATTTTTTTCTAATCGCCGGGACAGTTTTTCGATACTCGCACGGATTCTACCTTTTCCCGGTACTCTCCCGGATTCTTCTATTTTTCGGCACTCACACTTATTTGACTCTTTTCCGGTACTCGTCAGGACAATTTTTCGATACTCACATGGATTCTACCTTTTTCCCGTAGTTGCACGGATTCTATTATTTTTTGGTACTCACACTAATTCGACCCTTCTCCGGTACTCGTCAAGACAATTTTTAAATACTCGCATGGATTCTACCTTTTCCCGGTACTCGCCCGGATTCTATCATTTTTCGGTACTCACATTGATTCGACCATTTTTTTGTAATAGCCGGGACTGGTTTTCGATACTCGCACGGATTCTATTGTTTCCCGGTAGTCTCCCGGATTGTACTATTTTTCGGTACTCACACTGATTCGAGCCTTTTCCGGTACTCGACAGGACAATTTTTCGATACTCGCATGGATTCTTCCTTTTCCCGGTACTCGCCCGGATTCTATTATTTTTCGGTACTCACATTGATTCGACCATTTTCTTGTAATCGGCAAGAAAGTTTTTCAATACTCGCACGGATTCTTCCTTTTCCCGGTACTCTTCCGGATTCTACTATTTTTTTGTACTCACACTGATTCGACCCTTCTCCGGTACTCGTCAGGACCATTTTTAAATACTCGCATGGATTCTACCTTTTCCCGGTACTCGCCCGGATTCTATCATTTTTCGGTACTCACATTGATTCGACTATTTTTTTGTAATAGCCGGGACTGGTTTTCGATACTCGCACGGATTCTACCTTTTCCCGGTACTCTCCCGGATTCTTCTATTTTTCGGTACTCACACTCTTTCGACCCTTTTCTGGTACTCGTCAGGACAATTTTTCGATACTCGCATGGATTCTACCTTTTCCCGGTACTCGCCCGGATTCTATTATTTTTCGGTACTCACATTGATTCGCCATTTTTTTGTAATCGCCGGGAAAGTTTATCAATACTCGCACGGATTCTTCCTTTTCCCGGTACTCTTCCGGATTCTACTATTTTTTGGTACTCACACTGATTCGACCCTTCTCCGGTACTCGTCAAGACAATTTTTAAATACTCGCATGGATTCTACCTTTTCCCGGTACTCGCCCGGATTCTATCATTTTTCGGTACTCACATTGATTCGACTATTTTTTTGTAATAGCCGGGACAGGTTTTCGATACTCGCACGGACTCTACCTTTTCCCGGTACTCTCCCGGATTCTACTATTTTTCGTTACTCACACTGATTCGACCCTTTTCTGGTACTCGTCAGGACAATTTTTTGATACTCGCATGGATTATACCTATTCCCGGTACTCGCCCGGATTCTATAATTTTTCGGTACTCACATTGATTCGCCATTTTTTTGTAATCGCCGGGAAAGTTTTTCAATACTCGCACGGATTCTTCCTTTTCCCGGTACTCTTCCGGATTCTACTATTTTTTGGTACTCACACTGATTCGACCCTTCTCCGGTACTCGTCAAGACAATTTTTAAATACTCGCATGGCTTCTACCTTTTCCCGGTACTCGCCCGGATTCTATCATTTTTCGGTACTCACATTGATTCGACTATTTTTTTGTAATAGCCGGGACAGGTTTTCGATACTCGCACGGACTCTACCTTTTCCCGGTACTCTCCCGGATTCTACTATTTTTCGTTACTCACACTGATTCGACCCTTTTCTGGTACTCGTCAGGACAATTTTTTGATACTCGCATGGATTATACCTATTCCCGGTACTCGCCCGGATTCTATTATTTTTCGGTACTCACATTGATTCGCCATTTTTTTGTAATCGCCGGGAAAGTTTTTCAATACTCGCACGGATTCTTCCTTTTCCCGGTACTCTTCCGGATTCTACTATTTTTTGGTACTCACACTGATTCGACCCTTCTCCAGTACTCGTCAAGACAATTTTTAAATACTCGTATGGATTCTACCTTTTCCCGGTACTCGCCCGGATTCTATCATTTTTCGGTACTCACATTGATTCGACTATTTTTTTGTAATAGCCGGGACTGGTTTTCGATAATCGCACGGATTCTACCTTTTCCCGGTACTCTCCCGAATTCTACTATTTTTCGGTACTCACACTGATTCGACCCTTTTCCGGTACTCGTCAGGACAATTTTTCGATACTCGCATGGATTCTACCTTTTCCCGGTACTCGCCCGGATTCTATGACTTTTCGGTACTTACATTGATTCGACCATTTTTTTCTAATCGCCGGGACAGTTTTTCGATACTCGCACGGATTCTACCTTTTCCCGGTACTCTTCCGGATTCTACTATTTTTTGGTACTCACACTGATTCGACCCTTCTCCGGTACTCATCAAGACAATTTTTAAATACTCGCATGGATTCTACCTTTTCCCGGTACTCGTCCGGATTTTATTATTTTTCGGTACTCACATTGATTCGCCATTTTTTTGTAATCGCCGGGAAAGTTTTTCAATACTCGCACGGATTCTTCCTTTTCCCGGTACTCTTCCGGATTCTACTATTTTTTGGTACTCACACTGATTCGACCCTTCTCCGGTACTCGTCAAGACAATTTTTAAATACTCGCATGGATTCTACCTTTTCCCGGTACTCGCCCGGATTCTATCATTTTTCGGTACTCACATTGATTCGACTATTTTTTTGTAATAGCCGGGACTGGTTTTCGATACTCGCACGGATTCTACCTTTTCCCGGTACTCTCCCGAATTCTACTATTTTTCGGTACTCACACCGATTCGACCCTTTTCCGGTACTCGTCAGGACAATTTTTCGATACTCGCATGGATTCTACCTTTTCCCGGTACTCACCCGGATTCTATCATTTTTCGGTACTTACATTGATTCGACCATTTTTTTCTAATCGCCGGGAAAGTTTTTCAATACTCGCACGGATTCTTCCTTTTCCCGGTACTCTTCCGGATTCTACTATTTTTTGGTTCTCACACTGATTCGACCCTTCTCCGGTACTCGTCAAGACAATTTTTAAATACTCGCATGGATTCTACCTTTTCCCGGTACTCGCCCGGATTCTATCATTTTTCGGTACTCACATTGATTCGACTATTTTTTTGTAATAGCCGGGACAGGTTTTCGATACTCGCACGGACTCTACCTTTTCCCGGTACTCTCCCGGATTCTACTATTTTTCGTTACTCACACTGATTCGACCCTTTTCTGGTACTCGTCAGGACAATTTTTTGATACTCGCATGGATTCTACCTTTTCCCGGTACTCGCCCGGATTCTATAATTTTTCGGTACTCACATTGATTCGCCATTTTTTTGTAATCGCCGGGAAAGTTTTTCAATACTCGCACGGATTCTTCCTTTTCCCGGTACTCTTCCGGATTCTACTATTTTTTGGTACTCACACTGATTCGACCCTTCTCCGGTACTCGTCAAGACAATTTTTAAATACTCGCATGGATTCTACCTTTTCCCGGTACTCGCCCGGATTCTATCATTTTTCGGTACTCACATTGATTCGACTATTTTTTTGTAATAGCCGGGATTGGTTTTCGATACTCGCACGGATTCTACCTTTTCCCGGTACTCTCCCGAATTCTACTATTTTTCGGTACTCACACTGATTCGACCCTTTTCCGGTACTCGTCAGGACAATTTTTCGATACTCGCATGGATTCTACCTTTTCCCGGTACTCACCCGGATTCTATCATTTTTCGGTACTTACATTGATTCGACCATTTTTTTCTAATCTCCGGGACAGTTTTTCGATACTCGCACGGATTCTACCTTTTCCCGGTACTCTCCCGGATTCTTCTATTTTTCGGTACTCACACTCATTCGACCCTTCTCCGGTACTCGTCAAGACAATTTTTAAATACTCGCATGGATTCTACCTTTTCCCGGTACTCGCCCGGATTCTATCATTTTTCGGTACTCACATTGATTCGACTATTTTTTTGTAATAGCCGGGATTGGTTTTCGATACTCGCACGGATTCTACCTTTTCCCGGTACTCTCCCGAATTCTACTATTTTTCGGTACTCACACTGATTCGACCCTTTTCCGGTACTCGTCAGGACAATTTTTAAATACTCGCATGGATTCTACCTTTTCCCGGTAGTCTCCCGGATTCTACTATTTTTCGGTACTCACACTGATTCGAGCCTTTTCCGGTACTCAACAGGACAATTTTTCAATACTCGCATGGATTCTACGTTTTCCCGGTACTCGCCCGGATTCTATCATTTTTCAGTACTCACATTGATTCGACCATTTTTTTGTAATAGCCGGGACTGATTTTTGATACTCGCACGGATTCTAACTTTTCCCAGTACTCACTCGGATTCTACTATTTTTCGGTACTCACACAGATTGACCCTTTTCCGGTACTCGTCAGGACAATTTTTCGATACTCGCATGGATTCCACCTTTTCCCGGTACTCGCCTGGATTCTATCATTTTTCGGTACTCACATTGATTCGACCATTTTTTTGTAATCGCCGGGAAAGTTTTTCAATACTCGCACGGATTCTTCCTTTTCCCGGTACTCTTCCGGAATGTACTATTTTTTGGTACTCACACTGATTCGACCCTTCTCCGGTACTCGTCAAGACAATTTTTAAATACTCGCATGGATTCTTCCTTTTCCCGGTACTCGCCCGGATTCTATCATTTTTCGGTACTCACATTGATTCGACTATTTTTTTGTAATAGCCGGGATTGGTTTTCGATACTCGCACGGATTCTACCTTTTCCCGGTACTCTCCCGAATTCTACTATTTTTCGGTACTCACACTGATTCGACCCTTTTCCGGTACTCGTCAGGACAATTTTTCGATACTCGCATGGATTCTACCTTTTCCCGGTACTCGCCCGGATTCTATGACTTTTCGGTACTTACATTGATTCGACCATTTTTTTCTAATCGCCGGGACAGTTTTTCGATACTCGCACGGATTCTACCTTTTCCCGGTACTCTTCCGGATTCTACTATTTTTTGGTACTCACACTGATTCGACCCTTCTCCGGTACTCATCAAGACAATTTTTAAATACTCGCATGGATTCTACCTTTTCCCGGTACTCGTCCGGATTTTATTATTTTTCGGTACTCACATTGATTCGCCATTTTTTTGTAATCGCCGGGAAAGTTTTTCAATACTCGCACGGATTCTTCCTTTTCCCGGTACTCTTCCGGATTCTACTATTTTTTGGTACTCACACTGATTCGACCCTTCTCCGGTACTCGTCAAGACAATTTTTAAATACTCGCATGGATTCTACCTTTTCCCGGTACTCGCCCGGATTCTATCATTTTTCGGTACTCACATTGATTCGACTATTTTTTTGTAATAGCCGGGACTGGTTTTCGATACTCGCACGGATTCTACCTTTTCCCGGTACTCTCCCGAATTCTACTATTTTTCGGTACTCACACCGATTCGACCCTTTTCCGGTACTCGTCAGGACAATTTTTCGATACTCGCATGGATTCTACCTTTTCCCGGTACTCACCCGGATTCTATCATTTTTCGGTACTTACATTGATTCGACCATTTTTTTCTAATCGCCGGGAAAGTTTTTCAATACTCGCACGGATTCTTCCTTTTCCCGGTACTCTTCCGGATTCTACTATTTTTTGGTTCTCACACTGATTCGACCCTTCTCCGGTACTCGTCAAGACAATTTTTAAATACTCGCATGGATTCTACCTTTTCCCGGTACTCGCCCGGATTCTATCATTTTTCGGTACTCACATTGATTCGACTATTTTTTTGTAATAGCCGGGACAGGTTTTCGATACTCGCACGGACTCTACCTTTTCCCGGTACTCTCCCGGATTCTACTATTTTTCGTTACTCACACTGATTCGACCCTTTTCTGGTACTCGTCAGGACAATTTTTTGATACTCGCATGGATTCTACCTTTTCCCGGTACTCGCCCGGATTCTATAATTTTTCGGTACTCACATTGATTCGCCATTTTTTTGTAATCGCCGGGAAAGTTTTTCAATACTCGCACGGATTCTTCCTTTTCCCGGTACTCTTCCGGATTCTACTATTTTTTGGTACTCACACTGATTCGACCCTTCTCCGGTACTCGTCAAGACAATTTTTAAATACTCGCATGGATTCTACCTTTTCCCGGTACTCGCCCGGATTCTATCATTTTTCGGTACTCACATTGATTCGACTATTTTTTTGTAATAGCCGGGATTGGTTTTCGATACTCGCACGGATTCTACCTTTTCCCGGTACTCTCCCGAATTCTACTATTTTTCGGTACTCACACTGATTCGACCCTTTTCCGGTACTCGTCAGGACAATTTTTCGATACTCGCATGGATTCTACCTTTTCCCGGTACTCACCCGGATTCTATCATTTTTCGGTACTTACATTGATTCGACCATTTTTTTCTAATCTCCGGGACAGTTTTTCGATACTCGCACGGATTCTACCTTTTCCCGGTACTCTCCCGGATTCTTCTATTTTTCGGTACTCACACTCATTCGACCCTTCTCCGGTACTCGTCAAGACAATTTTTAAATACTCGCATGGATTCTACCTTTTCCCGGTACTCGCCCGGATTCTATCATTTTTCGGTACTCACATTGATTCGACTATTTTTTTGTAATAGCCGGGATTGGTTTTCGATACTCGCACGGATTCTACCTTTTCCCGGTACTCTCCCGAATTCTACTATTTTTCGGTACTCACACTGATTCGACCCTTTTCCGGTACTCGTCAGGACAATTTTTAAATACTCGCATGGATTCTACCTTTTCCCGGTAGTCTCCCGGATTCTACTATTTTTCGGTACTCACACTGATTCGAGCCTTTTCCGGTACTCAACAGGACAATTTTTCAATACTCGCATGGATTCTACGTTTTCCCGGTACTCGCCCGGATTCTATCATTTTTCAGTACTCACATTGATTCGACCATTTTTTTGTAATAGCCGGGACTGATTTTTGATACTCGCACGGATTCTAACTTTTCCCAGTACTCACTCGGATTCTACTATTTTTCGGTACTCACACAGATTGACCCTTTTCCGGTACTCGTCAGGACAATTTTTCGATACTCGCATGGATTCCACCTTTTCCCGGTACTCGCCTGGATTCTATCATTTTTCGGTACTCACATTGATTCGACCATTTTTTTGTAATCGCCGGGAAAGTTTTTCAATACTCGCACGGATTCTTCCTTTTCCCGGTACTCTTCCGGAATGTACTATTTTTTGGTACTCACACTGATTCACCCTTCTCCGGTACTCGTCAAGACAATTTTTAAATACTCGCATGGATTCTTCCTTTTCCCGGTACTCGCCCGGATTCTATCATTTTTCGGTACTCACATTGATTCGACTATTTTTTTGTAATAGCCGGGATTGGTTTTCGATACTCGCACGGATTCTACCTTTTCCCGGTACTCTCCCGAATTCTACTATTTTTCGGTACTCACACTGATTCGACCCTTTTCCGGTACTCGTCAGGACAATTTTTCGATACTCGCATGGATTCTACCTTTTCCCGGTACTCACCCGGATTCTATCATTTTTCGGTACTTACATTGATTCGACCATTTTTTTCTAATCGCCGGGACAGTTTTTCGATACTCGAACGGATTCTACCTTTTCCCGGTACTCACCCGGATTCTATCATTTTTCGGTACTTACATTGATTCGACCATTTTTTTCTAATCGCCGGGACAGTTTTTCGATACTCGCACGGATTCTACCTTTTCCCGGTACTCTCCCGGATTCTTCTATTTTTCGGTACTCACACTCATTCGACCCTTTTCCGGTACTCGTCAGGACAATTTTTCGATACTCGCATGGATTCTACCTTTTCCCGGTACTCGCCCGGATTCTATCATTTTTCGGTACTCACATTGATTCGACTATTTTTTTGTAATAGCCGGGACAGGTTTTCGATACTCGCACGGACTCTACCTTTTCCCGGTACTCTCCCGAATTCTACTATTTTTCGTTACTCACACTGATTCGACCCTTCTCCGGTACTCGTCAAGACAATTTTTAAATACTCGCACGGATTCTACCTTTTCCCGGTACTCGCCCGGATTCTATAATTTTTCGGTACTCACATTGATTCGACTATTTTTTTGTAATAGCCGGGACTGGTTTTCGATAATCGCACGGATTCTACCTTTTCCCGGTACTCTCCCGAATTCTACTATTTTTCGGTACTCACACTGATTCGACCCTTTTCCGGTACTCGTCAGGACAATTTTTCGATACTCGCATGGATTCTACCTTTTCCCGGTACTCGCCCGGATTCTATCACTTTTCGGTACTTACATTGATTCGACCATTTTTTTCTAATCGCCGGGACAGTTTTTCGATACACGCACGGATTCTACCTTTTCCCGGTACTCTTCCGGATTCTACTATTTTTTGGTACTCACACTGATTCGACCCTTCTCCGGTACTCGTCAAGACAATTTTTAAATACTCGCATGGATTCTACCTTTTCCCGGTACTCGCCCGGATTCTATCATTTTTCGGTACTCACATTGATTCGACTATTTTTTTGTAATAGCCGGGACTGGTTTTCGATACTCGCACGGATTCTACCTTTTCCCGGTACTCTCCCGAATTCTACTATTTTTCGGTACTCACACCGATTCGACCCTTTTCCGGTACTCGTCAGGACAATTTTTCGATACTCGCATGGATTCTACCTTTTCCCGGTACTCACTCGGATTCTATCATTTTTCGGTACTTACATTGATTCGACCATTTTTTTCTAATCGCCGGGACAGTTTTTCGATACTCGCACGGATTCTACCTTTTCCCGGTACTCTCCAGGATTCTTCTATTTTTCGGTACTCACACTCATTCGACCCTTCTCCGGTACTCGTCAAGACAATTTTTAAATACTCGCATGGATTCTACCTTTTCCCGGTACTCGCCCGGATTCTATCATTTTTCGGTACTCACATTGATTCGACTATTTTTTTGTAATAGCCGGGATTGGTTTTCGATACTCGCACGGATTCTACCTTTTCCCGGTACTCTCCCGAATTCTACTATTTTTCGGTACTCACACTGATTCGACCCTTTTCCGGTACTCGTCAGGACAATTTTTAAATACTCGCATGGATTCTACCTTTTCCCGGTACTCTCCCGGATTCTACTATTTTTCGTTACTCACACTGATTCGACCCTTTTCTGGTACTCGTCAGGACAATTTTTTGATACTCGCATGGATTCTACCTTTTCCCGGTACTCGCCCGGATTCTATAATCTTTCGGTACTCACATTGATTCGCCATTTTTTTGTAATCGCCGGGAAAGTTTTTCAATACTCGCACGGATTCTTCCTTTTCCCGGTACTCTTCCGGATTCTACTATTTTTTGGTACTCACACTGATTCGACCCTTCTCCGGTACTCGTCAAGACAATTTTTAAATACTCGCATGGATTCTACCTTTTCCCGGTACTCGCTCGGATTCTATAATTTTTCGGTACTCACATTGATTCGACTATTTTTTTGTAATAGCCGGGACTGGTTTTCGATAATCGCACGGATTCTACCTTTTCCCGGTACTCTCCCGAATTCTACTATTTTTCGGTACTCACACTGATTCGACCCTTTTCCGGTACTCGTCAGGACAATTTTTCGATACTCGCATGGATTCTACCTTTTCCCGGTACTCGCCCGGATTCTATCACTTTTCGGTACTTACATTGATTCGACCATTTTTTTCTAATCGCCGGGACAGTTTTTCGATACACGCACGGATTCTACCTTTTCCCGGTACTCTTCCGGATTCTACTATTTTTTGGTACTCACACTGATTCGACCCTTCTCCGGTACTCGTCAAGACAATTTTTAAATACTCGCATGGATTCTACCTTTTCCCGGTACTCGCCCGGATTCTATCATTTTTCGGTACTCACATTGATTCGACTATTTTTTTGTAATAGCCGGGACTGGTTTTCGATACTCGCACGGATTCTACCTTTTCCCGGTACTCTCCCGAATTCTACTATTTTTCGGTACTCACACCGATTCGACCCTTTTCCGGTACTCGTCAGGACAATTTTTCGATACTCGCATGGATTCTACCTTTTCCCGGTACTCACCCGGATTCTATCATTTTTCGGTACTTACATTGATTCGACCATTTTTTTCTAATCGCCGGGACAGTTTTTCGATACTCGCACGGATTCTACCTTTTCCCGGTACTCTCCAGGATTCTTCTATTTTTCGGTACTCACACTCATTCGACCCTTCTCCGGTACTCGTCAAGACAATTTTTAAATACTCGCATGGATTCTACCTTTTCCCGGTACTCGCCCGGATTCTATCATTTTTCGGTACTCACATTGATTCGACTATTTTTTTGTAATAGCCGGGATTGGTTTTCGATACTCGCACGGATTCTACCTTTTCCCGGTACTCTCCCGAATTCTACTATTTTTCGGTACTCACACTGATTCGACCCTTTTCCGGTACTCGTCAGGACAATTTTTAAATACTCGCATGGATTCTACCTTTTCCCGGTACTCTCCCGGATTCTACTATTTTTCGTTACTCACACTGATTCGACCCTTTTCTGGTACTCGTCAGGACAATTTTTTGATACTCGCATGGATTCTACCTTTTCCCGGTACTCGCCCGGATTCTATAATCTTTCGGTACTCACATTGATTCGCCATTTTTTTGTAATCGCCGGGAAAGTTTTTCAATACTCGCACGGATTCTTCCTTTTCCCGGTACTCTTCCGGATTCTACTATTTTTTGGTACTCACACTGATTCGACCCTTCTCCGGTACTCGTCAAGACAATTTTTAAATACTCGCATGGATTCTACCTTTTCCCGGTACTCGCCCGGATTCTATCATTTTTCGGTACTCACATTGATTCGACTATTTTTTTGTAATAGCCGGGACTGGTTTTCGATAATCGCACGGATTCTACCTTTTCCCGGTACTCTCCCGAATTCTACTATATTTCGGTACTCACACTGGTTCGACCCTTTTCCCGTACTGGTCAGGACAATTTTTCGATACTCGCATGGATTCTACCTTTTCCCGGTACTCGCCCGGATTCTATCACTTTTCGGTACTTACATTGATTCGACCATTTTTTTCTAATTGCCGGGACAGTTTTTCGATACTCGCACGGATTCTACCTTTTCCCGGTACTCTTCCGGATTCTACTATTTTTTGGTACTCACACTGATTCGACCCTTCTCCGGTACTCATCAAGACAATTTTTAAATACTCGCATGGATTCTACCTTTTCCCGGTACCCGCCCGGATTCTATCATTTTTCGGTACTCACATTGATTCGACTATTTTTTTGTAATAGCCGGGACAGGTTTTCGATACTCGCACGGATTCTATCTTTTCTCGGTACTCTCCCGGATTCTACTATTTTCGGTACTCACACTGATTCGACCCTTTTCCGGTACTCGTCAGGACAATTTTTCGATACTCGCATGGATTCTACCTTTTCCCGGTACTCGCCCGGATTCTATCACTTCTCGGTACTTACATTGATTCGACCATTTTTTTCTAATCGCCGGGACAGTTTTTCGATACTCGCACGGATTCTACCTTTTCCCGGTACTCTTCCGGATTCTACTATTTTTTGGTACTCACACTGATTCGACCCTTCTCCGGTACTCGTCAAGACAATTTTTAAATACTCGCATGGATTCTACCTTTTCCCGGTACTCGCCCGGATTCTATCATTTTTCGGTACTCACATTGATTCGACTATTTTTTTGTAATAGCCGGGATTGGTTTTCGATACTCGCACGGATTCTACCTTTTCCCGGTACTCTCCCGAATTCTACTATTTTTCGGTACTCACACTGATTCGACCCTTTTCCGGTACTCGTCAGGACAATTTTTCGATACTCGCATGGATTCTACCTTTTCCCGGTACTCACCCGGATTCTATCATTTTTCGGTACTTACATTGATTCGACCATTTTTTTCTAATCGCCGGGACAGTTTTTCGATACTCGCACGGATTCTACCTTTTCCCGGTACTCTCCCGGATTCTTCTATTTTTCGGTACTCACACTCATTCGACCCTTTTCCGGTACTCGTCAGGACAATTTTTCGATACTCGCATGGATTCTACCTTTTCCCGGTACTCGCCCGGATTCTATCATTTTTCGGTACTCACATTGATTCGACTATTTTTTTGTAATAGCCGGGACAGGTTTTCGATACTCGCACGGACTCTACCTTTTCCCGGTACTCTCCCGGATTCTACTATTTTTCGTTACTCACACTGATTCGACCCTTTTCTGGTAGTCGTCAGGACAATTTTTTGATACTCGCATGGATTCTACCTTTTCCCGGTACTCGCCCAGATTCTATTATTTTTCGGTACTCACATTGATTCGCCATTTTTTTGTAATCGCCGGGAAAGTTTTTCAATACTCGCACGGATTCTTCCTTTTCTCGGTACTCTTCCGGATTCTACTATTTTTTGGTACTCACACTGATTCGACCCTTCTCCGGTACTCGTCAAGACAATTTTTAAATACTCGCATGGATTCTACCTTTTCCCGGTACTCGCCCGGATTCTATCATTTTTCGGTACTCACATTGATTCGACTATTTTTTTGTAATAGCCGGGATTGGTTTTCGATACTCGCACGGATTCTACCTTTTCCCGGTACTCTCCCGAATTCTACTATTTTTCGGTACTCACACTGATTCGACCCTTTTCCGGTACTCGTCAGGACAATTTTTCGATACTCGCATGGATTCTACCTTTTCCCGGTACTCACCCGGATTCTATCATTTTTCGGTACTTACATTGATTCGACCATTTTTTTCTAATCGCCGGGACAGTTTTTCGATACTCGCACGGATTCTACCTTTTCCCGGTACTCTCCCGGATTCTTCTATTTTTCGGTACTCACACTCATTCGACCCTTTTCCGGTACTCGTCAGGACAATTTTTCGATACTCGCATGGATTCTACCTTTTCCCGGTACTCGCCCGGATTCTATCATTTTTCGGTACTCACATTGATTCGACTATTTTTTTGTAATAGCCGGGACAGGTTTTCGATACTCGCACGGACTCTACCTTTTCCCGGTACTCTCCCGGATTCTACTATTTTTCGTTACTCACACTGATTCGACCCTTTTCTGGTAGTCGTCAGGACAATTTTTTGATACTCGCATGGATTCTACCTTTTCCCGGTACTCGCCCAGATTCTATTATTTTTCGGTACTCACATTGATTCGCCATTTTTTTGTAATCGCCGGGAAAGTTTTTCAATACTCGCACGGATTCTTCCTTTTCTCGGTACTCTTCCGGATTCTACTATTTTTTGGTACTCACACTGATTCGACCCTTCTCCGGTACTCGTCAAGACAATTTTTAAATACTCGCATGGATTCTACCTTTTCCCGGTACTCGCCCGGATTCTATCATTTTTCGGTACTCACATTGATTCGACTATTTTTTTGTAATAGCCGGGATTGGTTTTCGATACTCGCACGGATTCTACCTTTTCCCGGTACTCTCCCGAATTCTACTATTTTTCGGTACTCACACTGATTCGACCCTTTTCCGGTACTCGTCAGGACAATTTTTCGATACTCGCATGGATTCTACCTTTTCCCGGTACTCACCCGGATTCTATCATTTTTCGGTACTTACATTGATTCGACCATTTTTTTCTAATCGCCGGGACAGTTTTTCGATACTCGCACGGATTCTACCTTTTCCCGGTACTCTCCCGGATTCTTCTATTTTTCGGTACTCACACTCATTCGACCCTTTTCCGGTACTCGTCAGGACAATTTTTCGATACTCGCATGGATTCTACCTTTTCCCGGTACTCGCCCGGATTCTATCATTTTTCGGTACTCACATTGATTCGACTATTTTTTTGTAATAGCCGGGACAGGTTTTCGATACTCGCACGGACTCTACCTTTTCCCGGTACTCTCCCGGATTCTACTATTTTTCGTTACTCACACTGATTCGACCCTTTTCTGGTAGTCGTCAGGACAATTTTTTGATACTCGCATGGATTCTACCTTTTCCCGGTACTCGCCCAGATTCTATTATTTTTCGGTACTCACATTGATTCGCCATTTTTTTGTAATCGCCGGGAAAGTTTTTCAATACTCGCACGGATTCTTCCTTTTCTCGGTACTCTTCCGGATTCTACTATTTTTTGGTACTCACACTGATTCGACCCTTCTCCGGTACTCGTCAAGACAATTTTTAAATACTCGCATGGATTCTACCTTTTCCCGGTACTCGCCCGGATTCTATCATTTTTCGGTACTCACATTGATTCGACTATTTTTTTGTAATAGCCGGGACTGGTTTTCGATACTCGCACGGATTCTACCTTTTCCCGGTACTCTCCCGAATTCTACTATTTTTCGGTACTCACACTGATTCGACCCTTTTCTGGTACTCGTCAGGACAATTTTTCGATACTCGCATGGATTCTACCTTTTCCCGGTACTCGCCCAGATACTATCATTTTTCGGTACTCACATTGATTCGATCATTTTTTTGTAATCGCCGGGACAGTTTATCTATACTCGCACGGATTCTTCCTTTTCCCGATGCTCTTCCGGATTCTACTATTTTTCGGTACTCACACTCATTCGACCCTTTTCCGGTACTCGTTAGGACAATTTTTCGATACTCGCATGGATTCTACCTTTTCCCGGTACTCGCCCGGATTCTATCATTTTTCGGTACTCACATTGATTCGACCATTTTTTTGTAATCGCCGGGACAATTTTTCGATACTCGCACGGATTCTACCTTTTCCCGGTACTCTCCCGAATTCTACTATTTTTCGGTACTCACACTGATTAGACCCTTTTCCGGTACTCGACAGGACAATTTTTCGATACTCGGATGGATTCTTCCTTTTCCCGGTACTCACCCGGATTCTATTATTTTTCGGTACTCACATTGATTCGATCATTTTTTTGTAATCGCCGGGACAGTTTATCAATACTCGCACGGATTCTACCTTTTCCCGGTACTCTCCCGGATTCTTCTATTTTTCGGTACTCACACTCTTTCGACCCTTTTCTGGTACTCGTCAGGACAATTTTTCGATACTCGCATGGATTCTACCTTTTCCCGGTACTCGCCCGGATTCTATTATTTTTCGGTACTCACATTGATTCGATCATTTTTTTGTAATCGCCGGGACAGTTTATCAATACTCATACGGATTCTTCCTTTTCCCGGTACTCTTTCGGATTCTACTATTTTTCGGTACTCACACTCATTCGACCCTTTTCCGGTACTCGTCAGGACAATTTTTCGATACTCACATGGATTCTACCTTTTTCCCGTAGTTGCCCGGATTCTATTATTTTTCGGTACTCACATTGATTCGCCATTTTTTTGTAATCGCCGGGAAAGTTTTTCAATACTCGCACGGATTCTTCCTTTTCCCGGTACTCTCCCGGATTCTACTATTTTTCGGTACTCACACTCATTCGACCCTTTTCCGATACTCGTCAGGACAATTTTTCGATACTCGCATGGATTCTACCTTTTCCCGGTACTCGCCCGGATTCTATTATTTTTCGGTACTCACATTGATTCGCCATTTTTTTGTAATCGCCGGGAAAGTTTTTCAATACTCGCACGGATTCTTCCTTTTCCCGGTACTCTTCCGGATTCTACTATTTTTCGGTACTCACACTGATTCGACCCTTTTCCGGTACTCGTCAGGACAATTTTTCGATACTCGCATTGATTCTACCTTTTCCCGGTACTCACCCGGATTCTATCATTTTTCGGTACTTACATTGATTCGACCATTTTTTTCTAATCGCCGGGACAGTTTTTCGATACTCGCACGGATTCTACCTTTTCCCGGTACTCTCCCGGATTCTTCTATTTTTCGGTACTCACACTCATTCGACCCTTTTCCGGTACTCGTCAGGACAATTTTTCGATACTCGCATGGATTCTACCTTTTCCCGGTACTCGCCCGGATTCTATCATTTTTCGGTACTCACATTGATTCGACTATTTTTTTGTAATAGCCGGGACAGGTTTTCGATACTCGCACGGACTCTACCTTTTCCCGGTACTCTCCCGGATTCTACTATTTTTCGTTACTCACACTGATTCGACCCTTTTCTGGTAGTCGTCAGGACAATTTTTTGATACTCGCATGGATTCTACCTTTTCCCGGTACTCGCCCAGATTCTATTATTTTTTGGTACTCACATTGATTCGCCATTTTTTTGTAATCGCCGGGAAAGTTTTTCAATACTCGCACGGATTCTTCCTTTTCTCGGTACTCTTCCGGATTCTACTATTTTTTGGTACTCACACTGAATCGACCCTTCTCCGGTACTCGTCAAGACAATTTTTAAATACTCGCATGGATTCTACCTTTTCCCGGTACTCGCCCGGATTCTATCATTTTTCGGTACTCACATTGATTCGACTATTTTTTTGTAATAGCCGGGACTGGTTTTCGATACTCGCACGGATTCTACCTTTTCCCGGTACTCTCCCGAATTCTACTATTTTTCGGTACTCACACTGATTCGACCCTTTTCTGGTACTCGTCAGGACAATTTTTCGATACTCGCATGGATTCTACCTTTTCCCGGTACTCGCCCGGATACTATCATTTTTCGGTACTCACATTGATTCGATCATTTTTTTGTAATCGCCGGGACAGTTTATCTATACTCGCACGGATTCTTATTTTTCCCGATGCTCTTCCGGATTCTACTATTTTTCGGTACTCACACTCATTCGACCCTTTTCCGGTACTCGTTAGGACAATTTTTCGATACTCGCATGGATTCTACCTTTTCCCGGTACTCGCCCGGATTCTATCATTTTTCGGTACTCACATTGATTCGACCATTTTTTTGTAATCGCCGGGACAATTTTTCGATACTCGCACGGATTCTACCTTTTCCCGGTACTCTCCCGGATTCTTCTATTTTTCGGTACTCACACTCTTTCGACCCTTTTCTGGTACTCGTCAGGACAATTTTTCGATACTCGCATGGATTCTTCCTTTTCCCGGTACTCACCCGGATTCTATTATTTTTCGGTACTCACATTGATTCGATCATTTTTTTGTAATCGCCGGGACAGTTTATCAATACTCGCACGGATTCTACCTTTTCCCGGTACTCTCCCGGATTCTTCTATTTTTCGGTACTCACACTCTTTCGACCCTTTTCTGGTACTCGTCAGGACAATTTTTCGATACTCGCATGGATTCTACCTTTTCCCGGTACTCGCCCGGATTCTATTATTTTTCGGTACTCACATTGATTCGATCATTTTTTTGTAATCGCCGGGACAGTTTATCAATACTCATACGGATTCTTCCTTTTCCCGGTACTCTTTCGGATTCTACTATTTTTCGGTACTCACACTCATTCGACCCTTTTCCGGTACTCGTCAGGACAATTTTTCGATACTCACATGGATTCTACCTTTTTCCCGTAGTTGCCCGGATTCTATTATTTTTCGGTACTCACATTGATTCGCCATTTTTTTGTAATCGCCGGGAAAGTTTTTCAATACTCGCACGGATTCTTCCTTTTCCCGGTACTCTCCCGGATTCTACTATTTTTCGGTACTCACACTCATTCGACCCTTTTCCGATACTCGTCTGGACAATTTTTCGATACTCGCATGGATTCTACCTTTTCCCGGTACTCGCCCGGATTCTATTATTTTTCGGTACTCACATTGATTCGCCATTTTTTTGTAATCGCCGGGAAAGTTTTTCAATACTCGCACGGATTCTTCCTTTTCCCGGTACTCTTCCGGATTCTACTATTTTTCGTTACTCACACTGATTCGACCCTTTCTGGTACTCGTCAGGACAATTTTTTGATACTCGCATGGATTCTACCTTTTCCCGGTACTCGCCCGAATTCTATTATTTTTCGGTACTCACATTGATTCGCCATTTTTTTGTATTCGCCGGGAAAGTTTTTCAATACTCGCACGGATTCTTCCTTTTCCCGGTACTCTTCCGGATTCTACTATTTTTTGGTACTCACACTGATTCGACCCTTCTCCGGTACTCGTCAAGACAATTTTTAAATACTCGCATGGATTCTATTATTTCCCGGTACTCGCCCGGATTCTATCATTTTTCGGTACTCACATTGATTCGATCATTTTTTTGTAATCGTCGGGACAGTTTATCAATACTCGCACGGATTCTACCTTTTCCCGGTACTCTCCCGGATTCTTCTATTTTTCGGTACTCACACTCTTTCGACCCTTTTCTGCTACTCGTCAGGACAATTTTTCGATACTCGCATGGATTCTACCTTTTCTCGGTACTCGCCCGGATTCTATTATTTTTCGGTACTCACATTGATTCGATCATTTTTTTGTAATCGCCGGGACAGTTTATCAATACTCATACGGATTCTTCCTTTTCCTGGTACTCTTTCGGATTCTACTATTTTTCGGTACTCACACTCATTCGACCCTTTTCCGGTACTCGTCAGGACAATTTTTCGATACTCACATGGATTGTACCTTTTTCCCGTAGTTGCCCGGATTCTATTATTTTTCGGTACTCACATTGATTCGCCATTTTTTTGTAATCGCCGGGAAAGTTTTTCAATACTCGCACGGATTCTTCCTTTTCTCGGTACTCTTCCGGATTCTACTATTTTTTGGTACTCACACTGATTCGACCCTTCTCCGGTACTCGTCAAGACAATTTTTAAATACTCGCATGGATTCTACCTTTTCCCGGTACTCGCCCGGATTCTATCATTTTTCGGTACTCACATTGATTCGACTATTTTTTTGTAATAGCCAGGACAGGTTTTCGATACTCGCACGGAGTCTACCTTTTCCCGGTACTCTCCCGGATTCTACTATTTTTCGTTACTCACACTGATTCGACCCTTTCTGGTACTCGTCAGGACAATTTTTTGATACTCGCATGGATTCTACCTTTTCCCGGTACTCGCCCGAATTCTATTATTTTTCGGTACTCACATTGATTCGCCATTTTTTTGTATTCGCCGGGAAAGTTTTTCAATACTCGCACGGATTCTTCCTTTTCCCGGTACTCTTCCGGATTCTACTATTTTTTGGTACTCACACTGATTCGACCCTTCTCCGGTACTCGTCAAGACAATTTTTAAATACTCGCATGGATTCTATTATTTCCCGGTACTCGCCCGGATTCTATCATTTTTCGGTACTCACATTGATTCGATCATTTTTTTGTAATCGCCGGGACAGTTTATCAATACTCATACGGATTCTTCCTTTTCCCGGTACTCTTTCGGATTCTACTATTTTTCGGTACTCACACTCATTCGACCCTTTTCCGGTACTCGTCAGGACAATTTTTCGATACTCACATGGATTCTACCTTTTTCCCGTAGTTGCCCGGATTCTATTATTTTTCGGTACTCACATTGATTCGCCATTTTTTTGTAATCGCCGGGAAAGTTTTTCAATACTCGCACGGATTCTACCTTTTCCCGGTACTCTCCCGGATTCTTCTATTTTTTGGTACTCACACTCTTTCGACCCTTTTCTGCTACTCGTCAGGACAATTTTTCGATACTCGCATGGATTCTACCTTTTCTCGGTACTCGCCCGGATTCTATTATTTTTCGGTACTCCCATTGATTCGATCATTTTTTTGTAATCGCCGGGACAGTTTATCAATACTCATACGGATTCTTCCTTTTCCTGGTACTCTTTCGGATTCTACTATTTTTCGGTACTCACACTCATTCGACCCTTTTCCGGTACTCGTCAGGACAATTTTTCGATACTCACATGGATTGTACCTTTTTCCCGTAGTTGCCCGGATTCTATTATTTTTCGGTACTCACATTGATTCGACTATTTTTTTGTAATAGCCGGGACTGGTTTTCGATAATCGCACGGATTCTACCTTTTCCCGGTACTCTCCCGAATTCTACTATTTTTCGGTACTCACACTGATTCGACCCTTTTCCCGTACTCGTCAGGACAATTTTTCGATACTCGCATGGATTCTACCTTTTCCCGGTACTCGCCCGGATTCTATCATTTTTCGGTACTCACATTGATTCGACTATTTTTTTGTAATAGCCGGGACAGGTTTTCGATACTCGCACGGAGTCTACCTTTTCCCGGTACTCTCCCGGATTCTACTATTTTTCGTTACTCACACTGATTCGACCCTTTCTGGTACTCGTCAGGACAATTTTTTGATACTCGCATGGATTCTACCTTTTCCCGGTACTCGCCCGAATTCTATTATTTTTCGGTACTCACATTGATTCGCCATTTTTTTGTATTTGCCGGGAAAGTTTTTCAATACTCGCACGGATTCTTCCTTTTCCCGGTACTCTTCCGGATTCTACTATTTTTTGGTACTCACACTGATTCGACCCTTCTCCGGTACTCGTCAAGACAATTGTTAAATACTCGCATGGATTCTATTATTTCCCGGTACTCGCCCGGATTCTATCATTTTACGGTACTCACATTGATTCGACTATTTTTTTTTAATAGCCGGGACAGGTTTTCGATACTCGCACGGATTCTACCTTTTCCCGATACTCGCACGGATTCTACCTTTTCCCGGTACTCTCCCGGATTCTACTATTTTTCGTTACTCACACTGATTCGACCCTTTTCCGGTACTCGTCAAGACAATTTTTAAATACTCGCATGGATTCTATTATTTCCCGGTACTCGCCCGGATTCTATCATTTTTCGGTACTCACATTGATTCGATCATTTTTTTGTAATCGTCGGGACAGTTTATCAATACTCGCACGGATTCTACTTTTTCCCGGTACTCTCCCGGATTCTTCTATTTTTCGGTACTCACACTCTTTCGACCCTTTTCTGGTACTCGTCAGGACAATTTTTCGATACTCGCATGGATTCTACCTTTTCCCGGTACTCGCCCGGATTCTATTATTTTTCGGTACTCACATTGATTCGATCATTTTTTTGTAATCGCCGGGACAGTTTATCAATACTTATACGGATTCTTCCTTTTCCCGGTACTCTTCCGGATTCTACTATTTTTCGGTACTCACACTCATTCGACCCTTTTCCGGTACTCGTCAGGACAATTTTTAGATACTCACATGGATTCTACCTTTTTCCCGTAGTTGCCCGGATTCTATTATTTTTCGGTACTCACATTGATTCGCCATTTTTTTGTAATTGCCGGGAAAGTTTTTCAATGCTCGCACTGATTCTTCCTTCTCCCGGTACTCTTCCGGATTCTACTATTTTTTGGTACTCACACTGATTCGACCCTTCTCCGGTACTCGTCAAGACAATTTTTAAATACTCGCATGGATTCTACCTTTTCCCGGTACTCGCCCGGATTCTATCATTTTTCGGTACTCACATTGATTCGACCATTTTTTTGTAATCGCCGGGACAGTTTTTCGATACTCGCACGGATTCTACGTTTTCCCGGTACTCTTCCGGATTCAACTATTTTTTGGTACTCACACTGATTCGACCCTTCTCCGGTACTCATCAAGACAATTTTTAAATACTCGCATGGATTCTACCTTTTCCCGGTACTCGCCCGGATTCTATCATTTTTCGGTACTCACATTGATTCGACTATTTTTTTGTAATAGCCGGGACAGGTTTTCGATACTCGCACGGATTCTACCTTTTCCCGATACTCGCACGGATTCTACCTTTTCCCGGTACTCTCCCGGATTCTACTATTTTTCGTTACTCACACTGATTCGACCCTTTTCCGGTACTCGTCAGGACAATTTTTCGATACTCGCATGGATTCTACCTTTTCCCGGTACTCGCCCGGATTCTATCATTTTTCGGTACTTACATTGATTCGACCATTTTTTTCTAATCGCCGGGACAGTTTTTCGATACTCGCACGGATTCTACCTTTTCCCGGTACTCTCCCGGATTCTTCTATTTTTCGGTACTCACACTCATTCGACCCTTTTCCGGTACTCGTCAGGACAATTTTTCGATACTCGCATGGATTCTACCTTTTCCCGGTACTCGTCCGGATTCTATTATTTTTCGGTACTCACATTGATTCGCCATTTTTTTGTAATCGCCGGGAAAGTTTTTCAATACTCGCACGGATTCTTCCTTTTCCCGGTACTCTTCCGGATTCTACTATTTTTTGGTAGTCACACTGATTCGACCCTTCTCCGGTACTCGTCAAGACAATTTTTGAATACTCGCATGGATTCTACCTTTTCCCGGTACTCGCCCGGATTCTATCATTTTTCGGTACTCACATTGATTCGACTATTTTTTTGTAATAGCCGGGACAGGTTTTCGATACTCGCACGGACTCTACCTTTTCCCAGTACTCTCCCGGATTCTATTATTTTTCGTTACTCACACTGATTCGACCATTTTCTGGTACTCGTCAGGACAATTTTTTGATACTCGCATGGATTCTACCTTTTCCCGGTACTCGCCCGGATTCTATTATTTTTCGGTACTCACATTGATTCGCCATTTTTTTGTAATCGCCGGGAAAGTTTTTCAATACTCGCACGGATTCTTCCTTTTCCCGGTACTCTTCCGGATTCTACTATTTTTTTGTACTCACACTGATTCGACCCTTCTCCGGTACTCGTCAAGACAATTTTTAAATACTCGCATGGATTCTATTATTTCCCGGTACTCGCCCGGATTCTATCATTTTACGGTACTCACATTGATTCGACTATTTTTTTGTAATCGCCGGGACAATTTTTCGATACTCGCACGGATTCTACTTTTTCCCGGTACTCTCCCGAATTCTACTATTTTTCGGTACTCACACTGATTAGACCCTTTTCCGGTACTCGACAGGACAATTTATCGATACTCGCATGGATTCTTCCTTTTCCCGGTACTCACCCGGATTCTATTATTTTTCGGTACTGACATTGATTCGATCATTTTTTTGTAATCGCCGGGACAGTTTCTCAATACTCGCACGGATTCTACCTTTTCCCGGTACTCTCCCGGATTCTTCTATTTTTCGGTACTCACACTCTTTCGACCCTTTTCTGGTACTCGTCAGGACAATTTTTCGATACTCGCATGGATTCTACCTTTTCCCGGTACTCGCCCGGATTCTATTATTTTTCGGTACTCACATTGATTCGATCATTTTTTTGTAATCGCCGGGACAGTTTATCAATACTCATACGGATTCTTCCTTTTCCCGGTACTCTTCCGGATTCTACTATTTTTCGGTACTCACACTCATTCGACCCTTTTCCGGTACTCGTCAGGACAATTTTTCGATACTCACATGGATTCTACCTTTTTCCCGTAGTTGCCCGGATTCTATTATTTTTCGGTACTCACATTGATTCGCCATTTTTTTGTAATCGCCGGGAAAGTTTTTCAATACTCTTCCTTTTCCCGGTACTCTTCCGGATTCTACTATTTTTTGGTACTCACACTGATTCGACCCTTCTCCGGTACTCGTCAAGACAATTTTTAAATACTCGCATGGATTCTACCTTTTCCCGGTAGTCGCTTGGATTCTATCATTTTTCGGTACTCACATTGATTCGACTATTTTTTTGTAATAGCCGGGACTGGTTTTCGATACTAGCACGGATTCTACCTTTTCCCGGTACTCTCCCGGATTCTACTATTTTTCGTTAATCTCACTGATTCGACCCTTTTCCGGTACTCGTCAGGACAATTTTTAAATACTCGCATGGATTCTACCTTTTCCCGGTACTCGCCCGGATTCTATCATTTTTCGGTACTCACATTGATTCGACCATTTTTTTGTAATCGCCGGGACAGTTTTTCGATACTCGCACGGAGTCTACCTTTTCCCGGTACTCTCCCGGATTCTACTATTTTTCGTTACTCACACTGATTCGACCCTTTCTGGTACTCGTCAGGACAATTTTTTGATACTCGCATGGATTCTACCTTTTCCCGGTACTCGCCCGGATTCTATTATTTTTCGGTACTCACATTGATTCGATCATTTTTTTGTAATCGCCGGGACAGTTTATCAATACTCATACGGATTCTTCCTTTTCCCGGTACTCTTCCGGATTCTACTATTTTTCGGTACTCACACTCATTCGACCCTTTTCCGGTACTCGTCAGGACAATTTTTCGATACTCACATGGATTCTACCTTTTTCCCGTAGTTGCCCGGATTCTATTATTTTTCGGTACTCACATTGATTCGCCATTTTTTTGTAATCGCCGGGAAAGTTTTTCAATACTCTTCCTTTTCCCGGTACTCTTCCGGATTCTACTATTTTTTGGTACTCACACTGATTCGACCCTTCTCCGGTACTCGTCAAGACAATTTTTAAATACTCGCATGGATTCTACCTTTTCCCGGTAGTCGCTTGGATTCTATCATTTTTCGGTACTCACATTGATTCGACTATTTTTTTGTAATAGCCGGGACTGGTTTTCGATACTAGCACGGATTCTACCTTTTCCCGGTACTCTCCCGGATTCTACTATTTTTCGTTAATCTCACTGATTCGACCCTTTTCCGGTACTCGTCAGGACAATTTTTAAATACTCGCATGGATTCTACCTTTTCCCGGTACTCGCCCGGATTCTATCATTTTTCGGTACTCACATTGATTCGACCATTTTTTTGTAATCGCCGGGACAGTTTTTCGATACTCGCACGGATTCTACCTTTTCCCGGTACTCTTCCGGATTCTACTATTTTTTGGTACTCACACTGATTCGACCCTTCTCCAGTAGTCATCAAGACAATTTTTAAATACTCGCATGGATTCTACCTTTTCCCGGTACTCGCCCGGATTCTACCATTTTTCGGTACTCACATTGATTCGACTATTTTTTTGTAATAGCCGGGACAGGTTTTCGATACTCGCACGGATTCTACCTTTTCCCGATACTCGCACGGATTCTACCTTTTCCCGGTACTCTCCCGGATTCTACTATTTTTCGTTACTCACACTGATTCGACCCTTTTCCAGTACTCGTCAGGACAATTTTTCGATACTCGCATGGATTCTACCTTTTCCCGGTACTCGCCCGGATTCTATCATTTTTCGGTACTTACATTGATTCGACCATTTTTTTCTAATCGTCGGGACAGTTTTTCGATACTCGCACGGATTCTACCTTTTCCCGGTACTCTCCCGGATTCTTCTATTTTTCGGTACTCACACTCATTCGACCCTATTCCGGTACTCGTCAGAACAATTTTTCGATACTCGCATGGATTCTACCTTTTCCCGGTACTCGCCCGGATTCTATTATTTTTCGGTACTCACATTGATTCGCCATTTTTTTGTAATCGCCGGGAAAGTTTTTCAATACTCGCACGGATTCTTCCTTTTCCCGGTACTCTTCCGGATTCTACTATTTTTTTGTACTCACACTGATTCGACCCTTCTCCGGTACTCGTCAAGACAATTTTTAAATACTCGCATGGATTCTACCTTTTCCCGGTACTCGCCCGGATTCTATCATTTTTCGGTACTCACATTGATTCGACTATTTTTTTGTAATAGCCGGGACAGGTTTTCGATACTCGCACGGACTCTACCTTTTCCCGGTACTCTCCCGGATTCTATTATTTTTCGTTACTCACACTGATTCGACCATTTTCTGGTACTCGTCAGGACAATTTTTTGATACTCGCATGGATTCTACCTTTTCCCGGTACTCGCCCGAATTCTATTATTTTTCGGTACTGACATTGATTCGCCATTTTTTTGTAATCGCCGGGAAAGTTTTTCAATACTCGCACGGATTCTTCCTTTTCCCGGTACTCTTCCGGATTCTACTATTTTTTGGTACTCACACTGATTCGACCCTTCTCCGGTACTCGTCAAGACAATTTTTAAATACTCGCATGGATTCTACCTTTTCCCGGTACTCGCCCGGATTCTATCATTTTTCGGTACTCACATTGATTCGACTATTTTTTTGTAATAGCCGGGACTGGTTTTCGATAATCGCACGGATTCTACCTTTTCCCGGTACTCTCCCGAATTCTACTATTTTTCGGTACTCACACTGATTCGACCCTTTTCCCGTACTCGTCAGGACAATTTTTCGATACTCGCATGGATTCTACCTTTTCCCGGTACTCGCCCGGATTCTATCATTTTTCGGTACTTACATTGATTCGACCATTTTTTTCTAATCGCCGGGACAGTTTTTCGATACTCGCACGGATTCTACCTTTTCCCGGTACTCTTCCGGATTCTACTATTTTTTGGTACTCACACTGATTCGACCCTTCTCCGGTACTCATCAAGACAATTTTTAAATACTCGCATGGATTCTACCATTTCCCGGTACTCGCCCGGATTCTATCATTTTTCGGTACTCACATTGATTCGACTATTTTTTTGTAATAGCCGGGACAGGTTTTCGATACTCGCACGGATTCTACCTTTTCCCGGTACTCTCCCGGATTCTACTATTTTTCGTTACTCACACTGATTCGACCCTTTTCTGATACTCGTCAGGACAATTTTTTGATACTCGCATGGATTCTACCTTTTCCCGGTACTCGCCCGGATTCTATTATTTTTCGGTACTGACATTGATTCGCCATTTTTTTGTAATCGCCGGGAAAGTTTTTCAATACTCGCACGGATTCTTCCTTTTCCCGGTACTCTTCCGGATTCTACTATTTTTTGGTACTCACACTGATTCGACCCTTCTCCGGTACTCGTCAAGACAATTTTTAAATACTCGCGTGGATTCTACCTTTTCCCGGTACTCGCCCGGATTCTATCATTTTTCGGTACTCACATTGATTCGACTATTTTTTTGTAATAGCCGGGACTGGTTTTCGATACTCGCACGAATTCTACCTTTTCCCGGTACTCTCCCGAATTCTACTATTTTTCGGTACTCACACTGATTCGACCCTTTTCCGGTACTCGTCAGGACAATTTTTCGATACTCGCATGGATTCTACCTTTTCCCGGTACTCGCCCGGATTCTATCATTTTTCGGTACTTACATTGATTCGACCATTTTTTTCTAATCGCCGGGACAGTTTTTCGATACTCGCACGGATTCTACCTTTTCCCGGTACTCTCCCGGATTCTACTATTTTTCGGTACTCACACTCATTCGACCCTTTTCCGGTACTCGTCAGGACAATTTTTCGATACTCGCATGGATTCTACCTTTTCCCGGTACTCGCCCGGATTCTATCATTTTTCGGTACTTACATTGATTCGACCATTTTTTTCTAATCGCCGGGACAGTTTTTCGATACTCGCACGGATTCTACCTTTTCCCGGTAATCTCCCGGATTCTACTATTTTTCGGTACTCACACTCATTCGACCCTTTTCCGGTACTCGTCAGGACAATTTTTCGATACTCGCATGGATTCTACCTTTTCCCGGTACTCGCCCGGATACTATCATTTTTCGGTACTCACATTGATTCGATCATTTTTTTGTAATCGTCGGGACAGTTTATCAATACTCGCACGGATTCTTCCTTTTCCCGGTACTCTTCCGGATTCTACTATTTTTCGGTACTCACACTCATTCGACCCTTTTCCGGTACTCATCAGGACAATTTTTCGATACTCGCATGGATTCTACCTTTTCCCGGTACTCGCCCGGATTCTATCATTTTTCGGTACTCACATTGATTCGACCATTTTTTTGTAATCGCCGGGACAATTTTTCGATACTCGCACGGATTCTACCTTTTCCCGGTACTCTCCCGAATTCTACTATTTTTCGGTACTCACACTGATTCGACCCTTTTCCGGTACTCGACAGGACAATTTTTCGATACTCGCATGGATTCTTCCTTTTCCCGGTACTCACCCGGATTCTATTATTTTTCGGTACTCACATTGATTAGATCATTTTTTTGTAATCGCCGGGACAGTTTATCAATACTCGCACGGATTCTACCTTTTCCCGGTACTCTCCCGGATTCTTCTATTTTTCGGTACTCACACTCTTTCGACCCTTTTCTGGTACTCGTCAGGACAATTTTTCGATACTCGCATGGATTCTACCTTTTCCCGGTACTCGCCCGGATTCTATTATTTTTCGGTACTCACATTGATTCGATCATTTTTTTGTAATCGCCGGGACAGTTTATCAATACTCACACGGATTCTTCCTTTTCCCGGTACTCTTCCGGATTCTACTATTTTTTGGTACTCACACTGATTCGACCCTTCTCCGGTACTCATCAAGACAATTTTTAAATACTCGCATGGATTCTAACTTTTCCCGGTACTCGCCCGGATTCTATCATTTTTCGGTACTCACATTGGTTCGACTATTTTTTTGTAATAGCCGGGACAGGTTTTCGATACTCGCAAGGATTCTACCTTTTCCCGGTACTCTTCCGGATTCTACTATTTTTCGTTACTCACACTGATTCGACCCTTTTCTGGTACTCGTCAGGACAATTTTTTTATACTCGCATGGATTCTACCTTTTCCCGGTACTCGCCCGGATTTTATTATTTTTCGGTACTCACATTGATTCACCATTTTTTTGTAATCGCCGGGAAAGTTTTTCAATACTCGCACTGATTCTTCCTTTTCCCGGTACTCTTCCGGATTCTACTATTTTTTGGTACTCACACTGAGTCGACCCTTCTCCGGTACTCGTCAAGACAATTTTTAAATACTCGCATGGATTCTACCTTTTCCCGCTACTCGCCCGGATTCTATCATTTTTCGGTACTCACATTGATTCGACTATTTTTTATAATAGCCGGGACTGGTTTTCGATACTCGCACGGATTCTACCTTTTCCCGGTACTCTCCCGAATTCTACTATTTTTCGGTACTCACACTGATTCGACCCTTTTCCGGTACTCGTTAGGACAATTTTTCGATACTCGCATGGATTCTACCTTTTCCCGGTACTCGCCCGGATTCTATCATTTTTCGGTACTTACATTGATTCGACCATTTTTTTCTAATCGCCGGGACAGTTTTTCGATACTCGCACGGATTCTACCTTTTCCCGGTACTCTCCCGGATTCTTCTATTTTTCGGTACTCACACTGATTCGACCCTTTTCCGGTACTCGTCAGGACAATTTTTCGATACTCGCATGGATTCTACCTTTTCCCGGTACTCGGCCGGATTCTATCATTTTTCGGTACTCACATTGATTCGACTATTTTTTTGTAATAGTCGGGACAGGTTTTCGATACTCGCACGGACTCTACCTTTTCCCGGTACTCTCCCGGATTCTACTATTTTTCGTTACTCACATTGATTCGACCCTTTTCTGGTACTCGTCAGGACAATTTTTTGATACTCGCATGGATTCTACCTTTTCCCGGTACTCGCCCGGATTCTATTATTTTTCGGTACTCACATTGATTCGATCATTTTTTTGTAATCGCCGGGACAGTTTATCAATACTCACACGGATTCTTCCTTTTCATGGTACTCTTCCGGATTCTACTATTTTTCGATACTCACACTCATTCGACCCTTTTCCGGTACTCGTCAGGACAATTTTTCGATACTCACATGGATTCTACCTTTTTCCCGTAGTTTCCCGGATTCTATTATTTTTCGGTACTCACATTGATTCGCCATTTTTTTGTAATCGCCGGGAAAGTTTTTCAATACTCGCACGGATTCTTCCTTTTCCCGGTACTCTTCCGGATTCTACTATTTTTTGGTACTCACACTGATTCGACCCTTCTCCGGTACTCGTCAAGACAATTTTTAAATACTCGCATGGATTCTACCTTTTCCCGGTACTCGCCCGGATTCTATCATTTTTCGGTACTCACATTGATTCGACTATTTTTTTGTAATAGCCGGGACAGGTTTTCGATACTCGCACGGACTCTACCTTTTCCCGGTACTCTCCCAGATTCTACTATTTTTCGTTACTCACACTGATTCGACCCTTTTCTGGTACTCGTCAGGACACTTTTTTGATACTCGCATGGATTCTACCTTTTCCCGGTACTCGCCCGGATTCTATTATTTTTCGGTACTCACATTGATTCGCCATTTTTTTGTAATCGCCGGGAAAGTTTTTCAATACTCGCACGGATTCTTCCTTTTCCCGGTACTCTTCCGGATTCTACTATTTTTTGGTACTCACACTGATTCGACCCTTCTCCGGTACTCGTCAAGACAATTTTTAAATACTCGCATGGATTCTACCTTTTCCCGGTACTCGCCCGGATTCTATCATTTTTCGGTACTCACATTGATTCGACTATTTTTTTGTAATAGCCGGGACTGGTTTTCGATAATCGCACGGATTCTACCTTTTCCCGGTACTCTCCCGAATTCTACTATTTTTCGGTACTCACACTGATTCGACCCTTTTTCGGTACTCGTCAGGACAATTTTTCGATACTCGCATGGATTCTACCTTTTCCCGGTACTCGCCCGGATTCTATCATTTTTCGGTACTCACATTGATTCGACCATTTTTTTCTAATCGCCGGGACAATTTTTCGATACTCGCACGGATTCTACCTTTTCCCGGTACTCTCCCGGATTCTTCTATTTTTCGTATTCACACTCATTCGACCCTTTTCCGGTACTCGTCAGGACAATTTTTCGATACTCGCATGGATTCTACCTTTTCCCGGTACTCGCCCGGATTCTATCATTTTTCGGTACTTACATTGATTCGACCATTTTTTTCTAATCGCCGGGACATTTTTTCGATACTCGCACGGATTCTACCTTTTCCCGGTACTCTCCCGGATTCTTATATTTTTCGTACTCACACTCATTCGACCCTTTTCCGGTACTCGTCAGGACAATTTTTCGATACTCGCATGGATTCTACCTTTTCCCGGTACTCGCCCGGATTCTATCATTTTTCGGTACTCACATTGATTCGACCATTTTTTTGTAATCGCCGGGACAATTTTTCGATACTCGCACGGATTCTACCTTTTCCCGGTAGTCTCCCGAATTCTACTATTTTTCGGTGCTAACACTGATTCGACCCTTTTCCGGTACTCGACAGGACAATTTTTCGATACTCGCATGGATTCTTCTTTTTCCCGGTACTCACCCGGATTCTATTATTTTTCGGTACTCACATTGATTCGATCATTTTTTTGTAATCGCCGGGACAGTTTATCAATACTCATACGGATTCTTCCTTTTCCCGGTACTCTTCCGGATTGTACTATTTTTCGGTACTCACACTCATTCGACCCTTTTCCGGTACTCGTCAGGACAATTTTTCGATACTCACATGGATTCTACCTTTTTCCCGTAGTTGCCCGGATTCTATTATTTTTCGGTACTCACATTGATTCGCCATTTTTTTGTAATCGCCGGGAAAGTTTTTCAATACTCGCACGGATTCTTCCTTTTCCCGATACTCTTCCAGATTCTACTATTTTTTGGTACTCACACTGATTCGACCCTTCTCCGGTACTCGTCAAGACAATTTTTAAATACTCGCATGGATTCTACCTTTTCCCGGTACTCGCTTGGATTCTATCATTTTTCGGTACTCACATTGATTCGACTATTTTTTTGTAATAGCCGGGACTGGTTTTCGATACTAGCACGGATTCTACCTTTTCCCGGTACTCTCTCGGATTCTACTATTTTTCGTTACTCTCACTGATTCGACCATTTTCCGGTACCCGTCAGGACAATTTTTCGATACTCGCATGGATTCTACCTTTTCCCGGTACTCGCCCGGATTCTATCATTTTTCGGTACTCACATTGATTCGCCATTTTTTTGTAATCGCCGGGAAAGTTTTTCAATACTCGCACGGATTCTTCCTTTTCCCGGTACTCTTCCGGATTCTACTATTTTTTGGTACTCACACTGATTCGACCCTTCTCCGGTACTCATCAAGACAATTTTTAAATACTCGCATGGATTCTACCTTTTCCCGGTACTCGCCCGGATTCTATCATTTTTCGGTACTCACATTGATTCGACTATTTTTTTGTAATAGCCGGGACAGGTTTTCGATACTTGCACGGATTCTGCCTTTTCCCGGTACTCTCCCGGATTCTACTATTCTTCGTTACTCACACTGATTCGACCCTTTTCTGGTACTCGTCAGGACAATTTTTTGATACTCGCATGGATTCTACCTTTTCCCGGTACTCGCCCGGATTCTATTATTTCTCGGTACTCACATTGATTCGCCATTTTTTTGTAATCGCCGGGAAAGTTTTTCAATACTCGCACGGATTCTTCCTTTTCCCGGTACTCTTCCGGATTCTACTATTTTTTGGTACTCACACTGATTCGACCCTTCTCCGGTACTCGTCAAGACAATTTTTAAATACTCGCATGGATTCTACCTTTTCCCGGTACTCGCCCGGATTCTATCATTTTTCGGTACTCACATTGATTCGACTATTTTTTTGTAATAGCCGGGACAGGTTTTCGATACTCGCACGGATTCTGCCTTTTCCCGGTACTCTCCCGGATTCTACTATTCTTCGTTACTCACACTGATTCGACCCTTTTCTGGTACTCGTCAGGACAATTTTTTGATACTCGCATGGATTCTACCTTTTCCCGGTACTCGCCCGGATTGTATTATTTTTCGGTACTCACATTGATTCACCATTTTTTTGTAATCGCCGGGAAAGTTTTTCAATACTCGCACGGATTGTTCCTTTTCCCGGTACTCTTCCGGATTCTACTATTTTTTGGTACTCACACTGATTCGACCCTTCTCCGGTACTCATCAAGACAATTTTTAAATACTCGCATGGATTCTACCTTTTCCCGGTACTCGCCCGGATTCTATCATTTTTCGGTACTCACATTGATTCGACTATTTTTTTGTAATAGCCGGGACAGGTTTTCGATACTCGCACGGATTCTGCCTTTTCCCGGTACTCTCCCGGATTCTACTATTCTTCGTTACTCACACTGATTCGACCCTTTTCTGGTACTCGTCAGGACAATTTTTTGATACTCGCATGGATTCTACCTTTTCCCGGTACTCGCCCGGATTCTATTATTTCTCGGTACTCACATTGATTCGCCATTTTTTTGTAATCGCCGGGAAAGTTTTTCAATACTCGCACGGATTCTTCCTTTTCCCGGTACTCTTCCGGATTCTACTATTTTTTGGTACTCACACTGATTCGACCCTTCTCCGGTACTCGTCAAGACAATTTTTAAATACTCGCATGGATTCTACCTTTTCCCGGTACTCGCCCGGATTCTATCATTTTTCGGTACTCACATTGATTCGACTATTTTTTTGTAATAGCCGGGACTGGTTTTCGATACTCGCACGGATTCTACCTTTTCCCGGTACTCTCCCGAATTCTACTATTTTTCGGTACTCACACTGATTCGACCCTTTTCCGGTACTCGTCAGGACAATTTTTCGATATTCGCATGGATTCTACCTTTTCCCGGAACTCGCCCGGATTCTATCATTTTTCGGTACTTACATTGATTCGACCATTTTTTTCTAATCGCCGGGACAGTTTTTCGATACTCGCACGGATTCTACCTTTTCCCGGTACTCTCCCGAATTCTACTATTTTTCGGTACTCACACTGATTCGACCCTTTTCCGGTACTCGACAGGACAATTTTTCGATACTCGCATGGATTCTTCCTTTTCCCGGTACTCACCCGAATTCTATTATTTTTCGGTACTCACATTGATTCGATCATTTTTTTGTAATCGCCGGGACAGTTTATCAATACTCGCCCGGATTCTACCTTTTCCCGGTACTCTCCCGGATTCTTCTATTTTTCGGTACTCACACTCTTTCGACCATTTTCTGGTACTCGTCAGGACAATTTTTCGATACTCGCATGGATTCTACCTTTTCCCGGTACTCGCCCGGATTCTATTATTTTTCGGTACTCACATTGATTCGATCATTTTTTTGTAATCGCCGGGACAGTTTATCAATACTCATACGGATTCTTCCTTTTCCCGCTACTCTTCCGGATTGTACTATTTTTCGGTACTCACACTCATTCGACCCTTTTCCGGTACTCGTCAGGACAATTTTTCGATACTCACATGGATTCTACCTTTTTCCCGTAGTTGCCCGGATTCTATGGTTTTTCGGTACTCACATTGATTCGCCATTTTTTTGTAATCGCCGGGAAAGTTTTTCAATACTCGCACTGATTCTTCCTTCTCCCGGTACTCTTCCGGATTCTACTATTTTTTGGTACTCACACTGATTCGACCCTTCTCCGGTACTCGTCAAGACAATTTTTAAATACTCGCATGGATTCTACCTTTTCCCGGTACTCGCCCGGATTCTATCATTTTTCGGTACTCACATTGATTCGACTATTTTTTTGTAATAGCCGGGACTGGTTTTCGATACTCGCACGGATTCTACTATTTTTCGTTACTCACACTGATTCGACCCTTTTCTGGTACTCGTCAGGACAATTTTTTGATACTCGCATGGATTCTACCTTTTCCCGGTACTCGCCCGGATTCTATTATTTTTCGGTACTCACATTGATTCGCCATTTTTTTGTAATCGCCGGGAAAGTTTTTCAATACTCGCACGGATTCTTCCTTTTCCCGGTACTCTTCCGGATTCTACTATTTTTTGGTACTCACACTGATTCGACCCTTCTCCGGTACTCGTCAAGACAATTTTTAAATACTCGCATGGATTCTACCTTTTCCCGGTACTCGCCCGGATTCTATCATTTTTCGGTACTCACATTGATTCGACTATTTTTTTGGAATAGCCGGGACTGGTTTTCGATACTCGAACGGATTCTACCTTTTCCCGGTACTCTCCCGGATTCTACTATTTTTCGTTACTCATACTGATTCGACCCTTTTCTGGTACTCGTCAGGGCAATTTTTCGATACTCGCATGGATTCTACCTTTTCCCGGTACTCGCCCGGATTCTATCATTTTTCGGTACTCACATTGATTCGACCATTTTTTTCTAATCGCCGGGACAGTTTTTCGATACTCGCACGGATTCTACCTTTTCCCGGTACTCTCCCGGATTCTTCTATTTTTCGGTACTCACACTCATTCGACCCTTTTCCGGTACTCGTCAGGACAATTTTTCGATACTCGCATGGATTCTACCTTTTCCCGGTACTCGCCCGGATACTATCATTTTTCGGTACTCACATTGATTCGATCATTTTTTTGTAATCGCCGGGACAGTTTATCAATACTCGCACGGATTCTTCCTTTTCCCGGTACTCTTCCGGATTCTACTATTTTCCGGTACTCACACTCATTCGACCCTTTTCCGGTACTCGTCAGGACAATTTTTCGATACTCGCATGGATTCTACCTTTTCCCGGTACTCGCCCGGATTCTATCATTTTTCGGTACTCACATTGATTCGACCATTTTTTTGTAATCGCCGTGACAATTTTTCGATACTCGCACGGATTCTACCTTTTCCCGGTACTCTCCCGAATTATACTATTTTTCGGTACTCACACTGATTCGACCCTTTTCCGGTACTCGACAGGACAATTTTTCGATACTCGCATGGATTCTTCCTTTTCCCGGTACTCACCCGGATTCTATTATTTTTCGGTACTCACATTGATTAGATCATTTTTTTGTAATCGCCGGGACAGTTAATCAATACTCGCACGGATTCTACCTTTTCCCGGTACTCTCCCGGATTCTTCTATTTTTCGGTACTCACACTCTTTCGACCCTTTTCTGGTACTCGTCAGGACAATTTTTCGATACTTGCATGGATTCTACCTTTTCCCGGTACTCGCTCGGATTCTATTATTTTTCGGTACTCACATTGATTCGCCATTTTTTTGTAATCGCCGGGAAAGTTTTTCAATACTCGCACGGATTCTTCCTTTTCCCGGTACTCTTCCGGATTCTACTATTTTTTGGTACTCACACTGATTCGACCCTTCTCCGGTACTAATCAAGACAATTTTTAAATACTCGCATGGATTCTACCTTTTCCCGGTACTCGCCCGGATTCTATCATTTTTCGGTACTCACATTGATTCGACTATTTTTTTGTAATAGCCGGGACAGGTTTTCGATACTCGCACGGATTCTACCTTTTCCCGGTACTCTCCCGGATTCTACTATTTTTCGTTACTCACACTGATTCGACCCTTTTCTGGTACTCGTCAGGACAATTTTTCGATACTCTCATGGATTCTACCTTTTCCCGGTACTCGCCCGGATTCTATCATTTTTCGGTACTTACATTGATTCGACCATTTTTTTCTAATCGCCGGGACAGTTTTTCGATACTCGCACGGATTCTACCTTTTCCCGGTACTCTCCCGGATTCTTCTATTTTTCGGTACTCACACTCTTTCGACCCTTTTCTGGTACTCGTCAGGCCAATTTTTCGATACTCGCATGGATTCTACCTTTTCCCGGTACTCGCTCGGATTCTATTATTTTTCGGTACTCACATTGATTCGATCATTTTTTTGTAATCGCCGGGACAGTTTATCAATACTCACACGGATTCTTCATTTTCCCGGTACTCTTCCGGATTCTACTATTTTTTGGTACTCACACTGATTCGACCCTTCTCCGGTACTAATCAAGACAATTTTTAAATACTCGCATGGATTCTACCTTTTCCCGGTACTCGCCCGGATTCTATCATTTTTCGGTACTCACATTGATTCGACTATTTTTTTGTAATAGCCGGGACTGGTTTTCGATACTCGCACGGATTCTACCTTTTCCCGGTACTCTCCCGGATTCTACTATTTTTCGTTACTCACACTGATTCGACCCTTTTCTGGTACTCGTCAGGACAATTTTTCGATACTCGCATGGATTCTACCTTTTCCCGGTACTCGCCCGGATTGTATTATTTTTCGGTACTCACATTGATTCACCATTTTTTTGTAATCGCCGGGAAAGTTTTTCAATACTCGCACGGATTCTTCCTTTTCCCGGTACTCTTCCGGATTCTACTATTTTTTGGTACTCACACTGATTCGACCCTTCTCCGGTACTCGTCAAGACAATTTTTAAATACTCGCATGGATTCTACCTTTTCCCGGTACTCGCCCGGATTCTATCATTTTTCGGTATTCACATTGATTCGACTATTTTTTTGTAATAGCCGGGACTGGTTTTCGATACTCGCACGGATTCTACCTTTTCCCGGTACTCTCCCGAATTCTACTATTTTTCGGTACTCACACTGATTCGACCCTTTTCCGGTACTCGTCAGGACAATTTTTCGATACTCGCATGGATTCTACCTTTTCCCGGTACTCGCCCGGATTCTATCATTTTTCGGTACTTACATTGATTCGACCATTTTTTTCTAATCGTCGGGACAGTTTTTCGATACTCGAACGGATTCTACCTTTTCCCGGTACTCTCCCGGATTCTACTATTTTTCGTTACTCACACTGATTCGACCCTTTTCTGGTACTCGTCAGGACAATTTTTTGATACTCGCATGGATTCTACCTTTTCCCGGTACTCGCCCGGATTGTATTATTTTTCGGTACTCACATTGATTCACCATTTTTTTGTAATCGCCGGGAAAGTTTTTCAATACTCGCACGGATTCTTCCTTTTCCCGGTACTCTTCCGGATTCTACTATTTTTTGGTACTCACACTGATTCGACCCTTCTCCGGTACTCGTCAAGACAATTTTTAAATACTCGCATGGATTCTACCTTTTCCCGGTACTCGCCCGGATTCTATCATTTTTCGGTACTCACATTGATTCGACTATTTTTTTGTAATAGCCGGGACTGGTTTTCGATACTCGCACGGATTCTACCTTTTCCCGGTACTCTCCCGAATTCTACTATTTTTCGTTACTCACACTGATTCGACCCTTTTCTGGTACTCGTCAGGACAATTTTTTGATACTCGCATGGATTCTACCTTTTCCCGGTACTCGCCCGGATTGTATTATTTTTCGGTACTCACATTGATTCACCATTTTTTTGTAATCGCCGGGAAAGTTTTTCAATACTCGCACGGATTCTTCCTTTTCCCGGTACTCTTCCGGATTCTACTATTTTTTGGTACTCACACTGATTCGACCCTTCTCCGGTACTCATCAAGACAATTTTTAAATACTCGCATGGATTCTACCTTTTCCCGGTACTCGCCCGGATTCTATCATTTTTCGGTACTCACATTGATTCGACTATTTTTTTGTAATAGTCGGGACAGGTTTTCGATACTCGCACGGACTCTACCTTTTCCCGGTACTCTCCCGGATTCTACTATTTTTCGTTACTCACACTGATTCGACCCTTTTCTGGTACTCGTCAGGACAATTTTTTGATACTCGCATGGATTCTACCTTTTCCCGGTACTCGCCCGGATTCTATCATTTTTCGGTACTTACATTGATTCGACCATTTTTTTCTCATCGTCGGGACAGTTTTTCGATACTCGAACGGATTCTACCTTTTCCCGGTATTCTCCCGGATTCTACTATTTTTCGTTACTCACACTGATTCGACCCTTTTCTGGTACTCGTCAGGACAATTTTTTGATACTCGCATGGATTCTACCTTTTCCCGGTACTCGCCCGGATTGTATTATTTTTCGGTACTCACATTGATTCACCATTTTTTTGTAATCGCCGGGAAAGTTTTTCAATACTCGCACGGATTCTTCCTTTTCCCGGTACTCTTCCGGATTCTACTATTTTTTGGTACTCACACTGATTCGACCCTTCTCCGGTACTCGTCAAGACAATTTTTAAATACTCGCATGGATTCTACCTTTTCCCGGTACTCGCCCGGATTCTATCATTTTTCGGTACTCACATTGATTCGACTATTTTTTTGTAATAGCCGGGACTGGTTTTCGATACTCGCACGGATTCTACCTTTTCCCGGTACTCTCCCGAATTCTACTATTTTTCGGTACTCACACTGATTCGACCCTTTTCCGGTACTCGTCAGGACAATTTTTCGATACTCGCATGGATTCTACCTTTTCCCGGTACTCGCCCGGATTCTATCATTTTTCGGTACTTACATTGATTCGACCATTTTTTTCTAATCGTCGGGACAGTTTTTCGATACTCGAACGGATTCTACCTTTTCCCGGTACTCTCCCGGATTCTACTATTTTTCGTTACTCACACTGATTCGACCCTTTTCTGGTACTCGTCAGGACAATTTTTTGATACTCGCATGGATTCTACCTTTTCCCGGTACTCGCCCGGATTGTATTATTTTTCGGTACTCACATTGATTCACCATTTTTTTGTAATCGCCGGGAAAGTTTTTCAATACTCGCACGGATTCTTCCTTTTCCCGGTACTCTTCCGGATTCTACTATTTTTTGGTACTCACACTGATTCGACCCTTCTCCGGTACTCGTCAAGACAATTTTTAAATACTCGCATGGATTTTACCTTTTCCCGGTACTCGCCCGGATTCTATCATTTTTCGGTACTTACATTGATTCGACCATTTTTTTCTAATCGTCGGGACAGTTTTTCGATACTCGAACGGATTCTACCTTTTCCCGGTACTCTCCCGGATTCTACTATTTTTCGTTACTCACACTGATTCGACCCTTTTCTAGTACTCGTCAGGACAATTTTTTGATACTCGCATGGATTCTACCTTTTCCCGGTACTCGCCCGGATTGTATTATTTTTCGGTACTCACATTGATTCACCATTTTTTTGTAATCGCCGGGAAAGTTTTTCAATACTCGCACGGATTCTTCCTTTTCCCGGTACTCTTCCGGATTCTACTATTTTTTGGTACTCACACTGATTCGACCCTTCTCCGGTACTCATCAAGACAATTTTTAAATACTCGCATGGATTCTACCTTTTCCCGGTACTTGCCCGGATTCTATCATTTTTCGGTACTCACATTGATTCGACTATTTTTTTGTAATAGTCGGGACAGGTTTTCGATACTCGCACGGACTCTACCTTTTCCCGGTACTCTCCCGGATTCTACTATTTTTCGTTACTCACACTGATTCGACCCTTTTCTGGTACTCGTCAGGACAATTTTTTGATACTCGCATGGATTCTACCTTTTCCCGGTACTCGCCCGGATTCTATCATTTTTCGGTACTTACATTGATTCGACCATTTTTTTCTAATCGTCGGGACAGTTTTTCGATACTCGAACGGATTCTACCTTTTCCCGGTACTCTCCCGGATTCTACTATTTTTCGTTACTCACACTGATTCGACCCTTTTCTGGTACTCGTCAGGACAATTTTTTGATACTCGCATGGATTCTACCTTTTCCCGGTACTCGCCCGGATTGTATTATTTTTCGGTACTCACATTGATTCACCATTTTTTTGTAATCGCCAGGAAAGTTTTTCAATACTCGCACGGATTCTTCCTTTTCCCGGTACTCTTCCGGATTCTACTATTTTTTGGTACTCACACTGATTCGACCCTTCTCCGGTACTCGTCAAGACAATTTTTAAATACTCGCATGGATTCTACCTTTTCCCGGTACTCGCCCGGATTCTATCATTTTTCGGTACTCACATTGATTCGACTATTTTTTTGTAATAGCCGGGACTGGTTTTCGATACTCGCACGGATTCTACCTTTTCCCGGTACTCTCCCGAATTCTACTATTTTTCGGTACTCACACTGATTCGACCCTTTTCCGGTACTCGTCAGGACAATTTTTCGATACTCGCATGGATTCTACCTTTTCCCGGTACTCGCCCGGATTCTATCATTTTTCGGTACTTACATTGATTCGACCATTTTTTTCTAATCGTCGGGACAGTTTTTCGATACTCGAACGGATTCTACCTTTTCCCGGTACTCTCCCGGATTCTACTATTTTTCGTTACTCACACTGATTCGACCCTTTTCTGGTACTCGTCAGTACAATTTTTTGATACTCGCATGGATTCTACCTTTTCCCGGTACTCGCCCGGATTGTATTATTTTTCGGTACTCACATTGATTCACCATTTTTTTGTAATCGCCGGGAAAGTTTTTCAATACTCGCACGGATTCTTCCTTTTCCCGGTACTCTTCCGGATTCTACTATTTTTTGGTACTCACACTGATTCGACCCTTCTCCGGTACTCGTCAAGACAATTTTTAAATACTCGCATGGATTCTACCTTTTCCCGGTACTCGCCCGGATTCTATTATTTTTCGGTACTCACATTGATTCACCATTTTTTTGTAATCGCCGGGAAAGTTTTTCAATACTCGCACGGATTCTTCCTTTTCCCGGTACTCTTCCGGATTCTACTATTTTTTGGTACTCACACTGATTCGACCCTTCTCCGGTACTCGTCAAGACAATTTTTAAATACTCGCATGGATTCTACCTTTTCCCGGTACTCGCCCGGATTCTATCATTTTTCGGTACTCACATTGATTCGACTATTTTTTTGTAATAGCCGGGACTGGTTTTCGATACTCGCACGGATTCTACCTTTTCCCGGTACTCTCCCGGATTCTACTATTTTTCGTTACTCACACTGATTCGACCCTTTTCTGGTACTCGTCAGGACAATTTTTTGATACTCGCATGGATTCTACCTTTTCCCGGTACTCGCCCGGATTCTATCATTTTTCGGTACTTACATTGATTCGACCATTTTTTTCTAATCGTCGGGACAGTTTTTCGATACTCGAACGGATTCTACCTTTTCCCGGTACTCTCCCGGATTCTACTATTTTTCGTTACTCACACTGATTCGACCCTTTTCTGGTACTCGTCAGGACAATTTTTTGATACTCGCATGGATTCTACCTTTTCCCGGTACTCGCCCGGATTGTATTATTTTTCGGTACTCACATTGATTCACCATTTTTTTGTAATCGCCGGGAAAGTTTTTCAATACTCGCACGGATTCTTCCTTTTCCCGGTACTCTTCCGGATTCTACTATTTTTTGGTACTCACACTGATTCGACCCTTCTCCGGTACTCGTCAAGACAATTTTTAAATACTCGCATGGATTCTACCTTTTCCCGGTACTCGCCCGGATTCTATCATTTTTCGGTACTCACATTGATTCGACTATTTTTTTGTAATAGCCGGGACTGGTTTTCGATACTCGCACGGATTCTACCTTTTCCCGGTACTCTCCCGAATTCTACTATTTTTCGGTACTCACACTGATTCGACCCTTTTCCGGTACTCGTCAGGACAATTTTTCGATACTCGCATGGATTCTACCTTTTCCCGGTACTCGCCCGGATTCTATCATTTTTCGGTACTTACATTGATTCGACAATTTTTTTCTAATCGTCGGGACAGTTTTTCGATACTCGAACGGATTCTACCTTTTCCCGGTACTCTCCCGGATTCTTCTATTTTTCGGTACTCACACTCTTTCGACCCTTTTCTGGTACTCGTCAGGCCAATTTTTCGATACTCGCATGGATTCTACCTTTTCCCGGTACTCGCTCGGATTCTATTATTTTTCGGTACTCACATTGATTCGATCATTTTTTTGTAATCGCCGGGAAAGTTTTTTAATACTCGCACGGATTCTTCCTTTTCCCGGTACTCTTCCGGATTCTACTATTTTTTGGTACTCACACTGATTCGACCCTTCTCCGGTACTCATCAAGACAATTTTTAAATACTCGCATGGATTCTACCTTTTCCCGGTACTCGCCCGGATTGTATTATTTTTCGGTACTCACATTGATTCGACTATTTTTTTGTAATAGTCGGGACAGGTTTTCGATACTCGCACGGACTCTACCTTTTCTCGGTACTCTCCCGGATTCTACTATTTTTCGTTACTCACACTGATTCGACCCTTTTCTGGTACTCGTCAGGACAATTTTTTGATACTCGCATGGATTCTACCTTTTCCCGGTACTCGCCCGGATTCTATTATTTTTCGGTACTCACATTGATTCGCCATTTTTTTGTAATCGCCGGGAAAGTTTTTCAATATCGCACGGATTCTTCCTTTTCCCGGTACTCTTCCGGATTCTACTATTTTTTGGTACTCACACTGATTCGACCCTTCTCCGGTACTCGTCAAGACAATTTTTAAATACTCGCATGGATTCTACCTTTTCCCGGTACTCGCCCGGATTCTATCATTTTTCGGTACTCACATTGATTCGACTATTTTTTTGTAATAGCCAGGACAGGTTTTCGATACTCGCACGGACTCTACCTTTTCCCGGTACTCTCCCGGATTCTACTATTTTTCGTTACTCACACTGATTCGACCCTTTTCTGGTACTCGTCAGGACAATTTTTTGATACTCGCATGGATTCTAGCTTTTCCCGGTACTCGCCCGGATTCTATCATTTTTCGGTACTTACATTGATTCGACCATTTTTTTCTAATCGCCGGGACAGTTTTTCGATACTCGCACGGATTCTACCTTTTCCCGGTACTCTCCCGGATTCTTCTATTTTTCGGTACTCACACTCATTCGACCCTTTTCCGTTTCTCGTCAGGACAATTTTTCGATACTCGCATGGATTCTACCTTTTCCCGGTACTCGCCCGGATTCTATTATTTTTCGGTACTCACATTGATTCGATCATTTTTTTGTAATCGCCGGGACAGTTTATCAATACTCACACGGATTCTTCCTTTTCATGGTACTCTTCCGGATTCTACTATTTTTCGGTACTCACACTCATTCGACCCTTTTCCGGTACTCGTCAGGACAATTTTTCGATACTCACATGGATTCTACCTTTTTCCCGTAGTTGCCCGGATTCTATTATTTTTCGGTACTCACATTGATTCGCCATTTTTTTGTAATCGCCGGGAAAGTTTTTCAATACTCGCACGGATTCTTCCTTTTCCCGGTACTCTTCCGGATTCTACTATTTTTTGGTACTCACACTGATTCGACCCTTCTCCGGTACTCGTCAAGACAATTTTTAAATACTCGCGTGGATTCTACCTTTTCCCGGTACTCGCCCGGATTCTATCATTTTTCGGTACTCACATTGATTCGACTATTTTTTTGTAATAGCCGGGACTGGTTTTCGATAATCGCATGGATTCTACCTTTTCCCGGTACTCTCCCGAATTCTACTATTTTTCGGTACTCACACTGATTCGACCCTTTTCCGGTACTCGTCAGGACAATTTTTCGATACTCGCATGGATTCTACCTTTTCCCGGTACTCGCCCGGATTCTATGATTTTTCGGTACTCACATTGATTCGCCATTTTTTTGTAATCGCCAGGAAAGTTTTTCAATACTCGCACGGATTCTTCATTTTCCCGGTACTCTTCCGGATTCTACTATTTTTTTGTACTCACACTGATTCGACCCTTCTCCGGTACTCGTCAAGACAATTTTTAAATACTCGCATGGATTCTACCTTTTCCCGGTACTCGCCCGGATTCTATCATTTTTCGGTACTCACATTGATTCGACTATTTTTTTGTAATAGCCGGGACAGGTTTTCGATGCTCGCACGGACTCTACCTTTTCCCGGTACTCTCCCGGATTCTACTATTTTTCGTTACTCACACTGATTCGACCCTTTTCTGGTACTCGTCAGGACAATTTTTTGATACTCGCATGGATTCTACCTTTTCCCGGTACTCGCCCGGATTCTATTATTTTTCGGTACTCACATTGATTCGATCATTTTTTTGTAATCGCCGGGACAGTTTATCAATACTCACACGGATTCTTCCTTTTCATGGTACTCTTCCGGATTCTACTATTTTTCGGTACTCACACTCATTCGACCCTTTTCCGGTACTCGTCAGGACAATTTTTCGATACTCACATGGATTCTACCTTTTTCCCGTAGTTGCCCGGATTCTATTATTTTTCGGTACTCACATTGATTCGCCATTTTTTTGTAATCGCCGGGAAAGTTTTTCAATACTCGCACGGATTCTTCCTTTTCCCGGTACTCTTCCGGATTCTACTATTTTCGGTACTCACACTCATTCGACCCTTTTCCGGTACTCGTCAGGACAATTTTTCGATACTCACATGGATTCTACCTTTTTCCCGTAGTTGCCCGGATTCTATTATTTTTCGGTACTCACATTGATTCGCCATTTTTTTGTAATCGCCGGGAAAGTTTTTCAATACTCGCACGGATTCTTCCTTTTCCCGGTACTCTTCCGGATTCTACTATTTTTTGGTACTCACACTGATTCGACCCTTCTCCGGTACTCGTCAAGACAATTTTTAAATACTCGCGTGGATTCTACCTTTTCCCGGTACTCGCCCGGATTCTATCATTTTTCGGTACTCACATTGATTCGACTATTTTTTTGTAATAGCCGGGACTGGTTTTCGATAATCGCATGGATTCTACCTTTTCCCGGTACTCTCCCGAATTCTACTATTTTTCGGTACTCACACTGATTCGACCCTTTTCCGGTACTCGTCAGGACAATTTTTCGATACTCGCATGGATTCTACCTTTTCCCGGTACTCGCCCGGATTCTATGATTTTTCGGTACTCACATTGATTCGCCATTTTTTTGTAATCGCCAGGAAAGTTTTTCAATACTCGCACGGATTCTTCATTTTCCCGGTACTCTTCCGGATTCTACTATTTTTTTGTACTCACACTGATTCGACCCTTCTCCGGTACTCGTCAAGACAATTTTTAAATACTCGCATGGATTCTACCTTTTCCCGGTACTCGCCCGGATTCTATCATTTTTCGGTACTCACATTGATTCGACTATTTTTTTGTAATAGCCGGGACAGGTTTTCGATGCTCGCACGGACTCTACCTTTTCCCGGTACTCTCCCGGATTCTACTATTTTTCGTTACTCACACTGATTCGACCCTTTTCTGGTACTCGTCAGGACAATTTTTTGATACTCGCATGGATTCTACCTTTTCCCGGTACTCGCCCGGATTCTATTATTTTTCGGTACTCACATTGATTCGATCATTTTTTTGTAATCGCCGGGACAGTTTATCAATACTCACACGGATTCTTCCTTTTCATGGTACTCTTCCGGATTCTACTATTTTTCGGTACTCACACTCATTCGACCCTTTTCCGGTACTCGTCAGGACAATTTTTCGATACTCACATGGATTCTACCTTTTTCCCGTAGTTGCCCAGATTCTATTATTTTTCGGTACTCACATTGATTCGCCATTTTTTTGTAATCGCCGGGAAAGTTTTTCAATACTCGCACGGATTCTTCCTTTTCCCGGTACTCTTCCGGATTCTACTATTTTTTGGTACTCACACTGATTCGACCCTTCTCCGGTACTCGTCAAGACAATTTTTAAATACTCGCGTGGATTCTACCTTTTCCCGGTACTCGCCCGGATTCTATCATTTTTCGGTACTCACATTGATTCGACTATTTTTTTGTAATAGCCGGGACTGGTTTTCGATAATCGCATGGATTCTACCTTTTCCCGGTACTCTCCCGAATTCTACTATTTTTCGGTACTCACACTGATTCGACCCTTTTCCGGTACTCGTCAGGACAATTTTTCGATACTCGCATGGATTCTACCTTTTCCCGGTACTCGCCCGGATTCTATCATTTTTCGGTACTTACATTGATTCGACCATTTTTTTCTAATCGCCGGGACAGTTTTTCGATACTCGAACGGATTCTACCTTTTCCCGGTACTCTCCCGAATTCTACTATTTTTCGGTACTCACACTGATTCGACCCTTTTCCGGTACTCGTCAGGACAATTTTTCGATACTCGCATGGATTCTACCTTTTCCCGGTACTCGCCCGGATTCTATGATTTTTCGGTACTCACATTGATTCGCCATTTTTTTGTAATCGCCAGGAAAGTTTTTCAATACTCGCACGGATTCTTCATTTTCCCGGTACTCTTCCGGATTCTACTATTTTTTTGTACTCACACTGATTCGACCCTTCTCCGGTACTCGTCAAGACAATTTTTAAATACTCGCATGGATTCTACCTTTTCCCGGTACTCGCCCGGATTCTATCATTTTTCGGTACTCACATTGATTCGACTATTTTTTTGTAATAGCCGGGACAGGTTTTCGATGCTCGCACGGACTCTACCTTTTCCCGGTACTCTCCCGGATTCTACTATTTTTCGTTACTCACACTGATTCGACCCTTTTCTGGTACTCGTCAGGACAATTTTTTGATACTCGCATGGATTCTACCTTTTCCCGGTACTCGCCCGGATTCTATTATTTTTCGGTACTCACATTGATTCGATCATTTTTTTGTAATCGCCGGGACAGTTTATCAATACTCACACGGATTCTTCCTTTTCATGGTACTCTTCCGGATTCTACTATTTTTCGGTACTCACACTCATTCGACCCTTTTCCGGTACTCGTCAGGACAATTTTTTGATACTCACATGGATTCTACCTTTTTCCCGTAGTTGCCCAGATTCTATTATTTTTCGGTACTCACATTGATTCGCCATTTTTTTGTAATCGCCGGGAAAGTTTTTCAATACTCGCACGGATTCTTCCTTTTCCCGGTACTCTTCCGGATTCTACTATTTTTTGGTACTCACACTGATTCGACCCTTCTCCGGTACTCGTCAAGACAATTTTTAAATACTCGCGTGGATTCTACCTTTTCCCGGTACTCGCCCGGATTCTATCATTTTTCGGTACTCACATTGATTCGACTATTTTTTTGTAATAGCCGGGACTGGTTTTCGATAATCGCATGGATTCTACCTTTTCCCGGTACTCTCCCGAATTCTACTATTTTTCGGTACTCACACTGATTCGACCCTTTTCCGGTACTCGTCAGGACAATTTTTCGATACTCGCATGGATTCTACCTTTTCCCGGTACTCGCCCGGATTCTATCATTTTTCGGTACTTACATTGATTCGACCATTTTTTTCTAATCGCCGGGACAGTTTTTCGATACTCGAACGGATTCTACCTTTTCCCGGTACTCTCCCGAATTCTACTATTTTTCGGTACTCACACTGATTCGACCCTTTTCTGGTACTCGTCAGGCCAATTTTTTGATACTCGCATGGATTCTACCTTTTCCCGGTACTCGCCCGGATTCTATTATTTTTCGGTACTCACATTGATTCGCCCTTTTTTTGTAATCGCCAGGAAAGTTTTTCAATACTCGCACGGATTCTTCCTTTTCCCGGTACTCTTCCGGATTCTACTATTTTTTGGTACTCACACTGATTCGACCCTTCTCCGGTACTCGTCAAGACAATTTTTAAATACTCGCATGGATTCTACCTTTTCCCGGTACTCGCCCGGATTCTATCATTTTTCGGTACTCACATTGATTCGACTATTTTTTTGTAATAGCCGGGACTGGTTTTCGATACTAGCACGGATTCAACCTTTTCCCAGTACTCTCCCGGATTCTACTATTTTTCGTTACTCTCACTGATTCGACCCTTTTCCGGTACTCGTCAGGACAATTTTTCGATACTCGCATGGATTCTACCTTTTCCCGGTACTCGCCCGGATTCTATCATTTTTAAGTACTCACATTGATTCGACTATTTTTTTCTAATCGCCGGGACAGTTTTTCGATACTCGCACGGATTCTACCTTTTCTCGGTACTCTCCCGAATTCTACTATTTTTCGGTACTCACACTGATTCGACCCTTTTCCGGTACTCGTCAGGACAATTTTTCGATACTCGCATGGATTCTACCTTTTCCCGGTACTCGCCCGGATACTATCATTTTTCGGTACTCACATTGATTCGACCATTTTTTTGTAATCGCCGGGACAATTTTTCGATACTCGCACAGATTCTACCTTTTCCCGGTACTCTCCCGAATTCTACTATTTTTCGGTACTAACACTGATTCGACCCTTTTCCGGTACTCGTCAGGACAATTTTTCGATACTCGCATGGATTCTACCTTTTCCCGGTACTCTCCTGGATTCTATGATTTTTCGGTACTCACATTGATTCGACCATTTTTTTGTAATAGCCGGGACTGGTTTTCGATACTCGCACGGATTCTACCTTTTCCCTGTACTCTCCCGGGTTCTACTATTTTTTGGTACTCACACTGATTCGACCCTTTTCCGGTACTCGTCAGGACAATTTTTCGATACTCGCATGGATTCTACCTTTTCCCGGTACTCGCCCGGATTCTATCATTTTTCGGTACTCACATTGATTCGACCATTTTTTTAGAATCACCGGGACTGTTTTTCGATACTCGCACGGATTCTACCTTTTCCCGGTACTCTCCCGGATTCTACTATTTTTCGGTACTCACACTGATTCGACCCTTTTCCGGTACTCGTCAGGACTATATTTCAATACTCACATGGATTCTACCTTTTTCCCGTAGTTACCCGGATTCTATTAATTTTCGGTACTCATATTGATTCGACCATTTTTTTGTAATCGCCGGGACAGTTTTTTGATAGTCGCACGGAATCTACCTTTTCTCGGTACTCTCCCGGATTCTACTATTTTTCGGTACTCACACTCATTCGACCCTTTTCCGATACTCGTCAGGACTATATTTCAATTCTCACATGGATTCTACCTTTTTCCCGTAGTTGCCCGGATTCTATCATTTTTCGGTACTAACATTGATTCGACCATTTTTTTGTAATCGCCGGGACAGTTTTTCGATACTCGCACGGATTCTATCTTTTCCAGGTAGTCTCCCGGATTCTATTATTTTTCGGTATTCACACTGATTCGAGCCTTTTCCGGTACTCGACAGGACAATTTTTCGATACTCGCATGGATCTTCCTTTTCCCGGTACTCGCCCGGATTCTATTATTTTTCGGTAGTCACATTGATTCGATCATTTTTTTGTAATCGCCGGGACAGTTTTTCAATACTCGCACGGATTCTTCCTTTTCCCGGTACTCTTCCGGATTCTACTATTTTTTGGTACTCACACTGATTCGACCCTTCTCCGATACTCGTCAGGACAATTTTTCGATACTCGCATGGATTCTTCCTTTTCCCGGTACTCGCCCAGATTCTATCATTTTTCGGTACTCACATTGATTCGACCATTTTTTTGTAATCGCCAGGACAATTTTTCGATATTCGCACGGATTCTACCTTTTTTCGATACTCTCATGGATTCTACCTTTTTCCCGTAGTTGCCCGGATTCTATCATTTTTCGGTACTCACATTGATCCGACCATTTTTTTGTAATAGCCAGGACCGGTTTTCGATACTCGCACGGATTCTACCTTTTCCCGGTACTCTTCTGGATTCTACTATTTTTTGGTACTCACACTGATTCGACCTTTTTCCGATACTCGTCAGGACTATATTTCAATTCTCACATGGATCCTACCTTTTTCCCGTAGTTGCCCGGATTCTATCATTTTTCGGTACTAACATTGATTCGACCATTTTTTTGTAATCGTCGGGACAATTTTTCGATACTCGCAAGGATTCTACCTTTTCCCAGTACTCTCTCGGATTCTACTATTTTTCGGTACTCACATTTATTCGACCCTTTTCCGGTACTTGTGAGGACAATTTTTCGATACTGGCATGGATTCTACCTTTTCCCGGTACTCGCCCGGATTCTATCATTTTTCGGTACTCACATTGATTCGACCATTTTTTTGTAATCGCCGGGACAGTTTTTCAATACTCGCACGGATTCTTCCTTTTCCCGGTACTCTTCCGGATTCTACTATTTTTTGGTACTCACACTGATTCGACCCTTCTCCGGTACTCGTCAGGACAATTTTTCGATACTCACATGGATTCTACCTTTTTCCCGTAGTTGCCCGGATTCTATTATTTTTCGGTACTCACATTGATTCGCCATTTTTTTGTAATCCCCGGGAAAGTTTTTCAATACTCGCACGGATTCTTCCTTTTCCCGGTACTCTCCCGGATTCTACTATTTTTCGGTACTCACACTCATTCGACCCTTTTCCGATACTCGTCAGGACTATATTTCAATTCTCACATGGATTCTACCTTTTTCCCGTAGTTGCCCGGATTCTATCATTTTTCGGTACTAACATTGATTCGACCATTTTTTTGTAATCGCCGGGACAGTTTTTCGATACTCGCACGGATTCTATCTTTTCCCGGTAGTCTCCCGGATTCTATTATTTTTCGGTATTCACACTGATTCGAGCCTTTTCCGGTACTCGACAGGACAATTTTTCGATACTCGCATGGATCTTCCTTTTCCCGATACTCGCCCGGATTCTATTATTTTTCGGTAGTCACATTGATTCGATCATTTTTTTGTAATCGCCGGGACAGTTTTTCAATACTCGCACGGATTCTTCCTTTTCCCGGTACTCTTCCGGATTCTACTATTTTTTGGTACTCACACTGATTCGACCCTTCTCCGATACTCGTCAGGACAATTTTTCGATACTCGCATGGATTCTTCCTTTTCCCGGTACTCGCCCAGATTCTATCATTTTTCGGTACTCACATTGATTCGACCATTTTTTTGTAATCGCCAGGACAATTTTTCGATATTCGCACGGATTCTACCTTTTTTCGGTACTCTTCCGGATTCTACTATTTTTCGGTACTCACATTGATTCGACCCTTTTCCGGTACTCGTCAGGACAATTTTTCGATACTCTCATGGATTCTACCTTTTTCCCGTAGTTGCCCGGATTCTATCATTTTTCGGTACTCACATTGATCCGACCATTTTTTTGTAATAGCCAGGACCGGTTTTCGATACTCGCACGGATTCTACCTTTTCCCGGTACTCTTCTGGATTCTACTATTTTTTGGTACTCACACTGATTCGACCCTTTTCCGATACTCGTCAGGACTATATTTCAATTCTCACATGGATTCTACCTTTTTCCCGTAGTTGCCCGGATTCTATCATTTTTCGGTACTAACATTGATTCGACCATTTTTTTGTAATCGTCGGGACAATTTTTCGATACTCGCAGGGATTCTACCTTTTCCCAGTACTCTCCCGGATTCTACTATTTTTCGGTACTCACATTTATTCGACCCTTTTCCGGTACTTGTGAGGACAATTTTTCGATACTGGCATGGATTCTACCTTTTCCCGGTACTCGCCCGGATTCTATCATTTTTCGGTACTCACATTGATTCGACCATTTTTTTGTAATCGCCGGGACAGTTTTTCAATACTCGCACGGATTCTTCCTTTTCCCGGTACTCTTCCGGATTCTACCATTTTTTGGTACTCACACTGATTCGACCCTTCTCCGGTACTCGTCAGGACAATTTTTCGATACTCGCATGGATTCTACCTTTTCCCGGTACTCGCACGGATTCTATTATTTTTCGGTACTCACATTGATTCGACCATTTTTTTGTAATCGCCGGGACAGTTTTTCGATACTCGCACGGATTCTATCTTTTCCCGGCAGTCTCCCGGATTCTACTATTTTTCGGTACTAACACTGATTCGAGCCTTTTCCGGTACTCGACAAGACAATTTTTCAATACTCGCATGGATTCTACCTTTTCCCAGTACTCGCCCGGATTCTATCATTTTTCGGTACTCACATTGATTCGACCATTTTTTTGTAATCGCCGGGACAGTTTTTCGATAGTCGCACTGATTCTACCTTTTCTCGGTACTCTCCCGGATTCTACTATTTTTCGGTACTCACACTGATTCGATCATTTTCCAGTACTCGTCAGGACATTTTTTCGATACTCTCATGGATTCTTCCTTTTCCCGGTACTCGCACGGATTCTATTATTTTTCGGTACTCACATTGATTCGACCATTTTTTTGTAATCGCCAGGACAATTTTTTGATATTCACACGGATTCTACGTTTTCTCGGTACTCTTACGGATTCTACTATTTTTCGGTACTCACATTTATTCGACCCTTTTCCGGTACTCGTCAGGATAATTTTTCGATACTGGCATGGATTCTACTTTTTCCCGATACTCACCCAGATTCTATCATTTTTCGGTACTCACATTGATTCGACCATTTTTTTGTAATCGTCGGGACAGTTTTTCGATACTCGCACGGATTCTATCTTTTCCCGGTAGTCTCCCGGATTTTACTATTTTTCGTTAATCACACTGATTCGACCCTTTTCTGGTACTCGTCAGGACAATTTTTTGATACTCGCATGGATTCTACCTTTCCCGGTACTCGCCCGGATTCTATCATTTTTCGGTACTCACATTGATTCGACTATTTTTTTGTAATAGCCGGGACAGGTTTTCGATACTCGCACGGATTCTACCTTTTCCCGGTACTCTCCCGGATTCTACTATTTTTCGTTACTCACACTGATTCGACCCTTTTCTGGTACTCGTCAGGACAATTTTTTGATACTCGCATGGATTCTACCTTTTCCCGGTACTCGCCCGGATTCTATTATTTTTCGGTACTCACATTGATTCGCCATTTTTTTGTAATCACCGGGAAAGTTTTTCAATACTCGCACGGATTCTTCCTTTTCCCGGTACTCTTCCGGATTCTACTATTTTTCGGTACACACACTGATTCGACCTTTTCCGGTACTTGTCAGGACAATTTTTCGATACTCGCAAGGCTTCTACCTTTTCCCGGTACTCGCCCGGATTCTATTATTTTTCGGTACTCACATTGATTCGACCCTTTTTTGGTAATCGCCGGGAAAGTTTTTCCATACTCGCACGGAATCTACCTTTTCCCGGTACTCTCCAAGATACAACTATTTTTCGATACTCACACTGATTCGACCCTTTTCCGGTACTCGCATGGATTCTACCTTTTCCCGGTACTCGCCCGGATTATATTATTTTTCGGTACTCACATTGATTCGACGGTTTTTTGGTAATCGCCGGGACAGTTTTTCGATACTCGCACGATTCTACCCTTTCCCTGTGCTCTCCCAGATACAACTATTTTTCGATACTCACACTGATTCGAACCTTTTCTGGTACTCGTTAGGACAATTTTTCGATACTCGAATGAATTCTACCTTTTCCCGGTACTCGCCCGGATTCTATTATTTTTCGGTACTCACATTGATTCGACCATTTTTTTGTAATCGCCGAGACAGTTTTTCAATACTCGCATGGATTCTTCCTTTTCCCGGTACTCTTCCGGATTCTACTATTTTTTGCTACTCACACTGATTCGACCCTTCTCCGGTACTCGTCAGGTCAATTTTTCAATACTCGCATGGATTCTACCTTTTCCCGGTACTCGCCCGGATTCTATCATTTTTCGGTACTCAGATTGATTCGACCATTTTTTTGTAATCGCCGGGACAATTTTTCGATACTCGCACGGATTCTACCTTTTCCCAGTACTCTCCCGGATTCTACTATTTTTCGGTACTCACATTTATTCGACCCTTTTCCGGTACTCGTCAGGACAATTTTTCGATACTGGCATGGATTCTACCTTTTCCCGGTACTCGCCCGGATTCTATCATTTTTCGGTACTCACATTGATTCGACGCTTTTTTTGTAATCGCCGGGACAGTTTTCTGATACTCGCACGGATTCTACCTTTTCCCGGTACTCTCCCGGATTCTACTATTTTTCGGTACTCACACTGATTCGACCCTTCTCCGGTACTCGTCAGGACAATTTTTCGATACTCGCATGGACTCTACCTTTTCCCGGTACTCGCCCGGATTCTATCATTTTTCGGTACTCACATTGATTCGACCATTTTTTTGTAATCGCCGGGACTGTTTTTCGATACTCGTACGGATTCTACCTTTTCCCAGTACTCTCCCGGATTGTACTATTTTTCGGTACTCACACTGATTCGACCCTTCTCCGGTACTCGTCAGGACAATTTTTCGATACTCGCATGGACTCTACCTTTTCCCGGTACTCGCCCGGATTCTATCATTTTTCGGTACTCACATTGATTCGACCATTTTTTTGTAATCGCCGGGACAGTTTTTCGATACTCGCACGGATTCTACCTTTTCCCAGTACTCTCCCGGATTCTACTATTTTTCGGTACTCACATTTATTCGACCCTTTTCCGGTACTCATCAGGACAATTTTTCGATACTGGCATGGATTCTACCTTTTCCCGGTACTCGCCCGGATTCTATCATTTTTCGGTACTCACATTGATTCGACCATTTTTTTGTAATCGCCGGGACAGTTTTTCGATACTCGAACGAATTCTATCTTTTCCCGGTAGTCTCCCGAATTCTACTATTTTTCGGTACACACACTGATTCGACCCTTTTCCGGTACTTGTCAGGACAATTTTTCAATACTCTCAAGGCTTCTACCTTTTCCCGGTACTCGCCTGGATTCTTTTATTTTTTGGTACTCACATTGATTCGACCCTTTTTTGGTAATCGCCGGGAAAGTTTTTCCATACTCGCACGGAATCTATCTTTTCCCGGTACTCTCCAAGATACAACTATTTTTCAATACTCACACTGATTCGACCCTTTTCCGGTACTCGCATGGATTCTACCTTTTCCCGGTACTCGCCCGGATTCAATTATTTTCCGGTACTCACATTGATTCGACCCTTTTTTGGTAAACGCCGGGACAATTTTTCGATACTCGCACGGATTCTACCTTTTCCCTATGCTCTCCCAGATACAACTATTTTTCGATACTCACATTGATTCGAACCTTTTCTGGTACTCGTCAGGACAATTTTTCGATACTCGAATGGATTCTACCTTTTCCCGGTACTCGCCCGGATTCTATTATTTTCGGTACTCACATTGAGTCGACCCTTTTTTGGTAATAGCTGGGACAATTTTTCGATACTCTCACGGATTCTACCTTTTCTCGGTACTCTCCCGGATACTACTATTTTTCGGTACTCACACTGATTCGACCCTTTTCCGGTACTCGTCAGGACAATTTTTCGATACTCGCATGGATTTTACCTTTTCCCGATAATCGCCCGGATTCTATTATTTTTCGGTACTCACATTGATTCGACCGTTTTTTGGTAATCGCCGGGACAGTTTTTCGATACTCTCCTGGATTCTCCTATTTTTCGGTACTCACACTAATTCGACCCTTTTCCGGTACTCGTTAGGACAATTTTTCGATACTCGAATGGATTCTACCTTTTCCCGGTACTCTCCCAGATTCAATTATTTTTCAATACTAACATTGCTTCGACCCTTTTTTGGAAATCGCCGAGACAGTTTTTCCATACTCGCACGGATTCTACCTTTTCCCCGCACTCTCTCGGATTCTACTTTTTTTCGGTACACACACTGATTCAACCCTTTTACGGTACTTGTCAGGACAATTTTTCGATACTCGCAAGGCTTCTACCTTTTCCCGGTACTCGCCCGGATTCTATTATTTTTCGGTACTCACATTGATTCGACCATTTTTTTGTAATCGCTGGGACAATTTTTCGATACTCGCACCGATTCTACCTTTTCCCAGTACTCTCCCGGATTCTACTATTTTTCGGTACTCACATTTATTCGACCCTTTTCCGGTACTCGTCAGGACAATTTTTCGATACTCGCATGGATTCTACCTTTTCCCGGTACTCGCCCGGATTCTATCATTTTTCGGTACTCACATTGATTCGACCATTTTTTTGTAATCGCCGGGACAGTTCTTCGATACTCGCACGGATTCCACCTTTTCCCGGTACTCTCCCGGATTCTACTATTTTTCGGTACTCATACTAATTCGACCCTTTTCCGGTACTCATCAGGACAATTTTTCGATACTCGAATGGATTCTACCTTTTCCCGGTACTCTCCCGGATTCTATTATTTTTCTGTACTCACATTGATTCGACCCTTTTTTTGTAATCGCCGGGACAGTTTTTCCATACTCGCAAGGATTCTACCTTTTCCCTGTACTCTCCCGGATTCTACTATTTTTCGATACTCACACTGATTCGACCCTTTTCCCGTAATCGTCGGGACAATTTTTCGATACTCGCATGGATTCCACCTTTTCCCGGTACTCGCCCGGATTCTATTATTTTCGGTACTCACATTGATTCGACCCTTTTTTGGTAATCGCCGGGACAATTTTTCGATACTCGCACGGATTCTACTTTTTCCCGGTACTCTCCCGAATACTACTATTTTTCGTTACTCACACTGATTCGACCCTTTTCAGGTACTCGTCAGGACAATTTTTCGATACTCGCACGGATTCTACCTTTTCCCGGTACTCGCCCGGATTCTATTATTTTTCGGAATTGACATTGATTCGACCCTTTTTTCGTAATCGCCGAGACAGTTTTTCGATACTCACACGGATTCTACCTTTCCCCAGTACTCTCCCGGATAATACTCTTTTTCGGTACTCACACTGATTCGACCCTTTTCCGGTACTCGTCAGGACAATTTTTCGATACTCGCATGGATTCTACCTTTTCCTGGTAATCGGCTGGATTCTATTATTTTTCGGTACTCACATTGATTCGATTGTTTTTTGGTAATCGCCAGGACAGTTTTTCGATACTCTCCCGAATTCTCCTATTTTTCGGTACTCACACTAATTCGACCCTTTTCCGGTACTCGTCAGGACAATTTTTCGATACTCGAATGGATTCTACCTTTTCCCGATACTCTCCTAGATTCTATTATTTTTCGGTACACACATTGAATCGACCCTTTTTTTGTAATCGCCGGGACAGTTTTTCCATACTCGCACGGGTTCTACCCTTTCCCGGTACTCTCCCGAATTCTACTATTTTTCGATACTCACACTGATTCGACCCTTTTCCCATACTCGTCAGCACAATTTTTCGATACTCGCATGGATTCTACCTTTTCCCGGTACTCGCCCGGATTCCATTATTTTTGGTACTCACATTGATTCGACCCTTTTTTGGTAATCGCCGGGACAATTTTTCGATACTCGCACGGATTCTACCTTTTCCCGGTACTCTCCCGAATACTACTATTTTTCGGTACTCACACTGATTCGACCCTTTTCAAGTACTCGTCAGGACAAAATTTCGATACTCGCACGGATTCTACCTTTTCCCGGTACTCGCCCGGATTCTATTATTTTTCGGAATTGACATTGATTCGACCCTTTTTTCGTAATCGCCGAGACAGTTTTTCGATACTCACACGGATTCTACCTTTCCCCAGTACTCTCCCGGATAATACTCTTTTTCGGTACTCACATTTATTCGACCCTTTTCCGGTACTCGTCAGGACAATTTTTCGATACTCGCATGGATTCTACCTTTTCCCGGTAATCGGCTGGATTCTATTATTTTTCGGTACTCACATTGATTCGACTGTTTTTTGGTAATCGCCAGGACAGTTTTTCGATACTCTCCCGGATTCTCCTATTTTTCGGTACTCACACTAATTCGACCCTTTTCCGGTACTCGTCAGGACAATTTTTCGATACTCGAATGGATTCTACCTTTTCCCGATACTCTCCTGGATTCTATTATTTTTCGGTACACACATTGAATCGACCCTTTTTTTGTAATCGCCGGGACAGTTTTTCCATACTCGCACGGGTTCTACCTTTTCCCGGTACTCTCCCGAATTCTACTATTTTTCGATACTCACACTGATTCGACCCTTTTCCCGTACTCGTCAGCACAATTTTTCGATACTCGCATGGATTCTACCTTTTCCCGGTACTCGCCTGGATTCTATTATTTTTGGTACTCACATTGATTCGACCCTTTTTTGGTAATCGCCTGGACAATTTTTCGATACTCGCACGGATTCTACCTTTTCCCGGTACTCTCCCGAATACTACTATTTTTCGGTACTCACACTGATTCGACCCTTTTCAAGTACTCGTCAGGACAATATTTCGATACTCGCACGGATTCTCCCTTTTCCCGGTACTCGCCCGGATTCTATCATTTTTCGGAATTGACTTTGATTTGACCCTTTTTTCGTAATCGCCGAGACAGTTTTTCGATACGCACACGGATTCTACCTTTCCCCAGTACTCTCCGGGATAATACTCTTTTTCGGTACTCACACTGATTCGACCCTTTTCCGGTATTCGTCAGGACAATTTTTCGATACTCGCATGGATTCTACCTTTTCCCGGTAATCGCCGGGATTCTATTATTTTTCGGTACTCACATTGATTCGACCGTTTTTTGGTAATCGCCGGGACAGTTTTTCGATACTCTCCCGGATTCTCCTATTTTTCGGTACTCACACTAATTCGACCCTTTTCCGGTACTCGTCAGGACAATTTTTCGATACTCGAATGGATTCTACCTTTTCCCGGTACTCTCCCGGATTCTATTATTTTTCGATACTCACATTGATTCGACCCTTTTTTTGTAATCGTCGGGACAATTTTTCCATACTTGCACGGGTTCTACCTTTTCCCGGTACTCTCCCGAATTCTACTATTTTTCGATACTCACACTGATTCGACCCTTTTCCCGTACTCGTCAGCACAATTTTTCGATACTCGCATGGATTCTACCTTTTCCCGGTACTCGCCTGGATTCTATTATTTTTTGTACTCACATTGATTCGACCCTTTTTTGGTAATCGCCTGGACAATTTTTCGATACTCGCACGGATTCTACCTTTTCCCGGTACTCTCCCGAATACTACTATTTTTCGGTACTCACACTGATTCGACCCTTTTCAAGTACTCGTCAGGACAATATTTCGATACTCGCACGGATTCTACCTTTTCCCGGTACTCGCCCGGATTCTATCATTTTTCGGAATTGACATTTATTTGACCCTTTTTTCGTAATCGCCGAGACAGTTTTTCGATACGCACACGGATTCTACCTTTCCCCAGTACTCTCCGGGATAATACTCTTTTTCGGTACTCACACTGATTCGACCCTTTTCCGGTATTCGTCAGGACAATTTTTCGATACTCGCATGGATTCTACCTTTTCCCGGTAATCGCCGGGATTCTATTATTTTTCGGTACTCACATTGATTCGACCGTTTTTTGGTAATCGCCGGGACAGTTTTTCGATACTCTCCCGGATTCTCCTATTTTTCGATACTCACACTAATTCGACCCTTTTCCGGTACTCGTCAGGACAATTTTTCGATACTCGAATGGATTCTACCTTTTCCCGATACTTTCCTGGATTCTATTATTTTTCGGTACACACATTGAATCGACCCTTTTTTTGTAATCGCCGGGACAGGTTTTCCATACTCGCACGGGTTCTACCTTTTCCCGGTATTCTCCCGAATTCTACTATTTTTCGATACTCACACTGATTCGACCCTTTTCCCGTACTCGTCAGCACAATTTTTCGATACTCGCATGGATTCTACCTTTTCCCGGTACTCGCCTGGATTCTATTATTTTTGGTACTCACATTGATTCGACCCTTTTTTGGTAATCGCCTGGACAATTTTTCGATACTCGCACGGATTCTACCTTTTCCCGGTACTCTCCCGAATACTACTATTTTTCGGTACTCACACTGATTCGACCCTTTTCAAGTACTCGTCAAGACAATATTTCGATACTCGCACGGATTCTACCTTTTCCCGGTACTCGCCCGGATTCCATCATTTTTCGGAATTGACATTGATTTGACCCTTTTTTCGTAATCGCCGAGACAATTTTTCGATACGCACACGGATTCTACCTTTCCCCAGTACTCTCCGGGATAATACTCTTTTTCGGTACTCACACTGATTCGACCCTTTTCCGGTATTCGTCAGGACAATTTTTCGATACTCGCATGGATTCTACCTTTTCCCGGTAATCGCCGGGATTCTATTATTTTTCGGTACTCACATTGATTCGACCGTTTTTTGGTAATCGCCGGGACAGTTTTTCGATACTCTCCCGGATTCTCCTATTTTTCGGTACTCACACTAATTCGACCCTTTTCCGGTACTCGTCAGGACAATTTTTCGATACTCAAATGGATTCTACCTTTTCCCGGTACTCTCCCGGATTCTATTATTTTTCGGTACTCACATTGATTCGACCCTTTTTTTGTAATCGTCGGGACAATTTTTCCATACTTGCACGGGTTCTACCTTTTCCCGGTACTCTCCCGGATTCTACTATTTTTCGATACTCACACTGCTTCGACCCTTTTCCGGTACTCGTCAGGACAATTTTTCGATACTCGCATGGATTCTACCTTTTCCCGGTAATCGCCGGGATTCTATTATTTTTCGGTACTCACATTGATTCGACCGTTTTTTGGGAATCGCCGGGACAGTTTTTCGATACTCTCCCGGATTCTCCTATTTTTCGGTACTCACACTAATTCGACCCTTTTCCGGTACTCGTCAGGACAATTTTTCGATACTCGAATGGATTCTACCTTTTCCCGGTACTCTCCCGGATTCTATTATTTTTCGGTACTCACATTGATTCGACCCTTTTTTTGTAATCGTCGGGACAGTTTTTCCATACTTGTACGGGTTCTACCTTTTCCCGGTACTCTCCCGGATTCTACTATTTTTCGATACTCACACTGCTTCGACCCTTTTCCGGTACTAGTCAGGACAATTTTTCAATACTCGCCTGGATTCTATTATTTTCGGTACTCACATTGATTCGACCCTTTTTTGGTAATCGCCGGGACAATTTTTCGATACTCGCACGGATTCTACCTTTTCCCGGTACTCTCCCGGATTCTACTATTTTTCGGTGCTCACACTGATTCGACCCTTTTCCGGTACTCGTCAGGACAATTTTTCGATACTCGTATGGATTCTACCTTTTCCCGGTAATCGCCCGAATTCTATTATTTTTGGGTACTCACATTGATTCGATCGTTTTTTGGTAATCGCCGGGACAGTTTTTCGTTACTCTCCCGGATTTTCCAATTTTTTTGTACTCACACTAATTCGACCCCTTTCCGGTACGCGTTAGGACAATTTTTCGATACTCGAATGGATTCTACCTTTTCCCGGTTCTCTCCCGAATTCTATTATTTTTCGGTACTCACATTGATTCGACCCTTTTTTTGTAATCTCCGGGACAATTTTTCGATACTCGCACGGATTCTACCTTTTCCCGGTACTCTCCCGGATACTACTTTTTTTCGGCACTCACACTGATTCGACCCTTTTTTGGTACTCGTCAGGACAATTTTTCGATACTCGCATGGATTCTACCTTTTCCCGGTAATCGCCCGGATTCTATTATTTTTCGGTACTCACATTGATTCGACCGTTTTTTGGTAATCGCCGGGATAGTTTTTCGTTACTCTGCCGGATTCTCCTATTTTTCGGTACTCACACTTATTCGACCCCTTTCCGGTACTCGTCAGGACAATTTTTCGATACTCGAATGGATTCTACCTTTTCCCGGTACTCTCTCGAATTCTATTATTTTTCGGTACTCACATTGATTCGACCCTTTTTTTGTAATCGCCGGGACAGTTATTCCATACTCGCACGGATTCTACATTTTCCCGGAACTCTCCCGGATTCTACTATTTTTCGATACTCACACTGATTCGACCCTTTTCCGGTACTCGTCAGGACAATTTTTCGATACTCGCATGGATTCTACCTTTTCCCGGTAATCGCCCGAATTCTATTATTTTCGGTACTCACATTGATTCGACCATTTTTTGGTAATCGTCGGGACAGTTTTTCGATACTTGAATGGATTTTACCTTTTCTCGGTACTCTCCCGGATTCTATTATTTTTCGGTACTTACATTGATTCGACCCTTTTTTAGTAATCGCCGGGACAGTTTTTCGATACACACACAGATTCTACCTTTCCCCGGTACTCTCCCGGATACTACTCTTTTTCGGTACTCACACTGATTTGACCCGTTTCCGATACTCGTCAAAACAATTTTTCGATACTCACAAGGCTTCTACCTTTTCCCGGTACTGGCCCCGATTCTATTATTTTTCGGTACTCACATTTATTCGACCATTTTTTTGTAATCGCCGGGACAGTTTTTCCATACTCGCACGGATTGTACCTTATCCCGGTACTCTCCCGGACACTACTATTTTTCGGTACTCACACTGATTCGACCCTTTTCCGGTACTCGTCAGGACAATTTTTCGATACTCGCATGGATTCTACCTTTTCCTGGTAATCGCCTGGATTCTATTATTTTTCGGTACTCACATTGATTCGACCGTTTTTTGGTAATCGTCGGGACAGTTTTTCGATACTCTCCCGGATTCTCCTATTTTTCGGTACTCAAACTAATTCGACCCTTTTCCGGTACTCGTCAGGACAATTTTTCGGTACTCGAATTGATTCTACCTTTTCCCGGTACTCTCCCGGATTTTTTTATTTTTCGGTAATCACATTGATTCGACCCTTTCTTGGTAATTGCCGGGACAGTTTTTCCATACTCGCACGGATTGTACCTTTTCCCAGTACTCTCCCGAATACTACAATTTTTCGGTACTCACACTAATTCAACCCTTTTCCGGTACTCATCAGGACAATTTTTCGATACTCGCATGGATTCTACCATTTCGCAGTACTCGCCCGGATTCTCTTATTTTCGGTACTCACATTGATTCGACCCTTTTTTGGTAATCGCCGGGCCAATTTTTCTATACTCGCATCGATTGTACCTTTTCTCGGTACTCTCCCGGATACTATTATTTTTCGGTACTCACACTAATTCGACCCTTTTCCGGTACTGGTCAGGACAATTTTTCGATACTCGCACGGATTCTACCTTTTCCCGGTACTTGCCCGGATTCTATTATTTTTCGGAATTGACATTGATTTGACCCTTTTTTCGTAATCGCCGGGACAGTTTTTCGATACTCACACAGATTCTACCTTTCCCCGGTACTCTCGCGGATACTACTCTTTTTCGGTACTCACACTGATTCGACCCTTTTCCGGTACTCGTCAGGACAATTTTTCGATACTCGCATGGATTCTACCTTTTCCCGGTAACCGCCCGGATTCTATAATTTTTCGGTACTCACATTGATTCGACCATTTTTTGGTAATCGCCGGGACAGTTTTTCGATACTTTCCCGGATTCTACTATTTTTCGGTACACACACTTATTCGTCCCTTATCCGGTACTCGTCAGGACAATTTTTCGATACTCGCAAAGCTTCTACCTTTTCCCGGTACTCGCCCCGATTCTATTATTTTTTGGTACTCACATTGATTCGACCATTTTTTTGTAATCGTCGGGACAGTTTTTCCATACTCGCACGGATTCTACCTTTTCCCGGTACTCTCCCGGATTCTACTATTTTTCGGTACTCACACTAATTCGACCCTTTTCCGGTACTCGTCAGGACAATTTTTCGATACTCGCACGGATTCTACCTTTTCCCGGTACTCTTCCGGATACTACTTTTTTTCGGTACTCACACTAATTCGACCCTTTTCCGGTACTCGTCAGGACAATTTTTCGATACTCGCATGGATTCTACCTTTTCGCAGTACTCGCCCGGATTCTATTATTTTCGGTACTCACATTGCTTCGACCCTTTCTTGGTAATTGCCGGGACAGTTTTTCCATACTCGCACGGATTATACCTTTTCCCGGTACTCTCCCGAATACTACTATTTTTCGGTACTCACACTGATTTGACCCTTTTCCGGTACTCGTCAGGACAATTTTTCGATACTCGCATGGATTCTACCTTTTCGCAGTACTCGCCCGGATTCTATTATTTTCGATACTCACATTGATTCGACCCTTTCTTGGTAATTGCCAGGACAGTTTTTCCATATTCGCACGGATTGTACCTTTTCCCGGTACTCTCCCGAATACTACTATTTTTCGGTATTCACACTGATTCGACCCTTTTCCGGTACTCGTCAGGACAATTTTTCGATACTCGCACGGATTCTACCTTTTCCCGGTACTCTCCCGGATACTACTATTTTTTGGTACTCACACTAATTCGACCCTTTTCCGGTACTCGTCAGGACAATTTTTCGATACTCGCATGGATTCTACCTTTTCGCAGTACTCACACTCATTCGACCCTTTTTTGGTACTCGTCAGGACAATTTTTTGATACTCGCAAGGATTCTACCTTTTCCCGGTAATCGCCCGGATTCTATTATTTTTCGGTACTCACATTGATTCGACCATTTTTTGGTAATCGCCGGGACAGTTTTTCGATACTCTCCCGGATTCTACTATTTTTCGGTGCTCACACTGATTCGACCCTTTTCCGGTACTCGTCAGGACAATTTTTCGTTACTCGCATGGATTCTACCTTTTCGCAGTACTCGCCCGGATTCTATTATTTTCGGTACTCACATTGATTCGACCCTTTTTTGGTAATCGCCGGGACAATTTTTCGATACTCGCACGGATTCTACCTTTTCCCGGTACTCTCCCGGATACTACTATTTTTCGGTACTCACACTAATTCGACCCTTTTCCGGTACTCGTCAGGGCAATTTTTCGATACTCGCATGGATTCTACCTTTTCGCAGTACTCGCCCGGATTCTATTATTTTCGGTACTCACATTGATTCGACCCTTTCTTGGTAATTGCCGGGACAGTTTTTCCATACTCGCACGGATTGTACCTTTTCCCGATACTCTCCCGAATACTACTATTTTTCGGTACTCACACTGATTCGACCCTTTTGCAGTACTCGTCAGGACAATTTTTCGATACTCCCATGGATTCTACCTTTTCCCGGTAATCGCCTAGATTCTATTATTTTTCGGTACTCACATTGATTCGACCGTTTTTTGGTAATCGCCGGGACAGTTTTTCGATACTCTCCCGGATTCTCCTATTTTTCGATACTCACACTAATTCGACCCTTTTCCGGTACTCGTCAGGACAATTTTTCGATACTCGAATGGATTCTACCTTTTCCCGGTACTCTCCCGGATTTTTTTATTTTTCGGTAATCACATTGATTCGACGCTTTCTTGGTAATTGCCGGGACAGTTCTTCCATACTCGCACGTGTTGTACCTTTTCCTGGTGCTCTCCCGAATACTACTATTTTTCGGTAATCACACTGATTCGACCCTTTTCCGGTACTCGTCAGGACAATTTTTCGATACTCGCATAGATTCTACCTTTTCCCAGTACTCGCCCGGATTCTATTATTTTCGGTACTGACATTGATTCGACCCTTTTTTGGTAATCGCCGGGACATTTTTTCGATACTCGCACGGATTCTACCCTTTCCCGGTACTCTCCCGGATACTACTATTTTTCGGTACTCACACTCATTCGACCCTTTTCCGGTACTCCTCAGGACAATTTTTCGATACTCGCTTGGATTCTACCTTTTCCCGGTACTCGCCCGGATTCTATTATTTTTGGGTACTCACATTGATTCGACCCTTTTCTCGTAATCGCCGGGACAGTTTTTGGATACTCGCACAGATTCTACTTTTTCCCGGTACTCTCCCGGATACTACTCTTTTTCGGTACTCACACTGATTCGACCCTTTTCCGGTACTCGTCAGACAATTTTTCGATACTTGCACGGATTCTACCTTTTCCCGGTACTCGCCCGGATTCTATTATTTTTCGGAATTGACATTGATTCCACCCGTTTTTCGTAATCGCCGGGACAGTTTTTCGATACTCACACGGATTCTAACTTTCCCCGGTTATCTCCCGGATTCTACTATTTTTCGGTACACACACTTATTCGACCCTTTTCCGGTACTTGTCAGGACAATTTTTCGATACTCGCAAGGCTTCTACCTTTTCCCGGTACTCGCCCCGATTCTATTATTTTTCGGTACTCACATTGATTCGACCATTTTTTTGTAATCGCCGTGATAGTTTTTCGATTCTCGCACGGATTCTACCTTTTCCCGGTACTCTCCCGGACACTACTATTTTTCGGTACTCACACTCATTCGACCCTTTTCCGGTGCTCGTCAGGACAATTTTTCGATATTCGCACGGATTCTACCTTTTCCCGGTACTCGCCCGGATTCTATTATTTTTCGGAATTGACATTGATTCGACCCTTTTTTCGTAATCGCCGGGACAGTTTTTCGATACTCACACGGGTTCTACCATTCCCCGGTACTCTCCCAGATACTACTCTTTTTCGGTACTCATACTGATTCGACCCTTTTTCGGTACTCGTCAGGACAATTTTTCGATACTCGCATTGATTCTACTTTTTCCTGGTAATTGCCTGGATTCTATTATTTTTCGGTACTCACATTGATTCGACCGTTTTTTGGTAATCGCCGGGACAGTTTTTCGATACTCTCCCGGATTCTCCTATTTTTCGATACTCACACTAATTCGACCCTTTTCCGGTACTCGTCAGGACAATTTTTTGATACTCGAATGGATTCTACCTTTTCCCGGTACTCTACCGGATTTTTTTATCTTTCAGTAATCACATTGATTCGACCCTTTCTTGGTAATTGCCGGGACAGTTCTTCCATACTCGCACGGATTGTACCTTTTCCTGGTGCTCTCCCGAATACTACTATTTTTCGGTACTCACACTGATTCGACCCTTTTCCGGTACTCGTCAGGACAATTTTTCGATACTCGCATGGATTCTACCTTTTCCCAGTACTCGCCCGGATTCTATTATTTTCGGTACTGACATTGATTCGACCCTTTTTTGGTAATCGCCCGGACATTTTTTCGATACTCGCTAGGATTCTACCCTTTCCCGGTACTCTCCCGGATACTACTATTTTTCGGTACTCACACTGATTCGACCCTTTTCCGGTACTCCTCAGGACAATTTTTCGATACTCGCATGGATTCTACCTTTTCCCGGTACTCGCCCGGATTCTATTATTTTTGGGTACTCACATTGATTCGACCCTTTTCTCGTAATCGCCGGGACAGTTTTTCGATACTCGCACAGATTCTACTTTTTCCCGGTACTCTCCCGGATACTACTATTTTTCGGTACTCACACTCATTCGACCCTTTTCCGGTGCTCGTCAGGACAATTTTTCGATACTCGCACGGATTCTACCTTTTCCCGGTACTCGCCCGGATTCTATTATTTTTCGGAATTGACATTGATTCGACCCTTTTTTCGTAATCGCCGGGACAGTTTTTCGATACTCACACGGTTTCTACCTTTCCCCGGTACTCTCCCGGATACTACCCTTTTTCGGTACTCATACTGATTCGACCCTTTTCCGGTACTCGTCAGGACAATTTTTCGATACTCGCACGGATTCTACCTTTTCCCGGTACTCTCCCGGATACTACTATTTTTCGGTACTCACACTCATTCGACCATTTTCCTGTGCTCGTCAGGACAATTTTTCGATACTCGCACGGATTCTACCTTTTCCCGGTACTCGCCCGGATTCTATTATTTTTCGGAATTGACATTGATTCGACCCTTTTTTCGTAATCGCCGGGACAGTTTTTCGATACTCACACGGATTCTACCTTTCCCCGGTTATCTCCCGGATTCTACGATTTTTCGGTACACACACTTATTCGACCCTTTTCCGGTACTTGTCAGAACAATTTTTCGATACTCGCAAGGCTTCTACCTTTTCCCGGTACTCTCCCGGATACTACTATTTTTCGGTACTCACACTCATTCGACCCTTTTCCGGTGCTCGTCAGAACAATTTTTCGATACTCGCACGGATTCTACCTTTTCCAGGTACTCGCCCGGATTCTATTATTTTTCGGAATTGACATTGATTCGACCCTTTTTTCGTAATCGCTGGGACAATTTTTCCATACTCACACGGTTTCTACCTTTCCCCGGTACTCTCCCGGATACTACCCTTTTTCGGTACTCATACTAATTCGACCCTTTTCCGGTACTCGTCAGGACAATTTTTCGATACTCGAATGGATTCTACCTTTTCCCGGTACTCTCCCGGATTTTTTTATTTTTCGGTAATCACATTGATTCGACCTTTTCTTGGTAATTGCCGGGACAGTTCTTCCATACTCGCACGGATTGTACTTTTTCCTGGTGCTCTCCCGAATACTACTATTTTTCGGTACTCACACTGATTCGACCCTTTTCTGGTACTCGTCAGGACAATTTTTCGATACTCGCACGGATTCTACCTTTTCCCGGTACTCGCCCGGATTCTATTATTTTTCGGAATTGACATTGATTCGACCCTTTTTTCGTAATCGCCGGGACAGTTTTTCGATACTCACACGGATTCTACCTCTCCCCGGTACTCTCCCGGATACTACTATTTTTCGGTACTCATACTGATTCGACCCTTTTTCGGTACTCGTCAGGACAATTTTTCGATACTCGCATGGATTCTACTTTTTCCCGGTAATCGCCTGGATTCTATTATTTTTCGGTACTCACATTGATTCGACCGTTTTTTGGTAATCGCCGGGACAGTTTTTCGATACTCTCCCGGATTCTCCTATTTTTCGATACTCACACTAATTCGACCCTTTTCCGGTACTCGTCAGGACAATTTTTCGATACTCGAATGGATTCTACCTTTTCCCGGTACTCTACCGGATTTTTTTATCTTTCAGTAATCACATTGATTCGACCCTTTCTTGGTAATTGCCGGGACAGTTCTTCCATACTCGCACGGATTGTACCTTTTCCTGGTGCTCTCCCGAATACTACTATTTTTCGGTACTCACACTGATTCGACCCTTTTCCGGTACTCGTCAGGACAATTTTAAGATACTCGCATGGATTCTACATTTTCCCAATACTCGCCCGGATTCTATTATTTTTCGGAATTGACATTGATTCCACCTTTTTTCGTAATCGCCGGGACAATTTTTCGATACTCACACGGATTCTAACTTTCCCCGGTTATCTCCCGGATTCTACTATTTTTCGGTACACACACTTATTCAACCCTTTTCCGGTACTTGTCAGGACAATTTTTCGATACTCGCAAGGCTTCTACCTTTTCCCGGTACTCGCCCCGATTCTATTATTTTTCGGTACTCACATTGATTCGACCATTTTTTTGTAATCGCCGTGATAGTTTTTCGATTCTCGCACGGATTCTACCTTTTCCCGGTACTCTCCCGGATACTACTATTTTTCGGTACTCACACTCATTCGACCCTTTTCCGGTGCTCGTCAGGACAATCTTTCGATACTCGCACGGATTCTACCTTTTCCCGGTACTCGCCCGGATTCTATTATTTTTCGGAATTGACATTGATTCGACCCTTTTTTCGTAATCGCCGGGACAGTTTTTCGATACTCACACGGTTTCTACCTTTCCCCGGTACTCTTCCGGATACTACCCTTTTTCGGTACTCATACTGATTCGACCCTTTCCCGGTACTCGTCAGGACAATTTTTCGATACTCGCACGGATTCTACCTTTTCCCGGTACTCTCCCGGATACTACTATTTTTCGGTACTCACACTCATCGACCCTTTTCCGGTGCTCGTCAGGACAATTTTTCGATACTCGCACGGATTCTACCTTTTCCCGGTACTCGCCCGGATTCTATTATTTTTCGGAATTGACATTGATTCGACCCTTTTTTCGTAGTCGCCGGGACAGTTTTTCGATACTCACACGGATTCTACCTTTCCCCGGTACTCTCCCGGATACTACTATTTTTCGGTACTCACACTAATTCGACCCTTTTCCGGTAATCGCCAGGACAATTTTTCGATACTCGCACGGATTCTACCTTTTCCCGGTACTCTCCCGAATACTATTATTTTTCGGAATTGACATTGATTCGACCCTTTTTTCCTAATCGCCGGGACAGTTTTTCGATACTCACACGGATTCTACCTTTCCCCGGTACTCTCCCGGATACTACTATTTTTTGGTACTCACACTGATTCGACCCTTTTCCGGTACTCGTCAGGACAATTTTTCGATACTCGAATGGATTCTACCTTTTCCCGGTACTCTCCCGGATTTTTTTATTTTTCGGTAATCACATTGATTCGACCTTTTCTTGGTAATTGCCGGGACAGTTCTTCCATACTCGCACGGATTGTACTTTTTCCTGGTGCTCTCCCGAATACTACTATTTTTCGGTACTCACACTGATTCGACCCTTTTCTGGTACTCGTCAGGACAATTTTTCGATACTCGCACGGATTCTACCTTTTCCCGGTACTCGCCCGGATTCTATTATTTTTGGGTACTCACATTGATTCGACCCTTTTCTCGTAATCGCCAGGACAATTTTTCGATACTCGCACGGATTCTACCTTTTCCCGGTACTCTCCCGAATACTATTATTTTTCGGAATTGACATTGATTCGACCCTTTTTTCGTAATCGCCGGGACAGTTTTTCGATACTCACACGGATTCTACCTTTCCCCGGTACTCTCCCGGATACTACTATTTTTCGGTACTCACACTAATTCGACCCTTTTCCGGTACTCGTAAGGACAATTTTTCGATACTCGCATGGATTCTACCTTTTCCCGGTAATCGCCCGGATTCTATTATTTTTCGGTACTCACATTGATTCGACCATTTTTTGGTAATCGCTGGGACAGTTTTTCGATACTCGAATGGATTTTACCATTTCTCGGTACTCTCCCGGATTCTATTATTTTTCGGTACTAACATTGATTCGACCCTTTTTTAGTTATCGCCGGGACAGTTTTTCCATACTGGCACGGATTCTACTATTTTTCGGTACACACACTTATTCGACCCTTTTCCGGTACTTGTCAGGACAATTTTTCGATACTCGCAAGGCTTCTGCCTTTTCCCGGTACTCGCCCTGATTCTATTATTTTTCGGTACTCACATTGATTCGACCATTTTTTTGTAATCACCGAGATAGGTTTTCGATTCTCGCATGGATTCTACCTTTTCCCGGTACTCTCCCGGATACTACTATTTTTCGGTACTCACACTGATTCGACCCTTTTCCGGTACTCGTCAGGACAATTTTTCCATACTCGCATGGATTCTACCTTTTCCCGGTACTCGCCCGGATTCTATTATTTTCGGTACCCACATTGATTCGACCCTTTTTTGGTAATCGTTGGGACAATTTTTCGATACTCGCACGGATTCTGCCTTTCCCCGGTAATCTCCCAGATACTACTCTTTTTCGGTACTCACACTGATTCGACCCTTTTCCGGTACTCGTCAGGACAGTTTTTTGATACTCGAACGGATTCTACCTTTCCCCGGTACTCTCCCAGATACTACTCTTTTCGGTACTCACATTGATTCGACCATTTTTTTGTAATCGCCGGGATAGTTTTTCGATTCTCGCACGGATTCTACCTTTTCCCGGTACTCTCTCGGATACAACTATTTTTTGGTACTCACACTAATTCGTCCCTTTTTCGGAACTCGTTAGGACAATTTTTCGATACTCGCACGGATTCTACCTTTTCCCGGTACTCGCCCGGATTCTATTATTTTTCGGAATTGACATTGATTCGACCCTTTTTTCGTAATCGCCGGGACAGTTTTTCGATACTCACACGGATTCTTCCTTTCCCCGGCACTCTCCCGGATACTACTGTTTTTCGGTACTCACACTAATTCGACCCTTTTCCGGTATTGCCAGGACAATTTTTTGATACTCGCACGGATTCTACCTTTTCCCGGTACTCTCCCGAATACTATTATTTTTCGGAATTGACATTGATTCGACCCTTTTTTCCTAATCGCCGGGACAGTTTTTCGATACTCACACGGATTCTACCTTTCCCCGGTACTCTCCCGGATACTACTATTTTTCGGTACTCACACTGATTCGACCCTTTTCCGGTACTCGTCAGGACAATTTTTCGATACTCGCACGGATTCTACCTTTTCCCGGTACTCGCCCGGATTCTATTATTTTTAGGAATTGAAATTGATTCGACCCTTTTTTCGTAATCGCCGGAACAGTTTTTCGATACTCACACGGATTCTACCTTTCCCCGGTACTCTCCCGGATACTACTATGTTTCGGTACTCACACTAATTCGACCCTTTTCCGGTACTCGTCAGGACAATTTTTCGATACTCGCATGGATTCTACCTTTTCCCGGTACTCGTCAGGACAATTTTTCGATACTCGCATGGATTCTACCTTTTCCCGGTACTCTCCCGGATTCTATTATTTTTCGGTACTCACATTGATTCGACCCTTTTTTTGTAATCGTCGGGACAATTTTTCCATACTTGCACGGGTTCTACCTTTTCCCGGTACTCTCCCGGATTCTACTATTTTTCGATACTCACACTGCTTCGACCCTTTTCCGGTACTCGTCAGGACAATTTTTCGATACTCGCATGGATTCTACCTTTTCCCGGTAATCGCCGGGATTCTATTATTTTTCGGTACTCACATTGATTCGACCGTTTTTTGGTAATCGCCGGGACAGTTTTTCGATACTCTCCCGGATTCTCCTATTTTTCGGTACTCACACTAATTCGACCCTTTTCCGGTACTCGTCAGGACAATTTTTCGATAGTCGAATGGATTCTACTTTTTGTCGGTACTTTCCCGGATTCTATTATTTTTCGGTACTCACATTGATTCGACCGTTTTTTGGTAATCGCCGGGACAGTTTTTCGATACTCTCCCGGATTCTCCTATTTTTCGGTACTCACACTAATTCGACACTTTTCCGGTACTCGTCAGGACAATTTTTCGATACTCGAAAGGATTCTACCTTTTCCCGGTACTCTCCCGGATTCTATTATTTTTCGGTACTGACATTGATTCGACCCTTTTTTTGTAATTGCCGGAACAGTTTTTCCATACTCGCACGGATACTACCTTTTCCCGATACTCTCCCGGATTTTACTATTTTTCGATACTTACATTGATTCGACCCTTTTCCGGTACTCGTCAGGATAATTTTTCGATACTCGCATGGATTCTACCTTTTCTGGGTACTCGCCCGGATTCTATTATTTTCGGTACTCACATTGATTCGACCCTTTTTTGGTAATCGCCGGGACAATTTTTCGATACTCGCACGGATTCTACCTTTTCCCGGTACTCTTCCGGATTCTATTATTTTTCAGTACTGACATTGATTCGACCCTTTTTTTGTAATTGCTGGAACAGTTTTTCCATACTCGCACGGATACTACCTTTTCCCGGTAGTCTCCCGGATTTTACTATTTTTCGATACTTACATTGATTCAACCCTTTTCCGGTACTCGTCAGGACAATTTTTCGATACTCGCATGGATTCTACCTTTTCTGGGACCTCGCCCGGATTCTATTATTTTCGGTACTCACATTGATTCGACCCTTTTTTGGCAATCGCCGGGACAATTTTTCGATACTCGCACGGATTCTACCTTTTCCCGGTACTCTCCCGGATTCTATTATTTTTCAGTACTGACATTGATTCGACCCTTTTTTTGTAATTGCCGGAACAGTTTTTCCATACTCGTACGGATACTACCTTTTCCCGGTACTCTCCCGGATTTTACTATTTTTCGATACTTACATTGATTCGACCATTTTCCGGTACTCGTCATGACAATTTTTCGATACTCGCATGGATTCTACCTTTTCTGGGACCTCGCCCGGATTCTATTATTTTCGGTACTCACATTGATTCGACCCTTTTTTGGTAATCGCCGGGACAATTTTTCGATACTCGCACAGATTCTACCTTTTCCCGGTACTCTCCCGGATTCTATTATTTTTCAGTACTGACATTGATTCGACCATTTTTTTGTAATTGCCGGAACAGTTTTTCCATACTCGCACGGATACTACCTTTTCCCGGTACTCTCCCGGATTTTACTATTTTTCAATACTTACATTGATTCAACCCTTTTCCGGTACTCGTCAGGACAATTTTTCGATACTCGCATGGATTCTACATTTTCTGGGTACTCGCCCGGATTCTATTATTTTCGGTACTCACATTGATTCGATCCTTTTTTGGTAATCGCCGGGACAATTTTTCGATACTCGCACGGATTCTACCTTTTCCCGGTACTCTCCCGGATACTACAATTTTTCAGTACTCACACTGATTCGACCCTTTTCCGATACTCGTCAGGACAATTTTTTGATACTCGCATGGATTCTATCTTTTCCCGGTACTCTCCCGGATTCTACTATTTTTCAGTACTCACACTGATTCGACCCTTTCCCGATTCTCGTCAGGACAATTTTTCGATACTCGCATGGATTCTACCTTTTCTGGGACCTCGCCCGGATTCTATTATTTTCGGTACTCACATTGATTCTACCCTTTTTTGGTAATCGCCGGGACAATTTTTCGATACTCGCACGGATTCTACCTTTTCCCGGTACTCTCCCAGATACTACAATTTTTCGGTACTCACACTTATTCGACCCTTTTCCGATACTCGTCAGGACAATTTTTTGATACTCGAATGGATTCTACCTCTTCCCGGTACTCTCCCGAATTCTATTATTTTTCGGTACTCACATTGATTCGACCCTTTTTTTGTAATCGCCGGGACAGTTTTTCCATACTCGCACGGATTCTACCTTTTCCCGGTACCCTCACGGATTCTATTATTTTTCAGTACTCACACTGATTCAACCCTTTTCCGGTACTCGTCAGGACAATTTTTCGATACTCGCATGGATTCTACCTTTTCCCGGTACTCGCCCGGATTCTATTATTTTCGGTACTCACATTGATTCGACCCTTTTTTGGTAATCGCCGGGACAATTTTTCCATACGCGCACGGATTCTACCTTTTCCCGATACTCTCCAGGATACTACTATTTTTCGGTACTCACACTAATTGGACCCTTTTCCGGTACTCCTCAGAACAATTTTTCGATACTCGCATGGATTCTACCTTTTCCCGGTAATCGCCCGGATTCGATTATTTTTCGGTACTCACATTGATTCGACCGTTTTTTGGTAATCGCCGGAACAGTTTTTCGATACTCTCCCGGATTCTCCTATTTTTAGGTACTCACACTAATTCGACCCTTTTCCGGTCCTCGTCAGGACAATTTTTCGATACTCGAATGGATTCTACCTTTTCCCTGTACTCTCCCGAATTTTTTTATTTTTCGGTAATCACATTGATTCGACCCTTTCTTGGTAATTGCCGGGACAGGTTTTCTATACTCGCACGGATTCTACCTTTTCCCGGTACTCTCCTGGATGCTACTATTTTTCGGTACACACACTTATTCGACCCTTTTCCGGTACTTGTCAGGAAAATTTTTTGATACTCGCAAGGCTTCTACCTTTTCCCGGTACTCGCCCCGATTCTATTATTTTTCGGTACTCACATTGATTCGACCGTTTTTTGGTAATCGCCGGGACAGTTTTTCGATACTCTCCCGGATTCTCCTATTTTTCGATACTCACACTAATTCGACCCTTTTCCGGTACTCGTCAGGACAATTTTTCGATACTCGAATGGATTCTACCTTTTCCCGGTACTCTCCCGGATTTTTTTATTTTTCGGTAATCACATTGATTCGACGCTTTCTTGGTAATTGCCGGGACAGTTCTTCCATACTCGCACGTGTTGTACCTTTTCCTGGTGCTCTCCCGAATACTACTATTTTTCGGTAATCACACTGATTCGACCCTTTTCCGGTACTCGTCAGGACAATTTTTCGATACTCGCATGGATTCTACCTTTTCCCAGTACTCGCCCGGATTCTATTATTTTCGGTACTGACATTGATTCGACCCTTTTTTGGTAATCGCCGGGACATTTTTTCGATACTCGCACGGATTCTACCCTTTCCCGGTACTCTCCCGGATACTACTATTTTTCGGTACTCACACTCATTCGACCCTTTTCCGGTACTCCTCAGGACAATTTTTCGATACTCGCTTGGATTCTACCTTTTCCCGGTACTCGCCCGGATTCTATTATTTTTGGGTACTCACATTGATTCGACCGTTTTTTGGTAATCGCCGGAACTGTTTTTCGATACTCTCCCAGATTCTCCTATTTTTAGGTACTCACACTAATTCGACCCTTTTCCGGTACTCGTCAGGACAATTTTTCGATACTCGAATGGATTCTACCTTTTCCCGGTACTCTCCCGGATTTTTTTATTTTTCGGTAATCACATTGGTTCGACCCTTTCTTGGTAATTGCCGGGACAGGTTTTCCATACTCGCACGGATTCTACCTTTTCCCGGTACTCTCCTGGATGCTACTATTTTTCGGTACACACACTTATTCGACCCTATTCCGGTACTTGTCAGGAAAATTTTTTGATACTCGCAAGGCTTCTACCTTTTCCCGGTACTCGCCCCGATTCTATTATTTTTCGGTACTCACATTGATTCGACCGTTTTTTGGTAATCGCCGGGACAGTTTTTCGATACTCTCCCGGATTCTCCTATTTTTCGGTACTCACACTAATTCGTCGCTTTTCCGGTACTCGTCTGGACAATTTTTCGATACTCGAATGGATTCAACCTTGTCCCGGTACTCGCCCGGATTCCATTATTTTTCGGTACTCACATGGATTCGACCCTTTTTTGGTAATCGCCGGGACAGTTTTTCCATACTCGCACAGATTCTACGTTTTCCCGGTACTCTCCCGGATTCTAGTATTTTTCAGTACTCACACTGATTTGACCCTTTTCGGGTACTCGTCAGGACAATTTTTCGATACTCGCATGGATTCTACCTTTTCCCGGTAATCGCCCGGATTCTAGTATTTTCGGTACTCACATGGATTCGACCCTTTTTTGGTAATCGCCGGGACAGTTTTTCGATACTCTCCCGGATTCTCCTATTTTTCGGTACTCACACTAATTCGACCCTTTTCCGGTACTCGTCAGGACAATTTTTCGATACTCGAATGGATTCTACCTTTTCCCGGTACTCGCCCGGATTCTAGTATTTTCGGTACTCACATTGATTCGACCCTTTTTTGGTAATCGCCGGGACAATTTTTCAATACTCGCACGGATTCTACCTTTTCCCGATACTTTCCAGGATACTACTATTTTTCGGTACTCACACTGATTGGACCCTTTTTCGGTACTCGTCAGAACAATTTTTCGATATGCGCACGGATTCTACCTTTTCCCGGTAATCGCCCGGATTCTAGTATTTTCGGTACTCACATTGATTCGACCGTTTTTTGGTAATCGCCGGAACAGTTTTTTGATACTCTCCCGGATTCTCCTATTTTTAGGTACTCACACTAATTCGACCCTTTTTCGGTACTCGTCAGGACAATTTTTCGATACTCGAATGGATTCTACCTTTTCCTGGTACTCTCCCGGATTTTTTTATTTTTCGGTAATCACATTGATTCGACCCTTTCTTGGTAATTGCCGGGACAGTTTTTCCATACTCGCACGGATTCTACCTTTTCCCGGTACTCTCCTGGATTTTACTATTTTTCGGTACACACACTTATTCGACCCTTTTCCGGTACTTGTCAGGAAAATTTTTCGATACTCGCAAGGCTTCTACCTTTTCCCGGTACTCGCCCCGATTCTATTATTGTTCGGTACTCACATTGATTCGACCGTTTTTTGGTAATCGCCGGGACAGTTTTTCGATACTCTCCCGGATTCTCCTATTTTTCGGTACTCACACTAATTCGGCTCTTTTCCGGTACGCGTCAGGACAATTTTTCGATACTCGAATGGATTCTACCTCTTCCCGGTACTCTCCCGAATTCTATTATTTTTTGGTACTCACATTGATTCGACCCTTTTTTTGTAATCGCCGGGACAGTTTTTCCATACTCGCAAGGATTCTACCTTTTCCCGGTACTCTCACGGATTCTATTATTTTTCAGTACTCACACTGATTCGACCCTTTTCCGGTACTCGTCAGGACAATTTTTCGATACTCGCATGGATTCTACCTTTTCCCGGTACTCGCCCGGATTCTATTATTTTTGGTAGTCACATTGATTCGACCCTTTTTTGGTAATCGCCGGGACAATTTTTCAATACGGATTCTACCTTTTCCCGATACTCTCCAGGATACTACTATTTTTCGGTACTCACACTGATTGGACCCTTTTCCGGTACTCGTCAGAAATATTTTTCGATACTCGCATGCATTCTACCTTTTCCCGGTAATCGCCCGGATTCTATTATTTTTCGGTACTCACATTGATTCGACCGTTTTTTGGTAATCGCCGGAACAGTTTTTCGATACTCTCCCGGATTCTCCTATTTTTAGGTACTCACACTAATTCGACCCTTTTCCGGTACTTGTCAGGACAATTTTTCGTTACTCGAATGGATTCTACCTTTTCCCGGTACTCTCCCGGATTCTATTATTTTTCGGTACTCACATGGATTCGACCCTTTTTTGGTAATTGCCGAGACAGTTTTTCCATACTCGCACGGATTCTACCTTTTCCCGGTACTCTCCCGGATTCTACTATTTTTCAGTACTCACATTGATTCGACCCTTTTCCGGTACTCGTCAGGACAATTTTTCGATACTCACATGGATTCTACCTTTTCCCGGTACTTGCCCGGATTCTATTATTTTTCGGTACTCACATGGATTCGACCCTTTTTTGGTAATCGCCGGGACAGTTTTTCCATACTCGCACGGATTCTACCTTTTCCCGGTACTCTCCCGGATTCTACTATTTTTTAGTACTCACACTGATTCGACCCTTTTTCGGTACTCGTCAGGACAATTTTTCGATACTCGCATGGATTCTACCTTTTCCCGGTACTCGCCCGGATTCTAGTATTTTCGGTACTCACATTGATTCGACCCTTTTTTGGTAATCGCTAGGACAATTTTTCGATACTCGCACGGATTCTATCTTTTCCCGATACTCTCCAGGATACTACTATTTTTCGGTACTCACACTGATTCGACCCTTTTCCGGTACTCATCAGGACAATTTTTCGATACTCGCATGGATTCTACCTTTTACCGGTAATCGCTTGGATTCTATTATTTTTCGGTACTCACATTGATTCGACCGTTTTTTAGTAATCGTCGGGACAGTTTTTCGATACTCGAATGGTTTGTACCTCTTCCCGGTACTCTCCCGAATTCTATTATTTTTCGGCACTCACATTGATTCGACCCTTTTTTTGTAATCGCCGGGACAGTTTTTCCATACTTGCACGGATTCTACCTTTTCCCAATACTCTCACGGATTCTACTATTTTTCGGTACACATACTGATTCGACCCTTTTTCGGTACTCGTCAGGACAATTTTTCGATACTCGAATGGATTCTACCTTTTCCCGGTACTCGCCCGGATTCTATTATTTTTCGGTACTCACATTGATTCGATGCTTTTTTGGTAATCGCCGGGACAGTTTTTCGATACTTGCTCGGATTCGACCTTTTTTCGGTACTCTCCCGGATACTACTATTTTTCGGTACTCACACTGATTCGACCCTTTTCCGGTACTCGTCAGGATAATTTTTCGATACTCGCATGGATTCTACCTTTTCCCGGTACTCGCCCGGATTCTATTATATTTCCTTACTCACATTGATTTGACCCTTTTTTGGTAATCGCCAGGACAGTTTTTCGATACTCTCCCGGATTCTACTATTTTTCATTACTCACACTGATTCGACCCTTTTCCGGTACTCGTGAGGACAATTTTTCAATACGGATTCTACCTTTTCCCGATGCTCGCCCGGATTCTATTATTTTTCAGTACTCACATTGATTCGACCCTTTTTTGGTAATCGTCGGGAAAGTTTTTCGATACTCGCATGGATTCTACCTTTTCCCGGTATTCTCCCAGATTCTACTATTTTTCGGTACTCACACTGATTCGACCATTTTCTGGTAATCGTCAGGACAATTTTTCGATACTCGCATGGATTCTATTATTTTTCGGTACTCACATTGATTCGACCATTTTCTGGTAATCGCAGGGACAATTTTTCGATACTCGAACAGATTCTACCTTTTCCCGATACTCGCCCGGATTCTCTTATTTTTCGGTATTCACATTGATTCGACCCTTTTCTGGTAATCATCGGGACAGTTTTTTGATACTCGCATGGATTCTACCTTTTCCCGGTACTCTCCCGGATTCTACTATTTTTCAGTACTCACAGTGATTCGACCCTTTTCCGGTACTCGTGAGGACAATTTTTCGATACTCGCATGGATTCTACCTTTTCCCGGTACTCTCCCGAATACTACTATTTTTCGGTACTCACACTGATTGGACCTTTTCCAGGTACTCTCCCGGATTCTACCATTTTTCGGTACTCACACTGATTCCACCCTTTTCTGGTACTCGTCGGGACAATTTTTCGATACTCGCACGGATTCTCCCTTTTCCTGGTACTCGCCCGAATTTTATTATTTTTTGGTTCTCACATTGATTCGCCTCTTTTTTGGTAATCGTCGGGACAGTTTTTCGATACTCGCACAGATTCTACCTTTTCCCAGTACTCTCCCGGATACTACTATTTGTCGGTACTAAAACTGATTCCACCCTTTTTTAGTACTCGTCGGGACAATTTTTCGATACTCGCACGGATTCACCCTTTTTCCGATACTCGAGCGGATTCTATTATTTTTCCGTACTCACATTAATTGGACCCTTTTTTGGTAATCGCTGGGACAGTTTTTCGATACTCGCATGGATTCTACCTTTTCCCGGTACTCTCCCAGATTCTACCATTTTTTGGTACTCACACTGATTCGACCTTTATTCGGTAATCTCCAGGACAGTTTTTTTATCCTCGCACGGATTCTCCCTTTTCCCGGTCATCGCCTGGATTCTACCATTCTTCGGTACTCACACTGATTCGACTCTTTTCCTGTACTCGTCAAGACAATTTTTCGATACTCGCATGGATTCTACCTTTTGCCGGTACTCTCCCGAATACTACTATTTTTCGGTACTCACACTGATTGGACCTTTTCCCGGTACTCTCCCGGATTCTACCATTTTTCGGTACTCACACTGATTCCAGCCTTTTCTGGTACTCGTCGGGACAATATTTCGATACTCGCACGGATTCTCCCTTTTCCTGGTACTCGCCCGAATTTTATTATTTTTCGGTACTCACATTGATTCGACCCTTTTTTGGTAATCGCCGGGACAGTTTTTCGATACTCGCACAGATTCTACATTTTCCCGGTACTCTCCCGGATACTACTATTTGTCGGTACTAAAACTGATTCCACCCCTTTTTAGTACTCGTCGGGACAATTTTTCGATATTCGCACGGATTCTCCCTTTTTCCGATACTCGAGCGGATTCTATTATTTTTCCGTACTCACATTAATTGGACCATTTTTTGGTAATCGCTAGGACAGTTTTTCGATACTCGCATGGATTCTACCTTTTCCCGGTACTCTCCCAGATTCTACCATTTTTTGGTACTCACACTGATTCGACCTTTTTTCGGTAATCTCCAGGACAGTTTTTTTATCCTCGCACGGATTCTCCCTTTTCCCGGTCATCGCCCGGATTCTACCATTCTTCGGTACTCACACTGATTCGACCCTTTTCCGGTACTCGTCAGGACAATTTTTCGATACTCGCATGGATTCTACCTTTTCCCGGTACCCGCCCGGATTCTATTATTTTTGCGTACTCACATTGATTCGACCCTTTTTTGGTAATCCCCGGGCCAGTTTTTCGATACTCTTCTGGATTCTACTATTTTTCGGTACTCACACTGATTCTACCATTTTCCGGTACTCGTGAGGACATTTTTTCAATACTCGCACGGATTCTCCCTTTTCCCGGTACTCGCCCGAATTTTATTATTTTTCGGTACTCACATTGATTCGACCCTGTTTTGGTAATCGTCGGGACAGTTTTTAGATACTCGCACGGATTCTACCTTTTCCCGGTACTCGCCCGGATTCCATTATTTTTCGATAGTCACATTGATTAGACCCTTTTTTTATAATCGTCGGGACAGTTTTTCGGTACTCGCACAAATACTACCTTTTCTCGGTACTCTCCCGGATTCTACAATTCTTCGGTACTCACACTGATTCGACCCTTTTTCGGTACTCGTCAGGACAATTTTTCGATACACTCATGGATTCTACCTTTTCCTGGTACTCGCCCGGATTCTATTATTTTTCGGTACTCACATTGATTCGACCCTTTTTTGGTAATTGCCGGGAAAGTTTTTCGATACTCGCACGGATTCTACTATTTTTCGGTACTCACACTGATTCGACCCTTTTCCGGTACTCGTTAGGACAATTTTTCAATACTCGCATGGATTCTACCTTTTCCCAATACTCGCCCGGATTCTATTATTTTTCGGTACTGACATTAATTCGACCCTTTTTTGGTAATCGGCGGGAAAGTTTTTCGATACTCGCACGGATTCTACTATTTTTCGGTACTCACACTGATTCGACCATTTTCCGGTACTCGTCAGGACAATTTTTCAATACTCGCATGGATTCTACTTTTTCCCAATACTTGCCCGGATTCTATTATTTTTCCGTACTCACATTGATTTGACCCTTTTTTGGTAATCGCCGGGACAGTTTTTCGATACTCGCACGGATTCTACCTTTTCCCAATACTCTCCTGGATACTACTATTTTTCGGTACTCACATTGATTCGACCCTTTTCCGGTACCCGTCAGGACAAGTTTTCGATACTCGCATGGATTCTACCTTTTCCCGGTACTCGCCCGGATTCTATTATTTTTCGGTACTCACATTGATTCGACCATTTTCTAGTAATCGCCGGAACAGTTTTTCGATACTCGCACAGATTCTACCTTTTCCCGGTACTCTCCCGGATACTACTATTTTTCGGTACTCACACTAATTCGACCTTTTCCCGGTAGTCTCCCAGATTCTACCATTTTTCGGTACTTACACTGATTCCACCCTTTTCTAGTACTCGTCGGGACAATTTTTCGATACTCTCACGGATTCTCCCTTTTCCCAGTACTCGCCCAAATTTTATTATTTTCCGGTACTCACATTGATTCGACCCTTTTTTGGTAATTGTCGGGACAGTTTTTCGATACTCGCACGGATTCTACCTTTTCCCGGTACTCTCCCGGATACTACTATTTTTCTGTACTCACACTGATTCGATCCTTTTTCGATACCCCTCAGGACAATTTTTCGATACTCGCATAGATTCTACCTTTTGCTGGTACTCGCCCGGATTCTATTAGTTTTCGGTAATCACATTGATTCGACCCATTTTTTGTAATCGTCGGGACAGTTTTTCGGTACTCGCACGGATTCTACCTTTTCCCGGTACTCTCCCGGATACTACTATTTTTCGGTACTCACACTGAGTCGACCCTTTTCTGGTACTCGTTAGGACAATTTTTCGATACTCGCAAGGATTCTACCTTTTACCGGTACTCGCCCTGATTCTACTATTTTTCGGTACACACAATGATTCGACCCTTTTCGGGTACTCGTCAGGACAATTTTTCGATACTCGCATGGATTCGACCTTTTCCCGGTACTCTCCCGGATTTTACCATTTTTCGGTACTCACACTGATTCCACCCTTTTCTAGTACTCGTCAGGACAATTTTTCGATACTCGCACAGATTCTACTTTTTCCCGGTACTCTCCCGGATACTACTATTCTTCGGTACTCACAATGATTCGACCCTTTTCGGGTACTCGTCAGGACAATTTTTCGATACTCGCATGGATTCTACCTTTTCCCGGTACTCGCCCGGATTCTATTATTTTTGGGTACTCACATTGATTCGACCCTTTTCTGGTAATCGCCGGGACAGTTTTTCGATACTCGCACAGATTCTACCTTTTCCCGGTACTCTCCTGGATACTACTATTTTTCGGTACTCACACTGATTCGACCATTTCCCGGTACTCTCCCGGATTCTACCATTTTTCGGTACTCACACTGATTCCACCCTTTTCTAGTACTCGTCGGGTCGATTTTTCGATACTGGCACAGATTCTCCCTTTTCCCAGTACTCGCCCGAATTTTATTATTTTTCGGTACTCACATTGATTCGACCCTTTTTTGGTAATCGTCGAGACAGTTTCTCGATACTCGCACGGATTCTACCTTTTCCTGGTACTCGCCCGGTTTCTTCCATTTTTCGGTACTCATATTGATTCGACCCTTTTTTGGTAATCGTCGGGACAGTTTTTCGATACTCGCACAGATTCTACCTTTTCCCGGTACTCTCCCGGATTCTACTATTTTTCGGTACTCACACTGAGTCGACCCTTTTCTGGTACTCGTTAGGACAATTTTTCGATACTCGCATGGATTCTCCCTTTTTCCCGGTACTCGCCCGGTTTCTTCCATTTTTCGGTACTCATATTGATTCGACCCTTTTTTGGTAATCGTCGGGACAGTTTTTCGATACTCGCATGCATTCTACCTTTTCCCGGTACTCCCCCGGATTCTATTATTTTTCGATAGTCACATTGATTCGACCCGTTTTTTATAATCGCCGAGACTGTTTTTTGGTACTCGCACAAATAATACCTTTTACCGGTACTCTCCCGGTTTTTACTATTTTTTGGTACTCACACTGATTCGACCCTTTTCTGGTAATCGCCGGGACAGTTTCTCGATACTCGCACGGATTCTACCTTTTTTCGGATACTACTATTTTTTGATACTCACACTGATTCGACCCTTTTCCGGTACCCGTCAGGACAATTTTTTGATACTCGCATGGATTCTACCTTTTCCCGGTACTCGCCCGGATTCCATTATTTGTCGGTACTCACATTGAGTCGACCCTTTTCTGGTACTCGTTAGGACAATTTTTCAATACTCGCACGGATTCTCCCTTTTCCTGATACTCGCCCGGTTTCTTCCATTTTTCGGTACTCATATTGATTCGACCTTTTTTTGGTAATCGCCGGGACAGTTTTTCGATACTCGCACAGATTTGACCTTCTAACGGTACTCTCCCGGATACTACTATTTTTCGGTACTCACACTGATTCGACCTTTTCCCGGTACTGTCCCGAATTTTACCATTTTTCGGTACTCACACTGATTCCACCCTTTTCTAGTACACGTCGGGTCAATTTTTCGATACTGGCACAGATTCTCCCTTTTCCCAGTACTCGCCCAAATTTTATTATTTTTCGGTACTCACATTGATTCGACCCTTTTTTGGTAATCACCGTGACAATTTTTCGATACTCGCACGGATTCTACCTTTTCCCGATACTCTCCCGGATACTACTATTTTTCGGTACTCACACTGATTCGACCCTTTTCGGGTACTCGTCAGGACAATTTTTCGATACTCGCATGGATTCTACCTTTTCCCGGTACTCGCCCGAATTCTATTATTTTTGGGTACTCACATTGATTCGACCCTTTTCTCGTAATCGCCGGGACAGTTTTTCGATACTCGCACAGATTCTACCTTTTCCCGGTACTCTCCCGGATACTACTATTTTTCGGTACTCTAACTAATTCGACCTTTTCCCGGTACTCTCGCGGATTCTACCATTTTTCGGTACTTACACTGATTCCACCCTTTTCTAGTACTCGTCGGGTCAATTTTTCAATACTGGCACGATTCTCCCTTTTCCCAGTACTCGCCCGAATTTTATTATTTTTCGGTACACACATTGATTCGTCCCTTTTTTGGTAATCGCCGGGACAGTTTCTCGATACTCGCACGGATTCTACCTTTTCCTAGTACTCGCCCGGTTTCTTCCATTTTTCGGTACTCATATTGATTCGACCCTTTTTTGGTAATCGCCGGGACAGTTTTTCGATACTCGCATGCATTCTACCTTTTCCCGGTACTCGCCCGGATTCCATTATTTTTCGATAGTCACATTGATTCGACCCTTTTTTTGTAATCGCCGGGACAGTTTTTTGGTACTCGCACAAATACTACATTTTCCTGGTATTCTCCCGGATTCTACTATTTTTCGGTACTCACACTGATTCGACCCTTTTCCGGTACCCGTCAGGATAATTTTTCGATACTCGCATGGATTCTACCTTTTCCCGGTACTCGCCCGTATTCTATTATTTGTCGGTACTCACATTGATTCGACCCTTTTTTGGTAATCGCCGGGACAGTTTCTCGATGCTCGCACGGATTCTACCTTTTCCCGGTACTCGCCCGGTTTCTTCCATTTTTCGGTACTCATAATAATTCGACCCTTTTTTGGTAATCGCCGGGACAGTTTTTCGATACTCGCACAGATTCTACCTTTTCCCGGTACTCTCCCGGATTCTACTATTTTTCGGTACTCACACTGAGTCGACCCTTTTCTGGTACTCGTTAGGACAATTTTTCGATACTCGCACGGATTCTCCCTTTTCCCGGTACTCGCCTGGTTTCTTCCATTTTTCGGTACTCATATTGATTCGACCCTTTTTTGGTAATCGCAGGGACAGTTTTTCGATACTCGCATGCATTCTACCTTTTCCCGGTACTCGCCCGGATTCTATTATTTTTCGATAGTCACATTGATTCGACCCTTTTTTTGTAATCGCCGGGACAGTTTTTCGGTACTCGCACAAATACTACCTTTTCCCGGTACTCTCCTAGTTTTTACTATTTTTCGATACTCACACTGATTCGACCCTTTTCTGGTAATCGCCGGGACAGTTTCTCAATACTCGGACGGATTCTACCTTTTCCCGGTACTCTCCCGGATACTACTATTTTTCGGTACTCACACTGATTCGACCCTTTTCCGGTACCCGTCAGAACAATTTTTCGATACTCGCATGGATTCTACCTTTTCCCGGTACTCGCCCGGATTCTATTATTTGTCGGTACTCACATTGATTTGACCCTTTTTTGGTAATCGCCGGGACAGTTTTTAGATACTCGCACGGATTCTACCTTTTCCCGGTACTCTCCCGGATTCCACCATTTTTCGGTACTCACACTGATTCCACCCATTTCTAGTATTCGTAGGGACAATTTTTCGATACTCGCACGAATTCTCACTTTTCCGGGTACTCGCCCGAATATCATTATTTTTCGGTACTCATATTGATTCGACCATTTTTTGGTAATCGTCGGGACAGTTTCTCGATACTCGCACGGATTCTACCTTTTCCCAGTACTTTGCCGTTTACTATTATTTGTCGGTACTCACATTGATTCGACCCTTTTCTAGTAATCGCCGCGACAGTTTTTCGATACTCGCACCGATTCTACCTTTTCCCGGTACTCTCCCGGATACTACTATTTTTCGGTACTCACACTGATTCGACCTTTTCTCGGTACTCTCCCGGATTCCACCATTTTTCGGTACTCACACTGATTCCACCCTTTTCTAGTACTCGTCGGGACAATTTTTCGATACTCGCACGGATTCTCCCTTTTCCCGGTACTCGCCGGAATTTTATTATTTTTCAGTACTCACATTGATTCGACCCTTTTCTAGTAATCGACGGGACAATTTTTCGATACTCGCATCGATTCTACCTTTTCCCGGTACTCTCCCGGATACTACTATTTTTCGGTACTCACACTGATTCGACCTTTTCCCGGTACTCTCCCGGATTCTACCATTTTTCGGTACTCACACTGATTCCACCCATTTCTAGTACTCGTAGGGACAATTTTTCGATACTTGCACGAATTCTCCCTTTTCCCGGTACTCGCCCGAATGTTATTATTTTTCGGTACTCACACTGATTCGACCCTTTTCCGGTACTCATCACGATAATTTTTTTATACTCGCATGGATTCTACCTTTTCCCGGTACTCGCCCGGACTCTATTATTTGTCGGTACTCACATTGATTCGACCCTTTTTTTGTAATCGCCGGGACAGTTTTTCGATAGTCGCACCGATTCTACCTTTTCCCGGTACTCTCCCGGATACTACTATTTTTCGGTACTCACACTGATTCGACCTTTTCCCTGTACTCTCCCGTATTCTACAATTTTTCGGTACTCACACTGATTCCAACCTTTTCTAGTACTTGTCGGGACAATTTTTCGATACTCGCACGGATTCTCCCTTTTCCCAGTACTCGCCCGAATTTTATTATTTTTCGGTACTCACATTGATTTGACCCTTTTTTGGTAATTGTCGGGACAATTTCTCGATACTCGCAAGGATTCTACCTTTTCCCGGTACTCTCCCGGATACTACTATATTTTAGTAAACCAACTGATTCTATTATTTTTCGGTACTCACATTGATTGGACCCTTTTCTGGTAATTGCCGAGAAAGTTTTTCGATACTCGCACGGATTCTACCTTTTCTCGATACTATCCCAGATACTACTGATTTTCGGTACTCACACTGATTCGAACCTTTTCCGGTACCCGTCAGGAGAATTTTTCGATACTCGCATGGATTCTACCTTTTCCCGGTACTCGCCCGGATTCTATTATTTGTCGGCACTCGCATTGATTCGACCCTTTTCTAGTATTCGCCGGGACAGTTTTTCGATACTCGCACCGATTCTACCTATTCCCGGTACTCTCCCGGATTCTACCATTTTTCGGTACTCACACTGATTCCACCCATTTCTAGTACTCGTCGGGACAATTTTTCGATACTCGCACGGATTCTCCCTTTTCCCGGTACTCGCCCGAATTTTATTATTTTTCGGTACTTACATTGATTCGACCCTTTTTTGGTAATCGCCGGGACAGTTTCTCGATACTCGCACGGATTCTACCTTTTCCCGGTACTCTGCCGGTTACTTTTATTTTTCGGTACTCAAACTGATTCGACCCTTTTCCGGTACTCATCAGGATAATTTTTTGATACTCGCATGGATTCTACCTTTTCCCGGTACTCGCCCGGATTCTATTATTTTTCGGTACTCACATTGATTCGACCCTTTTCTAGTAATCGTCGAGACAGTTTTTGGATACTCGCACAGATTCTACTTTTTCCCGGTACTCTCCTGGATACTACTATTTTTCGGTACTCACACTCATTCGACCTTTTCCCGGTACTCTCCCAGATTCTACCATTTTTCGGTACTCACACTGATTCCACCCATTTCTAGTACTCGTCGGGACAATTTTTCGATACTCGCACAGATTCTACCTTTTCCCGGTACTCGCCCGAATTTTATTATTTTTCGGTACTCACATTGATTCGACCCTTTTTTGGTAATCGCCGGGACAGTTTCTCGATACTCGCACGGATTCTACCTTTTCCCGGTACTCTGCCGGTTACTATTATTTTTCGGTACTCAAACTGATTCGACCCTTTCCCGGTACTCATCAGGATAATTTTTTGATACTCGCATGGATTCTACCTTTTCCCGCTACTCGCCCGGATTCTATTATTTGTCGGTACTCGCATTGATTCGACCCTTTTCTAGTAATCGCCGGGACAGTTTTTGGATACTCGCACATATTCTACCTTTTCCCGGTACACTCCTGGATACAACTATTTTTCGGTACTCACACTGATTCGACCTTTTCCCGGTACTCTCCTAGATTCTACCATTTTTCGGTACTCACACTGATTCCACCCATTTCTAGTACTCGTCGGGACAATTTTTCGATACTCGCACGGATTCTCCCTTTTCCCGGTACTCGCCCGAATTTTATTATTTTTCGGTACTCACATTGATTCGACCCTTTTTTGGTAATCGCCGGGACAGTTTCTCGATACTCGCACGGATTCTACCTTTTCCCGGTACTCTGCCGGTTACTATTATTTTTCGGTACTCAAACTGATTCGACCCTTTCCCGGTACTCATCAGGATAATTTTTTGATACTCGCATGGATTCTACCTTTTCCCGGTACTCGCCCGGATTCTATTATTTTTCGGTACTCACATTGATTCGACCCTTTTCTGGTAATCGCCGACACAGTTTTTGGATACTCGCACAGATTCTACCTTTTCCCGGTACTCTCCCGGATACTACTATTTTTCGGTACTCACACTGATTCGACCTTTTCCCGGTACTCTCCCGGATTCTACCATTTTTCTGTACTCACACTGATTCCACCGTTTTCTAATACTCATCGGGACAATTTTTCGATACTCGCACGGATTCTCCTTTTTCCCAGTACTCGCCCGAATTTTATTATTTTTCGGTACTCACATTGATTCGACCCTTTTTTGGTAATCGCCGGGACAGTTTCTCGATACTCGCAAGGATTCTACCTTTTCCCGGTACTCTCCCGGATACTACTATTTTTCGGTAAACACGCTGATTCAATTATTTTTCGGTACTCACATTGATTGGACCCTTTTCTTGTAATTGCCGAGAAAGTTTTTCGATACTCGCACGGATTCTACCTTTTCCCGGTACTCTCCCGGATACTACTGATTTTCGGTACTCACACTGATTCGAACCTTTTCCGGTACCCGTCAGGACAATTTTTCGATACTCGCATGGACTCTACCTTTTCCCGCTACTCGCCCGGATTCTATTATTTGTCGGTACTCGCATTGATTCGACCCTTTTCTAGTAATCGCCGGGACAATTTTTGGATACTCGCACATATTCTACCTTTTCCCGGTACACTCCTGGATACTACTATTTTTCGGTACTCACACTGATTCGACCTTTTCCCGGTACTCTCCTAGATTCTACCATTTCTCGGTACTCACACTGATTCCACCCATTTCTAGTACTCGTCGGGACAATTTTTCGATACTCGCACGGATTCTCCCTTTTGCCGGTACTCGCCCGAATTTTATTATTTTTCGGTACTCATATTGATTCAACCCTTTTTTGGTAATCGCCGGGACAGTTTCTCGATACTCGAACAGATTCTTCCTTTTCCCGGTACTCCCCCAGATTCTGTTATTTGTCGGTAATCACATTGATTCGACCTTTTTTTGGTAATCGCCGGGACAGTTTTTCGATAGTCGCACCGATTTTACCTTTTCCCGGTACTCTCCCGGATACTAATATTTTTCGGTACTCACATTGATTCGACCTTTTCCCTGTACTATCCCGTATTCTACAATTTTTCGGTACTCACACTGATTCAAACCTTTTCTAGTACTCGTCGGGACAATTTTTCGATACTCGCACGGATTCTCCCTTTTCCCAGTACTCGCCCGAATTTTATTATTTTTCGGTACTCACATTGATTCGACCCTTTTTTGGTAATCGCCGGGACAGTTTCTCGATACTCGCAAAGATTCTACCTTTTCCCGGTACTCTCCCGGATACTACTATATTTCGGTAAACACACTGATTCTATTATTTTTCGGTACTCACATTGATTGGACCCTTTTCTGGTAATTGCCGAGAAAGTTTTTCGATACTCGCACGGATTCTACCTTTTCCCGGTACTCTCCCGGATACTACTATTTTTCGATACTCACACTGATTCGAACCTTTTTCGGTACCCGTCAGGACAATTTTTCGATACTCGCATGGATTCTACCTTTTCCCGGTACTCGCCCGGATTCTATTATTTGTCGGTACTCGCATTGATTCGACCCTTTTCTAGTAATCGACGGGACAATTTTTCGATACTCGCATCGATTCTACCTTTTCCCGGTACTCTCCCGGATACTACTATTTTTCGGTACTCACACTGATTCGACCTTTTCCCGGTACTCTCCCGGATTCTACCATTTTTCGGTACTCACACTGATTCCACCCATTTCTAGTACTCGTCGGGACAATTTTTCGATACTCGCACGGATTCTCCCTTTTGCCGGTACTCGCCCGAATTTTATTATTTTTCGGTACTCATATTGATTCGACCCATTTTGGTAATCGTCGGGACAGTTTCTCGATACTCGCACGGATTCTACCTTTTCCCGGTACTCTGCCGGTTACTATTATTTTTCGGTACTCAAACTGATTCGACCCTTTTCCGGTACTCATCAGGATAATTTTTTGATACTCGCATGGATTCTACCTTTTCCCGGTACTCCCCCGAATTTTATTATTTTTCGGTACTCACATTGATTCGACCTTTTTTTGGTAATCGCCGGGACAGTTTCTCGATACTCGCACGGATTCTACCTATTCCCGGTACTCTTCCGGATTCTACCATTTTTCGGTACTCACACTGATTCCACCCATTTCTAGTACTCGTCAGGACAATTTTTCGATACTCGCACGGATTCTCCCTTTTCCCGGTACTCCCCCGAATTTTATTATTTTTCGGTACTCACATTGATTCGACCTTTTTTTGGTAATCGCCGGGACAGTTTCTCGATACTCGCACAGATTCTACCTTTTCCCGGTACTCTCCCGGATTCTACCATTTTTCGGTACTTACACTGATTCCACCCATTTCTAGTACTCGTCGGGACAATTTTTCGATACTCGCACGGATTCTCCCTTTTCCTGGTAGTCGACCGAATTTTATTATTTTTCGGTACTCACATTGATTCGACCCATTTTGGTAATCGTCGGGACAGTTTCTCGATACTCGCACGGATTCTACCTTTTCCCGGTACTCTGCCGGTTACTATTATTTTTCGGTACTCAAACTGATTCGACCCTTTTCCGGTACTCATCAGGATAATTTTTTGATACTCGCATGGATTCTACCTTTTCCCGGTACTCCCCCGAATTTTATTATTTTTCGGTACTCACATTGATTCGACCTTTTTTTGGTAATCGCCGGGACAGTTTCTCGATACTCGCACGGATTCTACCTATTCCCGGTACTCTTCCGGATTCTACCATTTTTCGGTACTCACACTGATTCCACCCATTTCTAGTACTCGTCAGGACAATTTTTCGATACTCGCACGGATTCTCCCTTTTCCCGGTACTCCCCCGAATTTTATTATTTTTCGGTACTCACATTGATTCGACCTTTTTTTGGTAATCGCCGGGACAGTTTCTCGATACTCGCACAGATTCTACCTTTTCCCGGTACTCTCCCGGATTCTACCATTTTTCGGTACTAACACTAATTCCACCCATTTCTAGTACTCGTCGGGAAAATTTTTCGATACTCGCACGGATTCTCCCTTTTCCTAGTAGTCGACCGAATTTTATTATTTTTCGGTACTCACATTGATTCGACCCATTTTGGTAATCGCCGGGACAGTTTCTCGATACTCGCACGGATTCTACCTTTTCCCGGTACTCTGCCTGTTACTATTATTTTTCGGTACTCAAACTGATTCGACCCTTTTCCGGTACTCATCAGGATAATTTTTTTATACTCGCATGGATTCTACCTTTTCCCGGTACTCGCCCGGATTCTATTATTTTTGGGTACTCACATTGATTCGACCCTTTTCTGCTAATCGCCGACACAGTTTTTGGATACTCGCACAGATTCTACCTTTTCCCGATACTCTCCCGGATACTACTATTTTTCGGTACTCACACGGATTCTCCCTTTTCCCGTTAGTCGCCCGAATTTTATTATTTTTCGGTACTCACATTGATTCGACCCTTTTTTGGTAATCGCCGGGACAGTTTCTTGATATTCGCACGGATTGTACCTTTTCCCGGTAAGCTCCCGGTTACTACTATTTTTTGGTACTCAAACTGATTCGACCCTTTTCCGATACTCGTCCGGACAATTTTTTGATACTCGCATGGATTCTACCTTTTCCCAGTACTCGCCCGGATTCTATTATTTGTCGGTACTCACATTGATTCGACCCTTTTCTGGTAATCGCCGGGACAGTTTTTCGATTCTCGCACCGATTCTACCTTTTCCCGGTACTCTCCCGGATACTACTATTTTTTGGTACTCACACTGATTCGACCTTTTCCCGGTACTCTCGCGGATTCTACCATTTTTCGGTACTCACACTGATTCCACCCATTTCTAGTACTCGTCGGGACAATTTTTCGATACTCGCACGGATTCTCCCTTTTCCCGGTACTCCCCCGAATTTTATTGTTTTTCGGTACTCACATTGATTCGACCTTTTTTTTGTAATCGCCGGGACAGTTTCTCGATAGTCGTACGGATTCTACCTTTTCCCGATACTCTCTCTGATTCTACCATTTTTCGATACTCACACTGATTCCACCCATTTCTAATACTCGTCGGGACAATTTTTCGATACTCGCACGGATTCTCCCTTTTCCCGGTACTTGCCCGAATTTTATTATTTTTCGGTACTCAAATTGATTCGACCCTTTTTTGGTCATCGTCGGGACAGTTTCTCGATATTCGCACGGATTGTACCTTTTCTCGGTACCCTCCCGGTTACTACTATTTTTCGGTACTCAAACTGATTCGGCCCTTTTCCGGTACTCATCAGGATAATTTTTTGATACTCGCATGGATTCTACCTTTTTCCGGTACTCGCCCGGATTCTACTATTTTTCGGTACTCACATTGATTCGACCTTTTTTTGGTAATCGCCGGGAGAGTTTCTCGATACTCGCACGGATTCTACCTATTCCTTGTACTCTCCCGGATTCTACCATTTTTCGGTAGTCACACTGATTTACCCATTTCTAGTACTCGTCAGGACAATTTTTCGATACTCGCACGGATTCTGCCTTTTCCCGATACTCGGCCGAATTTTATTATTTTTCGGTACTCACATTGATTCGACCCTTTTTTGGTAATCGCCGGGACAGTTTTTCGATACTCGCACCGATTCAACCTTTTCCCGGTACTCTCCCGGATTTTACCATTTTTCGGTACTCACACTGATTCCACCCATTTCTAGTACTCGTCGGGACAATTTTTCGATACTCGCACGGATTCTCCCTTTTCCTGGTACTCGCCCGAATTTTATTATTTTTCGGAACTCACATTGATTCGACCTTTTTTTGGTAATCGCCGGGACAGTTTCTCGATACTCGCACGAATTCTACCTTTTCCCGGTACTCTCCCGGATTCTACCATTTTTCGGTACTCACACTGATTCCACCCATTTCTAGTACTTGTCGGGACAATTTTTCGATACTCGCTCGGATTCTCCCTTTTCCCGGTAGTCGCCCGAATTTTATTATTTTTCGGTACTCACATTGATTCAACCCTTTTTTGGTAATCGCCGGGACAGTCTCTTGATATTCGCACGGATTCTACCTTTTCCCGGTACTCTCCCGGTTACTACTATTTTTCGGTACTCAAACTGATTCGACCCTTTTCCGATACTCGTCCGGACAATTTTTTGATACTCGCATGGATTCTACCTTTTCCCAGTACTAGCCCGGATTCTATTATTTGTCGGTACTCACATTGATTCGACCCTTTTCTGGTAATCGCCGGGACAGTTTTTCGATACTCGCACCGATTCTACCTTTTCCCGGTACTCTCCCGGATACTACTATTTTTCGGTACTCACACTCATTCGACCTTTTCCCGGTACTCTCGCGGATTCTACCATTTTTCGGTACTCACACTGATTCCACCCATTTCTAATACTCGTCGGGACAATTTTTCGATACTCGCACGGATTCTCCCTTTTCCCGGTACTCCCCCGAATTTTATTATTTTTCGGTACTCACATTGATTCGACCTTTTTTTGGTAATCGCCGGGACAGTTTCTCGATACTGGCACGGATTCTACCTTTTCCCGGTACTCTCCCGGATTCTACCATTTTTCGGTACTAACACTGATTCCACCCATTTCTAGTACTCGTCGGGAAAATTTTTCGATACTCGCACGGATTCTCCCTTTTCCTAGTAGTCGACCGAATTTTATTATTTTTCGGTACTCACATTGATTCGACCCATTTTGGTAATCGCCGGGACAGTTTCTCGATACTCGCACGGATTATACCTTTTCCCGGTACTCTGCCTGTTACTATTATTTTTCGGTACTCAAACTGATTCGACCCTTTTCCGGTACTCATCAGGATAATTTTTTTATACTCGCATGGATTCTACCTTTTCCCGGTACTCGCCCGGATTCTATTATTTTTCGGTACTCACATTGATTCGACCCTTTTCTGCTAATCGCCGACACAATTTTTGGATACTCGCACAGATTCTACCTTTTCCCGATACTCTCCCGGATACTACTATTTTTCGGTACTCACACGGATTCTCCCTTTTCCCGTTAGTCGCCCGAATTTTATTATTTTTCGGTACTCACATTGATTCGACCCTTTTTTGGTAATCGCTGGGACAGTTTCTTGATATTCGCACGGATTGTACCTTTTCCCGGTACTCTCCCGGTTACTACTATTTCTTGGTACTCAAACTGATTCGACCTTTTTCCGATACTCGTCCGGACAATTTTTTGATACTCGCATGGATTCTACCTTTTCCCAGTACTCGCCCGGATTCTATTATTTGTCGGTACTCACATTGATTCGACCCTTTTCTGGTAATCGCCGGGACAGTTTTTCGATTCTCGCACCGATTCTACCTTTTCCCGGTACTCTCCCGGATACTACTATTTTTTGGTACTCACACTGATTCGACCTTTTCCCGGTACTCTCGCGGATTCTACCATTTTTCGGTACTCACACTGATTCCACCCATTTCTAGTACTCGTCGGGACAATTTTTCGATACTCGCACGGATTCTCCCTTTTCCCGGTACTCCCCCGAATTTTATTGTTTTTCGGTACTCACATTGATTCGACCTTTTTTTTGTAATCGCCGGGACAGTTTCTCAATAGTCGTACGGATTCTACCTTTTCCCGATACTCTCTCTGATTCTACCATTTTTCGATACTCACACTGATTCCACCCATTTCTAATACTCGTCGGGACAATTTTTCGATACTCGCACGGATTCTCCCTTTTCCCGGTACTTGCCCGAATTTTATTATTTTTCGGTACTCAAATTGATTCGACCCTTTTTTGGTCATCGTCGGGACAGTTTCTCGATATTCGCACGGATTGTACCTTTTCTCGGTACCCTCCCGGTTACTACTATTTTTCGGTACTCAAACTGATTCGGCCCTTTTCCGGTACTCATCAGGATAATTTTTTGATACTCGCATGGATTCTACCTTTTTCCGGTACTCGCCCGGATTCTACTATTTTTCGGTACTCACATTGATTCGACCTTTTTTTGGTAATCGCCGGGAGAGTTTCTCGATACTCGCACGGATTCTACCTATTCCTTGTACTCTCCCGGATTCTACCATTTTTCGGTAGTCACACTGATTTACCCATTTCTAGTACTCGTCAAGACAATTTTTCGATACTCGCACGGATTCTGCCTTTTCCCGATACTCGCCCGAATTTTATTATTTTTCGGTACTCAAATTGATTCGACCCTTTTTTGGTAATCGCCGGGACAGTTTTTCGATACTCGCACCGATTCAACCTTTTCCCGGTACTCTCCCGGATTTTACCATTTTTCGGTACTCACACTGATTCCACCCATTTCTAGTACTCGTCGGGACAATTTTTCGATACTCGCACGGATTCTCCCTTTTCCTGGTACTCGCCCGAATTTTATTATTTTTCGGAACTCACATTGATTCGACCTTTTTTTGGTAATCGCCGGGACAGTTTCTCGATACTCGCACGAATTCTACCTTTTCCCGGTACTCTCCCGGATTCTACCATTTTTCGGTACTCACACTGATTCCACCCATTTCTAGTACTTGTCGGGACAATTTTTCGATACTCGCTCGGATTCTCCCTTTTCCCGGTACTCGCCCGAATTTTATTATTTTTCGGTACTCACATTGATTCAACCCTTTTTTGGTAATCGCCGGGACAGTTTCTTGATATTCGCACGGATTCTACCTTTTCCCGGTACTCTCCCGGTTACTACTATTTTTCGGTACTCAAACTGATTCGACCCTTTTCCGATACTCGTCCGGACAATTTTTTGATACTCGCATGGATTCTACCTTTTCCCAGTACTAGCCCGGATTCTATTATTTGTCGGTACTCACATTGATTCGACCCTTTTCTGGTACTCGCCGGGACAGTTTTTCGATACTCGCACCGATTCTACCTTTTCCCGGTACTCTCCCGGATACTACTATTTTTCGGTACTCACACTCATTCGACCTTTTCCCGGTACTCTCGCGGATTCTACCATTTTTCGGTACTCACACTGATTCCACCCATTTCTAATACTCGTCGGGACAATTTTTCGATACTCGCACGGATTCTCCCTTTTCCCGGTACTCCCCCGAATTTTATTATTTTTCGGTACTCACATTGATTCGACCTTTTTTTGGTAATCGCCGGGACAGTTTCTCGATACTTGCACGGATTCTACCTTTTCTCGGTACTCTCCCGGATTCTACCATTTTTCTGTACTCACACAGATTCCACCCTTTTCTAGTACTCGTCGGGACAATTTTTCGATACTCGCACGGATTCTCCCTTTTCCCAGTACTCGCCCGAATTTTATTTTTTTTGGGTACTCACATTGATTCGACCCTTTTCTGGTAATCGCCGAGCCAGTTTTTGGATACTCGCACCGATTCTACCTTTTCCCGGTACTCTCCCGGATACTACTATTTTTCGGTACTCACACTGATTCGACCTTTTCCCGGTACTCTCCCGGATTGTACCATTTTACGGTACTCACACTGATTCCACCATTTTCTAGTACTCGTCGGGAGAATTTTTCGATACTCGCACGGATTCTCCCTTTTCCCGTTAGTCGCCCGAATTTTATTATTTTTCGGTACTCACTTTGATTCGACCCTTTTTTGTTAATCGTCGCGACAGTTTCTCGATATTCGCACGGATTGCACCTTTTCCCGGTACTCTCCCGGTTACTACTATTTTTCGGTACTCAAACTGAATCGACCCTTTTCCGATACTCGTCCGGACAATTTTTTGATACTCGCATGGATTCTACCTTTTCCCGGTACTCGCCCGGATTCTATTATTTGTCGGTACTCACATTGATTCGACCCTTTTCTGGTAATCGCAGGGAAAATTTTTCGATACTCGCACCGATTCTACCTTTTCCCGGTACTCTCCCGGATACTACTATTTTTCGGTACTCACACTGATTCGACCTTTTCCCGGTACTCTCGCGGATTCTACCATTTTTCGGTACTCACACTGATTCCACCCATTTCTAGTAGTCGTCGGGACAATTTTTCGATACTCGCACGGATTCTACCTATTCCCGGTACTCTCTCGGATTCTACCATTTTTCGGTACTCACACTGATTCCACCCATTTCTAGTACTCGTCGGGACAATTTTTCGATACTCGCACCGATTCTCCCTTTTTCCGGTACTCGCCCGAATTTTATTATTTTTCGGTACTCACATTGATTCGACCCTTTTCTGGTAATCGCCGGGACACTTTTTCGATAATCGCACCGATTCTACCTTTTCCCGGTACTCTCCCGGATACTACTATTTTTCGGTACTCACACTCATTCGACCTTTTCCCGGTACTCTCGCGGATTCTACCATTTTTCGGTACTCACACTGATTCCACCCATTTCTAATACTCGTCGGGACAATTTTTCGATACTTGCACGGATTCTCCCTTTTCCCGGTACTCCCCCGAATTTTATTATTTTTCGGTACTCACATTGATTCGACCTTTTTTTGGTAATCGCCGGGACAGTTTCTCGATACTCGCACGGATTCTACCTTTTCCCGGTACTCTCCCGGATTCTACCATTTTTCGGTACTCACACAGATTCAACCCTTTTCTAGTACTCGTCGAGACAATTTTTCGATACTCGCACGAATTCTCCCTTTTCCCGGTACCCGCCCGAATTTTATTTTTTTTGGGTACTCACATTGATTCGACCCTTCTTTGGTAATCGCCGGGACAGTTTCTCGATACTCGCACGGATTCTACCTTTTCCCGGTACTCTGCCGGTTACTATTATTTTTTGGTACTCAAACTGATTCGACCCTTTTCCGGTACTCATCAGGATAATTTTTTGATACTCGCATGGATTCTACCTTTTCCCGGTACTCGCCCGAATTCTATTATTTTTCGGTACTCACATTGATTCGACCCTTTTCAAGTAATCGCCGAGCCAGTTTTTGGATACTCGCACAGATTCTACCTTTTCCCGGTACTCTCCCGGATACTACTATTTTTCGGTACTCACACTGATTCGACCTTTTCCCGGTACTCTCCCGGATTGTACCATTTTACGGTACTCACACTAATTCCACCATTTTCTAGTACTCGTCGGGACAATTTTTCGATACTCGCACGGATTCTCCCTTTTCCCGTTAGTCGCCCGAATTTTATTATTTTTCGGTACTCACATTGATTCGACCCTTTTTTGTTAATCGCCGGGACAGTTTCTCGATATTCGCACGGATTGTACCTTTTCCCGGTACTCTCCCGGTTACTACTATTTTTCGGTACACAAACTGAATCGACCCTTTTCCGATACTCGTCCGGACAATTTTTTGATACTCGCATGGATTCTACCTTTTCCCGGTACTCGCCCGGATTCTATTATTTGTCGATACTCACATTGATTCGACCCTTTTCTGGTAATCGCCGGGACAATTTTTCGATACTCGCACCGTTTCTACCTTTTCCCGGTACTCTCCCGGATACTACTATTTTTCGGTACTCACACTGATTCGACCTTTTCCTGGTACTCTCGCGGATTCTACCATTTTTCGGTACTCACACTGATTCCACCCATTTCTAGTAATCGCCGAGACAACTTCTCGATACTCGCACGGATTCTACCTTTTCCCGGTACTCTCCCGGATTCTACCATTTTTCGGTACTCACACAGATTCCACCCTTTTCTAGTACTCGTCGAGACAATTTTTCGATACTCGCACGGATTCTCCCTTTTCCCAGTACCCGCCCGAATTTTATTTTTTTTGGGTACTCACATTGATTCGACCCTTCTTTGGTAATCGCCGGGACAATTTCTCGATACTCGCACGGATTCTACCTTTTCCCGGTACTCTGCCGGTTACTATTATTTTTTGGTACTCAAACTGATTCGACCCTTTTCCGGTACTCATCAGGATAATTTTTTGATACTCGCATGGATTCTACCTTTTCCCGGTACTCGCCCGAATTCTATTATTTTTCGGTACTTACATTGATTCGACCCTTTTCTGGTAATCGCCGAGCCAGTTTTTGGATACTCGCACAGATTCTACCTTTTCCCGGTACTCTCCCGGATACTACTATTTTTCGGTACTCACACTGATTCGACCTTTTCCCGGTACTCTCCCGGATTGTACAATTTTACGGTACTCACACTAATTCCACTATTTTCTAGTACTCGTCGGGACAATTTTTCGATACTCGCACGGATTCTCCCTTTTCCCGTTAGTCGCCCGAATTTTATTATTTTTCGGTACTCACATTGATTCGACCCTTTTTTGTTAATCGCCGGGACAGTTTCTCGATATTCGCACGGATTGTACCTTTTCCCGGTACTCTCCCGGTTACTACTATTTTTCGGTACTCAAACTGAATCGACCCTTTTCCGATACTCGTCTGGACAATTTTTTGATACTCGCATGGATTCTACCTTTTCCCGGTACTCGCCCGGATTCTATTATTTGTCGATACTCACATTGATTCGACCATTTTCTGGTAATCGCCGGGACAATTTTTCGATACTCGCACCGATTCTACCTTTTCCCGGTACTCTCCCGGATACTACTATTTTTTGGTACTCACACTGATTCGACCTTTTCCTGGTACTCTCGCGGATTCTACCATTTTTCGGTACTCACACTGATTCCACCCATTTCTAGTACTCGTCGGGACAATTTTTCGATACTCGCACGGATTCTCCCTTTTCCCGGTACTCCCCCGAATTTTATTATTTTTCGGTACTCACATCGATTCGACCTTTTTTTGGTAATCGCCGGGACAGTTTCTCGATACTCGCACGGATTCTACCTTTTCCCGGTACTCTCCCGGATTCTACCATTTTTCGTTACTCACACTGATTCCACCCATTTCTAGTACTCGTCGGGACAATTTTTCGATACTCGCACGGATTCTCCCTTTTCCTGGTACTCGCCCGAATTTTATTATTTTTCGGTACTCACATTGATTCGACCCTTTTTTGGTAATCGCCGGGACAGTTTCTTGATACTCGCACGGATTCTGCCTTTTCCCGGTACTCTGCCGGTTACAATTATTTTTCGGTAATCAAACTGATTCGACCCTTTTCCGGTACTCATCAGGATAATTTTTTGATACTCGCATGGATTCTACCTTTTCCCGGTACTCGCCCGGATTCTATTATTTTTCAGTACTCACATTGATTCGACCATTTTCTGGTAATCACCGACACAGTTTTTGGATACTCGCACAGATTCTACCTTTTCCCGGTACTCTCCCGGATACTACTATTTTTTGGTACTCACACTGATTCGACCTTTTCCTGGTACTCTCGCGGATTCTACCATTTTTCGGTACTCACACTGATTCCACCCATTTCTAGTACTCGTCGGGACAATTTTTCGATACTCGCACGGATTCTCCCTTTTCCCGGTACTCCCCCGAATTTTATTATTTTTCGGTACTCACATCGATTCGACCTTTTTTTGGTAATCGCCGGGACAGTTTCTCGATACTCGCACGGATTCTACCTTTTCCCGGTACTCTCCCGGATTCTACCATTTTTCGTTACTCACACTGATTCCACCCATTTCTAGTACTCGTCGGGACAATTTTTCGATACTCGCACGGATTCTCCCTTTTCCTGGTACTCGCCCGAATTTTATTATTTTTCGGTACTCACATTGATTCGACCCTTTTTTGGTAATCGCCGGGACAGTTTCTTGATACTCTCACGGATTCTGCCTTTTCCCGGTACTCTGCCGGTTACAATTATTTTTCGGTAATCAAACTGATTCGACCCTTTTCCGGTACTCATCAGGATAATTTTTTGATACTCGCATGGATTCTACCTTTTCCCGGTACTCGCCCGGATTCTATTATTTTTCAGTACTCACATTGATTCGACCATTTTCTGGTAATCACCGACACAGTTTTTGGATACTCGCACAGATTCTACCTTTTCCCGGTACTCTCCCGGATACTACTATTTTTCGGTACTCACACTGATTCGACCTTTTCCCGGTACTCTCCCGGATTCTACCATTTTTCGGTGCTCACACTGATTCCACCCTTTTCTAGTACTCGTCGGGACAATTTTTCGATACTCGCACGGATTCTCCCTTTTCCCGTTACTCGCCCGAATTTTATTATTTTTCGGTACTCACATTGATTCGACCCTTTTTTGGTAATCGCCAGGACAATTTCTCGATACTCGCACGGATTCTACCTTTTCCCGGTACTCTGTCGATTACTATTATTTTTCGGTACTCAAACTGATTCGACCCTTTTCCGCTACTCATCAGGATAATTTTTTGATACTCGCATGGATTCTACCTTTTCCCGGTCCTCGCCTGGATTCTATTATTTTTCGGTACTCACATTGATTCGACCCTTTTCTGGTAATCGCCGACACAGTTTTTGGATACTCGCACAGATTCTACTTTTTTCCGGTACTCTCCTGGATACTACTATTTTTCGGTACTCACACTGATTCGACCTTTTCCCGGTACTCTCCCGGATTCTACCATTTTTCGGTACTCACACTGATTCCACCCTTTTCTAGTACTCGTCGGGACAATTTTTCGATACTCGCACGGATTCTCCCTATTCCCGTTAGTCGCCCGAATTTTATTATTTTTCGGTACTCACATTGATTCGACCTTTTTTTGGTAATCGCCGGGACAGTTTCTCGATATTCGCACGGATTGTACCTTTTCCCAATACTCTCCCGGTTACTACTATTTTTCGGAATTCAAACTGATTCGACCCTTTTCCGATACTCGTCCGGACAATTTTTTGATACTCGCATGGATTGTACCTTTTCCCCGTACTCGCCCGGATTCTATTATTTGTCGGTACTCACATTGATTCGACCCTTTTCTGGTAATCGCCGGGACAGTTTCTCGATACTCGCACGGATTCTACCTTTTCCCGGTACTCTCCCAGATTCTACCATTTTTCGGTACTCACACTGATTCCACCCATTTCTAGTACTCGTCGGGACAATTTTTCGATACTCGCACGGATTCTCCCTTTTCCTGGTACTCGCCCGAATTTTATTATTTTTCGGTACTCACATTGATTCGACCCTTTTTTGGTAATCGCCGGGACAGTTTCTCGATACTCGCACGGATTCTACCTTTTCCCGGTACTCTGCCGGTTACTATTATTTTTTGGTACTCAAACTGATTCGACCATTTTCCGGTAGTCATCAGGATAATTTTTTGATACTCGCATGGATTCTACCTTTTCCCGGTACTCGCCCGGATTCTATTATTTTTCGGTACTCACATTGATTCGACCATTTTCTGGTAATCGCCGACACAGTTTTGGATTCTCGCCCAGATTCTACCTTTTCCCAGTACTCTCCCGGATACTACTATTTTTCGGTACTCACACTGATTCGACCTTTTCCCGGTACTCTCCCGGATTCTACCATTTTTCGGTACTCACACTGATTCCACCATTTTCTAGTACTCGTCGGGACACTTTTTCGATACTCGCACGGATTCTACCTTTTCCCGGTACTCTCCCGGATTCTACCTTTTACCGCTGCTCGCTCGGATTCTTCCATTTTTCGGTACTCACATTGATTCGAGCCTTTTTTGGTAATCGCCGAGACACTTTTTCGATACTCGCACGGATTGCACCTTTTCCTGGTACTCGCCCGGATTCTATCATTTTTTGGTATTCACATTGATTCGAGCCTTTTTTGGTAATCGTCGGGACACGTTTTCGATACTCGCACGGATACTACCTTTTCCTGGTACTCTCCCGGATTCCATCATTTTTCGGTATTCACATTCATTCGAGCCTTTTTTGGTAATCGTCGGGACACTTTTTCGATACTCGCACAGATTCTACATTTTCCCGGTACTCGCCCGGATTCTTCTATTTTTCGGTACTTACATTGATTCGAGCCTTTTTTGCTAATCAACGGAACAATTTTTCGAAACTCGCACGGATTCTACCTTTTACCGGTACTCGCCCGGATTTTACCATTTTTCGGTACTCACATTGATTCGAGCCTTTTTTGGTAATCGTCGGAACACTTTTTCGATACTCGCACGGATTCTACCTTTTCCCGGTACTCGCCTCGAATATTCCATTTTTCGGTACTCACATTCATTCAACCTCTTTCCGGTATTCGCCAAGACAATTTTTTCGATACTCGCACGGATTCTACCTTTTCTCAACACTAGCCCGGATTTTAACATTTTTCGGTACTCACACTAATTCGACCCTTTTTCGGTAATCGCCGGGACAGCTTTTCGATACTCGCACGGATTCTACCTTTTCCAGCTACTCTCCCGGATTCTACCATTTTTCGGTACTCACACTCATTCGACCCTTTTTTGGTACTCGTCAAGACAATTTTTCGATACTCGCACGGATTCCACCTTTTCCCGGTACTCGCCCGGATTCTATCATTTTTCGGTACTCACATTGATTCGAGCCTTTTTTTGTAATCATCGGCACACTTTTTCGATACTCGCACGATACTCTCCCGAATTCTACCTTTTCCCGATACTCTCCCGGATTCTACCATTTTTCGGTACTCACACTGATTCGACCCTTTTCCGGTACTCGTCGGGACACTTTTTCGATACTCGCATGGATTCTACCTTTTCCCGGTACTCGCCCTGATGCACCAATTTTTCGGTACTCACATTGATTCGAGCCTTTTTTGGTAATCGCCGGAAAACTTTTTCCATACTCGCACGGATTCTACCTTTTCCCGGTACTCGCCTCGATTCTACAATTTTTCGGTACTCACACTCATTCGACCTCTTTCCGGTAATCGCTGAGACAATTTTTTCGATGCTGGCACGAATTCTACTTTTCCCGATACTCGCCCAGATGCCACCATTCTTCGGTACTCACACTAATTCGACCATTTTTCAATAATCGCCGGGACAACTTTTCGATACTCGCACGGATTCTACCTTTTCTCGGTTTTCTCCTGGATTCTACCATTTTTCGGTACTGACACTGATTTGACCCTTTTTCGGTACTCGTTGGGACAATTTTTCGATACTCGCACGGATTCCAGCTTTTCTCGGTCCTCGCCCGAATTCTTTCATTTTTTCGGTACTCACACTGATTCAACCTTTTTTCAGTAAACGCCGGGACAGTTTTTCGATACTCGCACAAATTCTACCTTTTCCTGGTACTCTCCCGGATTCTAGCATTTATCGGTACTCACACTGACTCGACCCTTTTCTGGTACTCGTCGGGATAATTTTTCGATACTCGAACGGATTCTACCTTTTCCCGGTACTCGCCGGATTCTTCAATTTTTCGGTACTCACATTGATTCGACCCTTTTCCGGTATTCGTCGAGACAATTTTTTCGATACTCGCACGGATTCTACCTTTTCTCGGTACTTGCCCGGATTTTGCCATTTTTCGATACTCACATTGATTCGATCAGTTTTTGGTAATCGCCGGGACAGTTTTTCGATACTCGCACGGATTCTACCTTTTCCCGATACTCACCCCGATGCTACAATTTTTTGGTACTCACATTGATTCGAGTCTTTTTTGGTAATCGCCGGAAAACTTTTTCGATGCTCTCACGGATTCTACCTTTTCCCGATATTGTCCCGGATTCTTCCATTTTTCGGTACTCACACTGATTCGACCCTTTTTCGGTATTCGTCGGGACAATTTTTTCGATACTCGCACGGATTCTACCTTTTCCCGGTACTCGCCCGAATTCATCCATTTTTCGGTACTTACACTGATTCGACCTTTTTCCGGTACTGGTCGGGACACTTTTTCAATAGTCGCACGTATTGTACCTTTTCCCGGTACTCGCCTCGAGTCTTCCATTTTTCGGTACTCACACTCATTCGACCCTTTTTCGGTATTCGTCGAGACTATTTTTTTGATACTCGGACGTATTTTACCATTTCCCAATACTCGCCCGGATTCAACCATTTTTCGGTACTCACACTAATTTGACCGTTTTTCGGTAATCGCCTGGATAGTTTTTCGATACTCGCACGGATTCTACCTTTTCCCGATACTCTCCCGGATTCTACCATTATTCGGTACTCATACTGATTCGACCATTTTCCGGTAGTCGTCGGGACAATTTTTCGATCCTCACACGGATTCCACCTTTTCTCGATACTTGCCCGGATTCTTCAATTTTTCGGTACTCACACTGATTCGACCTTTTTTCAGTAATCGCCGGGATAATTTTTTGATACGTGCACAGATTCTTCCTTTTCCCGGTTTTCTCCCGGATTCTACCATTTTTCGGTACTCACACTGATTCGACCATTTTTCGGTATTCGCCCAGACAGTTTTTTCGATACTCGCCTGGATTCTACCTTTTCCCAGTACTCTTTCGGATTCTACCATTATTCGGTACTCACACTAATTCGACCCTTTTCCGGTACTCGTCGGGACAATTTTTCGATACTCACATAGATTCTACCATTTTTCGGTACTCACATTGATTCGAGCCTTCTTATGTAATCGTCGGGACACATTTTCGATACTCGCACGGATTCTACCTTTTCCTTGTACTCTCCCGGATTCTACCCTTTTTCGGTACTCACACTGATTCCACCCTTTTTCGGTAATCGCTAGGACAGTTTTTTTATTCTCGCACGGATTCTACGTTTTCCCGGTACTCTCCCGGATTCTACCATTTTTCGGTACTCACACTGATGCGAACCTTTTCCGGTACTCGTCGGGAATATTTTTCGATACTCACACGGATTCTACCTTTTCCCGGTACTCGCCCGGATTCTTCCATTTTTCGGTACTCACATTGATTCGAGCCTTTTTTGGTAATCGACTGGACAATTTTTCGATACTCGCACGGTTTCTACCTTTTATCGGTACTCGCCCGGAATCTACCATTTTTCGGTAGTCATCTTGATTCGAGCCTTTTTTGGTAACGCCGGGACACTTTTTCGATACTCGCACAGATTCTACCTTTTGCCGGTACTCGCCCGGATTCTACCATTTTTCGGTACTCACACTGATTCGACCCATTTCCGGTATTCGCCGAGGCAGTTTTTTCGATACTCGCACGGATTCTACCTTTTCACGGTACTTGCCCGGATTCTAACATTTTTCGATACTCACACTGATTCGACCCTTTTCCGGTACTCGTCGGTACAGTTTTTCGATACTCGCACGGATTCTACCTTTTCCCAGTACTCACCTCGATTTTACCATTTCTCGGTACTCACACTAATTCGACCCTTTTCCGGTACTCGTCGGGAGATTTTTTCGATACTCGCACGGATTCCAAGTTTTCCACGTATTCGCCCGGATTCTTCCATTTTTCGGTACTCACACTGAGTCGACCCTTTTTCAGTAAATGCCGGGACAATTTTTCGATACTCGCACAGATTCTACCTTTTCTTGGTACTCTCCCGTAATCTATTATTTTTCGGTACTCACACTGATTCGACCCTATTCCGGTACTCGTCGGGACAATTTTTCAATACTCGCACGGATCCCACGTTTTCCCGGTACTTGCCCGGATTCTTCCATTTTTCAGTACTCATACTGATTCGACCTTTTTACGATAATCGTCGGGACACTTTTTCGATACTGGCACGGATTCTACCTTTTCCCGGTACTCTCCCGGATTCTACCATTTTTCGGTTCTCACACTGCTTCGACCCTTTTCTGGTACTTGTCGGGACAATTTTTCGATACTCGCACGGATTCTACCTTTTCCCGGTACTCGCCTGGGTTCTACTTTTTTTTCGGTACTCACACTCATTTGACATCTTTTCGGGATTCGTCGAGATAGTTTTTTCGATACTCGCACAGATTCTAAATTTTCCCGGTAGTCGCCTGGATTCTACCATTTTTCGGTACTCACACTCATTGGACCCCTTTACGGTATTCGTCGAGACAGTTTTTTCGGTACTCGAACGGATTCTACCTTTTCCCGTTACTCGCCCGGATTCTACCATTTTTCGGTACTCACACTGATTCGACCCTTTTCAGGTACTCGTCGGCACACTTTTTCAATACTCGCACGGATTCTACCTTTTCCCGGTACTCGCCCGGATTCTACCATTTTTCGGTACTCACACTGATTCGACCCTTTTCTGGTACTCGCCCGGACACTTTTTCGATACTCGCAGGGATTATACCTTTTGCCGGTACTCCCCTAGATTCTACCATTTTTTCAGTACTCACACTCAATTGACATGTTTTCGGTATTCGCCGAGACAGTTTTTTCGATACTCGCACGGATTCTAAATTTTCCCGATACTCGCCCGGATTCTACCATTTTTCGGTACTCACACTGATTCGACCCTCTTCTGGTACTCGCCCTGACACTTTTTCGATACTCATACGGATTCTATCTTCTGTCGGTACTCGCCCGGATTCTACCATTTTTTGGTAGTCACACTCATTTGACCCCTTTTCGGTATTCGCCGAGACAGTTTTTTTGATACTCGCACGGATTCTACCTTTTCCCGGTACTCGCCCAGATTCTACCATTTCTCGTTAATCACACTCATTTGACCTCTTTTTGGTACTCACACTCATTGGACCCCTTTTCGGTATTCGTCGAGACAGTTTTTTCGGTACTTGCACGGATTCTACCTTTTCCCGTTACTCACCCGGATTCTACCATTTTTCGGTACTCACACTGATTCGACCCTTTTGCGGTACTTGTCGGCACACTTTTTCGATACTCGCACAGATTCTACCTTTTCCCGGTACACGCTTGGATTCAATTATTTTTCGGTACTCACACTCATTCGACCCCGTTTCGGTATTGTCCGAGACAGTTTTTTCGATACTCGCCCAGATTTTACCTTTTTCCGATACTCGTCCGGGTTCTACCATTTTTCGGTACTCACACTGATTCGACCCTTTTCTGGTACTCGCCCAGATAGTTTTTCGATACTCGCACGGATTCTACCTTTTGTCGGTACTCACCCGGATTCTACTATCTTTCGGTACTTACACTCATTTGACATCTTTTCGGTATTGGCCGAGACAGTTTTTTCGATACTCGCACGGATTCTAAATTTTCCCGATACTCGCCCGGATTCTACCATTTTTCGGTACTCACACTGATTCGACCCTCTTCTGGTACTCGCCCTGACACTTTTTCGATACTCATACGGATTCTACCTTCTGCCGGTACTTGCCCGGATTCTACCATTTTTCAGTACTCACACTTATTCTACCCTTTTCCGGTACTCGCCCTGACACTTTTTCGATAGTCGCACGGATTCTACCTTTTCCTGGTATTCGCCTTCGCCGGTACTCGCTCGGATTCTACCATTTTTCGGTACTCAGACTGATTCGACCCTTTTCCAGTAGTCGTCGGGACAATTTTTCGATACTCGCACGGATTCTACCTTGTCCCGGTAGACGCTTGGATTCTACCATTTTTCGGTACTCACACTGATTCGACCCTCTTCTGGTACTCGCCCTGACACTTTTTCGATACTAGCATGGATTCTACCTTTTGGTTGTTCTCGCCCGGATTCTACCATTTTTCGGTACTCACACTCATTTCACTCCTTTTTGGTATTCGCCGAGAAAGTTTTTTCGATATCCGCACGGATTCTACCTTTTCCCGGTACTCGCTCGGATTCTACCTTTTTTCGGTACTCACACTGATTCGACCCTTTTCCGGTACTCGTCGGGACAATTTGTCGATACTCGCACGGATTCTACCTTTTACCGGTACTCGCCTTTGCCGATACTCGCTCGGATTCTACCATTTTTCGAAACTCACACTGATTCGACCCTTTTCCGGTATTCGTCGGCACACCTTTTTTAAACTCGCACGGATTCTACCTTTTGCCGGTACTCGCCCGGATTCTACCATTTTTCGGTACTCACATTGATTTGACATCTTTTCGGTATTCGCCGAGACAGTTTTTTCGATACTCGCACGGATGCTAAATTTTCCTGATACTCGCCCGGATTCTACCATTTTTCGGTACTCACACTGATTCAACCCTTTTCTAGTACTCGCCCGGACACTATTTCGATACTCGCACGGATTCTATCTTTTGCCGGTACTCGCCCGGATTATTCCATTTTTCGGTACTCACACTCATTTCAACTCTTTTTGGTATTCACCGAGACAGTTTTTTCGATACTCGCACGGATTCTAAATTTTTCCGATACTCACCCGGATTCTACCATTTTTCGATACTCACACTGATTCAACCCTTTTCCGGTACTCGTCGGCACACCTTTTCGATACTCGCACGGATTCTACATTTTGCCGGTACTCGCCCGAATTCTACCATTTTTCGGTACTCACACTCATTTGACTCCTTTTCGGTATTCGCCGAGACAGTTTTTTTGATCCCTGCACGGATTCTACCTTTTCCCGGTACTTGCCCGGATTCTACCTTTTTTCGGTACTCACACTGATTCGACCCTTTTCCGGTACTCGTCGGGACAATTTTTCGATACTCGCATGGATTCTACCTTTTACCGGTACTCGCCTTTGCCGATACTCGCTCGGATTCTACCATTTTTCGATACTCACACTGATTCGACCCTTTTCCGGTACTCGTCGGCACACCTTTTTGATACTCGCACGGATTCTACATTTTGTCGGTACTCGCCCGATTCTACCATTTTTCGGTACTCACACTGATTTGACATCTTTTCGATATGCGCCAAGACAGTTTTTTCGATACTCGCACGGATTCTACCATTTTTCGGTACTCACACTGATTCGACCCTTTTCTGGTACTCGCCCGGACACTTTTTCTAGTACTTGTCGGGATAATTTTTCGATACTCGCACGGATTCTACCTTTTGCCGGTACTCGCCCGGATTATTCCATTTTTCGGTACTCACACTCATTTCAACTCTTTTTGGTATTCACCGAGACAGTTTTTTCGATACTCGCACGGATTCTAAATTTTTCCGATACTCACCCGGATTCTACCATTTTTCGATACTCACACTGATTCAACCCTTTTCCGGTTCTCGTCGGCACACCTTTTCGATACTCGCACGGATTCTACATTTTGCCGGTACTCGCCCGAATTCTACCATTTTTCGGTACTCACACTCATTTGACTCCTTTTCGGTATTCGCCGAGACAGTTTTTTTGATCCCTGCACGGATTCTACCTTTTCCCGGTACTCGCTCGGATTCTACCTTTTTTCGGTACTCACACTGATTCGACCCTTTTCCGGTACTCGTCGGGACAATTTTTCGATACTCACACGGATTCTACCTTTTACCGGTACTCGCCTTTGCCGATACTCGCTCGAATTCTACCATTTTTCGATACTCACACTGATTCGACCCTTTTCCGGTACTTGTCGGCACACCTTTTCGATACTCGCACAGATTCTACATTTTGTCGGTACTCGCCCGGATTCTACCATTTTTCGGTACTCACACTGATTTGACATTTTTTCGATATGCGCCAAGACAGTTTTTTCGATACTCGCACGGATTCTACCATTTTTCGGTACTCACACTGATTCGACCCTTTTCTGGTACTCGCCCGGACACTTTTTCTAGTACTTGTCGGGACAATTTTTCGATACTCGCACGGATTCTACCTTTTCCTGGTACTCGCCTGGGTTCTACTTTTTTTCGGTACTCACACTCATTTGACATGTTTTCGGTATTCGCCGAGACAGTTTTTTCGATACTTGCACGGATTCTACCTTTTCCCTATACTCGCCCAGATTTTACCATTTTTCGGTACTCACACTGATTCGACCTTTTTCCAGTACTCGTCGAGACAATTTTTCAATACTCGCACGGATTCTACCTTTTCCCGGTACTCGCCCGGATTCTACCATTTTTTATTACTCACACTCATTTGACCCCTTTTCGGCGTTCGCCGAGACAGTTTTTTCGATACTCGCACATATTCTACCTTTTCTCGATACTTGCCCGGATTCTACCATTTTTCGGTACTGACACTGATTCGACCCTCTTCTGGTACTCGCCTTGACACTTTTTCGATACTAGCACGGATTCTACCTTTTTTCGGTACTCGCCCGGATTCTACCATTTTTCAGTACTCACACTCATTTGACCCCTTTTCGGTATTCGCCGGGACAGTTTTTTCGATACCCGCACGGATTCTACCTTTTCCCGGTACTTGCCCAAAATATACCATTTTTCGGTAGTCACACTGATTCGACCCTTTTCCGATACTCGTCGGCACATTTTTTCGATACTCGCACGGATTCTACCTTTTCCCGGTACTCGCCCGGATTCTACCATTTTTCAGTACTCACACTCAGTTGACCCCTTTTCGGTGTTCGCAGAGATAGTTTTTTCGATACTCGCACAGATTCTACCTTTTCCCGATACTCACCCGGATTCTACCATTTTTCGGTACTCACACTGATTCGACCCTTTTCTGGTACTCGCACGGATTCTACCTTTTGCCGGTACTCCCCCGGATTCTACCATTTTTTCTGTACTCACACTCATTTGACATGTTTTCGGTATTCGCCGAGACAGTTTTTTCGATACTCGCACGGATTCAAAATTTTCCCGATACTCGCCCGGATTCTACCATTTCTCGGTACTCACACGCATTTTACCCCTTTTCGGTGTTCGCCAAGACAGTTTTTTCGATACTCGCACAGATTCTAGCTTTTCCCGATACTCACCCGGATTCTACCATTTTTCGGTACTCACACTGATTCGACCCTTTTTTGGTACTCGCCCGGACACTTTGTCGATACAAGCACGGATTCTACCTTTTGCCGGTACTCCCCCGGATTCTACCATTTTTTCGGTACTCACACTCATTTGACATGTTTTCGGTATTCACCGAGACAGTTTTTTCGATACTCGCACGGATTCTAAATTTTCCCGATACTCGCCCGGATTCTACCATTTCTCGGTACTCACACTCATTTTACCCCTTTTCGGTGTTCGCCGAGACAGTTTTTTCGATACTCGCATAGATTCTACCTTTTCCCGATACTCACCCGGATTCTACCATTTTTCGGTACTCACACTGATTCGACCCTTTTCTGGTACTCACCCGGACACTTTTTCGATACTCGCACGGATTCTACCTTTTGCTGGTACTCGCCCGGATTCTACCATTTTTCGGTACTCACACTCATTTAACATCTTTTCAGTATTCGTCGAGACAGTTTTTTCGATACTCGCACGGATGCCAAATTTTCCTGATACTGGCCCGGATTCTACCATTTTTCGGTACTCACACTGATTCAACCCTTTTCTGGTAGTCGCCCTGACACTTTGTCGATACTCGCACGGATTCTTCCTTTTACCGGTACTCGCCCGGATTCTACCATTTTTCGGTACTCACACTAATTCGACCCTTTTTCGGTACTCGTCGGGACAATTTTTCGATACTTGCACGGATTCTACCTTTTCCCGGTACTCGCCCGGATTCTACCATTTTTCGGTACTCACACTGATTCGATCCTTTTCCAGTAGTCGTCGGAACAATTTTTCAATACTCGCACGGATTCTACCTTTTCCCGGTACTCGCCCGGATTCTACCATTTTTCATTACTCACACTCATTTGACCCCTTTTCGGTGTTCGCCGATACAGTTTTTTCGATACTCGCACATATTCTACCTTTTCTCGATACTTGCCCGAATTCTACCATTTTTCGGTACTGACACTGATTCGACCCTCTTCTGGTACTCGCCCTGACACTTTTTCGATACTAGCACGGATTCTACCTTTTTTCGGTACTCGCCCGGATTCTACCATTTTTCGGTACTCACACTCATTTGACCCCTTTTCGGTATTCGTCGGGACAGTTTTTTCGATACCCGCACGGATTCTACCTTTTCCCGGTACTCGCCCAAAATATACCATTTTTCGGTACTCACACTAATTCGACCCTTTTCCGATACTCGTCGGCACATTTTTGCGATACTCGCACGGATTCTACCTTTTCCCGGTACTCGCCCGGATTCTACCATTTTTCGGTACTCACACTCAGTTGACCCCTTTTCGGTGTTCGCAGAGATAGTTTTTTCGATACTCGCACAGATTCTACCTTTTCCCGATACTCACCCGGATTCTACCATTTTTCGGTACTCACACTAATTCGACCCTTTTCTGGTACTCGCCCGGACACTTTTTCGATACTCGCACGGATTCTACCATTTTTTCGGTACTCACACTCATTTGACATGTTTTCGGTATTCGCCGAGACAGTTTTTTCGATACTCGCACGGATTCTAAATTTTCCCGATACTCGCCCGGATTCTACCATTTCTCGGTACTCACACTCATTTTACCCCTTTTCGGTGTTCGCCGAGACAGTTTTTTCGATACTCGCACAGATTCTACCTTTTCCCGATACTCACCCGGATTCTGCCATTTTTCGGTACTCACACTGATTCGACCCTTTTCTGGTACTCGCCCGGACACTTTTTCGATACTTGCAGGGATTCTACCTTTTGCCGGTACTCCCCTAGATTCTACCATTTTTTCGGTACTCACACTCATTTGACATGTTTTCGGTATTCGCCGAGACAGTTTTTTCGATACTCGCACGGATTCTAAATTTTCCTGATACTCGCCCGGATTCTACCATTTTTCGGTACTCACACTGATTCGACCCTCTTCTGGTACTCGCCCTAACACTTTTTGGATACTAGCACGGATTCTACCTTTTGTCGGTACTCGCTCGGATTCTACCATTTTTCAGTACTCACACTCATTTGACCCCTTTTCGGTATTCGCCGAGACAGTTTTTTCGATACTCGCACGGATTCTACCTTTTCCCGGTACTCGCCCAGATTCTACCATTTCTGGTTACTCACACTCATTTACCTCTTTTCGGTACTCACACTAATTCGACCCTTTTCCGGTCCTCGTCGGGACACTTTTTCGATACTCGCACCGATTCTACCTTTTCCCGATACTCGCCCGGATTCTACCATTGTTCGGTACTCGCATTGATTCGACCCTTTTTCGGTACTCGTCAGGACCGTTTTTTGATATTCACACTGATTCTACCTTTTCCCGGTACTCGCCTCGATTCTACCATTTTTCGGTACTCACACTCATTCGACACCTTTTCGGTATTCGCCGAGACAATTTTTTTTATACCCACACGGATTCTACCTTTTCCCGGTACTCGCCTTGACAGTTTTTGAATACTCGCACGGATTCTACCTTTTCCTGGTACTCGCCCGGATTCTGCCATTTTTCGGTACTCACACTAATTAGACCCATTTCCGGTACTCACACGAACAGTTTTTCGATACTCGCACGGATTCTACCTGTTCCCGGTACTCACCCGGATTCTACCATTTTTCAGTACTGATACGAATTCGACCATTTTTCGGTACTCGCCCGCATCGTTTTTTGATACTAGCACAGATTTCACATTTTCCCACTACTCGGCTGGATTCTACCATTTTTCGATACTGACACTCATTCCACCCTTTTCTGGTACTCGCACGAACAGTTTTTTTATACTCGCACGGATTCTACCATTTCTCGTTACTCACACTGATTCAACCCTTTTCTGTTACTCGCACGAACAGTTTTTCGATGCTCGCACGGATTCTACCCTTTCCCGGTACTCGCTCGGATTCCACCATTTCTCGTTACTCACACGGATTCGACCATTTTTCGGTACTCTCTCGGACAGTTTCTCGATACTCGCACAGATTCTACCTTTTCCCAGTACTCACTCGGATTCTACCATTTTTCTATACTCACACTTATTTGACGCTTTTCCGGTACTCGCACGAATAGTTTTTCAATACTTGCACGGATTCTACCTTTTCCTGGTACTTGCCCGTATTCTACCATTTTTCGGTACTTATACGGATTCGACCCTTTTTCGGTACTCGCCCGCATCGTTTTTCGATACTAGCACGGACTCCACCTTTTCCCGATATTAGGCCGGATTCTACTATTTTTCGTTACTCACACTGATTCGACCCTTTTTCGGTACTCGCCTGGACAGTTTTTCGATACTCGCACGGATTGTACCTTTTCCCAGTACTCGCTCGGATTCTACCATTTTTCTATACTCACACTCATTTGATGCTTTTCCAGTACTCGCCCAGATAGTTTTTTGAGACTCGCACGGATTCTACCTTTTCCCGGTACTCGCTCGGATTCTACCATTTCTCGTTACTCACACTGATTCGACCATTTTTTGGTACTCTCTCGGACAGTTTTTCGAAACTTGCTTGGATTCTACCTTTTCCCGGTACACGCCCAGATTCTACCATTTTTCGTTACTCACACTAATTCGACCCTTTTTCGGTACTCGCTCGAATAGTTTTTCGATATTCGAACGGATTGTACCTTTTCCCAATACTTGCCCGGATTCTACCATTTTTTTGTACTCACACTAATTCGACCCTTTTCCGGTACTCGCCCGGATTCTACCATTTGTCGGCACTCACACGGATTCGACCATTTTTCGATACTGACTCGGACAGTTTTTCGATAATCGCACGGATTCGACCTTTTCTCGGTACTCGCCCGAATTCTTCCATTTTTCGATACTAACACTGATTCGACCCTTTTTCGGTACTCGCACGAACAGTTTTTCGATACTCGTACGGATTCTACCTTTTCCCGGTACTCGCCCGGATTTTACCTTTTCTCGTTATCACACGGATTCGACCATTTTTCGGTACTCTCTCGGACAGTTTTTCGATACTCGCAAGGATTCGACCTTTTCCTGGTACTCGCCTGGATTCTACCATTTTTCAGTACTGACGCTGATTCGACTCGTTTCCGGAACTCTCCCGAACAGTTTTTCGATACTCGCAAGGATTCTACCTTTTCCCGATACTCGCTCGGATTCTACCATTTTTCGTTACTCACACTGATTCGACCCTTTTTTGGTACTCGCCTAGACAGTTTGTCAATACTCGCACGGATTGTACATTTTCCCAGTACTCGCCCGGATTCTACCATTTTTCTATACTCACACTAATTCGACCCTTTTCCGGTACTCGCCTGGACAGTTTTTCGAGACTCGCACGGATTCTACCTTTTCCCGGTACTCACCCGGATTACACCATTTTTCGTTACTCGCCCAAACAGTTTTTCGATACTTGCATGGATTCTATTTTTTCCCGATACTCGCCCATATTCTACCATTTTTCTGTACTCACACTAATTCGACCCTTTTCTGGTACTTGCCCGGACAGTTTTTCGATACTTGCACGGATTCTACCTTTTCCTGTTACTCACCCGAATTCGACCTTTTTTAAGTCCTCTCACTGAGTCTCCCTTTACCTTTTCTCGATACTCGCCCTGATTCTACCATTTTTTGATACTAACACTGATTTGACCCTTTTCCGGTGCTCGCACGAACAATTTTTCGATACTCGCATGGATATTACCTTTTCCCAATACTCGCCCGAATTCTATCATTTTTCGGTACTAACACTGATTCGAGACTTTTTCGGTACTCGCCCGGACAGTTTTTCAATACTCGCACAGATTCTACATTTTCCCGAACTCGCCCGAATTAAACCATTTTTAAGTCCTCTCACTGAGTCTGCCCTTTTTCGGTACTCGCCCAAACAGTTTTTCGATACTCGTACGGATTCCACCTTTTTCCCGGTACTCGCCCGAATTCTACCACTTTTCGGTACTCACACTGATTCAATACTTTTTAGGTACTTGCCCGGATTGTTTTTTGATACTCGCACGAATTCTACCTTTTCCCAGTACTCGCCCGGATTCTACCACTTTTCGGTACTCACACTGATTCGATACTTTTCAGGTACTCGTCCGGACAGTTTTTCGATACTCACACGGATTCCACCTTTTCCCGGTACTTGCCCGTATTCTTCATTTTTCGTTACTCACACTGATTCAACCCTTTTTCGGTACTCGCCCGGACAGTTTTTCGATACACGCACGAATTCTACCTTTTCTCGGTGCTCGCCCGGATTCTACCATTTTTAAGTCCTCTCACTAAGTCTTCCCTTTTTTGGTACTCGCCTGGGCAATTTTTCGTTACTCACACAGATTCTACCTTTTCCCAATACTTACCCGAATTCTACCATTTTTCAGTACTTGCACTGATTCGACCCTTTTCCGGTACTCGCCTGGAAAGTTTTTTGATACTCACACGGATTCTACCATTTCCCGGTACTCGCCCGGATTCTACCAGTTTTTTTGGTACTCACACTGATTCGACCATTTTCCGGTACTCGTCTGCACAGTTTTTCAATACTCGCACGTATTCTACCTTTTCCCGGTACTCGCCCGGATTCTACCATTTTTCGGTACTCCCACGGATTGTACCCTTTTCGGTACTTGCCCGAATTTTACACTTTTCTGGTACTCGCCGGATTCTGCCCTTTTCCGGTACTCGTCCGAACAGTTTGTTGGTACTCGCACGGATTCTACCTAGTCCCGGTACTCACTCCGATTCTACCCATTTTTCGATACTCAAACGGATTCTACCATTTTCCGGTACTCGTTCGGACTGTACACTTTTTTGGTACTCACCCGGATTCTACCCTTTTTCGATACACGTCGGAACAGTTTTTCGGAACTCACACGGATTCTACCTTTTCCCGGTACTCGCCAGGATTCTACCATTTTTCAGTACTCCCATAGATTCTACCCTTTTCTCGGTACTAGCCCGAACTCCTTTCTGGTACTCGCCCGGATTCTACACTTTTTTGGTACTCACAAGGATTCTACCCTTTTCCGTTACTCGTCTTGACAGTTTTTTGGTTCTCTCACGGATTCTACCTTTTTCGGATAGTCATTCGAATTCTACCAATTCCCGGTACTCACACTAATTCTACCCTTTTTCGGTACTCACCCGGACAGTTTTATGGTACTTGCACGGATTCTACCTTTTCCCGGTACTCGCCTGGATTCTATCTTTTTTTTGGTACTCATACGGATTCTACCCTTTTTTGGTACTCTCTCGAACAGTTTTTCTGTACTCGTCTGGATTCTACAATTTTTTGAAACTCACAATGATTCTACTCTTTTCCGGTACTCGCCCGGACATTTTTTCGGTACTCGCCCGGATTCTACGATTTTCTGATACTCACCTGTATTCTACAATTTTCTGATACTCACACTGATTCTACCATTTTTCGGTACTCATCCGAACAGTTTTTTGGTAGTCGCATAGATTCTACCTTTTCCCTGTACTTGCCCGGATTTTACGATTTTCTGATACTCGCCCGAATTCTACAATTTTTCAATACTCACACAGATTCTACCCTTTTCTGGTACTCGCCCGGACAGTTTTTCTGTATTCGCACGGATTCTACCTTTTCCAAGTACTTGCCCGGATTCTAACTTTTTTGGGTACTCGCTCGAATTCTACCATTTTTTCGAACTCACACTCATTCTACTCTTTTCCGGTGCTCGCCCTGAAAACTTTTTGGTAGTCGCACGGATTCTACCTTCTCTCGGTACTCGCTCGGATTCTACGATTTTTCGGTACTCACACCGATTCTACCCTTTTTAGGTACTCGTTCGGACAGTTTTTTGGTAGTCGCATGGATTCTACCTTTTCCCGGTACTCGCACTGATTCTACCCTTTTTTGGTACTCGTCTGGACAGTTTTTCGGTAGTCGCACGGATTTGACCTTTTCCTGGTTCTCTCTTGGATTCTACCATTGTTACGTACTCACACGAATTCTACCTTTTCCCGGTACTCGCCCAAATTCTACCATTTTTCGGTGCTCACACGGATTCTACCCTTTTTCAGTACTCGCCTTAAGAGTTTTTCGGTATTCGCACAGATTCTACCTTTTCCTGGTGACTCGCCCGGATTGTACGATTTTCCGGTACTCGCCCGGATTCTACGATTTTTCGGAACTGACATTGATTCTACCCTTTTTCGGTACTCGCCCGGACAGTTTTTCAGTAGTCACACGAATTCTACCTTTTCCCGGTACTCTCCCAGATTCTACCATTTTTCGGTACTCACACTCATTCGACCCTTTTCCGGTACTCGCCCGGACAGTTTTTCAATACTCGCATGGATTCTACCTTTTCCCGGTACTCACCGAGATTCTACAATTTTCCGATACTCACACTGATTCTTCCTTTTTATGGTACTCGCCCGGACAGTTTTTCGGTATTCACACGGATTCTACCTTTCCCGGGTACTCTCCCGAATTATACGATTTTTCGGTACTCACCTGGATTCAACAATTTTCCGATACTCACACTTATTCTACCATTTTCTAGTACTCGCCAGGACAGTTTTTTGGTACTCGCACAAATTCTACCTTTTCTTGGTGCTCTCCTGGATTCTACCATTTTTCGCTAATCACACTGACTCTACCCTTTTTCGGTATTCACCCGGACATTTTTTCGGTACTCGCACAAATTCTACCTTTTTCCGGTACTCTTCCGGATTCTACCATTTTTCGGTACTCGACCGAACAGTTTTTCATTACTCACACGATTCTACCTTTTCCTAGTAGTTGCCTGAATTCTACGATTTTCCTGTACTCACCTGGATTCTACAATTTTTCGATACTCACACTGATTCTAACCTTTTCTGGTACTCGCCCGGACAGTTTTTCGATACTTGCACGGATTCTACCTTTTCCCGGTATTCGCCCGGATTCTACGATTTTTCAGTACTTGCCCGGATTCTACCATTTTTCGGTAGTCTCACTGATTCTACCCTTTTCAGGTACTCACCCGGACAATTTTACAATATTCGCACGAATTCTACCTTTTCCCGGTACTCACTCGTATTCTATCATTTTTCGGTGCTCACATGAATTCTACTTTTTCCCAGTACTCGCTCGGAATCTACCATTTTTCGATACTCACATGGATTCTACACTTTTTCGGAACTCGCCCAGATTCTACAATTTTCCCGTACTCACACTGATTCCACCCATTTTCACTACCCGACCGAGCAGTTTTTCGGTACTCACACGGATTCTAGCTTTTCCTGATACTCGCCCGGATTCTACCATTTTTTGATACTCAGACTGATTCTACCCTTTTTTGGTACTCGCCCGAACAATTTTTCGGTACTCGCACGGATTCTACCTTTTCCTGGTACTCGCTCGGATTCTACGATTTTTCGATACTCAATCGGATTTACCATTTTCCACAACTCACACTGATTCCATCATTTTCCGGTACTCGCCCGAAAAGTTTTTTGGTACTCGCACGGGTTTTACCTTTTCCCGGTACTCGCCTGGATTCTACCATTTTTCGGTACTCACTGTGATTCTACCATTTCCCAGTACTCGCCCAGATTCTACCATTTTTCTGTACTCAAACTAATTCTACCATTTTGTGGTTGACGTCGGACAGTTTTTTTGGTACTTGGACAGATTATACCTTTTCTCGGTATTTGCTGGGATTCTACAATTTTCCAATACTCACACTGATTCTACCATTGTTCGATACTCGCCTGGACAGTTTTTCGGTACTCACACGGATTTTACCTTTTCCTGGTACTCACCTGTAATCTACGATTTTTCGGTACTCGCCCAAATTCTACCATTTTCCGGAACTCACACATGTTCTACCCTTTTTCAATACTCGTCTGAACATTTTTTAGGTACTCGCACAAATTATACCCTTTTCCAGTACTCACCCGGATCCTACAATTTTTCGGTACTCGCCCGAATTCTAATATTTTCCGGAACTCACACGGATTCTACCCTTTTTCAATACTCGCACTGATTCTACCTTTTCCTGGTACTCACCCGAACAACTTTTCGGTACTCACACGGATTCTACGTTTTTCGGGTGCTCGCCCGGATAATACCATTTTCCAGTACTCACACTGATTCTACCTTTTTCCGGTACTCGCCCGTACTGTTTTTCGGTACTTGCACGGATTCTACCTTTTCCCGGTACTCGCCTGAATTCTACCATTTTCCGGAACTGACACTGATTCTACTCTTTTCTGGTACTCACCTAAACAATTTTTCGGTACTCACACGGATTCTACCTTTTCCCGGTACTCGCTCGGATTCAACAATTTTTTGGTACTCTCCCAGATTCTACAACTTTCCGATACTCACACTGATTCTACCCATTTCCGGTACTAGCTCGGACAATTTTTCGGTACTCGCCTGAATTCTACCATTTTTTCGGCACTCACACTAAATATACATTTTTTCGATACTCGCTTGGACAGTTTTTTGTTACTCGCACAGATTTTACCTTTTCCCGGTACTCGCCCGGATTCTACCATTTTCCGGTACTCGCCCGGATTCTACGATTTTTCGGTACTCACACTTATTCTACCCCTTTCCGATACTAGCCCGGACAGTTTTTCAGTGCTCACACGGATTCTACCTTTTCCTGGTACTCGCCCCGATTCTACCACTTTTCGATACTCACACGGATTCTACCTTTTTTCGGTACTCGCATGGATGGTTTTTCAGTACCCACAAGAATTCTACCTTTTCTTGGTACTCGTTCGGATTCTACGATTTTTTTATACTCACACTAATTCTACCCTTTTCTGGTACTCGCCCGGACAGTTTTTCTGTACTTGCACAAATTCTACCTTTTTCGGTAGTCACCCTGATTCTACCATTTTTCGGTACTCATACGGATTCTACCATTTCCCGGTACTCACCCGGACAATTTTTCGGTACTCACAAGGATTCTACCTTTTCCCGGTACTCGTCCGGATTCTACAATTTTTCGATACTCACAATGATTCTATACTTTTCCGATACTCGCCCAGACAGTTTTTCGATACTCGCACGGATTCTACCTTTTCCTGGTACTCGTCCTGATTCTACCATTTTTCGGTACTCACCCGGAATCTACCATTTTTCGGTACTTGCCCTGATAATTTTTCGATACTCGCACGGATTCTGCCATTCCCCGGTACTCACCCGGATTCTACAATTTTGTGGTACTTCTCAGGATTCTACAATTTTTCGATTTTCACACTGATTCTACCCTTTTCTGGTACTCGCCCGAACAGTTTTTCGGTACTTAACCTGATTCTACCTTTTGCCGGTACTCGCCCTGATTCTACTATTTTTCGGTACTCACACTGATTTTACCCATTTTCGGTACTCGTCCCGACAGTTTTTCGGTACTTGCACGGATTCTACCTTTTCCGGCTACTCACCCGGATTCTACCATTTTTTGGTACTCACATTAATTCTACCCTTTTTCGGTATCCGCCAGGACAGTTTTACGATACTCGCACGGATTCCACCTTTTCCGGGTACTCGCCCGAAATCTACTATTTTTCGCTACTAACACTGATTCTACCATTATCCGGTACTGACACTGATTCTACCCTTTTTCGGTACTCACCCGGACAGTTTTTCGGTATTCGCACGGATTCTACCTTTCCCCTGTACTCGCCCGGATTATACCATTTTGCATGTACTCACACTAATTCTACCATTGTCTGGTACTCGCCCGTACAGTTTTTTGGTACTCGCACAGATTCTACCTTTTCCCGGTACTCGCCCGGACAGGTTTTCGGTACTTGCACGGATTCTACCTTTTCCCGGTACTCGCCCTGATTCTACCATTTTTCGGTACTCACACTGATTCTACCCTTTTTCGGTACTCGCCCGGATTCTACCACTTTCAAGTACAGACACTGATTCTACCCTTGTCCGGTACTCACCCGGACAGTTTTTTGGTACTCGCACGGATTCTCTATTTTCCAGGTACTCGCCCGGAATCTACTATTTTTCGCTACTCACACTGATTCTACCATTTTCCGGTACTCACACTGATTCTACCCTTTTCCGATACTCACCCGGACAGTTTTTCCGTACTTGCACGGATTCTACTTTTCCCCGGTACTCTCCCGGATTGTACGATTTTACGGTACTCGCCCGTATTCTACCATTTTTCAATACTCACACTGATTCTACCATTGTCCGGTACTCGCCCGGACAATTTTTTGGTACTCACACGGATTCTACCTTTTCTCAGTACTCGCCCTCATTCTACCATTTTTCGATACACACATTGATTCTACCATTTTTTGGTTGTCGTCCGGACAGTTTTTCGATATTTGGACGGATTCTACCTTTTCCTGGTCGGATTCTAAGTTTTTTCGGTACTCGCCCGGAATCTACCATTTTTCGATACTCACACTGATTCTACCTTTTTCCGGTACTCACTCGGACAGTTTTTCGGTCATCGCACGGATTCTACCTTTCCCCGGTACTCGCCCGGATTCTACGATTTTCCTGTACTCGCCTAGATTCTACCATTTTTCGGTACTCAAACTGATTCTACCCTTCTCCGATACTCGCCCGAACAGTTTTTTGGTACTTGCACGGATTCTACCTTTTCCTGGTACTCGCCCGAAATTTACTATTTTCCGCTACTAACACTGATTCTACCCTTTTCTGATACTATGCCAGACAGTTTTTCCGTACTCGCACGGATTCTTCCTTTTCCCGGTACTCACCGGGATTCTACGTTTTTTCGGTACTCACCCGGAATCTACCATTTTCCGCTACTCACACTGATTCTACCCTTTTCCGATACTTGCCCGGATAGTTTTTACGGTATTCACCCGGATTCTACCTTTTCTCAATACTCGCCCGGATTCTACGATTCCCTGGTACTCACACTGATTCTACCCTATTCCGGTACTCGCTCGAACAGTTTTTCGGTACTCGCACGAATTCTACCTTTCCCCGGTACTCGCCCGGATTCTACAATATTTCAAAACTTTCCCGGATTCTACCATTTTTCGGTACTCACACTGATTCTACCCTTGTTCTGTACTCGCCCGGAAAGTTTTTTGGTACTCGCACGGATTCTACCTTTTCCTGGTACTCGCCCGGAATCTACTATTTTTCGCTACTCACACTGATTCTACCATTTTTCGGTACTCACACTAATTCTACCCTTTTCCGGTACTCACCCTTATTCTACCCTTTTCTAGTACTCGTCCGGACAGTTTTTCGATACTCACATGGATTCTACCTTTCCCCGGTACTCGCCTGGATTCTATGATTTTCTGGGGTACTCGCCCGGATTCTATAATTTTTTCGGTACTCACACTGATTCTACTCTTGTCCGGTACTCACCCGAACAATTTTTTGGTACTCGCACAGATTCTACCTTTTCCGGGTACTCACCCGGAATTTACTATTTTCCGCTGCTAACACTGATTCTACCCTTTTCCAGTACTATGCCAGACAGTTTTTCCGGTACTCGCCCAGAATCTACCCTTTTTCGGTAGTCGCCCGGACAGTTTTTCGGTACTTGAACAAATTCTACCTTTCCTCGGTACTCGCTCGGATTCTACGATTTTCTGGAACTCGCCCGAATTCTACCATGTTCTGGTACTCACACTAATTCTACACTTGTCTGGTACTCGCCCGGACAGTTTTTTGTTACTCGCACGGATTCTACCTTTTCCTGGTACTCGCCCGGAATCTACTATTTTTCGCTACTCACATTGATTCTACCATTTTTCGGTACTCACACTAATTCTACCCTTTTCCGGTACTCACCCTGATTATACCCTTTTCTAGTACTCGTCTGGACAGTTTTTCGATACTCACATGGATTCTACCTTTCCCCGGTACTCGCCTGGATTCTACGATTTTCCGGGGTACTCGCCCGGATTCTATAATTTTTTCGGTACTCACACTGATTCTACTCTTGTCCGGTACTCACCCGAACAATTTTTTGGTACTCGCACAGATTCTACCTTTTCCGGGTACTCACCCGGAATTTACTATTTTCCGCTGCTAACACTGATTCTACCCTTTTCCAGTACTATGCCAGACAGTTTTTCCGGTACTCGCCCAGAATCTACCCGTTTTCGGTAGTCGCCCGGACAGTTTTTCGGTACTTGAACAAATTCTACCTTTCCTCGGTACTCGCTCGGATTCTACGATTTTCTGGAACTCGCCCGAATTCTACCATGTTCCGGTACTCACACTAATTCTACACTTGTCTGGTACTCGCCCGGACAGTTTTTGTTACTCGCACGGATTCTACCTTTTCCTGGTACTCGCCCGGAATCTACTATTTTTCATAACTCACACTGATTCTACCATTTTCCGGTACTCACACTGATTCTACCTTTTCCGGTACTCGCCCGGACAGTTTTTCAGTACTCTCACGGATTCTACCTTTCCCCGATACTCACCCGGATTCTACAATTTTTCGGGGTTCTCGCAGGGATTCTACCTTTTTCCGGTACTCACAATGATTCTACCCTTGTCCGGTACTCGCCCGAACAATTTTTTGGTACTTGCATGGATTCTACCTTTTCCTGTTATTTTCCAGGACAATTTTTCAGTATTCGCACGGATTGTACCTTTTTCCGGTACTCGCCCTAATTCTACCATTTTTAGGTATTCACATTGATTCTACCGTTTTGTTGGTAGTCGTCCAGACAGTTTTTTCGATATTCGCACGGATTCTACGTTTTCCTGGTACTCGCCCGGATTCTACGTTTCTCCGGTACTCGCCCGAAATCTACCATTTTTCGGTACTCACATTGATTCTACCTTTTTCTAGTACTCGCCCGGATAGTTTTTTAGTACTCGCACAGATTCTACCCTTGTCCGGTACTTGCCCGGACAGTTTTTTGGTACTCGCACGTATTCTACCTTTCCTCGGTACTCGCCTGGATTCTACCATTTTCCGGTACTCGCCCGGATTCTACCATTTTCAGGTACTCGCCCGGATTCTACGATTTTTAGGTACTTGCCCGGATTCTACCATTTTCCGGTACTCACATTGATTCTACCCTTATCCGGTACTCGCCCAGACAGTTTTTTGGTACTAGCACGGATTCTACCTTTTCCTGGTACTCGCCCGGAATCTATTATTTTCCGCTACTAACACTGATTCTACCCTTTTCCAATACTATGTCAGACAGTTTTTCGGTACTCGCACGGATTCTACCTTTTCCCGGTACTCACACTGATTCTACCCTTTTCCGGTACTCGCCCAGACAGTTTTTCGGTACTCGCACGAATTCTACCTTTCCCCGATACTCGCCCAGATTCTACGATTTTCTGGTACTCACACTGATTCTACCTTTATCAAGTACTTGTCTGGATAGTTTTTTGGTACTCGCACGGATTCTATCTTTTCCTGGTACTCGCCCGAAATCAAATATTTTCCGCTACTGACACTGATTCTACCATTTTTCGGTACTCACACTGATTCAACCCTTTTCCGGTACTCTCCCGGACTGTTTTTCGATACTCGCACGAATTCTACCTTTTCCCGGTACTCGCCCGGATTCTACCATTTTCCGGGGTACTCATCCGAATTCTAGCATTTTTCGGTACTCACACTGATTCTACCCTTGTCCGGTACTCGCCCATACAATTTTTTGGTACTCGCACGGATTCTACCTTTTCCTGGTACTCGCCCGGACAATTTTTCGGTACTCGCACGGATTTTACCTTTTCCTGGTACTCGCCCTGATTCTGCCATTTTCCGGTAACCACATTGATTCTACCATTTTTTGGTAGTCGTCCGGACAGTTTTTTCGATATTCGCATGGATTCTACCTTTTCCTGGTACTAGCCCGGATTCTACGTTTTTCCGGTACTAGCCCGAAATCTACCATTTTTCAGTACTCACATTGATTCTACCCTTCTCTAATACTCGTCCGGACTGTTTTTCGGTATTCGCACGGATTCTACCCTTATCTGGTACTCGCCTGGACAGTTTTTTGGTACTCGCACAGATTCTACCTTTCCTCGGTACTCGTCCGGATTCTACGATTTTCCGGAACTCGCCCAGATTTTACCATTTTTCGATACTCACACTAATTCTACCCTTGTTCGATACTCGCCCAGACATTTTTTTGGTACTCGCATGGATTCTATCTTTTCCTGGTACTCGCCCGTAATCTACTATTTTCCGCTACTAACACTAATTCTACCATTTTTCGGTACTATGCCAGATAGTTTTTCAGTACTCGCACAGATTCGACCTTTTCCTAGTACTCGCCCAGATTCTACGTTTTTTCGGTACTCGCCCGGAATCTACCATTTTTCGGTACTCACACTGATTCTACCCTTTTCCGGTACTCACCCGGATAGTTTTTTGGTACTCGCATGAATTCTACCTTTTCCCGGTACTCTCCCGGATTCTACCATTTTTCGCTACTCACACTGATTCTACTCTTTTTCGGTACTCGCCCGGACAGTTTTTACGGTACTTGCACGGATTCTAACTTTTCCCGGTAGTCGCTCGGATTCTACTATTTTTTGATACTCAGACTGATTCTACCCTCTTCCGGTACTTGCCCAGACAGTTTTTACGGTACACGCATGGATTCTACCTTTTCTCGGTACTCGCCTAGATTCTACGATTTTCTGGTACTCAGATTGATTCTACCCTATTCCAGTACTAGCACAAATAGTTTTTCGGTACTCACACGAATAGTATCTTTTCCCGGTACTCGCCCGGATTCTACCTTTTCCAGGTACTGGCCCGGATTCTACCAATTTCGGTACTCACACTCACTCTACCCTTTTTCGGTACTCACCTGGACAATTTTTCGGTACTCGCACGGATTATACCTTTTTCCGGTACTCGCCCAGATTCTACCATTTTTACGTACTCCAATGGATTCTACCCCATTTCGGTATTCACTCGGACAGTTTTTCGGTACTCGCACAAATTCTACCTTTGCCCGATACTCGCCCGGATTCTATTATTTTTAGGTACTTACACGGATTCTACCCTTTTCCGGTACTCGCTCAGACAGTTTTCGATAGTCGTACGGATTCTACAGCTTTTCAATACTCGCTCGGATTCTCTTATTTTTCGGTACTCACACTGATTCTACCCTTTTCAAGTACTAGCCCGGACAATTTTTACGGTACTCGTATGGATTCTTACTTTTCCCGGTACTCACCCCGATTCTACTATTTTTCGGTACTCACACTGATTCTACCCTATTTCGGTACTCGCTCGGACAATTTTTACGGTACTCGTACAAATTCTACCTTTTCTCGGTACTCACCCGGATTCTATGATTCCCTGGTACTCACATTGATTCTACCCTATTCCGGTACTCGCACGGATTGTATCTTTTCCCGGTACTCGCCCGAATTCTACCTTTTCCGGGTACTCGCTCAGATTCTACCAATTTCGGTACTCACACTCACTCTACCCTTTTCTGGTACTCGCCTTTATAGTTTTTCGGTACTCGCACAGATTATACCTTTTTTCGGTACTCGCCCTGATTCTACCATTTTTACGTACTCTCACAGATTCTACCCTATTTCGGTATTCGCCCGGATAGTTTTTCACTACTCGCACAGATTATCCCTTTTCCTGTACTTGCCCGAATTCTACCATTTTTATGTACTCCAACGGATTCTACCCTATTTCGGTATTCGCCCGTACAGTTTTTTGGTACTCGCACGAATTCTACCTTTACCTGGTACTCGCCCAGATTCTATTATTTTTCGGTACTTACACGGATTCTACCATTTTCCAGTACTCACTCGGACAGTTTTTCGATAGTCGTACGGATTCTACAATTTTCCTATGCTCGCCTGGATTCTCCCATTTTTCCGTACCCACACTGATTCTACCCTTTTCCAGTACTAGCCGGACAGTTTTTACGATACTCGCATGGATTCTAACTTTTCCCGGTACTCACCCGGATTCTACTATTTTTCGGTACTCACATTGATTCTACCCTATTTAAGTACTCGCCCGGATTCTATGATTCCCTGGTACTCAAATTGATTCTACCCTATTCCGGAACTCGCACGAACAGTTTTTCGGTACTCGCACGGATTATATCTTTTCCCGGTACTCTCACTAACACTACCCTTTTCCGGTACTCGCCCGGATTCTACCATTTTTACATACTCTCACGGATTCTACCCTATTTCGGTATTCGCTTGAATAGTTTTTCAGTACTCGCACGGATTATCCCTTTTTCCGATACTCGCCTGGATTCTACCATTTTTACGTACTCCAACGGATTCTACCATATTTCGATATTCGCTCGGACAGTTTTTCGGTACTCACACGAATTCTACCTTTACCCGGTACTCGCCCGGATTCTATTATTTTTCAGTACTTACAAGGATTCTACCCTTTTCCGGTACTCGCTCGGACAGTTTTTCGATACTCGAACGGATTCTACAATTTTCTGATACTCGCCCGGATTCTACCATTTTTCGGTACTCACACTAATTCTACCCTTTTTCGGTACTCACCTGGACATTTTTTAAGGTACTCGCACGGATTCTAACTTTTCCCAGTACTCACCCGGATTCTACTATTTTTCGGTACTCACACTGATTCTACCCTATTCCGGTACTCGCACGAATTCTACCTTTTCTCGGTACTCACCCGGATTCTATGATTCTTTGGTACTCGCACTGATTCTACCCTATTCCAGTACTCACACGAACAATTTTTCAGTACTCGCACGAATTCTATCTTTTCCCGGTACTCGCCCAGATTCTATCTTTTCCGGGTACTCGCCCGGATTCTACCAATTTTGGTACTCACACTCACTCTACCCTTTTCCGGTACTCGCCTTGACAGTTTTTCGGTACTCGCAAGGATTATACCTTTTTCCGGTACTCCCCCAGATTCTACCCTATTTTGGTATTCGCCCGGACAGTTTTTCGGTACTCGTACGGATTCTACCTTTTCTTGGTACTCGCCCGATTCTATTATTTTTCGGTACTCACGCGGATTCTACCTTTTTCCGGTACTCGCCCAGACAGTTTTCCGGTACTCGTACGAATTCTACAATTTTCTGATACTCGCCTGGATTCTACCATTTTTTGGTACTCACACTGATTCTACCCTTTTCCGGTACTCACACGGACAGTTTTTACGGTACTCGCACGGATTCTAACTTTTCCCGGTACTCGCCCGGATTCTACTATTTTTCGGTACTCACACTAATTCTATCCTATTCCAGTACTCGCCTGGATTCTACGATTTTCTAGTACTCACACTGATTCTACCCTATTCTAGTACTCGCCCGAACAGTTTTTCGGTACTCGCACGGATTCTACCTTTTCTCGGTACTCTCCCGGATTCTACCTTTTTCGGGTACTCGCCCGGATTCTACCAATTTTGGTACTCACACTGACTCTACCCTTTTCCTGTACTCGCTTGGACAGTTTTTCGGTACTCGCACGGATTCTACATTTTTCCGGTACTCGCCCGGATTCTACCATTTTTACGTACTCACACGGATTCTACCCTTTTCCCGTACTCCCTAGGACAAATTTTCAGTACTCGCACGAATTCTACCTTTTCCCGATACTCGCTCGGATTCTACCATTTTTTGGTACTCACACTGATTCTACCATTTTTCGGTACTCGCCCGGACAGTTTTTCGATACTCCCACGGATTCTACCTTTTCTCGGTACTCGGCTGGATTCTACCTTTTCCGGGTACTCGCCCGGATTCTTCCAATTTTGGTACTCACACTGACTCTACCCTTTTCCGGTACTCGCCTGGAATGTTTTTCGGTACTCACACGGATTCTACCTTTTTCCGGCACTCACCCGGATTCTACCATTTTTACGTGCTCATACGGATTCTACCATTTTCCCGGTACTCGCCCAGATTCTATGATTTTTTGGTACTCGCTCGGATTCTACCCTTATTCGGTACTGACACTGATTCTACACTTTTCTGGTACTCGCTCAGACAGTTTTACGGTACTCACACGGATTCTACCTTTTCCCGGTACTCGCCCAGATTCTACCATTTTTTGGTACACGCCAGACAATTTTTCGGTATTCCCACGGATTCTACCTTTTCCGGGTACTCGCCCGGATTCTACCAATTTCAGTACTCACACTGACTCTACCCTTTTTCGGTACTCACCTTGACAGTTTTTCGGTACTCGCACGGATTCTACCTTTTTCCAGTACTCGCCCAGATTCTACCATTTTTAGGTACTCACACGGATTCTACCCCTTTTCCGATACTCGCTCGGACAGTTTTTTGGTACTCGCACGGGTTCTACCATGTCTTGGTACTCGCCCGGATTCTACCATTTTTCGATACTCACACTGACTCTACCTTTTTCCGGTACTCGCCAGGACAGTTTTTCGGTACTCGTACGGATTATACCTTTTTCCGGTACTTGCCCGGATTCTACCATTTTTACGTACTCCCACGGATTCTACCCTTTTTTGGTACTCGCCAGGACAGTTTTTCGGTACTCGCACGGATTCTACGTTTTCCCAGTACTCGTCTAGATTCTACCATTTTTCGGAACTCACACAGATTCTACCCTTTTCCGGTACTTGCCCGGACAATTTTTCGGAACTCGCCCGAATTCTACCATATTTCGGTACTCACACTGATTCTACCCTTTTTCGGTACTAGCTCGGACAGTTTTTCGGTACTCCCACGGATTCTACCTTTTCCCGGTACTCGCTCAGATTCTACCATTTTTCAGAACTCACACGGATTCTACCTTTTTTCGGTACTCGCCCGGACAATATTTCGGTACTTGCACGGATTCTACCTTTTTGCAGTACTCGCCAGGATTCTACCATTTTTCGATACTAGTCTGGACAGTTTTTCAGTACTCCCACAGATTCTACCTTTTCCTAGTACTCGCCCGGATTCTACCATTTTTCGGAACTCACACGGATTCTAAGGACCACTATGACCCACAAGAGTATTGAATCCTCATAATTCAATTTTGAAGTTGATTCAACATCCCATTATAGAGAATCAATTGCACTCTTGTACTCTATGTAAACAATAACGAGACAAAGCTCAGGTCCGTAAGCTACTATCCACTACATGTAGACCCCTCCCATGAACTAGTGTCCATAATCTAACAAGGCTGTGTTACCATCTATCAATATTATCTCTCTAATCCTTAAGTTACATATCTCACTTATTATATGATCAACTAACATACTCTAACTCCAATGAGCATATGTCAAATTCCATTAAAGGAATTGCTACAATCATAGTTTTCATGATCACATGTCCTTTGGATCATCCAAGGGAACACACTTTCAATCTCATGAGATATCATGGTTCTTATATTAAGAATTCATGTTGCCACCAGCCTTGATCAATAATGACCCAATCTATAAGGATTTATAACCACTTTAAGGTTTCAACCATAGGTTAAAGCCTCTTATTGATTTCAACATAGGCTTGATATCCTCTCAAGGTTCAGAGTCTATGCAGTATAGTAGTTTGGTGAATCATGACAATTGATAGTCTTACGTCATGATTCATTGTAAGTCCTATCTAGTGTGCATCACATACATTAGTGCACTCGTCAAGGGAAACTCATCTCAATGGTTAAGACAAGTCATTTCTTCAACTAAGAGGTAGTACACTATAATCTCTGCTAGGTTGTCCAAATTCATGAACTAACTATGAACAACTTATCTATATAAAAGGAACCCATGATTTGTATCCTCTATGCAACTCCTAATGCACCCTAGTTATATACAATGTAAGAGATATGGGTTGAATGCTCAAATCAATGTCAATGCGTAAAAGAGATAATAAGGGCTAAAGCACCACCGCCCCACAAGAAGTCTCTTTGGATCTTTTCAAGTCTTGCACACACCTTCCGCAGAATAACAAGGAGAGACATTAGGAAAATCGGGAGGCTTGAAAGGGTGTTTTTTATCAAGGTAAGTTTTCCCCTTTTGGAAAGGTATTGTCTCTTCCACAAGGACAAGTGCTTTCTGAATCTCTCCTCCACTACGTCCCACACCCTTGGAGATTTGAAAAGAGCACCCAAGGGAAGTCCCAAATAAGAGGAAGGAAGATTCCTAATTCTACACCCTAAAATAAAGACGATATTCTCCAGATAGTCAACCCTTCCTACAAGGATCACCTCACTTTTATCCCTATTCACTTTTAACCCTGAGATCGCCTCGAACCATAAGAGCACCCAACTCAAGTAACGCAACTGCCCACTGTCGGCCTTGCAGAATAAAAGGGTGTCGTTAGCAAATAGAAGATGAATCAGATCCCTTTCTATTCCGTTATTATTTCCCACCTTAAACCCCTCAATGAAGCCCCTACTTCTGGCTCTGAAGAGCAGCTAGCTAAGAACTTCCATGACTAATAGGAAGAGATAAGGGGATAAAGGATCCCCTTGTCTCAAGCCCCTAGAGCTGTGAAAAAAGTCTGAAGGGGTCCCGTTGATTAAAATTGAGAAGTTGGTTGTGGAAATGCACCAACTGATCCACTTTATCCACTTCTGCCCAAACCCCATCTTGGACATAACTGAAATAAGGCAATCCAAGTTGACATGATCAAACGCTTTCTCAATGTCTAGTTTCAGGAGGAGTCCAGGGATGTTAACCTTCAGCCTGGAGTCTATTGCCTCGTTTGCAATGAGAACAGCATCCAGAATCTACCTATTACGAATGAATGCATGCTGGTACTCTGAAACAACCTCCCCAATAGCTTGTTTAAGCCTATTAGCCAAGACTTTGGCTAGTAATTTGTAAAGGCTCCCTACCAAGCTTATTGGTCTGAAGTCTTTCAACTCTTCTGCACCCCCTTTTTTGGGATTAAGACGAGAAAGGTGGAATTTAAGCTCCTCTGGAAAGTGCTAAGGCGGAAAAACTCGTCAAAAGAGGCCAAGATCTCAGCTTTGGTAAAATCCCAGGAGAACTGCCAGAAGGCCATGGTGAACCCATCCGGACTTGGCGCTTTATCTCCAAAGAGGCTGTAAAGGGCTTCAAAAACTTCTCTTTCTGTAAAAGGCTCCTCTAAGCTTCTGGCCCTTTTGAACCCAAAACCCGAAACTATAGATTCCCCATCCTCAGTCTCCAATCCTCAGTTTCCGCTAACAAAGTCCTATAAGCCCTACACACCCCATCCTTGATATCTTCCGCACTAGTGAGGGGGTTTCCATTGATGTTCACCTTGGATAAGAGGTTCTTTCTCGCCCTGGCATTGGCCATCTTATGAAAGAATTTGGTATTCTCATCCCCCTCTTTTAGCCATGTCTCCTTGGATTTTTGCCTCCAAAAGGTTTCTTCCATTAAAACACACTTCTTATACTCCTCCAAATCCCCCAAACGAGCCTATGCTTCCTTAGAGGATAGGGGATTAAGTCTCTCCTTTGAATCCCAGAATTGTATTCGAGAAAGAGCCTCAGCTTTTTTAGCATAAACGTTACCAAAAACTTCCTTTTTCCACTTTCTTAGGTCCCTTTTAAGGGATTTCAGTTTTTCAACAAGACAGTGACTGGTAGATCCTACAACTGAGTAACCAGTCCACCATGCTCGAACCAGCTCTTTGAACCCATCCGAAAGAAGCCACATTTTCTCGAAGCGGAAGGGAGTCTTGCCTTTTTTTTATCCCCTCGCCTTCCAAGAGAATGGGACAATGATCGAAGGCTATTCTAGGGATGGTACTTTGAAAGACACCCGAGAAGTGATCTTCCCACTCATTATTGATCAGAAAGCGATCCAATCTAGAAGTAGCTTGTGAATTAAGACCGCTAAACCAAGTGAATTGACCACCAGGAGAGGGTAAATCCTTTAGATTCAATTCTTCAATCACCTCAGAGAACCTTCTCACCCTACAGTTAGATTGTGACCATACCTCCTTTCCCCTGGAAATCTAGTGGAATTGAAATCCCCCCCAACACACTAAGGCTCATCCCACAGGCCTTTGATAGCGCCTAGTTCTTCCCAAAACTCCTCTTTTGCCCTCGAAACGACTGGTCCGTAGACACCAGTAAATACCTAAATAAAGTCGTCTTCCACATTCCTAAAGCGTCCTAAAATGGAATAAACACCTCGCTCCAGCTCCAAGAGTTCTAGAACCCTATTGTCCCAAAAAAATCACGATGTCTCCTGAGGCACCCCCAGCATCAACTGCCCCCCAATCCGTGAACCTTCCAGCTCCTAAGCTTTTAACCAACTTTAATGACATCTCCGATACCTTTGTTTTTAAACAACAAACTAAATCTACCTTCTGGGCTCTAACTACTGAATTGATCATCCATCTTTTCTCCCTGTCGTTGAGCCCTCTAACATTCCAAGCGAGAATTTTGATCTTCATCAATCTACAGGGATCAATTCCCATTTGCTCCTACCACTCCTTCTGTTCGCAGGCTCTCCATAGCTAATCGAACAATCCAACCTCTTCAGTTCCCTTTCAGAGCGCGATGCGGATACCACTTTCTTTTTCCTTTTTTTACATAGTGTCCCCCCACCAGTCATCTTCTTCAACTTCTTTAACAACAGAACTATTTTATCTTCGTACCCCTCAACCGGCATTCCCAAATATCTGTTGAAGTCTTTGAAATTGGAGAGTTCTTTGTCAGATGGTTTCTCCTCTTTAGAGGAGGCATTCTCAAGGAAAACCACCTCTGATCCATCTTGCAGAACCATGGAGAGAGGCCTTTTTATGATGTCGGCCCTTACTTCCGACACACCCGCTTCCCACTCAGGGGAGTCACCCCAGATTTTTAAGCACAGAGATGGCCCTCCACGGCCTTTGCCCAAGGAAGAAGAAAGCGGCACCCGAGAAAGAGTAGAAGAAAAAGATGGCCCTTCCCCCCAAGAAGAATGAGACGGAGGAAGCGTACCTTTTTGGAATTTGAGGACTTCTTCTAAGAGAGCGGCATCGGCAAGGGGCTTCGCTGTTGTCGTTGGAGCCGTTGGAAGAGGCGCGCAGGGATCGTCATGCAAAGGGGCCGTTGGGCAAGACACGCAAAGAGCAAAGACTTGCGAAGGGCTTGTTCACCGCGAGAAGGAGCCTAGGGCTTCGTGTGGGAAGAGACCCACAGGGAGCTTCTTGCGCAGATCCCATCGGGAAAAGAGAAGGCCCGTCGACGATGAAGGATTCGTCGCTAAGGTATGGAGGTTAGGGCTAGGGCTCCGAGTAGGAATAAGGCGTCTGGGGGAGAGAAGAATCTCCTCCCCTTTTGAAGAACAAGCCCGATCCACAACCAGTTGGGTCTGACCTTGGGCCTGACCACAAGCAGAGCCCAAAGCCTCAAAGGCAGGGGCCTCTAACTCAAGGCCCAACCGAGCCCCCATCCCTTTGAGAAGTCCCGCCCCGCTGTGATGTCCATTCCAAACAGAAGCTGCCGCTAAACCTGTCAGATAGGGAGCAGCGACCACTCCAGCGTCCTTTCTCTCTTTTGCAGAGGGAAGCGTGTCAAACGATGACACTTGGCCAACCACTTTCCCAGGACGGACTTCAGTAACTCTCAAGAAGGCGCGTGACTCAACCTCACCCTCAACCTTACCCCCACTTCCACTTTCCCTACAACCCCAAGAAGACTGCACCTCACTGATCCGAGGGGCAGACTCCCACCATAGCTAGACCGCGAAACAAGTGGAGCCTGATACTAATTGTAATGAACTCAGGAAATTCCATCCTCTTATTACGACGAGGATTCTAGCCCATTGCAAGTCCTGTCGTTCCTTCGTATCCTCATCAATACTCATAAAACGGCCACAGGCATCCCCTATACTTTTAAAAAAAACTCATCCCCCAAAGATGTAGAGGAAGCCCTAAAATTCTTACCCACACTTCTCGGTTCTTCCTATCCTCTAAGAGGCAACCAACAGAAGGATTCCACCAGTCCTAGAGAATACATTTACCTTTAAACCACTTGACCCCTGAGTGTAGCACCCGCTCAACTTCAACGCCATCTTCGAATTCAAAGAGTATAAACGACCCTCCTAACAAAGCCAAGCGAAGATGTCCTCTCAACATCCAGCTGGACTGCGCCCAAGAATTAAGGGAGTCGGGGGAAGGGGGCTGAACGGAACCCCCCCAACTCCCCACCAAGCTCCTCCTCAAAACCTCCTTGTTACTGTCAATCACCTTCTTTTCTGTTTCTAACCAAACAACATTTCGGAATTCAAAAGAATCAGAAATAACTGTCTTAGGAAGTAGGTCCTTCTTTCCTACACTGGTCTCGTTGAGACTCCTCCCTCCTGAGGGAGTGGCTAAGAACTCGTCATCCCTTTGAGCTAAGGAGAAGCTCAGGCTTCTTAGTTTCCCGGCCAAGAGTTGCCAACCTCCAACCACACCCCTGCCTTCGGGGAAAGCTAATGAGAATTTCTTACCTTCTACGTCCTAGACCGAACAAAACAAAAACCTACCTGCTTTGTTTGAGCGCAACTCCAACTAATATCTTCTTCCTCCTTCCATCCAAACTTTTTTGAATCGCTTCCCCATTTTGAGAAAGTAGCATGTCTTAGCTCCTTCCAAGAGGAAGGAGAAGCCCTTGCTGCTGAAATGAATCCAAGAAGAAAAGTTAGGGCTCTTTTCGCAAACTGTTCCCAACACCTTCCCCTTGGCCTCGTCGACTGAGATCTCAAGGTCTTCGACTCCACTCCAAACCAACACTTGTCGCCGAGAGAAACCACTGACATCTTCAATTTGGATTTTTTTTTTTTTTTTGTCCAACTAATTCTTCTTGTTTGTTGATTTTCTTAAACCAGATTATCTCTCAATTGGGTTTTAGAGTTTTAGCTCTCTTACCCATCTGGGTCTGTATTGGAGAACTAGGTATAACGTAAATGAATTATGTTTGGGGGTTTTCTTGGAACCTTGAGCATTTAGGTTTAAATATTTTTTTAGTTTTGGTAAACTGAAGTTCACTATTTAAACCACCTTGAAGTCGATATTTCATCCCATTTGAGTCTGAGATGATACAACCATCTGATCTTCTCTTCAACCTATTTCATCGGACTTCAGCTTGCAAGAGGTCCAAAATGCTTAGGGAGTTCCAGGTGCACTCTCCTTCGCATGTGCATGCATGGCCACCATAGTGTACGTGTGGCTAGTTCTTGCTTGTCCTCAGCCTTGGTATCCTCAGTATCTAGCAGTCCCTATGGCCAACTTGACAAAGAACAATGAAGATGACTCTAGACGTCCATTTGATGGGTGCAAGGCTACTAGATTTTGCAATTCTTAGACCATACTTGCAACATCCTGCCATCAGTCATGACCCAAGTAGTGCTATTGCCATACATGCGAACATTGCACCCTCGTTCTTGCCGCAAGAAAATTGAACAAATTCATAAGAAGCAACTTACAGCAACTGTGACATCTAAAGGACTGCGATCAATTCTTGTCAGTTTTGGAGTATGATGCACCTAGTTCCTATGGTTTCTTTCAATCTATTGTGACCCATAAGGCCTTCCAAGGGTTTGAGGACAACCCCCTCATATTACCTCGCTCCATTTATATTTGTTCAGGAAAATTTGCTACTCATCAGACAAGTGATAGTAAAGACACTTAGGAAAGTTAGGATATAACAAGAATGGGCATATTGATCAACATGAATTCGATGTGCATGGGAAACCTTGTTCAAATGTTATCTTACTTGGATCAGGTCATCATCCCAATTCAGGTTCAAGTTAGAATTATGAACCAACTCAATAGGAGGAGATTTGTGAGCATAGTGATTTTGGTTACTCAGTAGGGGTCATCTAGACCATTCTTCTATACCTATTTTCGGAAATGAAGCCTTTGGTTCCAACTCCTGAATGTCATTTAGACAGTAGCATTGAGAAATCTGCCGCTTCCTTGATAATGATCTAATTCCATGCAATGTTTCAGAAGCTACTTCAGTATGGAATTTCTCACACTTTCCTGAAATCACTTGCAAGCTAGAATTTTCATAATCTCTGCCCAAAGCATCTGTTCGAAACTAAGATGTTCGAATGGGAGCTAGATATGAGGTGCAGAATGTCAGGAGCAGGATGCAATCTCAGTGGGGGTTTTGAGCAGCATTAAGAAAAATGATAATGGAATTTGGAACATCTACGAATATGGGAATGCGGTTTCGAATAGAAAAGAACTATGTAGAAGATTCTAGAATGTGCGGTCATAATGCAAATGGAATGAAAGGACCTATCCCTAAATAGCATTTATCGTTTGGAAAAATTGAATGACTTGAGGATCACTTACATGAATTGGGCAAGTTTCACACTTCCTCCAAGTTTGGGTAACCATAATGGCATGAGATGTCTGGTTTCGAGAAATCTGAACATGTTTAGAATAATCCCAGATTTTACTTGACGAACGATCAACTTGTTGCCAATTGCAGATGGTGCACCCTAGATTGCATCTTGGGCCCCCACCTATGCATGACCATCTTGGAACACGCCAATTTCATCCTTTTTAGCATCATAGGTCCACTATCTTGGCATTGGAAGCTCTTCAAATCTTAATCATAATCCACTTAAAATCCAAGTGGATTTCCATGATTCATAGACAAGTTACAGATGCCACCCCTTTCTCACACAATCTCTTCATCCAAAACCTTGCGTGGCATGCACCATTATACATCAAGTGGCCAGTTTAAAATATCAGTAGTTATCAAGGGAGTTTTCTTGTATCTGTTGACATGGCACATGCCCTGCACTCTAATTACATGGATAATCATGACCTCCTGGTTGGATCCAAGAGCACTTATTGAGTTCAAAGTTAGGCAGAGAATGCATTGGACCAAATTGATTGGTTTGAAAAAACAATTGGAGCAATTGCTACTTTTGTTGAGTTCCTTTGTAACCTTGAAGATTATGCATCATCTATTTGGTTTGCCCTTGTTTCCTTGGCTGTAGGTTTGGTTTCCTCAGTTCGTATTGGTCTTTCTTTCAAGTTTTATCAATTCCGAGTCTCAAGATCTTCCATCCTTTGATAGTCCAGATGTCCGGAGTATCATGAAATGCATTCGTTGTCATTCATTCATTGTATGAAAGATGGCGATGGTTAGTGAGAAACTAGAGACGAATCGGCCACCTATACACTGGAACTACATTAGGCTTTATTTTTCCCTATGCAAATGGTTCTAGGACACAGGCAACAGTACCATAGTCAAACAACAGTATGTAGAGGAAAGCCAAAAAATGATTTTGAAAGCACTAGTACACGAGTAGATCGCATGGTTTCGATTGGAATTGATACTGATTAAAGACCGAAGATGATTCAGCACCATCTACAACGACATTGCCCTTTTTACCAGGTTCAAAAACATCAGGAAAGCTGAAATGACTACTTTCTCAAACGTTGCCATGCTTCGCGAACTGTTGCAAAAAGCAACTACCTTCTTACAAAAAGCTTGAGTGCCTCTCCAAGAAGTGGCAGTGTAGCATGCTAATATGGTTGTGTCTACATCGATTATCTTAATTCGGAGTTCTGTTGGGATAAGAGATGGCTTACCAATTGGGGAGCAGTGGGCACAGAAACTTAAAGTGGAAGAAAAGCAACTCAGTAATTGAATTTGAGTATATTGATAAATTTGAGAATGCATCTCCAACTAACGGAATAGAGCAACAGTACAGGAGATCTGATCTGAAACTGGATTTTATTGCTTCACCGCAAGCTTCTATTGATGATTTGAGTTATGGTTATGAGAAACTAGACCTATCAATAATCTACAGAAGACTCCTCATGTGACCACCAACAATGTTGTCCCAATCACACTCCCGCGTCTTTCTCTAACTTGGCCACCTTGGTGCACATCATCCTCCCCCTAATGTTTCTTTATCTTCTTCTTGTGATATTATACATTTTAAAATTGGATTTCAAAATATTTTTCGTTAAAACGGTTTCAATTTTCTTCAAATTTCATCCTTAGGAGATTTTTTTTTAGAAAATAAAATTCAGTTTTTAATAACACTTGCTGCCATATTCCTTCAGCAAGCACCTTTCTCAACTTATTTAATAATTTTCTTGATTTTTCAATAAGCATGAACAAACTTCATGGTTCCAAATAATGGAACTCATTAAACCAATCCATGCAAAATAAATAGGTTTTGGTGGGGACCCAACATCCACATTATCTCCTTCAATATTGATTCAAGTGAGATGATTGTTTGGCGATTGATTGATTTTTGATTCCTCTTGATGATATACATGAATTTGTTTTATATTTATTGTTGAACTGACCTTGTTTCCCACAATGAATTTATATAAACCTGTGAATTAATATCACTTACCATCTTGGGAAGAAATGTAGACCATCTGTTCACCTTACTTTGATATACATGTCAGTAAATATTAATTAACAGAAAAAATAATAATAATAAAACTAAAGGAGTACTAAGTGAACTTATGTTATATAAGTGTTATATATTTTCAAAATGTTTTCATGTCAAATAGCAAGATTTACATATGATCAATATCTTGTTTTTAACTTATTTTTAAAATTTTCTTTATAGATAATTTTTTCCCTTTTTTGATAACAATTTTTATGAGAAACAAAAAGGTGTTAATATTTTTTTTTTCTTCTTTCAGAAATATTCTATTCATATCATACGGGGATTATAGAACTTAAAGAAGGCATTTAATTAGTTGTCTTAAGGGATTTAGATTGATCTCGAAGAATCACATTGGGTTTAGATTAATCTCAAAGAATCACATTCTCCCTTGAAATTCAAGCCAATTCTGTTGTGAAAGTAGGGTGATCTGGAATTGACTTTTGGAGTTTTTGTTGTCTATTAACATTTCTTATAAATAATAATTTTAAGTAGTTGATATGGTTTGTTGTTGGCCAATGATAGTTGCCCATATTTTACTAAGAAGACCTTGTCTTTTATATCAAGAAGTCTAACCTGATGGATTTGAGAACATTTGTACTCTTGTGCATTAGGCGAATGAAGATTCTTTATTTAATGAAAGAAATTCTACCATCAAAGAACTAGTAGAAAAATTAGCATCCTTTGAAACAAAAGAACCATCATATACTTTCATCAAATAGCAATTTGAAGATGAGGGCAAAGAGGAAAGGTTTTGCCTATGATGCATCTATACCTCAAGATGTAGTAAAACCCATCCCAAAACAGATTGTGAAAGTGGCAAAAGAAGTGCAATAGCTACTGGTTGATTCTAGCAACTTGACTCCCAATAATAAACTATGGTATGAATTGTCAATTATGCAAACCTACCAAATGCAATTAATCTAGCTTTAGATTCTTCTTTCCCTAATTTACTGATGTACCATACACATTGCATGGAGTATGTAGAGCTTAAAAGATGAGTTGATGAGTTGTTTATTGAAGAATATTGAAGAAAGATTAAATCTTTATGTATTATATGAGGGATTTGGTCATGATTTTCGGATTAACAAATGCACCAAGCACATGTTATGTGTGTCATGACACAGGTTTCAATTACCAACATAGAGAAATATGACCCCTAGGTTATACTCGAATTGCTTGTCATTTAGGAGCTTTAAAAGCCAAAGGGAAGTCAATGTTTGATTTCCCAAAGAAAACATCGCTATGGTTGGTAAGGAGCATATGGTCATTTTTTTATATCATCCTATGGACATATTTTTATGCAGGAAAGTTTACTTGATGAGTCGTATCTCTTATTGAGGCATATGTTCCAATTCTCAAGAAGTTTAAGGAGTACTCAAAGCTTCCAAAAGATCTCAACTCCATGGCAATCAAAAGCATTTTGCTCTAATGGATGACAATGGAAAATTGTAGTAATACTTAAATGTTGTGGCAAATAGGGCAATCAATTAGGTGGTTGTAAGGAAAGGAAAGGAAATTATGCTAAGAGTTCATGCACCACCTTCTACCGGTGGGGAGTGGCTATCAATGAGTGTTGCCAATGCATTGATTATTCTTATAGTTGGCATTTTGGGCAGCCAAGAGAAAATTTTTAGTGTAGAAAGTGAATTTGATTTAGGCTACATGCTATACAAGAAAAGTTGGCGATATGAGTCATTCATGAAAAGGAATGAAAGGCGTTTTTGTAATTCTTCTTATTCAAATCATTTGGAGTTCAAGTTTATGGTAGTTGGTTATTTGGTTATTTAGAATTCTAGTCTTCTTTCTTAGAAATCTCTTATATATTACAATAAGTTCTTATACTTTTAAGTTTCTGATTTTTTAAAAGGATGTCTTTCTCTAAGATGATATATTTTTTAAGTTTCTATTTTCTAAAAGCATCTATTTTCTAAAGTTTCTCTATTTGCTTAAAGTTTCTATTTTCCTTTTAATTCAGTTATTTAAAAGGCTCAAATGGTATAGAAGAATGATGACTTCTACAAAGTTACTATGTAGGTTAGGTTTCTTTTCCTATAGTCTGTCTAGTCTTTTAGGTTTTTCTACAAAGTTACTATATAGGTTAGGTTTCTTTTTCTATAGTCTGTCGAGTCTTTTAGGTTATCTAGAGCTTATAAACGAGGCTATGTAATATAACCAAGAGAAAAATGAATAAAATGATGAATCATGTTTACTTTTTTGTTTCTGTTTTTTCATGCATATTTTGAATTTCTAATGGTAAGGCTTATTATAGGATTTTCCCTACATTACATTTGGATGTGTAAGTGTGGGTATATGTCTAGGTGTTGGATCATTTGCATCCTAAAATTTTAGAACATAGGAATTTGGCTTAAAAGGATCTCAACTATGGGTGTGGGTACTTGGATACAACATTAATAAAAATAAATAAATTAACACTAAACATAAGCATAGTAATGTAAGTATAAGTTATCTATAATACTACATGATATTAATGCTAATTGTACTTAAAGAACCTAATTTAATGGAATGCTGAGAAAAAATCTTTAAGAAAATATTATGTCACATTATTAGTAAACTTTGATTAGTTTAAAGTATTAAAAAGTTGTAATGATTTTGTCATAAAATTCTTATAATACATTAGATGTTGATAAAATATAATTCATATTCAATTTTTTTATTATGGAAAAATTTTGAATTTTTATATCAATTATTATAATTAAGTGATTCGTTCCCAATTGGTGTATCAACTGATTCATGTCCTCTCAATGGTCCCCGGCAACGGCGCCATTTGATTCATGCCCAGCTGGTATACCTTGATTGTTGTCCTCAGACGGGAGTAATCAACAAAATTTATAACCTATTACACCATGTACTAAGATAGCCTTAGCTAGCATAGCATAGTGGCTCTAGGATCGTTCACTGGGATGGGTTTTCACTCCACAATTGATATTAATTTAAAGCTGAATTGGTATCTTTTCATTTCAATGTTAGCTTTAAAAGAAGACATAAAGATGTTTGAAAAAGTTGGTTTTAAGCTAACAAAAATAGTAACTGATTTTAATTACAAAGAAAAGTGTTTCTTGGAGTTTCAGATCACTAGGCTCAGGTTCCTTATACAAAAAGGGAGCTCCGGTCACTTGAATCTTTTCCTCGCGTTAGGGATTTAACATATAGTTATTTCCCGAACCGGTGTGGTACAGATGCTTCCCCTTAATAGGTTCAAACACTAAATCCCTCTCACTGATGCATCTTGCAATGGCTCGTGCCCCTCACCTAGCATTTTGCCATTTAAGGTGATCCTTAACCTTGGATTACCTGTCAAAAGCTAGCAAGAGATAACCAATGGATGTCTCCTTAGAGTCCAAAAGCTTACCAAGTGTTGGCTATTCCAGAAAATCCTACCTTTGAACCACCTCCCAAAGGCTCGCAAGAGATAAACTAGTGTATCTCAATGGATGGAGACCACTTGCCTTACCAAATGTTGGCCCAGGTGATTTTAAGGAGTTTTAAGTTAACTAAAAAGATAAAAACCATTAACGGGTCACACTTTCTCTTCATTAAAAGCTGAAACAACAAAACTTCCAATTTTTGCATGTGGAAACTTACCCGGCTTTCTTCACTCCAAGAGACAAAGAGCCTAGCCACTCATCCTCTTAGGAAACATCCTCAAAGTTTGATTTGCTAGAAATAAAAATAACGAGAAAACAAAAATATGAAGGAAAAACAGAGCAAGTGCTCTGTAAAAATATATTTCTTCTATGATCCTCTTCTCGTGGATTACATATATCAGATCTATGATGGATTGATTCGTTCTTTACATTGGTTCAAAGATATATATAGAGAAGATATTTTCTAATAAATATCTCAATAATATCTTTGACTGATTACAAAGAGAAAATAGAAATTTACACAAAATATCTTGAGAAAAAATCTAACTAAGTCGATTGCAAATATCTGAGTTTACACAGGTGGATTTCGCAACTCATTTCGCAACTACGATATGGGCTTTGGGCTGTGAAATTTTCACAACGAAATGTTGATTTCGCAGCTGATTTCGTAGTTGCGAAATTTTCGCACAACTTGATGCAGTTGTCTTCAAATGGCCATAACTTCTTCGTTTCAACTCCAATTCACGCACCGTTTGAAGTGTTGGACTCCTGACTTCGCGAGCTTCAAAACGACATATATTATGCATCTCCAGGAAGTACTCGAAATGTGTCCAACAGTTGCTGTCCTCTTGAATTCTTCATGTTAGATTTCTCTCTTTGCTTTCCCTCCTTGCATTCATGATTTGCTTTTGGCAAAGGACTACAAAGCTCCAAAGTTTGGATTCTTCTTGTAAATGAGCTTCCATTTGCTTTGCCATGGATTATATAGAACTGTCCCTCATCTTAGATTGCTTTGGTAATCAAAAAGCTATCAAAAACACCAAAACTTAACACAATTTTGATTAGAAACGATTGCAAGGGTCCTTCAATTGAGTTAAAAAGTAATAACTACTACTCAAAAGTGTTTAAAAGAGTTAATTACAAGCTATAAAATAAAACTTTTTGAGTAGTAATCATTAAGCTTTAGATTTTTTAAGATAATAATTTTGATATTTATATTTAGATTTTTTATGTTATTAATTATTATATTTATCTTTTTTAAGAGGCAAATGAAGCAAATAAATTAATAGTGCTTAGCGAAAAAGAGCACCACAATACATAGGTTTAATTATTATATTTATCTATAAATTTTATATTATATTTATCTTTAAAATCTATCTATTATAATGTTTGTTTAAAAAAGAAAAAAAAAAAGAAAAAAGAAAACCAACGAGTTGGAAATTGATTTAAAAATTCTTTATTTTTTATTACACTTTATTTTATACTATTATTTGATATAATCTAAAATAAAAAGTAGAAAGGAGAGAAAGAGAAAAATAACTACATGTATGCAATGTAAAAATAAATTAAAAAATTAAAGAAGGAGATAAACCAAATCATTAGCCTGATCGTATTTTTTTTTTTTTTTTTATAGATAAACACACAGAAAATATATTAAGAAAATGGGTGCTTAAGAGGCAACCCAAAGCATATAGAGAGTATACAAGAGACGCCAAAAGGCAAGAACAAAAAGAAGCAAACACTTATCAACCCTCAACTAGAACCAAACCAATCAAAAAAGTTGATTAAAGGTAAAGGTCCTACATCTAAACAAGACCTAGACAAAGACCAAAGATTACAAACAAACGAATTTTTCATCATTTGAATTGAAAAATCCTCATTAACAAAAGCTATCTTGTTTCTTTCCTTCCAAATCATCTAAAATAAGCAAAAAGCGGTTGCCAACTAAGACTTTCTATGCTTCTTGCCCACAAAGGAATCACGCCAACCTAAGAGTGTCTCTAGCCGAAAGTGAAAGGACCAAATTAACACCAAACAATGTAAACACAAGCTCCCACAAAACCCTCGCCTTAGAGCAATGAATAAGAATGTGATTAATCGTCTCCTCTTCAACACAACACAAGAAACATCTGTTACCTAAGTTCCACCCCCTCCTCTTGAGTTGATCTAGGGTTAGGACCTTTCCCCATGAAGCTTCCCAAGCAAAAAAAACCCACCTTAGTAGGAACACAAGGGCTCCGAATGATGCTCCACGGAAACGGAAAAAATCTCATTCTTTGTCTCTTTCCACACCACCTTGTCCTCCAAACCAACAACTAGTCTCTTTCCTTAAAGAGTCGAAAGGAGCCCTCTCCACCGCCTCCACCTCTCAATCACTAAAAGATCTAGAGAAACAAGGATTCCACCCCCCGTCCCCGCCCCCTTTCTCCAAGGAATCCCAACAATCCACTACCCACGCATCTTTAGAAACTACTAAGTCAAACAAAGAAGGAAAAGAATCATGAAGGGTATTATTCCCACACCATTTGCCCTTCCAAAATCTCACCCTTCTACCATCCCCCACAGAGAAAGTAATATTTTTAAGCCTCAAGGAACCTTCCTTACTAATTTCCTTCCAAAACCCCACCCCATAGCCCTCCCTTATTTCACAAGTACTCCACCCTCCTCCTTCCTCCCTAAACTTCCTACTAATAACAAGCTTCCACAAGGACTCCCTTTCAATCGTATAACGCCAACTCCACTTACATAAAAGGGCCCTATTGAGGATAGAAAGATTTTTAACACTCAATCCACCATTTTTTTTATTTGAACAAACAATTGCCCACTTTACAAGAGGGGGCCTCTTCTCCAAAGCTCCCCACCCCAAAAAAAAAGTCCCTTTAGATTTGTTCTAGTCTCAATTTAACAACTCTTGGCATACGCAACAAGGACATGAGATAGATTGGCATGCTAACCAAAGTGCTCCAAATGAGAGTAATTCTCCCTCCCTTAGAAATGAATTGCCTCTTCCACAAGGCTAGTCTCTTCCGAATCCTCTCCTTTACACCATCCCAAACCACCACCGATTTGTGCGAAGCACCCAAAGGGAGCCCCAAATAAGTGGAAAGAAGAGCTCCCACTTTGCATCCAAGCTCTAGGGCCAACAACTCTACATTCTCTACTCTTCCCACTGACAAAAAATTTCACTCTTATCCAAATTGATACTCATCCCTGAAATGGCTTCAAACCACATTAGCAACCAACTTAAAAAAGACATTTGCTCCTAAGAAGCCTCACAAAAAACCAGTGTATCATCAGCGAACAGCAAGTGAGTAATTTGGAGACCGTCGCCACCCCTTCCCCTTATCCTATAGCCTGTTAGGAAACCCCCTCCCCCCCCTTGCTGCTCTATTAATGAGACAACTTAAAGCCTTCATCCCAATCACAAATAAGTAAGAGGATAGGGGGTCCCCTTGCCTTAACCCCTTAGTCTTTGAAAAAAACCCGTTGGTGAGCCATTAATCAAAACTGAAAACGTAGCCGTGGATATACACTAACTAATCCAACCAGCCCATTTTTCCTCAAAACCCATTTTTTGCATCACTATCAACAGAAAATTCCAATGAATATGATCATAAGCTTCTCTAAATCCAATTTACACAACACTTCACTTTCATTCCTTTTCAACAAAGAGTCTATGGCCTCATTAGCAATTAACGCAGCATCGAGAATTTGTCTTCCTTCAACAAAGGCATTTTGGGTTAATGACACCACCTTTCCCATTACCTTCTTTAGCTTATTAGTTAAGACCTTTGCAAGCAGCTTGTACAATCCTCCCACCAAACTGATGGGTCTAAAATCTTTCTAATCATTTGCCTCACCTTTTTTTGGGACTAAAACCAGGAATGTGGTGTTCAAGCTTCTGACGAATCTTCCCCTCTCATAAATTTTTTTGAAGAACCCCATTAACTCATCTTTAATGAAATCCCAACAGAACTGCCAGAAAGCGAGGGTGAACTCGTTCGGACCAGGCGTCTTGTCCCCATTCAGCTCCGAAAGGGCCGAGTAAACCTCTTCCATAGAGAACACCTCCAAACCGGCTACCTCCTCAACCCCAATTCTGTCAAACTCCAAACTGTTCAAACTAAAGTGCCAACCACCAGGATCCGATAACAGATTCTGGTAGGCCCTAACCACACCCCTCTTAATTTCTTGTTCTTCTGACAACCAGAGGCCATTAATTTTAATCTTTTTCAAACAATTCCTCTTTCTCTTAGAATTTGCCATCCTATGGAAGAATCTTGTGTTCTTATCTCCTTCCTTCAACCACGTTTCTCTTGATTTTTGTCTCCACGAAATTTCCTTCATAAGCGCCCACTTCTTGAAATCCTCCCTAACCTCCTTTCTAGCCTCTAACTCCTACCCGTTTAAAACTCTTAGTTGTTCCTGATCATTTCAAAAGGACACTCTGTCTACAGCCAGCCTCTTGTTCACCCCCACTTTTTCAAACACTTCCTTGTTTCAAATCTTCAAATTGTTTTTTAAAGCCTTTAATTTTTTTGTCAGGATAAAGCTATAAGACCCACTAAAGTTGAAACCTTGCCACCAGTCCTTCAGCATCTCCTTAAACCCCTCCTCCTTCAACCACATAATTTCAAATCAAAAAGGAATTGGACCTCTCCTCACTCCACCCCCATCTAACGGAATTGGAAAATGGTCAGACACTGGCCTTGGGAGAGTACACTACATCACCCCGCTAAAATGAGTCTCTCAATCCTCCAAAACCAGAAACCGATCCAGTCTTGACCTGGATTGACCATTCAGCCCTCCACTCCATGTAAAGGGCCCCCTGTAGAGGCAGGTCTTTTAAAGCCGGCTCATCAATCACTCCGAAAACCTTTTCATGGACCTAGACATTCTTCCTTCTCTACTACGCTCACTGGGAAATCTAATCACATTAAAGTCCCCTCAAATGACACCTAACTCTTCCCAAAAAAATTCTCTGTATCTTTTCAAGGTAGGTTCGTAAACCCTCGTAAAGGTTCACAAGAAGCCATCCTTGCAATTTTTAAAGCGACACAAAATTGAGAAAAGACCCACCTCCATGCCTACTAACTCTAAAACTTTGTTATCCCAGATAACTACCACCCCACTAGCTGCCCCTCTTGCATTCACTGCTCCCCAACCTAAAAATAGTCCCACTCCAAGACTGTGCACTAACCCCTAGGGATATGTCCTGAATTTTAGTCTCCTGGAAAATACACCAAATCCACTCTTTGAGACCTGATCAAGGCCTTGATTATCTTCCTTTTATTTATGTCATTAGCTCCTCTAACATTCCAAGATAAAAATTTTAACTTCATCTAAGGGTTGAGAGTTTGGTCCCACCTCCTCTAACCACAAAGTTCTCCTTGCTCGCACCATTATAATTAATGGACCACTTTAATCTTTTCAGTTCTCGATCAAACTTAGTAAACCCTGTGGTTCCCCTCTTAATACTTTACTCTCTTTTTCTCTTGGTCCTTAGAAGCAAATTCAAAATTTCACATTTAAACCCTTCCGTTGAAAAACCCAAAAACTTGTTGAACCTCGCCAGACAGTTGTCGTCCCATCGACAACCTTTCCCCTCCAAATCTTGTAGCAACTCCTCATCCTCACTCCCCACTCCTTCCTCAACCAGAGTCTTCTCCCCCTCAGAGGTTATCTCCCCAGATCTGCCATCAACCAAAATAATACTCAGCAGGTTCGGCTCCTCTCCACCATCCATGGAAGTCAACCCGCCAAAAGACCCCTCCTTCATCACAACCCGACCAAACCCAGAAGAACTAGTAGAAAAAGAGAGCTCTCGACCCCCCACGGAGAACGAAAGACTTTCGACGTACCTAGAAGCCTCTGCAAATAGATCTTCATCAATCAACGACGCTCTTTCCATCACCTCAAGGGCCTCTAATGACAAAGCAGTCCTTATCAACCCTACAAGAGGATCCACGTTTCCGCTTTCCTCTCTAGCCTTGCTAAGCGAAAACTAATCTAGAGCCCTAGAAAAATGGACTGAAGACTCTGGCCCAATTAAATCCCCTCCTCCCATTTTTCCAACAACTTTGGGCTCAAGGTCCACAACCAACTCCCCCTTGCTGCACCTTTTTAAATCGTTTAAAGCAATGGGCTTAAAGACTTGACCCAAACCCACCTGCAGCTCCTTATCTTATCCTTAGGCCTCCCTAAGGCCCAATCCAGAAGGCCCACAGCTAAGACCACCCGTCCCTAAACCAAGTCCGCCCATCTGTCTAAAAAAGACTTTTCAACCCCTCTCTCTTGGAAAGGAGAGTTACCTACCCTAAACCTCTCTTCAGTCTCTACAAAAGAGACCTCAACAGGAAGGGTAGTTGGGTTTCCTCTAACTAACGACACATCCTGTACCCCAAGCTGCAAGTTCAATTGCTCCACCTTCTACCTTTGACTCCCAAAGCAAGCAACGCGTGAACTTCCCCCTTCTTCTTCTCCTTCCCATGAAACGCCCTCTCCATAGTTTCTTCCCATCGACACCACCTACAGGAAATAAGGTGGAGTCTCCCACCACAAATGAAAGGAATAGCATCCCGACCCCACAACAACCTGAGCATAGTAAAACCCTTACCGCAAGTTTCACCAAGATTTGAGCCCACTGCAGCTCAGTCAAAGAATCGGTATCTTCATCCACTGCAACAAAGCCTCCACACCCATCGTCGATTCTTTTAAACACCTCATGACTCCACAAGTGAAGCGGGAGCCCCACTACTACCCTCACCCAAGCCTCATTAGTAAAGGAGTCCTTGCAAAGACACCCCACCTTTAGGTTTCATCTATCCAAAATAAGAAAATTCTCCTTAATACTTCTTTTGCCTCTAGCTAGAACTCGCTCAATCTCACTTGGCATCTCAAATTCAAACAGAAAGAGTCCTCTGCCTAACACAGCAACACTCAGATTCCCCTTTAAAAGCCAATGTTGATGCGTCCATTTCCTTACGAAATCCAACTCAGGTAATGGAGCTGAATTATTACCCCACCAGCCCACCAGACACTACTTCATCTTATGTAACCTTCCTCGCACTTCTCTTTCCCCCACCTCTAACCAAACTGAATCGCCTATTCTTCCCAATTTTGACTTTACAGCATATGTGTAGGACTTTGTCTCCACCTCCTTTTCCCTTCACAAAACCTTCGGGTCCCCCTTCACCCTCAGCGAAACCTCTGGAACTCTAGTTTCCTTTAAGCCTCCTATAGGGACCACTCCAAGACCTCTCAACCTCTCGACCAGAGGATTCCTACCATCAGACAACCTTTTGGAAAGAGAATGCTGATTTTTTTTTTTACTCAAGATCATGGACAGAGCAAAGAATGAACCTTCTTGCCTCATTAAAACGTCACTCCAGCCTATACTTCCTTCCCCCCTCTTCCCAACCAAGAACCCAACTTCAGTTATCAATCTCTCTACAATAGACTTCTACTCTTCCAATAAGCACCGTAAACTAACCTCCCCGAATCTAATCCATGAAGAGATACCTCTGCTTCTCTCCCAAATACAACATTTTAACAAGATCGTATTCAATGCAATATAAGCATATCAAACATTAATCTCATACGTGCACCCATGTGGTATTATGTTGACACTTGACACAAATAGTTTAGTTGAAGTTAACATATCTGTATATCATAGGATTTACCTATATTTCTTTTTTTTTTTTTTGTTTTTTTATAATTTTTTGTTCCCACTGTCACAATCTTAATTCCTTGTTCCCTTCCTTACAACTCTATGGTTATCCTACATCAGGATAGTTGATATGATCTTATTAGGTGTGGCATTAGAAAGAGTGGAGTCTAGTGAAAGTTTGTAAAGAATGACTTGTGTTGTAGTAGATAGAATTCAAGCAACCACTTTAGAGTCATTCTTGGTCGAAGTGGCTATGGATCTACTACATGCAGCTGATTCTATGTTTATTCCATGAAGATATTGCCTAATGGCTTCCATTAAATGAAGTGAGAGGACCATTATATGTAATTTTTGTCATTGATTTTAACTAAAATAACCTCATTGTTTCTCAATGATGGTGTAAATATCAAATACCCATTTGAATTTCTGAAATATAAATACAAAGTAGATTAGAGAGAAACAAAACTGATCTTTTGATACAAAAGGAAAAGGCTCTAAGACTAAAGATTGTAATCAGTGACTACGAATTTGATCATGATCTTTTTTATGCTCTATAAACTTAGGATTATCAAAGAATGGAATGGATCCAATACCAGATAACCATTTAATACTTTTAGCAAACAGACCAACAGTGGATATAAGATCACACTCCTAGTTAAGGCCCAACCCAAACAGAATTAGATTAACTCAAGTACAACCTAGTATTGGGAATATAGGGCAACATATTTACCCATTTATTTGTTTGACAATAGGAGAAGAAAGTTTGCTTAATGGCATCTGGGGCTGATTGGTCATCAAAATACCCAAGGTAAAGGGCAATGTTATGACCTATCATTCTATAAGAATCATTTGAAAGAATCATGTGAATTAAGTTTTTGTATAATGAACCTAAAAATGTAGATCTTGCAATTCCTTTGTGAAATTTAGTTTACATTTTGATTATTGGAATTGGTAGTTTGGGAATATTTGCATATATATTTCATCTAAGCTCATATGATTTGAGATCCTATGCACCCTTGTTGGGGGTTCTAAGGCATTGTACCCCAACCCTTAGAGGGTTAAGTTAGAGGCTTTTTAATACTATTGAACTTTAGATCTTTTAGATTGGTTGGTATATTTTAACCATATTTTATTTGACACAAGGAAAAAAGTAAAGGAATCAAGTCATGACTAAGAAAAAAGAAAAGGTTATATTTGAAAGATTTATGATATCTGTTTTGAGAAAATGAATTTGGTTAATATGTTGTGAATATGATATTCGCTATTTTGATTTCTCTTTCAAACTTTTAGTTGATCTTCCTTGTTTTATTTTCCCTTACTAGGCTACAAGCTCATCCTATTTTCAACCCCTGAGGTGATTATAAGGTGTGTGAGGTGTGAATAAGACGGAATGGAATCTAAATTTGGTCTTGAATTCAACATGGGTGCAGTCAGCTTAGGATTATATCATGTTTTAGAATATATTGAAACCTAGATGCTTGAATATGGCCTTGGTTTTGGAATGTTGACTCATCTCTTAAAGATGTAGTCTTATCCTCATTTAACTTGACAAACAACTGCATGGCTCCAAACAAACCCTACATTTGTCAAAAGCCCTCAAATCAAGCTCTTGGATAGTGTTTTAAGGGAGAAGGTCATATCTTTAATTGGTATACCTTTCCTTCATTTCCTCAAGATTATCTTAAGGCAAAACATTGAACCATGTTTTTTTTTTTTTTTCATGGTTGCTATAGTGCTTTAGAAATATTAACAAATTATGTGTTTTGCAGTAAATTAGCTTTCGGGAACGGAATGTCAAATGAAGAGAAGAAAAAACTAAAGCAGGAATTGAAGTTCCTCAAGATGGAGGACATATCATCCATTCATGGAATCTCTGCCACCTGACTTTGTTACAATATTGCGTACAGACTAAGAAAGGAAAAAGTAGTTCTTTTCTCAAATAGATGTTGACTGAAGAAATTGTTTCACCGCTTTTACCCCCTTTGTTATTCTGTTGCAGTGGGCTACTGAGGTATTTATGTAGCAAGTTGGGTGCTCCACAACGAGTGCGCTACTAGTCTATGGCAAATATGCATTATATTGCCACTCCCCCAAACTGAATCCTGATTCTGGTAAAACGTAGTAAAACGTGCACACAACTCCAGCAAGTTGTCCAAGAAACAATTTTGTTGTTAAGCTTCTGCCAAGTAAATCTTGTTCCTGCTGGATTTTCAGATTTTATGGGTATGATCATGTTCTCCAAATTTAAGACAAACTTGAGTTACTTACAATTCTGGTTGCTTCTCGGTAATGAATTTACTCATTTCATTGTTTAATTAATGACCATATTGTCAAGAGTGGTGGAATGATCAGTATTTCTCATGTTTCAGAGGCACTAGAGGTGCTTTCTTGGATGGAAGAGACCCGCCAATTATTCAACAAAATGTTCGGATAATTTGTTGCTGCAACTGACCGTTTCTTGGTGAGGATTTGTTTTATCTTTTTCTACCATAAGCCCTTGATGAGATAATATTGGCAGTTGCCTCAGAATGTTAGTGTTATATAAAAAAGAGAACGCAAAGGAAGTCGGATGTTCCTAGTAATTATAATTTGAGGTGTGCGTTCAGTTCCTAGTAGTTGTAAGAGATTGCAATGGAAAAGTAACCTAGTGTTGTAATTTGTTGAATCTCAATTCATTGTAACAACCGCAATCATATAAGAGTCTTTGAGTGGAAATTCATCCTATTTATCTGTCCTAAATTCCAACCATGAGAGGTCATATTTTAACCCTAGCCCAGACTGAAAACGAACTCAATTAGCAGTGTCTAACTACTCTAGATTAATTTTGATAACATTGATTCAAACACAATATGAGGATTCCGACCTCGATCAATTGGACTAGTTGGTGAGCAGGGGCAACTTGATGATGAGGGATGAGAGAGAGAGAGAGAGATTGAGAGTAGAGAATGAAGGACTGATGCTAAGCATTAACAGAATGCTGCTATAAATGATCCACGAGTTCCCATCATTTCTCATCAACACCTTTTTCTGTGTTGCCTAAGCTGGTATCTTGGCAGAATTTTTTTACCACATGGTTACTTGGATAAAGGAAAAAAAATATTTGCAGTTAGCTTCTTCAACCGTAAATGAATCATATTTTTGAAAATGAAGCTTGAAATTAAAAACATGCTAAAGCCAAGAATCTGGAATTCTTGACCCATTCTAATGTCTGATAATTTTAGAAATCATCCTAGAGTAAGAGTGCATTTGACAGTGATTTTAGGAATAGTTTCTAATCTTTTTAACACTTGAAATTTTTTATCTTTCAAGCATAAAAAAACTAGAAACACTTCCTAAAATAACTACCAAACACATTTTAAGACTTTAATTGAGATAGGTTTTTGAAGTTAAATTCATAATTTTAGAAGAGAATTTCGATATTACAAAGTTTCATTAAACATAGGTAACTTTCAGTGGTAGCTAAAATGTGAATTAGAGGAAGCAATAGTGTATTTATATCAATTTGTTTAATTCACAAAGAAATGGACGTTATAAATTCTAAGAAAGAGGAATGCATTTGGTGGATATGGATACTTGAGGAAAGGAAGTGTGTGTTCAGAGTTGGAGGATTCCAAGCCTGAGGTTCCTGCCTGATGCAACGTTCTGAGGAATTAGACAGATTAAGGTCTTTCAGAGCCACATATGCTAAAATTGCTTGGACATGTAAGAAAATCTTTAGTGACTTAAAAAAAGTAGGCTTATCTTTTGGATAAGCAAATCAAAAGGGTTATCATTTTTGGTTGATCCATATCAAGGTTTTTTTACATGTGTTCCCAAGCTTAGCTTCCTAGTCATTTTATAGGTAAACCAACTTAATAACTTAAATTTAAGTTATTAAGTAAATTACGTATGCTTAATAAAATAACTTAATGATGTGACTTCAAGTCAAAGGTAACTTCAAGTATTAAGTAAAAACAATTAACTTATTCTTAAGTTAACATCTTCATTTTACTTTTTTTCCCTCATTTATTCTAATTACCTTTAGGATTATTTTTGCTACTTTACAACCTCCACCATTACTCAACCTTCTTTGCTATAATTATAATTTATGAGGTTATATGTCAATTTTATGATTAAGAATAAGATTTAAGTTAATTTTATCAAACAACTTTAATATTTAAAATAAGAATTAAATAATAAGATTTAAGTCAATAACTTAAGTATAATTTAACTTAAAGTCAACTTAAATTATTAAGTAATAAATATTAAGTTTTACAAAGCACTTCCTTAGTTTTCCTTGTCACTTCATCCACTCAATAGTTAGAAGATATTCAATAAATCAATTTAATGATTTAAATTTAAATTGATGAATAAATTAAATGTGTTTGATAAAATAATTCAATAACATAACTTAATATCAAAAATAACCTTTTAACTATTAAATCAAAATAATTTACTTATTTTTAATTGCAAATCTCTTTTACCTCATATACTCTCAAAAGGCATTACACAACCATGAATCTTTAACAACTCATATTTTATAATAAATATTTTTTAATTATCTTATACATCTATGATATATGTCTCATAAATAAATATTTTTTTAATTATCTTATACATTTATGATATATGTCTTATAAATAAATTTATTACTAGGATTAGTCAATATAAATATTAACTAAAATTGATCAAATGTAGAATGGTGTCCAAATGATAAGAGTCCAATGGAACAAAGAATAAAATTATATTAAACCTAGGACGGTGTCCTAATAATTACAAGCAAAAGGAACAAATAATAAATTTATATATATATATATATATGATAAGAGTCCAAAGAAACAAAGAATAAACTTAGATAGAACCTAAGGTGTCGTCTCAATGATAAGAGTCTAAAGAAACAATGAACTTAGATTTAACCTAGGATGGTGTCCTAATTATTAGAAACCAAATGAACAAATAATATACAAAGAATATAGCCTAGGATGACATCCCAATGATAAGAGTCCAAAAGAACAAAGAATGAATTTAGATTGGACGTATGATGGTTTCCCAATGATTAGTAACTTAAGGAACAAAAAATGAACTTAGTTAGAATCTAGGATTGTGTCCCAATGATGAGTTACCAAAGGAATATAGAATAAACTAACATAAAACCTAGGATAGGGTCCCAATAATAAGAGTCCAAAAGAATAAAGAATAAACTTAGATTCAACCTAGGATGGTGTCCTAATGATAAGAAATGAAAGGAACAAATAATCAACTTAGATAGAATTTATGTCACACCCCAGTTTTTTTTTTTTTCAAACTGAACAATTGATACTCAAATACAGTATAAGTGCTCTCAAAGATATGGGGATACAAGAATTTAAATGCCGAGTTTCTACTTGATTTTGTGCAAAAAGAGAATATGCAAAATCTGTTATAAAGAGTGCATCTTGTATTAAACTTCGTAACTATTTGTTAACAAAATATGTTTTGTTTCACAAAAGAAACTTGTACTACATTAATTTACATATACCAAAATCCCATGGTTCACTACGGGTAGCCCATACTACAAGTGTACCTAACAAATATATATATTACATCATTCCTAAAAAAAGATTTGGTCTTTAATACAAAGGCAAATCCTCAAAACACCATCAATGCGAGCAAACAACATCCAATCATAGTAAAGCAATGCTCAAGCATTATTTCCCGCATAGGTCTTCTGACCTGCATTTAAAGATGGAAGGGATAGGGTGAGTTCACAACTCAGTAGGAAAGTTTATAACCATCCTAAACATACCCTTAAAAACTTTGAATTAAACATGTAATAGCATGCCTGATAAACATTTTATAACCATTAACAAATATGCAATCATGTCAAACATGTATGCATGTGTTTGCTGGTTTCATCTTTACTTTACCTTGTACATCCTTTCACGACTGATAAATTGTTCACCTCCACTAATCTATATATCATATATCAATGCTCCACAAGATACATTATCAATATAATAATGACTATTTTGGGACATCACCAAAAGGCAAGTCATACCCCGTGCCTTTTAGGACTCATACCTAAGGGCAGGACCAACCCTATACACCCACATCGGAGTGTCTTCCTCGAGGGCTTTAGGGACTTTCACCCAAGGACCCACGATCCCACATAAATAATATATCAAAGGATAATGCCTGTAGTATCGCACAGATACTTCCCACCAATCAATTCTTTGAATATCATCTGTGATTATTCCATATCCTTTTGTCAATGCAACCACACCATGAACCATTTCCACAACACAGAACCATGAATCTTCATACCAATGTGAGTTCCAATCTCAATGTAACATTTCAACACAATAAACCGAGATGCAATGACACATTAAAACATTTTATGAAATCATAGAAATGACATGAAATTTCCAATAAATCTTTCAAGGAAAGAAATCAGATACACCATGGGTTAGCATAAAATCCCCTACCTTACACAGACTTTCCTTCTATGATTCTTCTATGTAGGCGATCTTTACCTATTACAAGGAATTGAAATGAAACACATAATTTAGACTTTCGAATGATGAAAATTTATACAATTTACTGTTGCTAATTTTTAATTCTAATGTTCTCTAATCTACATGCCTACAGGTTTTTAAATCAAATTTGAATTGAATTAAACAATATTTATAATGCATATTAATATTCTCTAATTAATTACCAAACACTAATTGTTTTGATTTTCTTAAAGCCTAACCCATTAACAAATCCCAAGGGTCCAAATAACCTAATTAATCACATGTTTACTAATCTATTTTTCAATTAAACCAAATTAAACAAAGATTTATACTGATCTTACCATTAATAAAATATTTAAGCTAAAATACTTTAATCCTTAATTAATTTTGATTTTTAACTAAAACATGTTTATAGCTAATTATACTCAACTTTTACAAAAATTTTACCATTAATTTGTTTCAGTACACCATTAGGAACAAAAATGAACTGAAAGCACTAAATTAAACAACTTGCTTACCTCAAATCTACACTTTTTCTCTCTAGATCCTCTCTCTAACCCAAGTTGTTGTAGGTAAAATGGTGCAAAATGAGTTGCATGCCCTTATATAGGGTTCTCCATGCAGCCAAGTAGAAGGTGGCAGGCCACATGGCGGCCACCAACCCACCCAAGTAGGAGGTGGCAGGCCACTTGGCTGCCACTGACTCCAACTTCCCAATTTTGCACTTTAGTCTTTCAGGTTATCAAAAATTAAACCCATAATTACCCATTAGTCCTTTATGTTTTCATAATTATAATCAGCCCCTAAGAACCTAATAAGCATGGTTGTCATTAACTAATCTAACTTAACATTAATCAAAGTTTAATTTATAATTAAATAGGATTAACACTAAACTAGTTTTAACATCTAATTAAGCACGTTTAAAGTTAAGTACTAAGATAATCATTATTGCCTATTTAATTCATTGGTGCTAGGTATTACAATTTAGGATGACATCCTAATGATAAAACTCTAAAAGGAACAGAGAATAAACTTAGATTTAACTTAGGATTGTGTTCCAATGATAAGAAACCAAAGGAACAAATAATAAATTTAGATAGAACCTTGGGTGGCGTCCCAATGATAAGAGTTCAAAGGAACAAATAATAAACTTATATTGAACCTTGGATGGTATCCCAATGATTAGAAAAAAAAAAAAAAAAACAAATAATAAACTTAACTAGAACCTAAGATGACATCCTAATGATAAGAGTCCTAAGGATCAAAGAATAAACTCAAATTGCGGCTAGGATGGTGTCCTAATGATTAGAAACCGAAGGGACAAATAATAAGCTTAGATAGAACCTAGGATGATGTCCCAAAGATAAGAGTCCAAAGGAACAAAAAATAAATTTAGATTGAACCTACGATGATATCCCAATGATAGGAAACCAAAGGAACAAATAACAAACTTAGATAGGACCCAGGATAACGTCCTAATGATAAGGATCCAAAGGAACGAATAATGAACTTAGATTACACCTATGATGGTGTCCCAATAATGAGAAGCCAATGGAACATAGAATAAATTTAGATAAGAGTCCAAAGGAAAATTGAATTAAGTTAGATACAACGTAGGATAGTACCACAATGATAAGAGTCTAAAGAAATAAAGAATAACATTAGATTGAACCTAGGATGGTGTCTCAATAATTAGAAACCAAATGAACAAATAATTAACTTAGATGTAGCCTATGATAGCATCCCAATGATAAAAAGTCCAAAGAAACAAAGAATAAACTTAGAACTTAGGATGGTGTCCCAATGATGAATAACCAAAGGAACAAACAATAAACTTAGATAGATAAACTTAGATGGTGTCCCTTGTAGAATTGAGTAGAAAAACTTATCTTGGTTGATGAAAATATCTCTACATCATTCTCAATGAGTAGATTGTTATCTACCTACAAGATCTTAGAGCACTACCACACTTCCCTTCACCTTCTTGTACACACAAGACCATTTGTTATGAAAATATATGGTTACATCATATAGATGTTAATATCAAGATAAAAGTTTAAGAACACTATCTTGACATCTTATTGCAATATCTCATAAATGAGATGCACCACAATGGATAGGAGTACTCTAATGGATTTGATTATAACTACTGGTGAAAAGGTTTCCTATATTCAAAACAATGTTTCAAACTACAAACTTTAGCTACAACCTAACCACTTAAATCTCAACCTTTCCATCTACTCCTTTGTTCCTTTTGTAGACCAACTTCCACTTATGGGTTTTATCCCTTCGGGTGCTTCTACAAGAACCCAGACTACATTAAAATTACAACGATTCTAACTATCATTCATAGCTCCTTGTCAAGTTATGAGCACCAACACACTCATTGCTTCATCATAATATATAGAGTATAAACCTCCCACTATGATGAAGTACTTATGTATTGGAAGTAATCGGAATGTTGCATCTCTATACCTTTGGATCTATAGTATCTTGTGTATAGTGAAACTATCTTCTAATGTTTTTTAGTCTATATCAATGTTTGTCTTATTACATATCATACAATCTTTATAAAAAAAACAAAATACCGTTTTTAAAAATTCCGAACACTATTTGACCGTTGTTCTTAGGAAACAATTTTAAAAACAAGGTGAAATAAAGAATAGTTTTTAGAGAACAAGTAAAAATTGTTTTCACCAGTTTTTAAAAATAGTAGTAAAACACATAAAATTTTAGAAAAATAATAAAAAGAAATAAAATTGAATTTGATCCCATTCCCTTTCTCTTTTTACGATATAATACTGATATAAAAAATTTTAAAATATGATTTTCCTTTATATTACATGTATTTTTCTATTTTTTTAATTTCTTTAAAATTTTTCATTACACAAATAAATTTCAAATCAAATTATACTTGATACATAAAATTTATTAATTTTTAAAAATAATTTAAAACTCAAAAACCAATTTAATTAATATTAAGAAGGAACTCAATAATATTAATAAGCTATAGACCAAAATTTATTTTAAAAGTATGAGTTAGGTTTTAATAAAACATCATAAAACTCTTTCTTGTTCTTTAGTTTAAAAACATTTTTTAAAAATTAGAGCCTGTTTAGCGGAGTTTTTAAAAACAACTTTTTGTTTTTTAGAAACATAAAATTGTTTTTAAAAATTCATAATACCATTTAATTATTGTTCTCTGATTCTAATTTTTAAAATCAAAGTGAAATAGAGAATAAATTTTAAATAACAAGTAAAAGTTGTTTTCATCGATTTTTAAAACTAATAGAAAAACACACATTCTATTATTTCTTTTACATAGAATCATTATTTTTCGATTTTTTTTGTTGGGCAAATTAACTTCAAATTAAATAAGACTTAATATGTTAGATTTGTTAACAAGTCTATTAATTTTTAAAAATAATTTAAAACTTAAATAATAAACTCATTAATATAAAAAATTTATAAATAAAAATTGGTTTAAAACAACTTTATTGTTTCTCTTCTATATAAAATTATTATTTTATGATTTTTTTTTTCAATATGCAGATGAACTTCAAATTAAATAAGACTTCATATATTGGATTCATTAACAACTCTAATAATTTTTTAAAATAATTTAAAACTCAAATAATAAACTTATTAAAACCATAAATTTATGAATAAAAATTGGTTTATAATGACTCTATTATTTATTTTATGCACATAATTATTTTTTTATAATTTTTTTTCACTAGAAAAATGAACTTCAAATCAAGTGGTACTTTTTATTGAATTTATTAATGAGTTTAATTTTTTTTTGAAATAATTTGCAACTCAAAAATAAATCTAATCATTGAAAAAAAAAACATATATATCATGAGTCATAATTTTACTATTTAACCTATACACACAACTATTCTTTTGAAAATTTTCTCACTAGGTAAATAGGTTATAAATTAAGTAGGACATGATTAATAATTTTAATTATTTAATAAATCATTTAATTTTAAGAATGATTTGTAATAAAAATATTGGCCCAATTAATTGTAAATTAAATCAAAACATTGTAGAATATTATGTTCAAAATTGAATATTAAATGTGCGCATATGTAATAAAAAAACTTGCTCATTTATATGTTAAAAAAAAACTTTATTCATTATTCATTTTAAATAAAATACTATTGACAATTAGTATTATTCATTTTAACAAAATAAAAAATAAAAAATACAAAGATGTTAATATCCTTATGTTTCTAATATATAATAAAATAGTATATTTTCTACTAAAAATATTATTTATGGTTTTATTATAATATTAGTATTTATATTTTACTAAAAACAATCTATTTTTTTAATTTATTTATAATTACAAAATTATTTTCATTTTCAACAAGACTTCAATTAAATTTAATTAATTAATATTATATAAATTTAATTTATTTTATTTTTACAAAATGAAAATATATATTTAAAAAAAAATTATTTATCCAAACAAGTATTTTTGTTTTTTTATTTTTAAAATCCTTTTATAAAAATAACTTGCCAAATACCCTTATTTTTTAAATTTTTTATTTTATTTTTTAACTTAAAAATGGTTTTTAAAAACAAGCATGAGAAATCATGGTTGAATATTAAAATTATTTTTATCTTTTAGTAATCTTTATATCACTAGAATAAAAAATTGTTTTATAATTAAAAAAAATTATTTATCTTTAATTTATAGATAATTGTAGATTTAATTTTTATTTTGTTAACATGACTTAACTTGAATTTGATTTTATATTATTAAAAATCAAAATTTATAAATGAGTTTTTTTGTTTAAAAAACTGTTTTTTTTTAAAAAAAAAAAACTGTTTTTTTGTTTAAAAAAACTATTTTTTAAAACATCTTGTCAAATACTTTTATTTTAAAAAAATTTAGAGCCTGTTTGGTAGTGATGTTCAAAAGTGTTTCTACCTTTAAAAACATTGTAAGTGTTTTTGGGATGAAAAATAAGGTGTTTGGCAAAATTTTAAAAACACTTTTGAAAATCCAGAAAAACACTTAAAGTGATTTTTAGAGAATCACTTGACAGGTGTTTTTTTTAAAAAAAAAAACACTTCAAAAATTTTGAAATATTCCAAAAATGCCCCCAAGTGATTCCCGATACCTTCCTTTTCCTTTCACTCATACCTCTCTCCTTCATTCTCTTCATCCATCGCTCTCTATCCAAGACTGCATAGTAGGAAGACCCTCTGTTCAGCCAGAAATCGAATTGTTTGGATTCAAGATTCTATGCCCAATTCGGATTGCAGATTATTCTACCCCAGCCTCTATCTACTCGAGTTCTTGAGAATTAACATTGATGAAAACATAGGTCGCCCTATGTTGCCGTCAATTCCGAATGAGAATGCATATCTGAACCGTGTGGTTAAGCCTATTTATGACCTATGTGTTGAGGTTGAGGGAAGCATAATGGGAACAACAATTTCAATTGAGAAGAACAACGGTCCCATTTATGCATGTTGTAATAAGTCAGTTTTTCCGATCATAATATCAGTATTCAAATCCTTGGTCTATGGAGGAAGATAATTTGTTTCAGGAGTTGAAATCGGCAATACACCAAGTGTTCTCAGTTCCCACTGTGTTTGCATCCACCAGGTGTTCGATGATTGGTCCATGAGAAGCCAAAGTAGAAGGAGGAGTTCATCGTAGAATGGGATATGGCAAACAACAAGAATACATGAAGCCATTCAAAGTGGAAGACGATATGTACTCAATCTGCTATAAGTTGGGGTTCTATTGTGTGGGTTTTGGGCAATCATGTATTGTTTTATTTGAAAATTATCTTTTATTCAATGTTTATTTTTTATTTATTGATTTAGCTGTTTTTTTGTAAATATTTTTAAAATTTTTATTATAATGATAAAAAATTATTAATTTTAATTAGAAAAGTTTTTTTTTTTTTGAGAAATTAATAGGTAATCATATATTATTTTATTTTCAAAATTATCTTTTATTCCATCCTTTTGTAAACATTTTTCAAAATTTTATTTAAATAAAAAATTTATTTTTAGTTTTTTTTTAACAATATATATATATATTCTTTTGAAAAGTTTTTTGTTTATCATACTATTTTCTTTTTGTAATTAAAATTATATGTCATTTTTGGTAATTTATTAATATTAAAAGTGTTTTTATACTTGTACAACATATTATCAAAAACATTATTAGAATTGTTTTTTCTGATTCTTATATAACTGTTTTTCATAAAAATAAAATACTTTTAAGAACAACACTTTTATTAGAATTACTGTTAAACGGACTTTTAGTTATGACTTTTTTTCTCCCTAATTTAGGAAGGATCTTTAAATTAAAAATTACCCTGTGTTCAAGTTTAAAAAAACATGTCTAAATAGACCTTGAAAATAAATAAACTAGGACAAATGAAATGAATTATTGGGACATGAAAATATTATATAAATTCAGATATACCACACTCATTCTTTAGTCTCGAGACTTTCCTCTCTTTCACCTCTTTTTCTTCTCCTCTTCTCTTTTATGGACCTTATCGTCGTCACGATCTCACCTTCTTGTTCCAAACAAATTTTTTCCCCTGCTAGCTTAGAAAGTGAAAGAAACTGGAGGTAGGAAGACGAGGCTTTTGTGTCTCATCTATGGTGGCGTCTCCCCGAAGTGGAATCTAGGGCTCGGCGGAAAGAAGGGGAAGTGAAAGGCGGAGGACTTTTGAGTTTTATTGGCCGAGAGGCTAGGGCACGGTGTGATTTGGTTCGATCTCGGTGTGGAAGCTCGGGGAATCAACTTATTACGTAGTGGTTTTGTGGTTGTGGGATTTTGGAAACCTTAGATTTGGGTCAGGGTTGTGTGGTTGGCTGATTAAGCTAGGGGCGGGGCTGCCCTTGCGATTGACTGGGTTTTCATGCTGTCAAAACCACTGCCTTGGGATCGGAAGGACTTCTTCAAGGAGAGGAGAGGAAGCACGAGAGGTCGGAGTCTTTAAGTTTGCTGCAAGATAGAGGACTCGCATCAGGGTTCTTGGGAGTTTGCTCGTCGGAATCGGCTGACTTGCACCGTCCTACAGGTGAGTTGAATCCCACTGGGTTCTTGATGATGTCGGTTTTGCTTTATACCAAGAAAAATAGTCGGGTTCTTGGAAAATTTGGTCTCCGAGCCCTTTTGTTTTTTATGAATTGTTCCTTTTAGGTTTTTAATTTTGAATTTATTCTCTCATGGAAGAAGCACGAGAGGTCTGAGTCTTTAGGTTTGCTGCAAGATAGAGGGACTCGCATCAAGTTCTTGGGAGTTTGCTCGCCGGGATCGGTAGACTTTCGCCCCCCTACAGGTGAGTTATGAATCCGGGTTCTTGATGATTGTGATGAAATTCGTAGGTTTTGGTTTAAACCAAGAATAATAATAGGGTTCTTAGAAAATTGGATCCGAGTCCTTTTGTTTTTATTTTTTATGATTTGTTCTTTTTTGGTTTTTAATTTTTAATTTTTAATTTATTCCCTCCACGGGTCTGATTCTTTGTTTTGGGGAATTAGTTTTTGATGATGATTCTTTCATGGTTATTGTAGATCTGTTTTTTTTAGTCCATTCGTTTGTTAATGTGCTGTTTAGTTGTGCAGAAATTGTAATTAAAAAAACAGATAGTTTTTTAATCTTTTTAAGTCAAATAAAACTACCTGTAAGAAAGTTCTAGGTTTTGAATTTTTGAAGTTTCATCGTGTTCTTTGGTATTTTGATTTACCATGAACTTTTTTTACCTATCAAAAAAAAAAAAGGCTGGGCTAGAAATTCATAAACATCAACTTGCTCAAATCCACGATAGAAACCCTATCAAAGCTAAAGGTTAAAATCCTCTCCCTTCTCATCCTACCATTCATCAATTAAATTATTATAATGATTTTTTTCATGAATAAATGAATAGAAACAGATAAGTAGCAATTTTTAGTGAAAGATAACCTTGAAAATGGAAGTTTCTGAATCTAGGCTTTGGACAAAAACTGTATCACCATGATCTCTTCTCTCTTTTGAACTTAAAGGTCTAAATCATGCATAGACTGTTATGTGCGACATATTTTTATGGTGCCAAAAACCTTTATCTTCCAAGAATTAGTGCATAACTATCATGAAATTCAGCAAAATAGAGTATGACTTAATCCACCTGAAAATTCTAGAACTAGAGCTTTGTTTTGTCATTGAGTCATTTTCTAATTCATTACTGAAAATTTTACATTATTATTTATTAGTACAGTATCAACTATCAGACAAACTTGTATTTGTCTCTTAGAAGGTTTGAAACCTCTAATTGGTGATACACTCCTTGTTGCAGGGACACTTTTCTTTGCCATGAGCAATGTTGGTGAGGTGGGTAAATATCAATACACTTGAATATGATTGTCACATCATTTAGGGGCTTTTGACTCTGGAAGATTTCTGATTAATGTCATTAAATTTTTTCTTTTTCTTTTGAAACAATATGCCCCTTGAAGACTTGCTTTGAATAAATAAGATTTTAACTTGTTTAGCATTGTCTATTGTTGTCTTATTATATTAGGGAGAAGAAAAAATTACACCTTGATTCCCTTATTCTCCTTTTCAATTCTATCTAGGCAACATCCTAAACAATTTATCATCTTTGAAAACTTGAAGACCTTCTACTTCTAGCTTTATCTTGCAGAAGGACAATGATTCCTGATCTATCTGAATGAGGTTTAACACCAAGAACCAAATTAGGCCTTGGACAACTCAGATGGAAATTTAATCTTGTCTGCATCACTGCTCCATCTACAAATTGACTTGAGCTTTTCTTATTTACTGACATTCTATTTTTGTACAGATTTATATACACTGGATCTGTAGAAATTATATTGGATATTGCACAAGATCTCCTCATAGCTACTGATCAGTATCTCTTGTAGGGATAAAGCGTCCCTGTGAGTGTACCATTGCCCATGTGAGTTAAGGAGCTCGATTTTTTGGATATGAATTCCTTTACTGCTTTGAATTAGATTGTGGGCACCTGATGACTCTTTTATTTTTATTTTCAAGGATATATCACTGGAAAATGTTTCAAGAATGCATGAGCTTTCGGAAGCCTTCCATGCTATTTCCTTAAGACACACATGCCTCTTGTCTATCTTGGAGTAGTTTAGTAAACTGAGTTCTAGGGCCGGGTATGTGATGCTTTCTCTCTCTCTATATATCTATTTATAACTGCCATTTCTACTAATAACTTACTAAGGAAGAAGTTGGAAATACTTTTGGAGTTGTGGGAAGTCTCAATGGAGGCAATTGCCTGGAAGCCTAAATATTTGTCTTACAAAAATCTTTAGCCAGCTTTTGATATATGAATTAATATAATTCAATACAAATGATTCACATGTGTACTATTGTCCACTCTAAATGAATACCCAACTAACCGAAGCAAAAGGAGGTTAGCGCAATGCAAGAAAAAAAAAACTATTTTTAAGTTCATTGGTCATTTTAGCTCAACATTGGTCTATCACTGGTAGAAACATGCCTCCGAAAATCATGATTTTCCATTGTTAAAAAAAGCCTAACCCACATAATTCGAGGCTATAATACAACTGACATTTGATTCTTGATCTCTAGCTAAATATATTGTACAAAAAGTGGTAAAAAATAAGGCTGCAGGTTGCTTTCAGAAAATTGGCTGCAGGTTATACATGCTTCATCATGTACTAGAAAATAAGGCACTAGTAACATAATGGTACACTCCGCTCAATTTCTTTTTGTTTTTTTAAAATAGATACTTCTATTTTTATTTTTGTTGTTATCATGAAATGTAGGTTACTTACTTTTTAACTTTGGGTATAAATATACAAAAGGAAATCTATAAGTTGTATCTAATCTTACAGAACTGTAATTTAACTAATACATCATTATTGGGATTGTCTTAATTTTCTGTTTTTTTTCCTTTCTCTGTTTGAGAACAAGGCTAAAGGTCATTCTGTCCATGATCTTGTTGAGATAGTTGCCCACCTATCTTCATACTTGAAGCATGCTTGACCTAAGTCACATGGAAAAAAATCAGGACAATAAACCTGGATTCTAACACTTCCTCAATCCAATAAAAAATGAGAGCTTCTCTAATTGGCTCTATCATGTTACTCTGCATGCCAATAAAGTTTCTGCTTTCCCTTTTGATTAGTTACAGAAAATAATAATAATAATAATAATAATAAAATTAATTGTAGGGATGGTTCTATCATTGAATCTTTCTGGTTCCAGCTAAACACATACCACAACTACCATGGATTTAGAAAACCATTAGGATTGGAGAGGTGGCAGAGCTGCCTCCTTCAACATTATACCCAACAGCACTGGTGCTGCAAAGGTATTAAAAGGACCTGTATCCATGGATTCAAAACCAATATGTTGGGTTGTCATGAGCCACATTCAGTTGATGCACTACAGCCGAATCTATGATTCTGTCTTCTCTAGTTGATTTTCTTTGCTGGGAAAGGCAAAGGAATTATTCTGCAAATACCACATTCTAATAGAATGGATGTAGAGCATATGGAAGGGTGGGATTTAATTATATTGTTGATCAAAATATAAATGTCTTTCTTCTTATAAAGATTAATATTTTTTTCCAACAACCAAGGGTGTTTGATTTTTTTTTTTCCTTAATTCATATCAATCCCAATTGAAAGGCACGATGAGTACAGAAGAAACTCAAATTTTATAAAGGAATTCATTTTCCTTGGTGGATGTTTTCCTTCATTCATTAGAGTAACAATGGCCATACTGTTGCATCAAGACACTGGTAAAAGCTAATACAATGATTTGGAATTAATCATCTTTCTTCCACTTTCTGAAAAAATTAATCTAAGAGAGTTGTGTAAATGCAGTGTGGAGCATCTGGAAAACATAAGAATACATTATCACCAGACACTCAAACGTTGTAGAGCCAACTCTATTTTAGTAATCCAATGTGAGGCTACCCAATATTCTTTAATAGGTCCATTATTATTTTGTGCTCCCTATGTTCTGTTACGTTGGAAAGCTCTACCAATAAACCATTTTTGTGTGCCGATTAGGTGTCTGACAGGCAACCGGCTTAATGGAAATATTCCAGATGGAATCAAGGGAAGGCAGAGCCGCACGTATGTTTTTCATCCAGCATCTTGAGTTAATTTTGCTTGAGATTTGATGTCCATCTTTTGTTATCTATTACCTTTGTTTTTATCTACCCAACGATACATAGGTAAGGTTGTACACATGCATACACATGAACTCCCCTATACAAACACATTCATCTCTGACCTCTATGGAGTTTGATTGTTGATTCTATTCTTGCTATTTGCATCCCTCTATCTGCAATGGGTCAAAGAAATGTTCTCATTAGAAAAGCTCCTAACTACTTGTTAGCTATTAGTTGCAAATTAGATTAAATTCCGCATACAATCTTCTTTAGCACTTATAACTTATACAATTCTTTCATAGTGTTTTGTATATTAGCTTTCATGGAGTTATATTGTGTTTAAAGAGTCATTTATGTTTTTGCAGTGAAATAGATCTTTCTTACAATAACTTCTCTGAGCAATCTGCACTACCTTCTTGTCGAGATAGCTTGCAAGAACTATTTCTTAGTAAACTAAACCTTGTCAAGCTTTAGGCGCAGTTTTTCTTTCATTCACTGTCTACATTAAATTATCTTCTTTTTTGTTTCATTAGGAACTTGTTCAGAAGCTTTTCTGAGGAGGGGAACTTGTAAGCTTTTTACTTTATAATTTGTGTGTGAAGGGAAGCAATTTGTATATGTTTATCTTGCACAACATTGATTCTTTTCTTTTCTTTTCTTTCTTTTTTGGACCAATGCTACATTAATTCAGAGAACTTGGTGGGTGCCTGGAAAACTATCCTTGTCAAAAAGGTGAGTACATAAAATGTGAGGTGAATTTCTCAGTTATTTTATCCTAGATGATTGAGACTTATCTTTGGTATTGAAATGAAATTATATCATCTCATCAAGGACATAAAATTTAGTTTTATTTATTTATATATTTATATATTTATTTATGTTTAATATAACCGATCACCATCTATAACTTTTCTGTTTTCTTAAGATCGTTATTCATTGCATATAAATTGTGGTGGAGAGAAATCTACTGTTGGAAATGTTGTTTATGAAGGGGATCAATATGAAGGAGGTGCAACAAAATTTCATCCTATGATTGATTATTGGGGATTTAGTAGCACTGGACACTTCTGGGATCATAACAAAACCATAAATGATTACATAGCACAAAATGTATCCGTACTTGGAATGAACCACTCTGGGTTGTACACCAGAGCACGACTTTCTCCTCTATCTTTTACTTACTATGGGCGCTGCTTAGCAAATGGGAACTATACAGTAAAAATTCACTTTGCAGAGATTGTTCTGCTATGACAAATAATTATAAAGTTATTCTGTTAAATTATGAAATCAATAGTTTTGTAACCTCAGTCAGTTATTTAACAACTTCATGAAAACCAGCTCAATTCCTCTATTTTATTTTATTTTTCTAACCAATTTACTCCCTGATATCTGCAATGCTAAAGAAATCTTTTTATAGAAAACATCAATTGAATGGAATTGTGTGCTAAGCATAGCATTCAAGCTAACACTGTTGTTTTTATTTTTGATATATTTCAAGCCTCTTTCTAATGGCAAAAAGAAGATACTCATTGCAGTTCTAGTTTCAGTATTGGTTTTCATTTTCACAATTTTGGGCCTTATTTTCTGGAAATGTTACTTTGGATAGAGAACATCAAGTGAACAAGGTAATGTAAATCTATGACACAAGCTTTGGTGTGACCATGTGAGAAGGATCATAAATATGTTTCCCAACTATTGCAGGAAGTAGGAAGAATTTGTGGCAACTTGAATATAATTATAAGTAGCCTATAGACTCAAACTGGCCATGACCTAAATAAAAAATAATCATCTAGAAAACATAAGAATACATTATCACTTGACACTCAAACGTTGGAGGAAAAATTTCTTGGACAATGAGAGGTAAGAAGCATAAACTCTGCACCAAAAGATGTATTATGTGCAGCAACTAGTTGAATCAAGAAGCCTTCCTCTTCCAGTAAACAGGTTTTTTGGGATATATATTACCAAAATGAAATATTTGATTAAAAGGATTTTGAGCACATGCCCTTGGAAGAAGACAAATCAAAACCTAGCATCAGACATTATTTTCAAGTTATTTCATATTTATAGCTTGTTGGGTATTATAAATGAAAAGGTTTGCAATTGGTTTGGTGGAGTCACATGTATTGTTTATACTATTGTTTTAATTCTATTTTCATCTATCATGTGCTAATATGGCAACTTATTATCATGTCAGGTTTTAATGCATGACTTCATTATAAGATATAATGTCATGGCACCTACGCTTGGACTAGTCTCTTATTTACCCATATTGGAGACATACTTCATTAATAACCTAGCAAGGTATTAAGTTGTTCTTGCATTACCTCATTTGCAGTTTATTTTTTTAATAATTGGTGTATTTTTTTCACACTAACGAAAACCAGTGTAAGGAGTTTGCAACTGGAGCTCAAGTCTCGCATTGAGGAGTTTGAGAAGCTTGACAAATTCCATATGGAACAAATGGAAGAAGAGGTTATCGCAAGAAATGCCCACATACATCAACAAAAAGTTGGTAGTTTGGAATGTTTTATGGTAGCTAAGAGCAGTGCAGAAGAATTTTCAAAAACTGATATTGTTGAAGGTATGTGCATTAGTCCTTTGCTTCGCTTGATTTGATATGCACTTTGATTCTATAGTTGCTTGATCTGTTCCTTGTGTCTTCTTGAAAATTTATTCACTTTCCAAGTTAGGTTCAAATATCTATTTTATTCTCATTAGTCATTTTTCTAAGTAAAGATATTGACATTAGTTATTTTGTATATTTTAACCATTTTTTTTTAGGATTTTAATCTTTTTTTCTTCTTATGCAAATAGATGTATTATTTGATCTCTCTTGGAAAGAGCTTTTCTGTCTCGAAGAGTAAGACGTGTTTGATCATGTATGTTCATTAATCAAAGGTTTCTCTAGTCTCACTATCTTGTAAATTAAATCTTGGGGAGAGTCCTAGGCCCAATCTGAGCGTTCTTCCAAAGGTGGATACTCCATCTCGAGTTACTTACGATTTGTTGATAATGTACTGATCCTTGATTGGGTAGCCTCACATTGAATTGCTTTTAAAACCTATACTTTTTTGCTTCTCAATATTGTCCTCATTCTGGGGTCTAATATTGGTTTCAACAACTCCAAGGTTGCTTGAACTGCATGCTTGAATTGGATGCATTACTCTTACAAGTTTTCTAAAGAGCGAAAGAAAAACCTATTGTCTAATAATGAGACCCTGATATTTGGCATTTTGAAAAGCTTAATCACCGGTTTTTGGCTGCTAGATAACTTATGGTATGCGGTTACTGATAATGTTATTGATTTTATTTATGCAATTCATCCAACTATTGAAACCTTAGTTGTTGACTTGAGGAAAATGTCTCTTAGTTGCAAAATTACATTGAAAGTGGTACCATGCGTCCTTTCAACTGTTCTTGTAACAAAACTTAGTAGATATTTATTCATTATGTTCCATGTTGCTATTAACCAATGGACGCATATGGTGTCATGTATCCAAATAGAAATCTTAATTGATGGTTTTGGCTGCCAGGAAACATAATGGTATGCTGCTGCTGATAATGTTATTGTTGCTATTTATGCTACTCATCCAACTCCTATGGAGAAATATGGAAGTTGTGGTTGAAAAGGTTTGCAATAGGTTTGGTGGAGTCACATGTATTGTTTATATTATTGTTTTAATTCTATTTTCATCTATCATGTGCTAATATGACAACTTATTATCATGTCAGATTTTAATGCATGACTTCATTATAAGATATAATGTCATGACACCTACGCTTGGACTAGTCTCTTATTTACCCATATTGGAGACATACTTCATTAATAACCTAGCAAGGTATTAAGTTGTTCTTGCATTACCTCATTTGCAATTTATTTTTTTAATAATTGGTGTATTTTTTTCACGCTAACGAAAACCAGAGGAAGGAGTTTGCAACTGGAACTCAAGTCTCGCATTGAGGAGTTTGAGAAGCTTGACAAATTCCATATGGAACAAATAGAAGAAGAGGTTACTGCAAGAAATGCCCACATACATCAACAAAAAGTTGGTAGCTTGGAATGTTTTATGGTAGCTAAGAGCAATGCAGAAGAATTTTCAAAAACTGATATTGTTGAAGGTATGTGCACTAGTCCTTTGCTTCACTTGATTTGATATGTACTTTGATTCTATAGTTGCTTGATCTGTTCCTTGTGTCTTCTTGAAAATTTATTCACTTTCCAAGTTAGATTCAAATATCTATTTTATTCTCATTACTCATTTTTCTAGTAATATTTATTTATTATAATATTGAAATTTCTATTTATAAAAGTTTATAGTAAAATATAAACAATTTATTTAGGAGGCATTGGGATATACTTCTCAAAGAAAAGAAATTTTTTTTTTCTCTTTTGGGTCCTTGGGCTATTTAGGATGAGGTTAAAAAAATAATTGGAGGGTCCAACTAAAAATACAAGCCCATTGGGTCCTTTCATTTCAACAAACAAAAGACTGAAAATGCCCAACTAAAATGCAAGTCCATTGGGTACTTTCATTCCCTTGGTTGGATGCCTATTATGAAGAATTTAATTCTGAGCCCAACCTGGTCTAGATATTTTTAAGGGGTTCGGGTTCGAGCTTCGTTTTTATTTGAGGTGAGGCTCAAAATTCAAGTTGGGCAAGCCAATGGCCGAATTTAGGTTAAAAATAAATTTGGCACAACCCGGGTATATGGTGATTAAATTTTTAGCTTAAATATCAATTACAATACTTTAACTTAAACAAATTGAAGGGAAAAAAAAAAGAAAAAAAAAACCCAATTTGTGTCCCATATTAAATTTTCAAAAAATTATTTATATTTTAAATTATTATTTAATATAAAAATAATAATTAAAAACACCTAAGATTTATTCTAAAAATAATAATTTATTTTTAAAACAAAATTTTAAAAATAATAATTAAAACATTTTTTATATTTTTTAAACAATTTTTAAAATTAAAATGAAATAAAAAATAATTTTTAGAAACACAAGTAGGAATTGTTTCCATCTATTTTTTTTAAAATAAAAATAAAAATATGGGTATGTTTGATTATGTTTTTTAAAACTTGTTTTTAAGGTAAAGAATAAAAAATAGTTTTTAAAAGCAATTTTCAGAAAATATGCCAAACGGGTTGTAAATTTGGGTTCTTCTAAAAAAGATGAAAAATATTAAAATTTGGTTTTTAAATAATATAAAGATTTATTTAACTATAGGTTAAATTTCTTATTAAAATAAAAAAATTATTTAAAATTTTAATATTCTTATTTTGGTGAATATGTTACAATGATAAATACTTAGATATTATTTTTCAAACTTATGGTAATTTTAAATAACAATTAACCAAATTCCTTAAACTACTTTCTAATTAAATTTCCCTTTAATTAATTAACAACGATTTTCTAAAAAAAAATGGTAGTAATATTTATTTATTATAATATTAAAATTTTCATTTATAAGAGTTTATAGTAAAATATAAACAATTTATTTAGGAGGCGTTGGGATACACTTCTCAAAAAAAACATTTTTTTTTCTTTTGGGTCCTTGGGCTGTTTAGGATGAGGTTAAAAAAATAATTGGAGGGCCCAAATAAAAATACAAGCATTGGGTCCTTTCATTCCAACAAACTGAAGACTGAAAAAACCCAACTAAAATGCCCCATTAGGTACTTTTATTCCCTTAGTTGGATGCCTATTATGAGGAATTTAATTTTTAGCCCAACTTGGCTCAGATACTTTTAAGAGGTTCAGGTTCGAGCTTTGCTTTTATTTGAGGTGAGGCTCAAAATTCAAGTTGGGCAAGTGAATGGGCTTCATGTTAAAAATAAATTTGGCACAAATACATGGTGATTAAATTTTTAGCTTAAATATCAATTACAATACTTTAACGTAAACAAATTGAAGGAAAAAAAGAAAAAAGAAAAACCAATTTGTGTCCCATATCAAAGTTTTAAAAAAATTATTTATATTTTAAAATATTATTTAATATAAAAAATAATTAAAAACACCTAAGATTTGTTTTAAAAATAATAATTTATTTTTAAAACAAGTTTTCAAAAATTTAAATTTGTTGAAAGTTTGTTAAACTTGTTTTTCAAGTTAGATATTTTTTTTTTAAATTAATAATTGAAAACTATTTTTGTTGTAAATAACAAAAAAAAAAAAAACCGTTTTAAAAAACATTTTCAAGTTAGTTTCAAAATTTATATATTGTAATAGATTTTAACACTTAATAATTTTTTTTAAAAAAAAGGCTTGATAATAGTTTATTTGATAGTAATTTTAGAAATTATTTTTAACCTTAAAAATATTTTTTAAAGAAAAATTAGATGTTTAACAAAATTAAAAAATACTTTTAAAATTTTGAAAAATCATTATTGTAATATATATATATATATATATATTTTAAGAAACAATATATTGGTTTCCTAAAGGCACTTTTAGAAATGCTTCCACTAAAAACATGAGCCTAATAGTGACAATAGTGACAAAGAAATCATGCATTTGTGATCATCCTCTCAAATTGCAGTAGTGATAGACAAATGTATATCATGTTCACACCCCCTAAGACATGTTCTTGTACCCACCTTGGGTGTGAGAGACAAACTATAGTATTAGTGACAGATAAATCACACATTTTTATCACGCACCCGTGGCCCTATACCCATGATTGACAAATCACACATTTGCTATTGCATGCATGTGGCCCTATACTTGCCATGAGAGGCATAAATCATGGTAGTAGCAGACAAATCTTAATCCTCCCAAATCATAGTAGTAGTAGATAAATCATACATTTGTGATTACATATAATTAGACAAATAAATAAATGGGGGAGTGATTTCAACTCGAGACCTCTAAATAACCTAAAATCTGATTATGTTAAGTAATCAATTTTCCTTAAAGTTTTAAGTTATCAAGAATTGGACCCATATTTTGTATATCATATTCTAACAAAAGCAATATTAGTCTAGGTTAGGCTAATCTACATAGGTGGTCTAAAAATATTCTTGGCCCCTGACCTCCAAACCGGTTTCTCCTATTGGCAAGAAATAAGTATAATGACCAAAGAACTTGCTATAATCCTTGGTCTAATTGAAATGTAAGTTGGTATTCCATGAATTGTTTGGGGGAATATAATTGAATTTCATTTATTATTGTATTTGGGAGTTCAAGTCAGGCAAGACACAATAAGTTTTTGTGAGCATGTTAGATACATTAAAAATCAATACATGAGGAAGTTCAAATATGATCATTAAAAAATAGGAACTAGAAAAAAGGTATTAGAATGTGCAGTAAATTGCAAGAGACAATCTTTTGTGTTTGACTTGTTCAAAGGAAGGGATGTAAGCATGGAATCCTATAAATATACAAGCTTTCTAGTTGTCTTACCCTCAAACCCCCTCTTATTATGGGATGTTAGTTCCTTTTCTTAATAATTTTTTTCTATTTACTTCAAACCTCCTCTTATTATGGGGATGTTAGTTCCTTTCCTTAAATTTTTTTTTATTTACTCTAAATTCTTGTTTCATGCAGTATTGTTTTCTGGTTGGAAATTTATGTGACATGGTTAATGCACAACTAACATGATTTCCTATTTAAGATTTTTTTTTTGAACCAATGATTGCATAAGAATAACCCATTACAATTTAACCTTTTTTTATGTCTAGCATGGACACATTGAAGAGACATCTTCCTATTTCTGGACTAGAGGGACTTCATGAGCTAAGGAAAATTGTTGAAAGGTTTGAGGAAAAGATTTATTCTACTGCCACAAGCCAGGTATATCCATCATGCTAGTATTTACTCAACCATTCCTCAAGACCTATGAACATTTTTTGTATCCATCCTTAGTGTAAAAGATTAAAGTGCAAAACTTGATATTATCTTATCTTACTTTGTCTTTAATAATTTGATGAATTGATATATTTTTATTTTTACTTCTAATTCAGTCCGATTACTTTTGAAAAATATCTTTGAAGATGTTGACAATGGAAACAAAATCTTTTAATGCTACAACCAATTCTCTACCATCCAACTCTGTTGGTCACAACAAAAAATCCCCTAATGACAAGAAATCCCCTGCTAGGAAAAAGACCCTCAGATCCAGGTAACAACATGAAGAAGTAATGTGTTTTTTTTTATGAAATGCAACAATCAAAATTTTGCTTCTATGAACTGCAACAGTGGAAATTTTGCATTTTATGAAATGCAATGGTGGAAATTTTGCTTTTTATGAAATGCCACAATAGAAGTTTAGCTAACATCTCATTATATTCTTCTTTCATTTTGTAGTTACACTTGACATGCATTACATTTATTGTGTGCACCCATGTATTATATGTGTACATATGTGTATAATTCTTTTTCTATTTCCATGGCTACACATTCCTCTTGTTAGGCAATAAAAAATTTGTGGCTGAGCTTAATTTATGCAGGACGATTTGTATTGAATAGGGTATGGAAGCAGTCAATGGCTGCTTCTTTCCTCCCTTCCTCTAGGTTGGAGGGATAGGGTTATGGAAAGGAGTATCGAATTAATTGGAGCAATGGTCTATGATTTGAGCTCTTAGAAGCGCAAAGGAGGGGTGCGCATGGGAGTAGCTTGCTACTTCTTTTTCCCCTTTCCTTTGGATTGGATTGGGGGGTAGGGATAGGGTTGTGTGTTAGCATCTTGACTTGGATGATGTGGTACCAAGGCCGCATTGGATGACGCTTTGCACCCACGAGTGCCTATTCAACATGCAAGTTGATGGACCAAGGTTTGATGAGAGATCATGTGAAGGCTTGGTTGCCACTCAAGTAGACAACAGATGACATGCAGACTAGCTTGTTGACTTAGCCAAAATTCAAGTGTTTGATTATAGGTCGCTAGTATTTCCCTTCAAAGAAATGGTCTTGAAAATGGTTTCCATGAGGAATTATAATTTCTTTAGATTTTTCATTTTTTTTAGAAAATTAATTATGCGTACTCAAGCACCTATGATGCGTCTCGGTATTTTTTCATTTGAATGATAAATCATTCCATATATTGTAATGGAGGTTGAGATCATGCCCTCATTTAAATGATAAATCTCACTCATTTTATAAATTGGACAATAAGGAACCACCTTCCATTTAGTCATCTTAAGTTCATGGCACAAGAGAGCTAATTCTGTTGGTTAAAATGATAAGCCAAAAAAACAATGTAGTTCTCATAATCCCATGAACCCTTGGAAGTTGTTATCACCTATCTCAGTATGTCCTTCAAAATGCCACACACCAAGCAATTAGCCTCTAGAGATCCCTGTGGTGATTTTTTACTTATCAAGAAATCCATGGCCACCATCCCATGAATCTAGAACCTCAAACTACAGTCCTCTTTCATGTTACTCTACGAGCAGGAATGTTCACCAGACCTCTAAGATGCGTCAACATTAAAGGAATTTGTCATTTAATATGGTAAGAGGCAAGTGGAGGAAAACAATCTCAACAAAAGATTTAGCCATTGGTAAATTCTGTAACCACCAACATTTTTAGTTCCATTAACTAAAATGGAAAACCAAGCTAGAGAGATGTTGTGATATCCTATATCAATTTTGGGAAGAGGCTCCTGACACTATATATGCATAGGGACTATTTGTTCCATGTCAAGTCATGGAAGCATTTTGATGATTTTGAATTCATTATGGTTTTGGGCTGATAATTCTTTTGGTTTCCGCAATTTCTTATTAAGTAGTATAAGTTGGATGCACTATGGATATTGCTTCGATTTGTAATAATGCAAATCCCTTCAATTTGTAATTGTTGTCGTTATGGTGTGGGCCATAGCCTTGAAATTTACTTATATTTGTAGGTTTTGAATAGGGACTATTTGTTCCATGCCAAGTCATGATAACATTTTCATGATTTTGAATTCATTATGGTTTTGGGCTAATAATTCTATTAGTTTCTGCTATTTCTTAAGTAGTATAAGTTGGATGCACTATGGAAACGACTTAAATTTGTAATAGTGCAAATCCCTTCAATTTGTAATTGTTGTCATTATGGTGTGGGCCATAGCCTTGAAATTTACTTATATTTGTAGGTTTTGAATAGGGACTATTTGTTCCATGCCAAGTCATGATAGCATTTTCATGATTTTGAATTCATTATGGTTTTGGGCTAATAATTCTATTGGTTTATGCTATTTCTTAAGTAGTATAAGTTGGATGCACTATGGAAACCACTTAAATTTGTAATAGTGCAAATCCCTTCAATTTGTAACTGTTGTCATTATAGTGTGGGGCATAGCCTTGAGATTTACTTGTATTCTTAGGTTTTTTTTTAATAGAGACTATTTGTTCCATGTCAAGTCATGTTTTCATGATTTTGAATTTATTATGGTTTTGGGCTGATCATTCTTTTGGTTTCTGCATGAAATAATATGATGTGGGATATAAGATTGACATCTAATAGTAACTGATATTTCTTTTTACTTTTCTGCCTTAATATGAATCATTTTTTCCTGGCGCATGGATATGAGCATATTTTGTTTGATTTGAAGATACTTGATTTATAAGTACTTCTACAAAAGAATTGTATGTCATTCAATATAATGAAATTAAACTTAAGTATTTGTTATTATGAAGATTGAGTTGTTAAGTGTTATTTGTACAACTTGTTTGGTTACCTATATTGACAGTTGTGACCTTATTTATGTGGGATTGTAGTTCAATTGGTTAGTGCAATGCCTTTGCAAGGCAGAAGCTGCGGGTTCAAGCCCCGTCAATCCCAACTAGACTAATGATAGGGTTGTGGGTCAAATGTTCTAGGAGTCATCCTCTTTTCATAATGTTCTTTTTTCTCTTTTACGTTACTTCGCTCAATTGCATTCTTATCTTACTAGATAATGTATTTGGGTTGTTCGAAATTTTCTTTTATTTATTTATTTTTCCTTTTTTTTTTCTCATAAATTGGCTTGATTTCTTGTACTTGACTTTGTACCTAGGTTTGAGTTATGAAAATCATGTATGTGGCAGTTTGTGGTTAAGAAATCATTGAAAGTCGTCTTATTGAATCATTGATATGGTAAAAAAACTCTTCACTTATGCCATTGTATTTTAAGCAGTTTGTGTTGTAGAATTGCTTTGTCTTTGATGGTAGATTTGTGTCACTTTCAAAAAATTTTCATCCCTACACAATCATTGTTGTATACCCTATGCAACAAGAAAGAAATGATGTGTTTATATTTTTTTGTTGATAGTTGTTGTGATTCACACAATAATGAGTTACACTATGTGGTTGGGTTCAATTAGGGTGTTGGAAGTCTTAAAATGTGATTGCATTAAGTTTGCTTTGGTTTGTTAACCTAAAACCCATGTTAGTTATTGGCGATTTAGGTCAATTTCCAACTGTAGCTTGGTGTCTTACTCTATAAGGAAAAGAAAGAGGCGAACAAGGGTCCCACTAGGATTTCCCTTATGTAAACTGCATGCTTTAATTAATATTTAAATCAGCTATTAACAAAAGAAGAGGAAAAAAGGAAGCACTAAATCACAGTGGTAGAGCCAACTCTATTTTAGTAATCCACTACAAAAGTTGTTTGTTTCTTATTATTTTTGTGGTTTTCTTAAGAAATAATATAATGTGGAATGTGGGGTTTAATAAGTTCAAAGCTACGGCAATGACAAGAAGTGTGTGTTTTTTCTTCTCTGTCTTAATATGTAAATCAACTTATGCTTTTGTTGTTAGAGCAATTGGTTTAATCAATGTTGTTTTTAACAACCTATTTGGTACTTATATAAGATTGACATTTCTCTTGTTCTGCCCCTTAAGACAAGTAATCTCTATCTCCCTTTCATGATGGTGATGAACTTGTTAGATTTTCCCTTAGGTAGTATATAAGTTTTGGAGTTTGAATTTCTAGATAAATTTGAAAGATGAATTTCTGTATTAGTTTTTTGAAGTGCTTTGTATGCTAGTTTGGTTAAAAATTCATGTTAGATTCTTTTTTAAAGTTCTTTGAATGCTAGTTTAGTTAAAAATTCATCTTAAGTTATTTTCTAAAGTTCTTTGAATGCTACCTTAGTTAAAAATTCATGATGTTTTGATTATTTACCTTTGAGAGCTTGTTATTCTTTAGAAAAAACTTAATTGATTTTTGAGTCAAAATTTCTTTTACAAAAAAAGATCTTTTCTCCATCATGAATGAAAAGGTAGCCAAAAAGAAGGTCTAAGTTGATTTTTCCTTTCTTTTCAAATTGTTTTAAGTTATGAATAAAAAATCCCAACTTTTAGGTCTTTTGTTCGGAATTTCTTAATTTTCTTAGTTCCTTTTTTTCTCCTCCTAAAATCAATTTTCTTTTTAAAAAATAATTTAAATTATTTTCAAAAGGATTTGAATCATTTTCAAAAGTATTTGAATCATTTAAGGACTTTAAAAGAAATTTTGTTTTAGGTTTAGGGCAAAAATCTCACTTTCTTTTAAAAACATGCAACTCATTTCATACAAGTTGCATTCTCTTTTTGGTTTTCCAAAAACTTTGTTTTTATTTCGCATAAGTTTGAACTTGTGCCCCCAAACTAATGGGAATGTCCTTGGCCTTGGTAATCTTTTTCATCTGAGGTTGAGGATGTATGGGTTATGGAATATTGAATGAAGATTTGACACAACCCTACATAAAAGATATTTTAAAATTTATCCTTGCTACCAGTTTCAACTTAGCTAATGACCTTTTAGTTTGAAAATTTGTTTTAATTATTTTTGGAGTGTATTAAATTTTTTTTTCCACAATTGTGTGATGTTACTCACTTCTTGAAATTGATTCTAGAATGTTATTTGCATCGAAAAAGCTTTTCCCAAAGTTGATTTATTTAGTTGGTTATATACCTTGTATAGTTGATGTCTTTGTAAGTTCATGCCATGCAGATACTATGCTCTCGTAATTGCTTGTCATCATCTTTTATCCTAGCTTCTCCATTTGTATTGAAAGTGCATTGCGTTAAAGATATGCTCTTCAGGTACACTCTCCACCATTCACTTCTTTTTAGTTACATATGAAATGTTTTGTGTGAACCACACCATGTTTGATATTGGCGCTGAGTGCCTTGATGTTTGTTTGATTTTTGCTGATGAGATGCCTGCTATATATTTTGTTGTTTGAATTAACTTCAGTATCTTGTAATAGCACTTTAAATTGCAGTCCAGGTACGCATTTTACTCTTCCTTTATGGTCTAACTTGAATTATTTGTTTAGCATGCTTAATATGTTATTGGAATTTAAGTAATCACCATTAGTCTTCCTTGATTCCCTCTATTAATCACTTAATTGTCTTACTTCCCTCAACTTAAGTAACCTGATTATTGGACTTAGACTTGGGTTTATTATTTCAAAGGCATGTTTTTTCAAAAGTTTAAGGTGTCATTTTTCTTAGGGTTTTAATTTCTTATAATATTTTCCCTATAAAAAAATAAAAATAAGTGGCTTGAGAACTCCAAATTTTAATAAAATATCAAATTTTCACAAATAAAAAATGAGTCTCATTGTCGAGTGGGGACGCAAGTGAGAAATGCAAGTCCATAGTAACCCCCTTTCTAGACTTTGTTTATGGCACATTCTTTCATTCAGTTTGATTAGAGTACCCCCCATCCTTAAAACATTGTTTAGGGCACCCCCTTTTCCTTGAGGTTTTTTTTTTGGGCATCCCCCATAGTTTGTTTAGGACATCTCCCTTTCCTTTAGTTTGTTTAACTCATTCCCCTTCATTAAGTTTGTTTAGCATCACCCTTTCCTTTAGTTTATTTAGGTCATTTCCCTTTATTATGGCATCCACCTTCCTTTAATTTGTTTAAGGCATCTCCTTTCTTGGAGTTTCCATAAGTCATCCTATTCCTTTGAGTTAAATTAGGGAATCACCCTTCCTTTATTTTCTTAGGTCATCTGTCACACCCCGGTTTTTGTTATTCTTCAAACTAAACAATTAATACTCAAATAAAGTATAAGAGCTCTCAAAAATTTAAATGCTGAGTTTCTGCTTGATTTTGTGCAAAAAGAGGATACTCAAAACTTGTTATAAAGAGTACATCTTGTATTAAACTTTATTGCTATAGTTAATAAAATATGTTTTGTTTCACAAAAGAAACTTGTACTACATCATTTACGTATACCAAAACCCCATTGTTCACTACGGGTAGCCCATACTACAAGTGTACCTGACAAATATATATATATTACATCATTCCTACAAAAAGATTCAGTCTTTAATACAAAAGGCAAGGCCTCAAAAGACTTTCAATGCGAACAAATAGCATCCAATCACAGTAAAGCATTGCTCAAGCATTATTTCCTGCATAGGTCTTTTGACCTGCATCTAGAGTTGGAAGGGATAAGGTGAGTTCACAACTCAGTAGGAACGTTTATAACCATCCTAAGCATACCCTTAAAAACCTTGAATTAAATGTTTAATAGCATGCATGATAAACATTTTATAACCATTAACAAATGTGTAATCATGTCAAACATGTATGCATGTGTTTTTGCTAGTTTCATCTTTGCTTTTCCTCATCCATCCTTTCACAACTGATAAACTGCTAACCCCCACCAATCTACACATCATATATTGGTGCTCCACAAGATACTCGATTAATATAATAATGACTATTCTGGGACATCACCCAAGGTCAAGTCATACCCCATGTCTTTTGGGACTCATACCAAGGGCAGGACCAATCCTGTGTCTTTAGGGACTAAAACCCAAGGGTAGGACTAACCCTATACACCCACATCGGAGTGTCTTCCTCGAGGGCTTTAGGGACTTTCACCTAAGGACCCACGGTCCCACATAAACAATATATCAAATGATAATACCTATAGCATCACATAAACACTTTCCACCAATCAATTCTCTGAATATCATCCTATGATAATTCCATATCCTTCGTGCAATGCAACTACACATTAAAATGACATTTCTACAACATAGAACCATGAATCTTCATACCAATATACATTCCAATATCATGGTAACATTTTAATGCAATAAACCGAGATGCAATGACACATTAAAATATTTTATGAAATCATAAAAATAACATGAAATTCCAAAAAATGATTCAAGGAAAATATTTTACAACTTACTATTGTTAAATTTTTTTAATGCTCATATTCCCCAATTAATTACCAAACGCTAATTCTTGTGATTTTCTTAAAGCCTAGCCTATTAACAAATCCCAAGTGTCCAAACAACCTAACTAATTACATGTTTACTATTTTTTTTTTCCAGTCAAACCAAATTAAACAAAGATTCATGCTGATCTTACCATTAATAAAATACTTAAGCTAAAATACTTTCATCTTTAATTAATTGTGATTTTTAACTAAAACGGGTTTATAGCTAATTATACTCAACTTTTACACAAATTTTACTATTAATTCTTTTTAGCATGCCATTAGGAACCAAAATAAATGAAAATTACAAAATTTAACAACTTGCTTACCTCAAATCTACACTTTCTCTCTCTAGATCCTCTCTCTAACCCAAGTTGCTGCAGGTGAACTGGTGCAAAACGAGCTGTAGCCCCTTTTAAAGGGGTCTCCATGCAACCAAGCACGAGGTGGTAGGCCACATGGCTACCACCAATCCACCCAAGTATGAGGTGGCATTCCACTAACTTCAATTTCCCAATTTTGCACTTTAGTCCTTCAAGTTATCAAAAATAAAACCCATAATTGCCCATTAGTCCTTTAGGTTTTCATAACCCTAATCAGTCCCTAAGAATCTAATAAGCATGCTTAGGTCATTAACTAATCTCAATTAACCTTAATCAAACTTTAATTCATAATTAAATAGGATTAACACTAAATTAATTTTAATATTTAATTAAGATGTTTAAAGTTAAGTACTAAGATAATCATTATCGTCTATTTAATTCATTAGTACTAGATGTTACATCATCCCTCTTCATGGAGTTTTTTTTTTCAATTCATCCTTATTTCCTAATTTTGTTTATGACATCACCTTTCCTAGAGTTTCTTTAAGGCATCCCCTACCCTTAGTTTGTTTAGGTCATCCCATTTCCTTGATTATTATTAGGGAATCTCCCTTCCTTGACTTTGTTTAGGACATCCCCTTTTCTTTTAGTTTTTTTTTAGCATCCATTTTCCCCGAGTGTTATCATGACACCCCCCTTCCTTTAGTTTGCCTGGGCCATGGGGTTCCTTTAGTTTCCTTAGTGCATCACCCTTCCTTCACATTCTTAGGTCATTCCTCTTCATGGAGATTGTTTAGTTCATTCCCCTTCCTAGAGTTTGTGTAGAGCATTCGCCTTAGTTGAATTTGTTTAAAGCCATCCCTACTAAGTGTTTATTCAGTGCACTCCCACTTCCTTAAGTTTTATAGGGCATCCACCTTCTTAGAGTTTTTTAAGGACATCCCGTGTCCTTGAATTTGTTTATGGCATAGAGTTTCATTAAGGCATCCTTTCCTTTAGTTCTTGTGGGGAATCCCCTCCCTTGATTTTCTCTTGGACATCCCCTTTCCTTTAGTTTGTTTAAAAGTATTGTCATTCCATGAATTTGTTTAGGGCATTCCCCTTCCTTTAGTTTGTTTAGGGCATCCCTATTTCTTGAGTTACATTAGGGCATCTCCCTTTCTTGAGTTTCTTAGGTCAATCCTCTTCATGGAGACTGTTTAGTTCATTCCCTTTCCTGGACTTTGTGTAGAGCATCCCCTTTCCTTAAGTTTGTTTAAGGCATTCCCCATCCTTGAGTATGTTTAGGGAACCCCCCTTCATTGAGTGTTACTAGGGCATCTCCCTTCCTAAACTGTTATTAAGGAATCCCCCTTCCATTAGTTTGTTTAGGGCATCCCCGTTCCTTGAGTTTCTTAGGGCACCCATTTCCCTTGAGTTACTTTAGGGCTTCACCTTCCTTAAGTTTCTTAGTCTCTTTTCATGAAGATTGCTTAATTCATTCTCCTTTTTGGAGTCTGTGTAAAGGATCCCCCTTGCTTGAGTTTGTGGCACCCCCCTTCCAAGAGTTGATTTAGTGCACTCCCACTTCCTTAAGATTCATAGTGCATCTGCCTCTTGGAGTTTGTTAAGCCCCTCCCCTTTTTTGAGAATTTTTTTTTGGCACATCTCCCTTTGTTGAGTTTGTCTAGGGCATTTCCCTTCTTAGAGTTTGTTTACGGCGTCCACTTTCCTCGAGTTTTAATAGGGCATCCCCCTTCCTTTAGTTTGTTTTATGCATCCATGTTCCTTGAGTTTCCTTAGGCCATCCCACTCCCTTGAGTTACATTAGGGCGTCACCCTTGCTTTAGTTTCTTAGGTCATTCTTTTTCATGGAAATTTTGTAATTCATTCCCTTTCCAAGAGTTTGTTTAGAGCATCCCCCTTCCTTGAGTTTGTTAATGACATCCCCTTCCCAAATTTTGTTAAGAGAATCCCCCTTCTTTGAGTTTCATTAGCGCATCCCCCTTCATTGAGTCTTGTTAGCACATCACTTCTTTGAGTTTGTTTGCAACATTCTCCCTCCATATCTTTGTTTAAGGCATCCCCCTTCCTTGAGTCTTATTAAGACGTCCCACTATCCCTTAGTTTCTTTATAGAATATCTATTCCTCGAGTTTGTTTAGTGTTTGTGCCCTCTTCCTTGAGAATTTTTTTAGTGCATCCCCCTGCCTAGAGTTTGTTTAGGGCAACCTAATTCTTAGAGTTACTTATGGCATCCCCTCATTTGATTATGTTTAAGGGAACCCCCATCCTTGAGTCTTCTTAGCGCATTCCCCTTCCATGAAGTTCCTAATGGCAATGCCTTTTTTTGAGTTGTTTTAGGGCATCCTCCATCGTTGAGTTTATATAGGGCAACCTCATCTTTTTTGTTTCTTTAATGCATGGACCTTCTTTGAGTTCATTTAGGGAATGTGATTTCATCGAGTCTTATTAAGGCATCTTTTGCCATTATTTTGTTTAAGGCGTCCCCCTTCATTCAGTTAATTTATGGCATCCACCATCCTAATCTATGTTTAGATCATCCCATTTTCTTCAATGTTATTAAGGCATCTCCTCCTACCCATCCCATAGTTTCTTTGTAGCAATTCCTTGCATTTGTTTAGGTTATGCCCACATCCTTGAGTATGTTTAGCACATCCCCCTTTCTTGAGTTTGTTTAAGGGTATGCCCTATTCCTTGAGTATGTTCAGGACATCCTCCTTCCTTGAATTGTTTTTGGGCATCCCCTTCCTTAAGTTTGTTTAGGGTATTCCCCTTCATTGAGTTTATTGAGGGCATCCTCTTTCCTCAAGTGCTATTAGGGTATTCCCATTCCTCTATTTTTTTTAGGACATTCCTATTCATTGGGCTATCAAACTACCTTGATTTACTTTAGTCCATCACCCTTCCTTCAGTTTCTTAGGTCATCCATCTTCATGGAGATTTTCAATTCATTCCCTTTCCTAGAGTTTGTTTAGACCAACCAACTTCCTTCAATTTTGTTAGGGCATACCCTTTCCTAGGGATTACTTAGCAGACTCCCACTTCCTTTAGTGTAGTAGGGCATCCCCATGTAGTAGTTTGTTTAGCGCAACTCCATTTCTTGAGGTTTTTTAGCACAACTGATTTTGATGGGATTGGGCATCCCCCTTGGTAGCGTTTGTTTGTGGCATGCCCTTTCTATGAGTCTTATTAGTGAATCCCCCTTCTTAATGTTCATTTACAACGTTCTTCTTCCATTGGATTTTTAAGGGCATCCCACTTACTCGAATTTGCTCAGAGCATCCCCCTTCCTCGACTTTGTTTAGAGAATTCCCTTCATTAAGTTTATTAAGGGCATCCTTTAGGGCATCCCACTTCCTTAAGTTGGTTTAGGGTATCCTTCGTCCTTCACCCCATAATCAGGATGTCATCCTATGTTCTATCTAAACATAATCATTTGTTCTCGAGATTCCTCATCATTGGAATGCCATTCATAGTTCTATTCATTTTCATTCTTAGTTTGTTTAATTTCACATCGTTGAAAAGCCATCCTAGGTTTTATCTAAGCTAATTCGTCTGTTCTTTTGATTGCTCATCATTGGACCATAATTCTTGGTTTTATCTCTGTTCATTGTTAGTTCCTTTAGTTACTCGTCTTTGGGTTACTATCCTAGTTTTAATCTAAGTTTATTCGTTTGTTCCCTCTTAATTCTCATCACTAGGACGTCATCCTAGGTTCAATCTATATCCAATTTGAATTAATTTTGTGTCCGATCGTCTGCATACCGTCCTAGGTTCTACCAAAGCTCAGTTTCAATCTATATCCTAGTTTTAATTTTGTTTGTTATGTTTCTTGTCATTGTGATGTTATCCTACTTTCTATCTAGGTTTGTTCTTACTTCCTTTGGGTTCGACACATTTGGATGCAATCCTAGGTTCGACCTATGTTCATTGTTTGTTCCTTTGGTTTCCCATCATTATGAACTATCTAAGCCTATTCGTATGTTCCTTTGGTTTCTCATAATTAGGATGCCATCCTATGAGTTTGTTTAAAGGTACGCCATCCTCCTTGCTTGAGTTGTTTTCGGGCATCCTCTTCCTTAAGTTTGTTTAAGGTATTCTCCTTCATTGAGTTTATTTAGAGAATCCTCTTTCCTTGAGTGTTATTAGGTTATTCCCATTCCTCTATTTTTTTTTAGGACATTCCCTTCCCTCAATTTCTTAGGTCATCCATCTTCATGGAGATTTTTAATTGATTCCCTTTCCTAGAGTTTGTTTAGACCAACCAACTTCCTTTAATTCTTTAAGGGCATACTCTTTCCTAGGGATTACTTAGCAAATTCCCTCTTCCTGTAGTGTAGTAGGGCATTCCCATCAATTAGTTTTTTTTTAGCACTACTCCATTTCTTGAGGTTTTTTAGCACAACCACTTTTGTTTGGATTGGGCATCCACCTTGCTAGAGTTTGTTTGTGGCATGCCCTTTCTATGAGTCTTATTAGTGAATCCCCCTTTTTAATGTTCATTTTCGACGTTCTTCTTCCATTGGCTTTTTTCATGGGCATCCTGCTTACTCGAATTTTCTTAGAGAATCCCTCTTCCTTGACTTTGTTTAGAGAATTGCCTTCATTAAGTTTATTAAGGGAATCGTTTAGGGCATCCCACTTCCTTAAGTTTGTTTAGGGTATCCATCGTCCTTCACCCCATAATCATTTGTTCCCGAGATTTCTCATCATTGGAACGCCATTCATAGTTCTATTCATTTTCATTCTTAGTTTGTTTAGTTTTACATCATTGAGATGCCATCCTATGTTCTCTCTAAGCTAATTCGTTTGTTCTTTTGATTGCTCATCATTGGACCATAATTCTTGGCTCTATCTCTGTTTATTCTTAGTTCCTTTAGTTACCCGTCATTGGGTTACTATACTGGTTTTAATCGAGTTTATTTGTTTGTTCCCTCTTATTTCTCATCACTAGGACGTCATCATAGGTTCTATCTATATCCAATTTGAGTTAATTTTGTGTTCGATCGTCTGCATACCATCCTGTTCTACCTAAGCTTAGTTGATTGTTGTTTATGTTTCTCATCATTATGATGTCATCCTAGTTTCTATCTAGGTTTGTTCTTAGTGCCTTTGGGTTCCAAACATTTTGATCCAATCTTAGGTTCAGCATATGTTCATTGTTCATTTCTTTGGTTTCCCATCATTTTGAGTTATCTATGGTTATTCGTATTTTCCTTTTGTTTCTCATAATGAGCATTCCATCCTATGAGTTTGTTTAAGCGTATGCACTATTCCTTGAGTTGTTTTCGGGCATCCCCTTCATTGAGTTTATTTAACGCATCCTCTTTCCTCTAGAGTTATAAGGGTTTGTCCATTCCTCTATGTTTTTAGGACATTTCATTGGGCTATCAAACTACCTTGATTTACTTTAGTCCATCACCCTTCCTTCAATTTCTTAGGTCATCCATCTTCATGGAGATTTTTAACTCATTCCCTTTCCTAAGAGTTTTTTTTAGACCAACAACCTTCCTTCAATTCTTTTAGGGATACCCTTTCCAAGGGCTTACTAAGAAGACTCCCACTTCCTTAGTGTAGTAGGGCATCTCCATCCAGTAGTTTGCTTATCACAGCCACGTTTGTTGGGATTGGGCATCCCCCTTGGTAGACTTTCTTTGTGGCATGGCCCCATGGTAGAGTTTTTTTGTGGCATGCCCTTTCTATGAGTCTTATTAGTGACTACCCCTTCTTAATGTTCATTTACAACATTCTTCTTCCATTGGCTTTTTAAGGGCATCCGACTTACTTGAATTTGCTTAGAGCATCCCCCTTCCTTGACTTTGTTCAGAGAATTCCCTTCATTAAATTTATTTAGGGCATCCCACTTCCTTAGGTTTGTTTAGGGTATCCCTCGTCCTTCACACCCTATTCTTGATGCCATCCTAGGTTCTATGTAAACATAATCGTTTGTTCCCAAGATTCCTCATAAATGGAATGCCATTCACAGTTCTATTCATTTTCATTCTTAGTTTGTTTAGTTTCACATCATTGAGATGCCATCCTGGGTTCTATCTAAGTTAATTCGTCGGTTCTTTTGATTGCTCATCATTAGACCATAATTCTTGGTTCTATATCTGTTCATTCTTCATTCCTTTGGTAGAGTTTGTTTGTGGCATTCCCTTTCTATGAGTCTTATTTGTGAATACGCCTTCTTAAAGTTCATTTACGATGTTGTCCTTCCATTGGTTTTTTAAGGGCATCCCGTTTGCTTGAATTTGCTTAGTGCATCCCCCTTCCTTGACTTTGTTTAGAGAATTCCCCTCATTAAGTTTATTAAGGGGATCGTTTAGGGCATTCCACTTCCCTAAGTTTTTTTAGGGTATCCCTCGTCCTTCACCCCATAATCAGGATGTCATCCTAAGTTCTATCTAAACATAATCATTTGTTCCCGAGATTGCTCATCATTGGAATGCCATTCATAGTTTTATTCATTTTCATTCTTAGTTTGTTTAGTTTAACATCATTGCGATTCCATCCTGGGTTCTATCTAAGCTAATTCGTTGGTTCATTTGATTGCTCATCATTGGACCATAATTCTAGGTTCTATATATGTTCATTCTTCATTCCTTTAGTTACCCGTCATTGGGTTACTATCCTAGTTTTAATCTAGGTATATTCGTTTGTTCCTCTTATTTTTTATCACTAGGACTTTATCCTAGGTTCTATCTATATCCAATTTGAGTTAATTTTGTGTCCGATTGTCTGCATACCATCTTAGGTTCCACCTATGCATAGTTGGTTGTTTGTTATGTTTCTCATCATTGTGATGTCACCATAGTTTCTACCTAGGTTTGCTCTTAGTTCCTTTGGGATCCAAGCATTTGGATGCAGTCCTAGGTTCGGTCTATATTCAATTTTCGTTCCTTTTTTTCCCATCATTGTGAACTATCTAAGCTTATTCGTATGTTCCTTTAGTATGGATTACTTAGCAGACTCCCACTTCCTTTAGTCTAGTAGAGCAGAGCCATCTAGTAGTTAGTTTAGCGCAACTCCATTTTTTGAGGTTTTTTTAGCACAACCGCTTGTGTTGGGATTGGGCCTCCCCATCGGTAGAGTTTGTTTGTGGCATGCTCTTTCTATGAGTCTTATTTTTTAATACACCTTCCTAAAGTACATTTACGATGTTGTCCTTCCATTGGTTTTTTAAGGGCATCCCGCTTGCTTGAATTTGCTTAGTGCATCCCCCTTCCTTGACTTTGTTTAGAGAATTCCCCTCATTAAGTTTATTAAGGGGATCATTTAGGGCATCCCATTTGCGTAAGTTTTTTTAGGGTATGCCTCGTCCTTCACCCCATAATAAAGATGTCGTCCTAAGTTCTATCTAAACATAATCATTTGTTTCCGAGATTGCTCGTCATTGGAATGCCATTCATAGTTCTATTCATTTTCATTCTTAGTTTGTTTAGTTTCACATCATTGAGATGCCATCCTGGGTTCTATATTAGCTAATTCGTTGGTTCTTTTGATTGCTCATCACTAGACAATAACTCTTGGTTCTATATCTGTTCATTCTTCATTCCTTTAGTTACCCGTCATTGGGTTACTATCCTAGTTTTAATCTACGTTTATTCGTTTGTTCCTCTTATTTTTTTTTATCACTAGGACTTTATCCTAGGTTCTATCTATATCCAATTTGCGTTAATTTTGATTCGGATTATCTGCATACCATCTTAGGTTCCACCTAAGCTTAGTTGGTTGTTTGTTATGTTTCTCATCATTGTGATGTCACCGTAGTTTCTACCTAGGTTTGCTCTTAGTTCCTTTAGGATCCAAGCATTTGGATGCAATCCTAGGTTCCGCCTATATTCAATTTTCGTTCCTTTTTTTTTCCCATCATTGTGAACTATCTAAGCTTATTCGTATGTTCCTTTCCTATGGATTACTTAGCAGACTCCCACTTCCTTTAGTCTAGTAGGTAGAGTTTGTTTGTGGCATGCCCTTTCTATCAGTCTTATTTGTGAATACGCCTATGTTCAGTGTTCTATGTTTGGTTCTACCTAAGCTTAGTTGGTTGTTTCTTATGTTTCTCATCATTGTGATGTCATCCTAGTTTCTATAAAGGTTTGTTCTTAGTCCCTTTAGGTTCCAAAGTTTTCATTGGAGTCCTAGGGTCGGCCTAGGGTCGGCCTATGTTCATTGATCGTTTGTTTGGTTTCCCTTCATTGTGAATTATCAAAGCTTATTCATATGTGTCTTTCGTTTCTCATCATTAGAACACCATCCTATGAATTTGCTTAAGGGTACACCCTATTCCTTTAGTATGTTGATGATATCCTCCTTCCTTGAGTTGCTTTCGGGCATCCCCTTCCTTGAGTTTGTTTTGGGTATTCCACTTCATTGAGTTTATTTAGGGCATCATTTTTCCTGGAGTGTTATTAGGGTATTCCCATTCCTCAAATTTTTTACAACATTCCTGTCCATTGCGCTATCAAACTACCCTGATTTAGTTTATTATGTTATCTTTCCTTGAGTTTCTTAGGTCATCGTTCTTCGTGGAGATTTTTAATTCATTCCCTTTCCTAGAGTTTGTTTAGGCCAACCAACTTCCTTCAATTCTTTGAGGGCATACCCTTCCAAGGGATTACTAAGCAGACTGCCAATTCCTTTAGTCTAGTAGGGTATACCCATTTAGTAGTTTGTTTAGAGCAACTCCATTTTTTGAGGTTTTTTTAGCACGGCCGCTTTTGTTGGGATTGGGCTGCCCTATTGGTAGAGTTTGTTTGTGGCATGCCCTTTCTTTGAGTCTTATTAGTAAATCCGCCTTCTTAAGGTTCATTTACGATGATGTTTTTCCATTGGTTTTTTAAGGGTATCTCGCTTGCTTGAATTTGCTTAGTGCATCCCCCTTCCTTGACTTTGTTTAGAGAATTCCCGTCTTTAAATTTATTAAGGGGATCGTTTAGGGTATCCCTCATCCTTCACCCCATAATCAGGATGTCATCCTAAGCTCTATCTAAACAGAATCATTTGTTCCCTAGATTGCTCATCATTGGAATGCCATTCAAAGTTCTATTCATTTTCATTCTTAATTTGTTTAGTTTCACATCATTGAGATGCCATCCTAGGTTCTATCTATATCCAATTTGAGTTAATTTTGTGTCCAGTCGTCTGCATACCATCCTAGGATTTACCTAAGCTTAGTTGGTTGTTTATTATGTTTCTCATCGTTGTAATGTCATCCTAGTTTCTATAAAGGTTTGTTCTTAGTCCCTTTAGGTTCCAAAGTTTTCAATGGAGTCTTAGGGTCGGCCGATGTTCATTGATCGTTTGTTTGGTTTCCCTTCATTGTGAATTATCAAAGCTTATTCGTATGTTCCTTTCCTTTCTCATCATTAGAACACCATCCTATGAATTTGCTTAAGGGTACACCCTATTCCTTTAGTATGTTGATGATATCCTCCTTCCTTGAGTTGCTTTCGGGCATCCCCTTCCTTGAGTTTGTTTAGGGTATTCCCCTTCATTGAGTTTATTTAGGGCATCATTTTTCCTGGAGTGTTATTAGGGTATTCCCATTCCTCAAATTTTTTACAACATTCCTGTCCATTGCGCTATCAAACTACCCTGATTTACTTTTAGTCCCTCATCTTTCCTTGAGTTTCTTAGGTCATCATTCTTCGTGGAGATTTTTAATTCATTCCCTTTCCTAGAGTTTGTTTAGGCCAACCAACTTCCTTCAATTCTTTGAGGGCATACCCTTCCAAGGGATTACTAAGCAGACTGCCAATTCCTTTAGTCTAGTAGGGCATACCCATTTAATAGTTTGTTTAGCGCAACTCCATTTTTTGAGGTTTTTTTAACACGACCGCTTTTGTTGGGATTGGGCTGCCCTATTGGTAGAGTTTGTTTGTGGCATGCCCTTTCTTTGAGTCTTATTAGTAAATCCGCCTTCTTAAAGTTCATTTACGATGATGTTTTTCCATTGGTTTTTTAAGGGTATCTCGCTTGCTTGAATTTGCTTAGTGCATCCCCCTTCCTTGACTTTGTTTAGAGAATTCCCGTCTTTAAATTTATTAAGGGGATCGTTTAGGGTATCCCTCGTCCTTCACCCCATAATCAGAATGTCATCCTAAGCTCTATCTAAACAGAATCATTTGTTCCCTAGATTGCTCATCATTGGAATGCCATTCAAAGTTCTATTCATTTTCATTCTTAATTTGTTTAGTTTCACATCCTTGAGATGCCATCCTAGGTTCTATCTATATCCAATTTGAGTTAATTTTGTGTCCAATCGTCTGCATACCATCCTAGGATTTACCTAAGCTTAGTTGGTTGTTTATTATGTTTCTCATCGTTGTGATGTCATCCTAGTTTCTATAAAGGTTTGTTCTTAGTCCCTTTAGGTTCCAAAGTTTTCAATGGAGTCTTAGGGTCGGCCTATGTTCATTGATCGTTTGTTTGGTTTCCCTTCATTGTGAATTATCAAAGCTTATTCGTATGTTCCTTTCCTTTCTCATCATTAGAACACCATCCTATGAATTTGCTTAAGGGTACACCCTATTCCTTTAGTATGTTGATGATATCCTCCTTCCTTGAGTTGCTTTCGGGCATCCCCTTCCTTGAGTTTGTTTAGGGTATTCCCCTTCATTGAGTTTATTTAGGGCACCCTTTTTCCTGGAGTGTTATTAGGGTATTCCCATTCCTCAAATTTTTTACAACATTCCTGTCCATTGCGCTATCAAACTACCTTGATTTACTTTATTATGTTTCTCATCGTTGTGATGTCATCCTAGTTTCTATAAAGGTTTGTTCTTAGTCCCTTTAGGTTCCAAAGTTTTCAATGGAGTCCTAGGTTTGGCCTATGTTCATTGTTAGTTTGTTTGGTTTCCTTCCATTGTGAATTATCGAAGCTTATTCGTATGTTCCTTTTGTTTCTCATCACTAGAACACCTTCATATGAATTTGTTTAAGGGTACACCCCATTCCTTTAGTATGTTGAGGATATCCTCCTTCCTTGAGGTTCTTTCGGGCATCCCCTTCCTTGAGTTTAATTAGGGTATTCCCCTTCATTGAGTTTATTTAGGACATCCTCTTTCCTCGAGTGTTATTAGGGTATTCCTATTCCTCTATTTTTTAAAGAAAATTGCTGTTCATTGGGCTATCAAACTTTCGTGATAAAGTCCATCATCTTTCCTTTAGTTTCTTAGGTCATCCATCTTCATGGAGATTTTTAATTCATTTCCTTTCCTAGAGTTTTTTTAGGCCAACCAACTTCCTTCAATTCCTTGAGGGCATACCCTTTCCTAGGGATTACTAAGCAGACTCCCAATTCCTTTAGTCTGGCTAGGGCATACCCATCTAGTAGTTTGTTTAGCGCAACTCCATTTTTTGAGGTTTTTTTAGCACGACCACTTTTGTTGGGATTGGCAATCGCCTTAGTAGAGTTTGTTTGTGGCATGCCCTTTTATTACTAAATCCGCCTTCCTAAGGTTCATTTAAGATGATGTTCTTCCATTGGTTTCTTAAGGGCATCCCGCTTGCTTGAATTTGCATAGTGCATCCCCTTTCCTTGACTTTGTTTAGAGAATTCCCCTCATTAATTTTATTAAGGGGATCATTTAGGGCATCCCACTTCCTTAAGTTTTTTTAGGGTATCCCTCGTCCTTCACCCTATAATCAGAATGTCATCCTTAGTTCTATTTAAACATAGATATTTTTTCCCGAGATTGCTCATCATTGGAATGCCATTCATTGTTCTATTCATTTTCATTCTTAGTTTGTTTAGTTTCACATCATTGAGATGCTATCCTAGGTTCTATCTAAATCCAATTTGAGTTAATTTTGTGTCCGATCATGTGCATACCATACTAGGTTCTATCTAAGCTTAGTTGGTTGTTTGTTAGTTATGTTTCTCATCATTGTGATGTCATGCTAGTTTCTATAAACGTTTGATCTTAGTCCCTTTTGGTTCCAAACAATTGATGGAGTCGTAGGTTTTGCCTATGTTCATTGTTCGTACGTTTGGTTTCCCTCCATTGTGAATTATTAAAGATTTTTCGTATGTTCCTTTTGTTTCTCATCATTAGAACAACATCCTATGAATTTGTTTTAGGGTACACCCTATTCCTTTAGTATGTTGAGGACATCCTCCTTCCTTGAGTTGTTTTCGGGCATCCTCTTCCTTGAGTTTGTTTTGGGTATTCCTTTTCATTGAGTTTATTTAGGGCATCCTCTTTCCTTGAGTGTTATTAGGGTATGCCCATTCCTCTATTTTTTAAGAACATTCTTGTTCATTGGGCTATCAAACTACCTTGATTTACTTTAGTCCATCATGTTTCCTTCTTCATGGAGATTTCTAATTCATTCCCTTTCCTAGAGTTTATTTAGGCCAACCAAGTTCCCTCAATTCTTTGAGGGCATACACTTTCCTAGGGATTACTTAGCAAACTCCCACCTCCTTTAGACAGTAGGGCATCACTATCCAGTAGTTTCTTTAGTGCAACTCCATTTCTTGATGTTTTTTTAGCACAACCACTTGTTTTGGGATTGGCAATCGCCCTTAGTAGAGTTTGTTTGTGGCGTGCCCTTTCTTTGAATCTTATTAGTGAATCCGCCTTCTTAAAGTACATTTATGATTTTGTTCTTCCATTGGTTTTTTAAGGGCATCCCGCTTGCTTGGATTTTCTTAGTGCATCTCCCTTCCTTGACTTTGTTTAGAGAATTCCCCTCATTAAGTTTATTAAGGGGATCGTTTTGGGCATCCCACTTCCTTTCGTTTTTGTAGGGTATCCCTCGTCCTTGACCCCATAATCAGAATGTTATCCTAAGCTCTATTTAAACAGAATCATTTGTACCCGAGATTGCTCATCATTGGAATGCCATTCATAGTTCTATTCATTTTCATTCTTAGTTTGTTTAATTTCACATCATTTAGATGCCATCCTTAGTTCTATCTATATCCAATTTGAGTTAATTTTTTGTCCGATCGTGTGCATACCATCCTAGGTTCTACCTAAGCTTAGTTGGTTGTTTGTTATGTTTCTCATCATTGTGATGTTATCCTAGTTCCTATAAACGTTTGTTCTTAGTCCCTTTGGGTTCCAAAGTTTTCTATGGAGTCCTAGGTTTGGCCTATGTTCGTTGTTTGTTTGTTTGTTTGATTTCCCTCCATTAGGAATTATCGAAGCTTATTCGTACGTTCCTTTTGTTTCTCATCATTAGAACACCATCCTATGAATTTGTTTAAGGGTACACCCTATTCCTTTTGTTTGTTGAGGATTTCCTCCTTCATTGAGTTGCTTTCAGGCATCCCTTTCCTCGAGTTTGTTTATCCTCCTTCCCGTTCATTGAGTTTATTTGCGGCATACTCTTTCCTCAAGTGTTATTAGGGTATTCCGATTACTCTATTTTTTTTTTTTTAACATTCCATTCCATTGGGCTATCAAACTACCTGGATTTATTTTAGTCCCTCATCTTTCCTTGATTTTCTTAGGTCATCCCTCTTCATGGAGATTTTTAATTCACTCCCTTTCCTAGAGTTTGTTTAGGCCAACCAACCTCTTTCAATTTTTATAGGGCATACCCTTTCCTAGGGATTACTTAGCAGACTCCCACATCCTTTTAGTGTAGTAGGGCATCCCAATCCAGCTGTTTCTTTAGCGCAACTCCATTTCTTGATGTTGTTTTAGCACAACCATTTTTGTTGGGATTGGCCATCGTCCTTAGTAGAGTTTGTTTGTGGCATGAATTAGTGAATCCGCCTTCTTAAATTTCATTTACGATGATGTTCTTCCATTTGTTTTTGAAGGGCATCCCGCTTGCCTTAATTTGCTTAGTGCATCCCCCTTCCTTGACTTTGTTTAGAGAATTCCCCTCATTAAGTTTATTAAGGGGATCGTTTAGGGCATCCCACTTCCCTAAGTTTTTTTAGGTTATCCCTCATCCTTCAACCCATAATCAGGATGTCATCCTAAGTTCTATCTAAACATAATAATTTGTTCCAGAGATTGCTCATCATTTGAATGCCATTCATAGTTCATGCGAACCTCATGCGACATGATTTGAGACCCAACAAACAGTATTGGAATAATTGCCCAAGAATTTAAAATATAGATTTTTGATAGAACCTTGACCCAACGTTTAGAAGTGAAATGCGAACCAAAACTATAAGTAACAGACCTCTACCTAATGATTACAATAGAATCACAAACCGAAAGTATAAGGTTTGAACGCCACAAGGAAGAATGCCTGATAAGTTCACAGTTTTTGAAGAACCAAAAGAAGAGCAAAGCCTCACATTTTCTGATTGTTTTATTCAATAAAAATTATCCCCTATTACAATGAGTGCGTGCTATTTATATGTCATGAAAAAAACTTACTAAATATTAAAACCCTAAATAAAGGTTGATTTGGTATGAAATTAGCAGATCCAAAATAGGAAAATAGATAAAAAAACGTTGTAAATAATAAAAGCCTAAAATTAAGAAGCTCTAGAATAGGAAATAACTTATATGAAGCTGGAAAGTGAATCAGTCATTAATCCATGCCATAAATCATGCCCAATCAAGCCAGATTAGCCCTCAATAGCTTGGATTAAATTTATTACACCTTCATCTTCCTTGGGGCCAAACTTGGAATGTCCTGCATTAGAATCAGCCCAAATCTCTTGAATTAGCCCATTAAGTGCTTCTTTGATCTTCTTAGATCCTGCTTTAGTAATAGGCCCAATAGGAACATGCAATGGATCCTTGAATGCTTGTTGATTCTCATCAATAGTTCTATGCATTTTCATTCTTAGTTTGTTTAGTTTCACATCATTGAGATGCCATCCTAGGTTCTATCTATATACAATTTGAGTTAATTTTGTGTCCGATCGTCTCCATACCATCCTAGGTTCTACCTAAGCTTAGTTGGTTGTTTGTTATGTTTCTCATCATTGTGATGTCATCCTAGTTTCTATAAAGGTTTGTTCTTAGTCCCTTTGGGTTTCAAATAATTCGATGGAGTCCTAGGTTCGACCTATGTTCATTGTTCGTTCGTTTGGTTTCCCTCCATTGTGAATTATCAAAGCTTATTCGTATGTTCCTTTTGTTTCTCTTCATTAGAACCATCCTATGTATTTGTTTAAGGGTACACCCTATTCCTTTAGTATGTTGAGGACATCCTCCTTCCTTGAGTTTGTTTAGGGTATTCCCCTTCATTGAGTTTATTTAGGGCATCCTCTTTCCTAGAGTGTTATTAGGGTATTCCCATTCCTTTATTTTTTTTTACAACATTCCTGTTTATTGGGCTCTCAAACTACCTCGATTTACTTTAGTCCCTCATCTTTCCTTGAGTTTTTTAGGTCATCCATCTATATGGAGATTTTTAATTCATTCCCTTTCCTAGAGTTTGTTTAGGACAACCAACTTCCTTCAATTCCTTGAGGGCATACCCTTTCCTAGGGATTACTTAGCAGACTCCCACTTCCTTTAGCGCAACTCTATTTCTTGATGTATTTTTAGCACAACCACTTTTGTTGGGATTGGCCATTGTCCTTAGTAGAGTTTGTTTGTGGCATGCCCTTTCTATAAGTCTTATTAGTGAATCTGTCACACCCCAAATTTTTTGTTATTCTTCAAACTAAACAATTGATACTCAAATACAATATAAGTGCTCTCAAAAAATTAAATGTTGGGTTCTTGTTTTATTTTGAGCAAAAAGAGAATATGCAAAACTTGTTATAAAGAGTACATCGTATATTAAACTTTATAACTTGTAGTTAACAAAATATATTTCGTTTCTTAAAATAAACTTGTAATACGTTAATTTACATATACCAAAACCTTATTGTTCACTACGGGTAGCCCTTACTACAAGTGTACCTAACAAGTACATATATTAGATCATTCCTACAAAGAGATTCAGTATTTAATAGAAAGGCAAAGCCTCAAAAGACTTTCAATTGAGCAAACAACATCCAATCACAGTAAAGCATTGCTCAAGCATTATTTCCTGCGTAGGTCTTCTGACCTGCATCTAAAGGTGGAAGGGATAGGGTGAGTTCACAACTCAGTAGGAAAGTTTATAACAATCCAATGCATACCCTTATAAGCCTTGAATTAAACGTTTAAAAGCATGGATGATAAACATTTTATGACTGTTAACAAATGTGTAATCATGACAAACCTGTATGCATGTGTTTGCTACTTGGATCCTTGCTTTTCTCCATCCATCCTTTCACAACTGATAAACTGTTGACTCCCAACAATCTACACATCAAATATCCATGTTCCATAAGATACTTGATCAATATAATAATGACTATTCTGGGACATCACCCAAGGGCAAGTCATACCCCGTGTCTTTTGTGACTCATACCCAAGGGCAGGACCAACCCCATGTCCTTAGGGACTAAAACCCAGGGGGAGGACCAACCCCATACACCCATATTGGAGTGTCTTCCTTGAGGGCTTTAAGGACTTTCACCCAAGGACCCACGATCCCACATAAACAATATATCAATAGATAATGCCTATAGCACCACATAGACACTTCCGACCAACCAATTCAATGAATATCATCCGTGATTATACCATAGACCATTTCCACAACACAGAACCATGTATCTCCACACCAATATGCGTTCCAATCTCAATGTAACATTTCAACACAATAAACCAAGATGTAATGACACATTAAAACATTTAATGAAATCATAGAAATGACATGAAATTTCCAATAAATGTTTCAAGGAAAGAAATCAAATACACTATGGGATAACATAAAATTCCCTACCTTACACTGACTTCCTTTTTGTGTTTATTCTAACTAGGCAATCTTTGCCTATTACGAGGGACTGAAATGAAATGACATCATTTAGATTTCCTAACCATGAAAATTTATACAGTTTACTGCTGCTAATTTTTAATTCTCACATTCTCTAATCTATATACCTATATGTTTTCCAAACCAATTTGAATTGAATTAAACAATATTTACAATGCATATTAATTTCCCTAATTACTTATCAAACACTAATTGTTTTGATTTTCTTAAAGCCTAACCCATTGACAAATCACAAGTGTCCTAATAACCTAATTAATCATAATCTATTTTTTAATGAAACCAAATTAAACAAAGATTTATGCTTATCTTACCATTAATAAAACACTTAAGTTAAAATACTTTAATCCTTAATAAATTGTGATTTTTAATTAAAACATGTTTTTACCATTAGGAACCAAAATAAACGAAAATTACAAAATTAAACAACTTGCTTACCTCAAATCTACACTTTCTCTCTCTTGATTCTCTCCCTAACCCAAGTTGTTGTAGGTGAAATGGTGGAAAACGAGTTGCACCCTTATAAAAGGGGTCTCCATGAAACCAAGCACGAGGTGACAGCCCACATGGCTGCCATCAATCCACCTAAGTAGGAGGTGGCATTCCACTAACTCCAATTTCCCAGTTTTGCACTTTAGTCCTCCATTTTATAAAAAATAAAACCCATAATTGCCCATTAGTCCTTTAGGTTTTCATAACTCTAATCAGCCCCTAAGAACCTAATAAACATGATTAAGTCATTAACTAATCAAAGTTTAATTCATAATCAAACAAGATTAGCACTAAACTAGTTTTCACATCTGATTAAGCATGCTTAATGTTAAGTACAAAGATAATCATTATTGCCTATTTAATTCATTAGTGCTAGGTGTTATAGAATCCCCCGTCTTAATGTTCATTTACGACATTTTTCTTCCATTGGCTTTTTAATGGCATCCCTTACTCGAATTTACTTAGAGCATTCCGCTACCTTCACTTTGTTTACATAATTCCCTTCATTAAGTTTATTAAGGGCATTGTTTAGGCCATCCCACTTCCTTAAGTTTGTTAATGGTATCCCTCGTCCTTCACCCCATAATCAGGACGTCATCCTAAGTTCTATCTAAACATAATCATTTGTTCCCGAGATTGTTCATCATTGGAATGCCATTCATAGTTCTATTTATTTTCATTCTTAGTTTGTAATTTCACATCATATAGATGCCATCCTAGGTTTTATCTATATCCAATTTGAGTTAATTTTTTGTTTGATCGTTAGCATACCATCCTAGGTTCTACATCAGCTTAGTTGGTTGTTTGTTATGTTTCTCATCATTGTAATGTCATCCAAGTTTCTATTAAGGTTTGTTCTTAGTCCCTTTGGGTTCCAAACAATTCGATGGAGTCCTAGGTTCGGCCTATATTCATTGTTTGTTCGTTTGCTTTCCCTCCATAGTGAATTATCGAAGCTTATTCATATGTTCATTTTTTTTCTCATCATTAGAACACCATCCTATGAATTTGTGTAAGGGTACACACCCTATTCCTTTAGTATGTTGAGGACATCCTCCTTCCTTGAGTTGTTTTTAGGCATCCCCTTCCTTGAGTTTGTTTAGGGTACCTTCATTGAGTTTATTTAGGGCATCTACTTTCCACAAGTGTTATTAGGGGATTCCCATTCCTCTATTTTTTTAGAACATTCTTGTTCATTGGGCTATCAAACTAGCTTGATTTACTTTAGTCCATCATCTTTCCTTGAGTTTCCTAAGTCATCCATCTTCATGGAGATTTTTAATTCATTCCCTTTCCTAGAGTTTGTTTAAGCCAACAAACTTCCTTCAATTCTTTGAGGACATACCCTTCCTAGGGATTATTTAGCAGATTCCCACCTCCTTTAGTGTAGTAGGGCATCCCTATCCAGTAGTTTTAGCGCAACTCCATTTCTTGATGTTTTTTTAGCACAACCACTATTGTTGGGATTGGGCCATCCTCTTTAGTAGAGTTTGTTTGTGGCATACCCTTTCTTTGAGTCTTATTAGTGAATCCGCCTTCTTAAAGTTCATTTACGATGTTGTTCTTCCATTGGCTTTTTAAGGGCATCATGCTTGCTTGAATTTGCTTAGTGCATCCCCGTTCCTTGACATTAATTAGAGAATTCCCCTCATTAAGTTTATTAAGGGGATTGTTTTGGGTATCCCACTTCTTGAAGTTTGTTCAGGGTATCCCTCGTCCTTCACCCCATAATCGGGATGTCATCCTAGGTTCTATCTAAACATGATCATTTGTTCTCGAGATTGCTCATCATTGGAATGCCATTCATTCTTCTATTCATTTTCATTCTTTTTTTTGTTTAGTTTTACATCATGCAATAACAAATGTGTGATTTGTCAATCATGGGTATAGGGCCATAGGTGCATGATTAAAATGCGTGATTTATCTGTCACTAATATAGTTTGTCTCTCACACCCAAGGTGGGTACAAGAACATGTTTGAGGGGGGTGTGAACATGATATACGTTTGTCTATCACTATTGCAATTTGAGAGGATGATCACAAATGTATGATTTCTTTGTCACTGTTGTCACTATTAGGCTCGTGTTTTTAGTGGAAGCATTTCTGAAAGTGTCTTTAAGAGAATTACCAATCTAATGTTTCTTAAAAAAAATATTACAATAATGATTTTTCAAAATTTTGAAAGTATTTTTTAATTTTGTTAAACATCTAATTTTTTTTTTTTTAAAAAATATTTTTAAGGTTAAAAATAATTTCTAAAATTATTGTCAAATGTACTATTATTGAGCCTTTTAAAAAAAATGTTTGTTTAAGTTAAAGTATTGTAATTGATATTTAAGCTAAAAATTTAATCACCTTGTACCCAAAGATTAGGTTGTGCCAAATTTATTTTTAACCTGAATTCAGCTCATTTGCTTGCCCAACTTGAATTTTGGGCCCTACCTCAAATAAAAGCAAAGCTTGAACGGGCCAGGTTGGGTTAAGAATTAAATTCCTCAGAATAGGCATCCAACCAAGGGAATGAAAGTACCCAATGGGCTTGCATCTTAGTTGGGCCTTTTCGGTCTTCTGTTTGTTGGAATGAAAGAACCCAATGCTTGTATTTTTATTTGGGCCCTCCAATTATTTTTTTTAACCTCATCCTAAACAGCCCAAGGACCCAAAAGAAAAAAAAAATTGTTTTCTTTGAGAAGTAAATCCCAACGCCTCCTAAATAAATTGTTTAGATTTTACTATACACTTTTATAAATAGAAATTTCAATATTATAATAAATAAATATTACTGCCATTTTTTTTTTGTTGAGAAAATCGCTGTTATTAGTTAAAGGGAAATTTAATTAGAAAGTAGTTTAAGGAACTTGGTTAATTATGATTTAAAATTACCATAAGTTTGAAAAATAATATCTAAGTATTTATCATTGTATCACCAGAATAAGAATATTAAAATTTTAAATAATTTTTTATTTTGATAGAAAATTTAACATATAGTTAAATAAATCATTATATTATTTAAAAACAAAATTTTAATATTTTTCATCTTTTTTAGAAGAACCCTAATTAAGCAATCTTAGGACTCGTTTGGCATATTTTCTGAAAATTGCTTTTAAAAACTATTTTTTATTCTTTACCTTAAAAACACGTTTTAAAAAACATAATCAAACATACCCATATTTTTATTTTTTTAAAAACATATATATATATATATATATATATATATATATATATATAGGTGAAAAAAATTCCTACTTGTGTTTCTAAAAATAATTTTTTTATTTCATTTTAACTTTTAAAATTGTTTTTAAAAATATAAAAAATGTTTTTAATTATTATTTTTAAAAATTTGTTTGAAAAATAAATTATTATTTTTTGAACAAATCTTAGGTGTTTTTAATTATTTTTATATTAAATAATAATTTAAAATATAAATAATTTTTTGAAAACTTTAATATGGACACAAATTGGTTTTCCTTTTTTTCTTTTTTTTTTTCCTTTAATTTGTTTAAGTTAAAGTATTGTAATTGATATTTAAGTTAAAAATTTAATCACCATGTACCCAAATATTGGGTTGTGCCAAATTTATTTTTGACCTAAATTCGGCCCATTGGCTTGCCCAACTTGAATTTTTGGCCTCACCTCAAATAAAAACGGAGCTCGAACCTGAACCCCTTAAAAATATATGGGCCAGGTTGGGCTAAGAATTAAATTCCTCAGAATAGGCATCCAACCAAGGGAATGAAAGTACCCAATGGGCTTGCATTTTAGTGGGTACTTTTCAATCTTTTGTTTGTTGGAATGAAAGGACCTAATGGGCTTGTATTTTTAGTTGGGCCCTCCAATTATTTTTTTTAACCTCATCCTAGAAAGCCCAAGGACCCAAAAGAAAAAAAATTAGTTAAAGGGAAATTTAACTAGGTTGTACCATGTTGCACTAAGGTTGTACCTAAGGTACATTAAGGAAGTACCTTTACACTATTAAGGTTCCAATTGACTAGCCAATCACAACATAATAATGGCATGCTTGTATCTAAAATGCAATTAAAGAAATTGTGTCTTGAGTAGAAAAGTTCTAACAACATTCATCTTCAAATGATGTTCTCCATCTTTAATGAATGCCAAAGCTAGGTCATATTAACATAACTCTATGGGACATGGGCTTAAATAGAAGGAAGGGTTCTGCTCACAGTTTGTCCTCTCTGCACTTTTCACTAAGAGTTGTGCTGAAAGGGAAATAGGGATCCAATATAAATAACATGAATCATCAAAACTTGCGTTCTTTACCATGTATGTATGTCCTCCCCACTTCTAGTTAGCTAATTATAGGGCAAGGGAACAATCACCAATATTCTGAATCCATTTATAGTGACATGTAGAAGAAACATATGCTACATATAAAGAACACACTGTCTATAACTGAATAAATTCTTCCTTAACAAGTTATATACTTTTTGCTAAAATGGCATGTTGATGCATTACCAACATCACCATCATACAACAATCTTACATAACAACCCATCCATGTTAGCAAATAAATGCAAAATAGATTTATATCTTCCCTTCAATCAAATGATTCCAACTACCATGCAAGTGGTAAATCACTTCCAAGCATTAATCATGGTCCCATATCTAATGCTGCAAAAGAAGAGGTCCAATATATTGATACAAACATATTGGCAAATTATCATAACAAAACTAAACTAGGGTTACAATGACATTTTTATAAGTAAAACAAGTCCAATATAGGATGCCTAAAACAAGGGTGCTAACCAAGTACTCACAAGTCACAAAGTTCACACTTTAGGGGGTGGGGCGGGGGTTGGAACAGGGGGTTGCTCACCATAGCTCAACATCTACAAAAGAAGTTCATTCTCCTAGAAAGTTTTATTTCACTGTCACCTCACATCATAGGACAAGAGAGTCACTCTCTGTGTAATACCTAGTACTAATGAATTAAATAGGCAATAAGGATTATTTTAGTACTTAACTTTAAGCGTGCTTAATTAGATGTAAAAACTAGTTTAGTGCTAATCATGTTTAATTATGATATTAATTTTGATTAAGGTTAAGTGGGATTAGTTAATGATCTAAGCATGCTTATTAGGTTCTTAGGGACTGATTAGGGTTATGAAAACCTAAAGGACTAATGGGCAATTATGGGTTTTATTTTTGATAACTTGAAGGACTAAAGTGCAAAATTGGGAAATTGAAGTGCCACCTCCTACTTGGGTGGATTGGTGGCAGCCATGTGGCCTACCACCTTGTGCTTGGCTGCATGAAGACCCCTTTAAAAGGGGCTGTAGCTTGTTTTGCACTAGTTCACCTGCAGCAACTTGTGTTAGAGAGAGAAAGTGTAGATTTGAGGTAAGCAAGTTGTTTAATTTTGTAATTTTCGTTTATTTTGGTTCCTAATGGTATGCTGAAAAGAATTAATAGTAAAATTTGTGTAAAAGCTGAGTGTAATTAGCTATAAACCTGTTTTAGTTAAAAATAACAATTAATTAAGGATTAAAGTATTTTAGCTTAAGTATTTTATTAATGGTAAGATCAACATGAATCTTTGTTTAATTTGGTTTGATTGAAAAATAGATTAGTAAACATGTGATTAATTAGGTTATTTGGACACTTATGATTTGTTAATAGGTGTAAAAGAATTAGTGTTTGGTAATTAATTGGGGAATATGAAAATTAAAAATTAGTAAGAAAGAAAAATTTCATAACTTCAAATCGAGTAAATTTTAATGGTTAGGAAACCTAAATTATGTTGTTTATTTCAGTTCCTCGTAATATGCAAAGATCGCCTACATAGAAGAAACACAAAAAGGAAACTGGTGTAAGGTAGGGAATTTTATGCTATTCTATGGTGTATCTGATATCTTTCCTTGAATTATTTGTTGGCTAAAGGGAGTTCATTTTTTTATTTTTTATTTTCAAGAAACTGAATCAAATAAGCCATAAGAATGAATTCTTTTCTTTTCCATGATTTTCTCCGCAACCTAACACACAATTATCTTAACAAAAGCATTAAAATAACACCAAACCTGAAAATTCTTGCCATGCAAAGCAAAATTCAGATCCAAATGTTAGTAAAAAAAATATTTCAAAATTATTAAACCCTTGTTTGGCTGAAAACATAGAGGAATGCATTATTTATTTATTTTTTTTCAAAAAAACTAGACTTTGAACCAAAAACTTCCATTTCTTATATATTCCCCAGCTTTTCTCTACAACCAAACCAGAAACCCAAAAAAATTCCCATTCTCACCAAACAAAATTGATGGTTCCAAATCCGAGTATTCGAAAACAAAAAAACAAGATCCACCCAACAAAAACCCAGAAAAAAGTAACGATAATTACAAAGAAGGAGAGTAGGAGAGAGCCATAAGTGATTACAGATTAGGGATCAGGATCTCAGCCGTGGATTACATCGGAAAGCATGGATTGTACGACCAAAATTGTGTCTGAGCTTTCGGCTCTGCTTTTTCTTTTGTTTTCTCCTCGGTAGAAGAGAGAAGAGTGAGCAACAAAGGACATTTACAATCTAATGCAAAATATGAACAATATTTTAAATAAAAAATTTATTTACTATTAATACCTATAATTATGGGTTTGCCCTTTTTCATATAAATTTGGGGAGTTTTTAGAGAGTTAACGAGGGTAATAATGATCCACATCTTAAATTGGATTTTGGAATGGTTGTAGATAAATACATAAATCTTTTATTTTTTATTTTTTGGAGAGATGCTGGATGTACTTTGCACTAAAATAGATACTTAGAGAAGATGGTTTTAACTTAAACCTCAAGTGCTATTTTTTTTTAACACTTGATTACTTTTCATTTATCATTTTTTTTCCATGTTCATAATTGTGTTGACTATTACAAAAATCATGTTATAATAAAATAAAATTATTTTTTATCATTAAATTAACAAACCCTATTTTGAAGTTTTTGGCAAAGTTACAAGATGTTTGATTTATATCTCACTTTAAATGAAAAAAAAAAATTATATACTAGTAAGTGTCTACGTGCACATAAGGTTATGACTATGTCCATAATAGATATATTTGTAAGTGCACATAAGCTTATGACTATGTCTGTAATATATATACTAGTAAGTGCTTCCATAGCAGATAAGTATATGACTATATCCAAATAGAAATACCCGAGTTTGTAAAATACATCATTTTTTATTTTAAAAAATAAACTTTTCTACATAAATTTAATAAAGTTAAGGTAATTTTAACTTAAATTCATTAAGATTTTGTATTTCCCTTTAGAATCCCATAAAGAAATATAATCTATTTTTCATTAATAAGATAAGGCATTTCCCTTTAGAAAATTTTTTTTTCTTATGATTATTATTTATTCTTCAACTAAAGAATTGATACTCAAATATAGTATAAGTGCTCTAAAAAAATTTAAATGTTGAGTTCCTACTTGAATTTGTTCAAAAAGAGGATATGGAAAACCTGTTATAAAGAGTACATCCTGTATTAAACATTGTGACTATTAAGTTAACCAAATATGTTTTGTTTCACAAAAGAAACTTGTACAACATTAATTTACATATACCAAACCCCATTGTTTACTATGGGTAGCCCATACTACAAGTGTATCTAACAAATATATACATTACATCATTCGAACAAAAGGTGTAGTCTTGATACAAAAGGCATGGCCTCAAAAGACTTTCAATATGAGCAAACAACATCGAATCACAATAAAGCATTGCTCAAGCATTCTTTCCTACATAGGTCTTCTGACCTGCATCTATAGGTGGAAGGAATAGGGTGGGTGAGTTCACAACTCAGTAGGAAAATTTATAACCATCCTAAGTATACCCTTAAAAACCTTGAATTAAATGTTTAATAACATGCATGATAAACATTTCATAACCATTAACAAATGTGTAATCATGTCAAACATGTATGCATGTGTTTGTTGGTTTCATCATTGCTTTTCCCCATCCATCCTTTCACAACTGATAATTTGCTGACTCCCAACAATCTACACAGCAGATATCAATGCTCCACAAGATACTCGATCAATATAATAATGACTATTTTGGGACATCACCCAAGGGCAAGTCATACCCCGTGTCTTTTGGGACCAACCCCGTATCTTTAGGGACTAAAACCCAGGGGCAGGACCAACCCCATACACCCACATCAGAGTGTCTTCCTCGAGGGCTTTAGGGACTTCCACCCAAGGACCCATGGTCCCACATAAACAATATATCAAACGATAAGGCCTGTAACATCACATCAGCACTTTGCCACCAATAAATTCTCTGAATATGATCTGTGATAATTCCATATCCTTCTTGCAATGCAATCACACCATAAACCATTTCGACAACACAAAACCACGAATCTTCATACCAATATACGTTCCAACATCATGGTAACATTTCAATGCAATAAACCGAGATGCAATGACACTTTAAAAGATTTTATGAAATCATAGAAATAACATAAAATTCCAACAAATAATTCATGGAAAGAAATCAGATACACCATAGAATAGCATAAAATTCCCTACCTTACACCGACTTCCTTTTTGTGTTTCTTCTAAGTAGGCGATCTTTGCCTATTACGAGGAACTGAAATGAAACAACATAATTTAGGTTTCCTAACCATGAAAATTTATATAGTTTATTGTTGCAAATTTTTAATTCTCACATTCTCTAATCTATATCCTACATGTTTTTAGATCAAATTTGAATTGAATTAAACAATATTTACAATGCATATTAATTTCCCTAATTAATTACCAAACACTAATTCTTTTGATTTTCTTAAAGCCTAACCTATTAACAAATCCCAAGTGTCCAAATAACCCAATTCATCACATGTTTACTAATCTATTTTTCAATCAAACCAAATTAAACAAAGATTTATGCTGATCTTACCATTAATAAAATACTTAACTTAAAATACTTTAATCTTTAATTAATTGTGATTTTTAACTAAAACAGGTTTATAGCTAATTATACTCAACTTTTACACAATGTTTACCGTTAATTCTATTCAACATACCATTAGGAACCAAAATAAACGAAAATTACAAAATTAAACAACTTGCTTACCTCAAATCTACACTTTCTCTCTCTAGATTCTCTCTCTAACCCAAGTTGCTGCAGGTGAAATGGTGCAAAACGAGCTGCAGCCCCCTTATAAAGGGATCTCCAAGCACCCAAGCATGAGGTGGCATTCCACTAACTCCAATTTCCATATTTTGCACTTTAGTCCTTCAAGTTATCAAAAATAAAATCCATAATTGCCCATTAGTCCTTTAGGTTTTCATAACCCTAATTAGTCCCTAAGAACCTAATAAGCATGCTTAGGTTATTAACTAATCCCACTTAACCATAATCAAAGTTTAATTCATAATTAAATATGATTAGCACTAAACTAGTTTTAACATTTAATTAAGCAAGCTTAAAGTTAAGTACTAAAATAATCATTATTGCCTATTTAATTCATTAGTACTAGGTGTTACATCATACCCTTAAAAACTTTGAATTAAACATGTAATATAATGCATGATAAACATTTTATAACCATTAACAAATATTTGATCATGTCAAACATGTATGCATGTGTTTACTGGTTTCATCTTTGCTTTTCCTCGTCCATCCTTTCATAACTGAGAAACTACTCACCCCCACCAATTTATATATCAGATATCAATGCTCCATAAGATACTCGGTCAATATAATAACGACTATTTATGGATATCACCCAAGGGCAAGTCATATCCTGTGTCTTTAGGGACTATAACCTAGGAGTAGGACTAACCCCGTGTCTTTAGGGAGTTAAACCCAAGGGCAAGACCAACCTAATACACCCATACACTTATAGTCACACCCCGGTTTTTTTCTTCTTCTTTTTTTTCCTTTTAAACTGAACAATTGATTATCAAATATAGTATAAGTGCTCTTAAAGATATGGGGATACAAAAATTTAAATGTTGAGTTCCTTCTTGATTTTGTGCAAAAGGAGGATATGCAAAACCTATTATAAAGAGTGCATCTTATATTAAACTTCGTAACTATTAGTTAACAAAATATGTTTTGTTTCACAAAAGAAACTTGTTCTACATTAATTTACATATACCAAAACCCCATGGTTCATTACGGGTAGCCCATACTACAAGTGTATCTAACAAATATATATATAATATCATTTCTACAAAAAGATTCAATCTTTAATACAAAGGCAAAGCCTCAAAACACTATCAATGCGAACAAACAACATCCAATCACAGTAAAGCAATGCTTAAGCATTATTTTCTGCATAGGTCTTCTAACCTACATCTAAAGGTGGGAGGGATAGGGTGCGTTCACAACTCAATAGGAAAATTTATAGCCATCCTAAGTATACCCTTAAAAACTCTGAATTAAACATGTAATAGCATGCACTATAAATATTTAATAACCATTAACAAATATGCAATCATGTCAAACATGTATGCATGCATTTGCCGGTTTTGATGCGAACCTCAATCAACACGATTTGAGACCCAA